>NC_050070.1:53946975-54583208 GCF_009764565.3 Dermochelys coriacea
CCACATTGTAGCTGTCTTCTCTGTACTCACAAACTTCCCACATAAACAGCAGATTGTGCTGCTGTTGTGGTTTGGACTGAGGGAAAGGGGGGGAAATGTTACAGACACCAGAAATACACATTTTCTTTTTCAGGCTGCATGCGGTTGGTGCAAGTGAATTACAATAGCCCAAGTCTCTTCCCTTTTCTCAGTCATAGTTCTGCTAATAGTACTGATGCATACAAATGCTTCTAGATTGAAGGAACTTTCTACTTTCATCTCCTACTATTTTAATCTGATCTGTAGTGTTTTGAACTTTGCTTTGCAATTACTCTACTCTGGCTATGACATATATTTCCTTCCTCCTCCACCAATACATAATCCTCTCCCCTCATCAATATTAGAGAGACTAAAGTGAAAAGAGAAAACTCACCTGAACAAGAAATTTGAGAGGAAGAGTGGTGGAGAGGCTTAAAGCACTGGAGTGACATTTAAACATTTTGGCCTGTGTTCCTGGTTTTGCCACTGTCTTCCTCTGTGGCTTTGTATAAGCCAATGTGACGGGGCAAGGCCAGATGGCTATAGAAAAGTAGTCTTATTGGGATCTGGGAAGTGGTCGAGCGAAGCCAGTCCACCGCTAAAGGATCCCCCCCAGCCTAAAAGGGGAATCCACAGACCTAGATACCCAAAAAATTCCGGGGGACAACTAATGAAATAACAGGTACAGGAGTGTGGTCAAAGGGTCAAACGAAGGGAACCGGATGGGGACACTGAGCAGAGAACCCCGGACAGCGACCGCTGCTCCTCAAAGGCGTCAAGGAAGTCAGAGGATGCCGCCCAGAGGAACTCTGCCCGGATACGTGAATGGACCGAGGATCGGAAATAGGCCCCACAGTCACAGGAGACTCCATCGGCCAACCTCCTCACTCTGGTTTTATAGATGGCCATTTTAGCTAGGGCCAGGAGGAGGTTGACCAGGAGATCCCGGGACTTTGGACGGCCCCGGCCTCTCCGTGCAGAGGGAGGCTGTCACGGTGGCTAAATGACGGTCAGAAAATGGGGCCAGCTGGATGCTGGAGGAGTGGGCTCATGAAAGATGAAAGCGTTATAAATAAATGCGGTCCAACCGGGAGTGGCACGACTGATGGGCCTCCACCCGGACAAAGGTGAACGTGGAAGTGTTATCCGGGTGGTGGTCGCACCAGACGTCCACCAGAGAGTGGTGTTCGATTATCTCCTGGAGGACGGCAGCGGCGGCCGGGCTCTGCTCGGTCCCCAAGCGGTCCCGCTTCTCGAGGGGGATGTTAAAGTCCCCTCCCAGGACCAGGCACTCATGAGGATCCAAGGTGCCGAGGAAGGCGGACGCCTGCTGATAGAATTGCAATCACTCCAGGCTCGCTACCGGGGCATAGATGTTAATGAGGTTGACTACGAGCCCCTCCATGCAGACCCGGAGGTGCAGCTGGCAGCCTGGCACAGCCTCGGCGACCCCCAGCACCTCGGGCCGTAGGTCGGGGGAGAACAGAGTCGCCACTCCAGCCGTACGAACTGTGAGATGGCTAAAGTAGACCCTGTCCCCCCAATCCAGCCACCAGCTTTCTTCGGAGGTCGGATCCGTATGGGTCTCCTGCAGGAAAACCACAGAGAACTCCTGTCCCGAAGGAGGGAGAGCACCTGGGACCTGCGGAGACCCATCCTACAGCCGCGGGTGTTCAATGTTACGATGGTAAGAGGTGCCATGAGGAGGGCTGGGGGGGATCCTCGCCAGCAAGGATGCTCGCAGCTCCTGACAGGCCGCGCAGCAGTCCGTGACTTACCCCATAGGTGAGTAAGGAGTCACGGAAGAGGCGGACCCGCTGGTAGTCTGCGGCACCCTGCCTCCCGGTCCTTTTACCCTCCCCCATGAGGGCCCTTGCGGCCCGGAGGATTTGATTAAAGTCCCCCCATCGCTGGAGAGCAAGCTGTGCTTTGTTGCGGGAGCCACGGACATCTTCTAAAAACTCCCGCAACTCCTCTTGCAGCACAAGGGGGGCTGGGGTTACGGTCTCCTGGTTACTCCCCGACGGGGCCCTTGGTACAGCCCCGTGGCCCACCGAGATGGGCAGACAGGGTGTGGACCCCCGACGGGGTTCCTGATGGATTGGCTCGAATGCTGAGGCGATAGGGGGCGGCGGAAGGAGGACAGCAGCCCCTGGTGGGTCGGGACTGGTAAACACAAAGGCCGCTCCCTGGGGGTCATCTATTGGCAAAGGGAAGGAGACAGCCCCGGGGCGGCAATAATATCTCGGGAGGGGCAGGGGCAGGGTTAGAAGCGAGATTCTGGGCCGGGAGAGAGCTTTCAGTGATGCCGGGCTCAGGCTCTATGGTGGATTTGGCAGCCACGGCATCAGGAGGTGGACTATCTTCTGTAGGACCCCCTCCCAGGAAGGAGGTCAAATGCTCCTCACCAATGAGGGGTGCCCCTGGTGGCTCGGGTCCCGGCCACGTGGCATTGGCCATCGTCTCAACAGGCTCAGTGGCCCTCAGCTGGGTGCCATCTGCAGCCGGGTTGATGGAAGAGTCCAGGGGCTCCTCGGAGGTGGGAGCAGAAGCAACGGTTAGGGGGAGGGAGAATGGGGAAAGGCGGCCTGGAGTGAAGTCACCCAGATTGAGGCCCGCTGGCATAGGGTCGTTGTCCCCTTGGGTGACCGGACTCAGACCCAGGGCCTCGATCTCCTCATATATGGATGGGAAACCGTTTTCCGCCACCCCGGGATTCTCCCCGCTGGCACCTGACGCAACGGTTGCCTCGGGGCACACTGAGGTTTCAGATGATGCCTCGGGGGCCTTGGAGGGGAGGGACTCCTGTGGAGGGGAGATACTGCCTTCCAGTGCTGCCACGTCATCCCCAGCCGGCTCTGGTGGATGGAACACACCCATGGGTAGAGCGGAAGGCTCGGCATCGGTGCTCCCCTTCCTGGTCTTCCAGGGGGCCTCTGTATCAAACGGAAGGAGCGGAGCTCAAGCCTTCCGCTTGCCCCGCTTCCCGTGGACTAGGGCCAAGCCCTCCATGGCATCATCCAGGGGCTGGCTAGCAGGGGTCATGTCAGGGGGCAGAGACTCGAGGGGATAACGGTGGGGCAGCATAAGGGAGGGAAGATTCCCCTTGGGGCCGGCCCTCTCCCACGCCCGGCGGTGTCCCTGCCGCACCCTCCTCCACAGGCCCCGCGAGATTGCAAGCAGCGGGGGAGGGGCTTTCCCGCTCATCTGGGCATAGTTGGGGAGGTGCCCCTTGGGCCCGAGCGGGAGCAATGGTGGACCGGGAAGGAGGAGGGGTGGTTTCGGGTGCCAGGCAGCCAGGGCCGCCGGCGATAACAGGGCCGGTGCCCTGCTGGGGTTCGGGGGTCCCAGATGCCCCTCCTTGCCGGACCAGGGGGCAGTCCCTCCAGACATGCCCCATCGCCCGGCAGAGGTAGCATCGGGCCTCCCCCGTGGAGTAATGCACCCTGTAATAGGCCCCCTGGTTGGGTACTAGGAAGGACCCCTCCAGCGCCTCTCCGTCACGCGCCACCGGCAGCAGTTGAAGCTGCACTTGCCGGCGGAACGAGAGGACGTGACGGAGGGCGGGGTCTTTGCAGCCCAAAGGGAGAGGGCTGATGACAGAGATGGGCTTCCCCAGGGCAGAGAGGGAGAGTAACAGGGCAGCATTGGGAAGAAAGGGAGGGATGGAGGTTAGGACTAGGCGGACACCCAGGTCCTCTAGAGGCTCCAAAGGGACAAACGCCCCCTACTGCCAGGCCCTTCTCCACTGCCTCCTGGGCGGCGGCCTCCGATGTTAAGAAGAAGACGACCTTGCCATACATTTTGGAGGCCGCCACAATGGCCGTGGGCCCCACCACCCTCGCCAATGCCCGCACATAGGTCTCCATGTGGGGCGAGGTGGGCACCAGGAGGCAACCGACGCCGTGCTTCCTGGTCATGATGGGAAAGGGGCCCCGGACGCTATAGATGGTAGCAGAGGCGGTGGGCAGGAGAGATGATGTAGCGGCAGGAGTGGGGGCTGCTGCCATCTGGGTGTACACCCTGGGGGCAGGGGGAGGGACACCTGCTGAGCTGGTGGAGGGAACAGAGGGGAGGGACGCCCCAGCCGGTGGTGGGGCCGGGGCATTGGTGGCAGCCCCTGCCATGGAGGGCCTGGTCTTTTTAGCGGGGCCCTTCCCTTCTTCTTACCCTGGCCCTTCCCGCCGGCTGGGGGGGCTCCCCCCGAATCTGAGGGGGTGAGAGACGTGGCAGCAGTGGAGGTCACCCCAGTGCCCGTCGCTGCTGGTGCCCCAGCGGGGGCGGTGGCAGATGGTTCGGTAGTGGAGGTAGATGCTTGGGGGAGTGATGGAGGGGCAGCCGGGGGAGTGGCATCTCGGGCTGCTGGAGGGGCCCCACCCATCTCATCCCCCGCCATCATGAGCAGGGAGGGAAGGGGATATACGAGAAGAAGGAAGGGAGAGGGGAAGCAGGTCGACCATTCCTCCCCGCTAGGCTGCAGGCAGGGGAGGAGGGCGCCAAAAGGGGTGGGCTAGACGGGGGGCAATCAGGGGTTAGGGGTCAGTTGCCAACACAGGGTGGAATTCCGGCTCCTCTTTGTGCACTAGGGGAGGGGGGGATACAACAACATTGAGGGTGCAGTGAAGAGGGTTGAAACTAAAATGGGGAGTTGCACAAGCGCATGGGAGGGGGCATGGGCACATGGAGCAAGGGGCTAAGCAGGCTGGAGGTAGGGCAGGGAAACCAAGGGGCTAGCCTCAGAGGCTGGGGCAGAGCAAACAAACAGAGGCTGCAGGAGGAAATTGGCGGGGCAAGTAAACAAACTGAAGGTAGTAAACAGGGGCTGGGACATAAGGGGGGCAAAAGCTGAAAAGGGCAAATGGGGCAGGTTGCAAGGGCAAAGCTGGGGGGTAGGCAATCCGGGGGGGGCGGGGCACATGCACCCACGTGCACTTGCACAAGTCTTTATAGGCTGGCTGCTGCTTCTGGCCCGAAAGGTGGAAATAGGGCATGGCAAGCCAAGTAAGCAGCTGAGTCCAGAGGCAGGAGCTGAGGCAGATGGTATACAGCCAGTGGGCGTGGTGGAGGGGGTAGCGGTGATGGTAGTAGTGGTTGGGGGGGACATACAGATGGATTGGGGGGCAGCTCCACGCCACACCCCCTGTGTCCCTGGAAACACAGTTAAGACCCCCACCACAAGAGCACAGTCTGAAAATTACTCAGTCTTAGGGCCCCCTCCACGGTGGTCTGTAAAGTCTCTAGGTGCTCCCCCACTGGTAGATGGTCCTCTTCTTCTCCTCCTCGGGGCTTCAGCAGCTGCAGGCAGCAGACTCATCAGCAGTAGCAGCTCCAGGAACTCCAGGTGGTGGTCCAGGCAGGCAGAAAGGACCCCTCTCAGGTGGTGGTGGTGGTGGTGGTGGTGTCCACAACAGCAGTGGCTGGGGTCCCTCACTCCTCCTCCCTGGGAAGTGGGCTAGCAGCCACCCCCCAGGCTGCAGTTGGAGCAGTAGCAGCACCCAAGAGTGGGGGGTTCAGCAACCAGGTAGCAGAGAATGGGGGGGTGTCTGGTGGTAAGAGCTCTGGTACAAGCCATGGCAGCCCAGCAGGAGGCCACCTGGGTTCAGGCAATGGCACAACAGGAGTCTATGCGGCTACAGCAGGAAACCAATCAATTATTGATGAGCCAGGCGACCCAAGATCGTTCCCTCCTGAGAGAGGTGGTGGACCAGCTCAAGATCCTCACCACCCAGGCCCGGAGGTCTGATGGGACGTGAACTCTGAGGGCCACTGGTTGTCTGCCAAAAATGACATCAGGAGATGACATAGAGACATATCTTCTCTCATTCGAAAGGACTGCTCAGCGTGAGGCATGGCCCCAGGAGCAGTGGGCCAGCATTCTTGCCCCTTTTTTGTGTGGAGAGGCCCAGAAGGCCTACTTTGACTTGCCTGCTATGGATGCCACTGACTATACCCGTCTGAAGGCAGAGATCCTAGCATGATCAGGGGTAATGGCAGCAGTAAGGTCCCAGAAGTTCTATGAGTGGAAATACCAGGAGAACAAACCCCCGAGGTCCCAGCTATTTGACCTTATACACCTCCCATGGAAGTGGTTACAGCCCAAGGTGTGCAGGCCAGAGGAGATTTTGGAGACCCTGGTCATAGACCATTACATGCAGGGACTGCCGCCAGATCTTCGCAAATGGGTAGGTCAGAATGATCCGTCCATGTACGACGAGATGATCACACTGGTGGAAAGACGGATGACAGCCAGGGAACTGACATGACTACCCAAGGAAGGCCCCTTTCGAAGCAAACACCCAACTCCCGGGGAGTGGGTTGGGCAGCCAAACCCAGCTTAGGGAGTCTTAGGTGGAAGAAGGCGGGGGCTGAAAACCAGCGGGGACCCCAGAAGGAAGGGATTGGCCTGAGTGGGGGGAGCCCCGGAACTAAAACCCCTAGCCCCCAGGATAGGGGAGTGATTAAAAGCAATTATAGATGTTATGCATGTGGGGACACATAGCAGCACAGTGTCCCAGCACTGAGGAGCCTATGCAATGTAACTTGGGGGATTGGAAGGTCCCATGCTCCCTTATCCACCTCGCGGGGGTCACATTAGCCCTGCATAATTACACCAGGCCAGTGAGGATAAATGGAGCAGAGACTATAGCACTTGTGGACTCTGGGAGTGCTATCACCCTCATATCGGGTAAGCTGGTAAAAAATAGTCAGCTGCTACAAGCCAAATGTGTAGCAGTGACGTGAGTGCCTGGGGCCGTGAGCCATTACCCCACCATCCCAGTGGAGATAGAGGTTCAGGGAAACCCCACTGAGGTGACCGTGGGCTTAGTTCCTAAACTCCTATATCCTGTAGTCATTGGGAGGGACTACCCAGGGTTTGATAATCTACTCCCCCCGGAGAGGCTGGAGGGAGGTGGGGACCCTGAGGACAGTGACTCGTCACCGGGGGAATGTCAACCCCCAATGTTCGCTGAGATTTCTCAGGATCTGTTCTCAGCCCCCCAAAAGACCCGGAAGACAAAAAAAGAGAGGAAGGCCGCAAAGGCCTTAGGAACCCAGATCCTGACCCAGGGCCAGAAGACCTCCCTAGTAGGCAGATGGATGCGAGCAGCCAATAGAGAAATTTCCACCACAGAAGGTGAGCCAGAAGCTGCCCCCAGCCATGACAGCGGTGAGCCGTTGGAAGAAGCAGAAGCCAGTCCCTGGGAGCTTGGGCAGGTTAGACCCGGGAGAGAGACTTTTGGGCGGGACCAGGCAGAGGACCCCAGATATGATAACTCCAGGAAAGAGGTGGCTGAGATCAATGGAATAACCGTGGATGGGAAGGTCTGGGGTCCCGGACCTTACTTTATAGTGAAGTAAGATCTCCTGTACCACATGGTGCAAAGGCAGGAGCAAGAGATACAACAACTTCTGGTGCCACGAAAACATCAAAAAGCCATATTGAGCCTCGCCCACAGTCACCTGTTTGGAGGACATCTAGGGGTAGAGAAAACCCAGGCATGGATTCTGCTGAGGTTCTTCTGGCCAGGAGTACATGAAGATGTCCGGCGATATTGCACCTCTTGTCCGGAGTGTCAGTTACATAGCCCTCGCCCGCACTTGTGTGCTCCTTTGATACTTCTTCCAATAATAGAGGTTCCTTTCGAACGGATAACCATGGATCTGGTAGGGCCCCTAGAGAAGACAGCTCGGGGCCACCAACATGTGCTTGTTGTACTGGACTATGCAACCCGGTACCCGGAAGCTGTTCCCCTGCGCAACACAGCTTCCAAGACAATAGCTAAGGAGCTAGTACAGATCTTTGCCCGGGTTGGGCTACCCAAAGAGATATTGACTGATCAATGGACACCTTTCATATCCAAGTTGATGAAAGATCTCATTTCATTGCTCCATGTACAAGCCCTACGGACCTCTGTATACCACCCACAAACAGATGGCCTTTTGGAAAGGTTCTATAGGACCCACAAGTCCATGATCAGGAAAGTGGTGAGCCGGGATGAGAAAGATTGGGATACCCTATTGCCTTACCTCATGTTCACCATCCGGGAGGTTCCGCAAGCCGCCACGGGTTTCTCTCCATTCGAACTACTATATGGGCGCCACCCTCGGAGCATATTGGATATAGCCAAAGAAGCCTGGGAAGAGGAGCCAAATCCCAGAAAGAACATAGTTGAGTATGTACTACAGATGAGAAATCGGATAGCCCAAGTTATGCCCATTGTACGGGAACATTTGGAGAGAGCACAGGAGACCCAACAAACCCATTATAACCACCAATCGAAGCTTCAACGGTTCTGCATAAAGCACAGGGTTGGATGCCACCATGGCAACGCTGATGGTCTGTCACGAGCATACTGCCTGGCGTCCCAAGTTGCCCAACTCTATGGTGTTGAGCGGGGGGGGGGGGGCGGAATATGTGATGGGGCAAGGCCAGATGGCTATAGAAAAGTAGTGGGAGATAGATATATTAGCTCCAGGCTAAACAAATCCCTGGCAACAGGTTAAGTGAAATGGAAGCTGCTCCAGGTCAATTAAGACACCTGGGACCAGTAAAGAACTTTCCAGAAGGCAGGGAGAATACTATATTGATTGGTACACCTGAAGCCAATCAGGGGCTGGTTTAAACTAGTTAAAAGCCTCCCAGTCAGTCAGGTGGGTGTGCATGTCAGGAGCTGTGGGAAGAAGTTGCGCTGTTGGAGAGGCTGAGTAGTACACACCATGTCAGACACAAGGAAGGAGGCCCTGAGGTAAGGGTGAAGTGGAGCTTAAGGAAGTGAGGGCTGCTGTGGGGGAAGTAGCCCAGGGAATTGTACATGTCACGTTTCTAAAAGGTCAGCTACCATAGCTGATACTATTGGGTCCACGGAGGAAAGGACAGAGCTTTGTCACACCACTTAATCTTTCTATCCTTCAGTTTCATTCTCTGAATAATGGAGGAGATACTTACCTCACAGGGGAGTTGTGGGGCTTACTTTATTGGAGTTTAGAGGCTATTGGACAGCCATATTCTCTATAGCTATGTCTATGCTGCAATTTAAAACCCATAGCTGGCCTGTGCCAGCTGACTCAGGCTCGTAGCTCAGACTAAGGGGCTGTTTAATTGGGCTGGAGCCTGGCTGTAGGGATGGGAAGGTCCAAAGGCTCAGGCTGCAGTCCAAACCCAAATGTCTACATCGCAATTAAACAGACTCTTAGCCCAAACCCACAAACTTGAGTCAGTTGCATGGGCCAGCCATGGGTATCTCGTAAAAGTGTAAACTGACCCAGATATGTAACTTTCACACTTGATATAAAAATTACAGAACCATTATTTTTCAGTGATACTGTTAAATCGCCAGAAACAGCACTGGCAGTATTAAAATGGGCAACTGGTATCACCCAATATAATTAGGATTGCAAACCGATAAAAATAAAAAAATTGAAAAAAATTAGCCTTTATATATATAGGGCTGATATGGTCTGACTTTTTCTATGCTTGATCTTTGCCTAAAGGTGATTTTTTTTCTTTAAGTTTGTCCATAGTCCCTTCAAAATTTGTTTTGAGTTATGAGAGTGGAGAATACCTTCAATTCCCTTTGCAAAAATGATTTCAACCACATTACTCTGAACAAGGCTACAGCAAACACATCTGAAGTTTGAAACTTGAAAAGTACATAATCCTTGCTGATGATTCTTGGGTTGGTTCAGGTTGAAGAATAAAATAATAAGAAACTTAAAACAACACTTCTGAGTATGCTAAATTATTATCTTTAAAATGTTCATAGAATCATAGAATGGTAAGGCTGGAAGGGACATTGAGAGGTCATCTAGTCCAGCCCCCTCCACTGAGACTGAACCAACTATACCTAGACCATTCCTGATAGCTGTTTGTCTAACCTGTTCTTAAAAACCTCCAGTAATGGGGATTCCACAACCTCTCTTGGAAGTTTACTCTAATGTTTATAGTTTGAAAGGTTTTTTTTTCTAATATCTAACCTAAATCTCCCAGACAGGAGATTAACCTGATTACTTCTTGTCCTACCTTGAGAGGACATGGAGAACAATTAATTGCAGTCCTCTTTATAACAGCCCCTAACAGATCTGAAGACTATTATTAGGTTCCTGATCAGTCCACTTTTCTCACAACTAAACATGGCCAGTTTTTTAAAATCTTTCCTCAATTGTCACATTTTCAAACTTTTCATCATTTTTGTTGCTCTTCTCTGAAATCTCTTCAATCTGTCTCTATCTTTTTAAAAATATGGCACACAAAGTCGTCTGACCCAGCTGAGTCATCACCAATACCAAGTAGAGTGGGACAATTACCTCTTGTGTCTTACATATGATATTCCTGTTAATACACCCCAGAACAATATTAGCCTTCCTTGCAACTTCATCACATTGTTGACATATTCTATTAATGAGCCACTATAAACCTCAGATCCTTTCAATCAATAGTACTGTCTAACCTGTTATTCCCCGTTTTGTAGTTATGCATTTGATTTGTTTTTCCTAAGTGTAGTACTTTTCACTTGTCATTATTGAATTTTATCTTGTTGATTTCAAACCAATTCTCCAATTTGTCAAGGTCATTTTGAATTCTAATCTTGTCCTCCAAACTGCTTGCAACCCCTCCCAGCTCAATGTCATTCACAAATTTTATAAGTGAACTTTCCAATCCATCATTAGAATCATTAGTGAAAATATTGATTAGTTCTAGATCCAGGACACACCCTTTCTGGACCCTGCCACCTACATTCTTCCAATTTAATGATGAACCATTGACAACTACCTTTTAAATACAGTCTTTCAATCAATTTTTCACCTACTTTATAGTAATTTCATCTAGTCCACATTTTCCTAGTTTGTGTTTGAGAATATCACGTGGGACTCTCAAATGCCTTGGGAAAATCAAGATATATTATGTCTACAGCTTCCCCCAACCTGCATATTCAGTAAATCAGTAATCCTGTCAAAGAAGGCAATTATGCTGGTTTTGCATAAATTGTTCTTGACAAATCCACAGTGGCTATTACTTATAACCCCATTATTTTATAGATGCATACAAATTGATTGAAGTTAGACAGTCTGGTCTATAATTCCTCAAGTCCTTCTTTTTTCCCCTTTTTAAAGATAGGTACTATGTTTGCCCTCTCCCTCTAGGCCAGTGGTGGGCAACTGCCCATCAAGGTAATCCGCTGGCGGGCCGCCAGTTTGTTTACATTTTCATGGCTGTCCACAGCTCCCAGTGGCCACAGTTCACCATTCCCAGCCAATGGCTTCTCCCGTTCTCCATAAGTTCTCAAAGATAATTGCTAATGGTTCTAAGATAAAACCTAATAAAGCCCCATCCTTACTGGAAACCTCATAGCATACATTCAGCCTGCCAGCCTGGGAGGTATGTGTGTTTCCCTTCAAGTACTGTCAGGACAGTATACATGAGGGATAAGTTGGGATTGCCACTGAAATACATAAATTGAAATTCTCCAGAGTGATATTGCTTCCAATGAGTTCATGTTGATTTTGAGGATTTAACTTTGCATTTCTTGCATTTTTGTGATTTTACTCATGAAACCTTAATGTAACATAGCTTGTCCTTAGTCCTTTTACAGATATACCATGTGAGTAGAGTTTCATGACCGGGACATGGGCAATTTGACCTAGTGGTTAGAGCTGGAGTCAGGCCAGTGCAGAGGCCAGGAGGTCAGAGTCAGTGCTTACTTTGTAATAAAAGAAGTGTTAGGGGTCAAACAATTAGGGTAAGGCTCATGCAATTTTTTTACAATCATAACTGATGGGACAAACCCAGAGGTGCAAGGCCTAGGAACTGCCAAGCCTAGAGGTGCCAGGGCTCAGCCCTGGCAAGGCCTGGCACAAATTAAGCACTGGTCAGAGTCTAAGACAGGCCTGAGGGCAGACCAAAAGTCAGGTGTCCGGAGACAGACAGGGTCAGGTTACTGGGAGGTCAGAGTTTGAGACAGGCCAGAGGGCAAATCAAGAACCAGGCAACAGGAGGCAGGTGAGGTCAGGTTACCGGGTTACAGACAGTGATTATATAGCAGAGTCAAGCATAAACCAGGCTCAGAAGCCGGAGTCTAGGATCTATCTCAGGCAGGGTCTGGAACGGAGACAGGCAGACAATCCACGTTGTTGCTCAGAGAGCTCTCCTTCATGGAATCCTGGTGTAAGTACTGCTATCAGTCAATCAGTGGGCTGAAAGGGGCTACCACTTGGGTCCTGTTGGGCAGTACTTCCTGCTGAGTCCTGCCTCACAGGATCCTCCCATAGGAGCCTAACCTAAGCCTCCAGTGGTTATGCAGAGGCATCAGCAGCTCAGAACCCAATACTTCCATCCCTGCAGGCCCTTACAGGGAGAGAGTAAGAAGCATCCCAGCCTGTTGCAAAACCTGCATAATGTTCCTGAAAACTGCAGATCTTGGATGTCGGAGAAGGTGCTGTTGAGTAAAATTTCAAAACTCTATCAAGGCTGGTGATCTGAATTTACAAGTTTCTGGTTGGTTTTTTGCTACCTTTGGTTTTCGTTTTGTTTTGCTTTGTTTCTTTGCTTTCAGACTAACATGTCTTTCAATATCTAACACAATACATTTCTTGAACATTCTGTGATAGACTCCTGTGGAGTGTTATTGATTAATGTTCAATTTAGGCCTGATCCTGGACCATTGAAATCAATGGGAGTTTTACCACAGTGGCAGCAGAAGCTGATATTCATTTTGATATTCTGTACAGGTTAATTTGTTTTGTGTACACTTACAGTTTAAATATTCAACTTTGTTATATGGCTGATTTTTTTAAGGATCAACTTTAGACAGGATTTCAGCCAGAGTAAGCATCCTTCCCTTCATTATAATTAAGTTGTTTAACATATAGAGTATCAGATAGAGCCAAGGGACAGTGAATTTTTCTTTGTGATTTGTATTTTTTCTTTCCATTTGACTCCTTGGTATTTCTATTGCCATTTAATCATTTTAAGCTGCTGAAGACATGGGCTTTGTAAGAAGCTGAAGAAATAGGCTGCCTGGACTTATACACACACAGACTCTTGCAATTGATTGGAATTGATTTTTTGTATGTGTAATAGTTGTGGTAGCAAAAACTCCATCAGACACAAATACCTAAACAAGAAGATGCAATGACTCACAGGGCTGGCTCAGGTGCATATCCTGCACAAAGGGAAAGATTCACTCCTCCTTGCACAAAGCCTGGTTACTTATGTTTTGTGCAGGGAACTAAGCAACCAGTGGGGAAACTTTCTAAATCTATGGATTGTCTGCAAGGCTAAAATACTGCTCTGCAGGAGCTTGGGGGCATTCACCAATCCTAATTTCCCCTCCCCTCAAACCTTTACAAGTTTATGGATTCAGAGCCATTGTAACTACTACGCCGGTGGGATTCAACCTGGGACCTCTGGAGCTTAGTGCATGAGCCTCTACGGCATGAGCTAAAAGCCAACTGCCTGTTAGCTAAATCTGTAGAGCAGATTAATTTTATCTCTCTCTCAAAGTGGTCTTGGTGCCACTAGATGGGACACAACACCAGAAGGTGTGTGGGTTACACCAGCGCAAGCTTTTCCATGGTATATGAAGTTTACAGAGACCTTGCTTTGTGGCTGCTACTCTATGGAAGGATTTAAGAGGTGCAAAAGAACCTTGGATGTTCCACCTTTATTAGTACAAATTATGGCTGTCAAGTGATTAAAAAAATTGCACTGTTAATAATAGAATACCGTTTATTTAAATATTTTGGATGTTTTCTACATTTTTAAATATATTGATTTCAATTATAACACAGAATACAAAGTGTACAGTGCTCACTTTATATTTATTTTTATTGCAAATATTTTCACTTTTAAAAAACAAAAAATAGTATTTTTCAATTCACCTAACACAAGTACTGTAATACAATCTCTTTATTATAAAAGTTAAACTTACAAACATAGACTTATGTAGAAAAAATAACTGCATTCAAAAAATAGAACAATGTAAAACTTTAGAGCCTACAAGTTCACTCAGTCCTATTTCTTGTTCAGCCATTCGCTCAGACAAACAAGTTTGTTTATATATGCAGGAGATAATGCTGCCTGCTTCTTGTTCACAATCTCACCTGAAAGTGAGAACAGGTGTTTACATGGCACTGTTGTAGCTGGTGTCACAAGATATTTACATGCCAGATGCGCTAAAGATTCATATGTCCCTTCATTCTTCAGCAACCATTCCAGAGGACATGTATCTGTGCTGATGATGGGTTCTGCTTGATAACAATCCAAAGCAGGGTGGACCGACATACGCTCATTTTCATCATTTAAGCCACCAGCAGAAGGTTGATTTTCTTTTTTGGTGGTTCAGGTTCTGTAGTTTCTGCATCAGAGTGTTGCACTTTTAAGACTTCTGAAAGCATGCTCCACACCTTATCCCTCTCAGATTTTGGAAGACACTTCAGATTCTTAACTCTTGGATCAAGTGCTGTAGCTATCTTTAGAAATCTCACATCGGTACCTTCTTTGCATTTTGTTAAATCTGCAGAGAAAGTGTTCTTAAAATGAACAACATGCGCTGGGTCATCATCCAAGACTGCTTAACATGAAATATATGGCAGAATGTGGGTAAAATAGAGTCGGAGACATACAATTCTTGCCCAAGGAATTCAGTCACAAATTTAATTCACACATTATTTTTTTAATGAGCATCATCAGAATGGAAGAATGTCCTCTGGAATGGTGGCCGAAGCCTGAAGGGGCATACGAATATTTAGCATATCTGGCACATAAATACCTCGCAATGCCAGATATGCAATGCCAATACAAAAGTCCCATGTGAATGCCTGTTCTCACTTTCTGGTGACATTGTAAATAAGAAGAGGGCAGCATTGTCTCCTGTAAATGTAAACAAACTTGTTTGTTTTAGCAATTGGCTGAACAAGAAGTAGGACTGAGTGGACTTGTAAGCTCTAACGTTTTGCATATTTTTGTTTTTGAGTGCAGCTATGTAACAAAAAAAGTCTACATCTATAAGTTTCACTTTCACGATAAAGCTATTGCACTACAGTATTTGTAGGAGGTGAATTGAAAAATATTGTTCCTTTTGTTTATAATTTTTACAGTGCAAATATTTGTAAACAAAAATAATATGAGTAGTGTACACTTTGTATTCTGTGTTGTAATTGAAATAAATATATTTGAAAATGTAGAAAAACATCCAAAAGTATTTAATAAATTTCAGTTGGTATTCTATTGTTATTAAAACTGTGATTAATCATGATTAAAAATTAATCACAGTTATTTTGTTTTAGTTAGTCACGTGAGTTAACAGCGATTAATCGACAGCCTTAGTATAAATCTGTCCATAAGTGATTGGAACTGCTAGTCTCCCAGCATGCTCAAGCCCTTTCTGACTAAAAATTAGATGGTTGTTTCTTTAAGAAACAGTCACATGTATAACAGATCAACAAACTGATATCCAGAACCTTGTTTTATGTTTTTCTTGTGGTGCAATGCACCACATTAGACGGCTTATAGCCTTTGCTACTCTCCGTGGAGAGTACAGTGGTTCCTTAGTGACTTTTATTCATTCTTTGTCAAGAAAACCTCATCTTCTTATGCCTGGCATTTCCATCAGAAAGAACATTAAAAACAATACATTGGATTCTCAAATGCACTACTTTAATTTTTCACTTGCAAAACCCCACTGAGTCCAATCAAATTACACCAACATAAAATTGGAGTAAAGCAGTGAAGGACCAGGCCCAAAGTATTGTTTGCCAGGAAATGGAGTCATTAAGATTTATATAAGTTCCCCAAATGTGCTCTCAGAAAACATCCATAGTAGTGTACTTCCCACTTTGCAGCAGTGCCACTGTGCTGGAGGGAAAAGAAACAGTTTTTAAATGTGAAAATAGTTTTTTTTTCTTACTTCAGGTTGGTTGAATACTACATTTTACTGATATTGACTCAGGGGATGAAGTATCTAAATTTTACCTTTAATCTTCATCACAGTAAGCTTTGTTCCAGGCTGTGATAAATAACTATTCATCTATCCAAATTTGGATACTGTATTCATCATTAGAGTATCTGATTACCTCTTGGCAGGCACAAAAAACACAACTATTATCTGTTTTCTCATTCTGTCTTTTTCAGCACCCACCCTTCATTGCAGTTGCAATAATGGCTTTGGAGTTATGATTTGCTGTGGTGTATAGTTGAGAATATCAGTTGGAACAAACTAACGAACTTATTAGAGCTTCCACTCAACCCAGCTGAATAGCTACTTATACTAAAGAAGATGACAGCATTAATGCATAAGTGTTCTATCATCCTTCTATCTACGTTCAATTACTGACCCCCATCATCATACTATTTAAGTGCCTCAATAACACCACACCTTCTCTGTGTTATTGTTGGTGAGAGAGATGAGCTTTTGAGCATACACAGAGATGTTCATCAGGTCTCTGTGAGCTCAAAAGCTTGTCTCTCTCACCAACAGAGGTTGGTCCAATAAAAAATAATGTGTCACCCACCTAGTCTCTCTAATATCCTGAGACAAACACCACTAGAACAACACTGCATTCTCCATATTGTGGCATTAGTATTGAATGACCTTGGACAAGATTCTGATCTCACACCAGTTTTACTCCAACAGAGTTATGCCTGGTTAATATGGATGCAAGTAAGATCAGAAACAGGCCTCCTAATATTGTTTTCTTTTCACATTCCCCCAGTCACATGCAATACTAAGTGTTGTCTCCTTGTTATTCCACTTATTGATCCACAGAAATCTAGCTATTATGTATAAAAGCAAGGTTATTGCTTAAGTGGAACCTAATAGATGGGAAACTTACGGGGATGATAATGCAGAGATTTTAAATGACAAAAAGGGATTTTGTTTTGTTTTGTTTGATTGTAAACAAAATGAAACTCTTAGAATAAAATTACCCTTAATTCAATACAACTTGTAATTACATTCAACAAGAAGTCCAAAACAATTTCATGGGACAGAAAGAAATATTTTGTGCTGTCGGACAGATTTTTACATAATAATTTCTATTGACTTTCAAAACAATCGGAGGACTGACATTAAGAGAGAAAAGCAATATAGTATGATGTGTTACTGTTCTATTTCCAGTAGCCTTCTCCCACTCAATAATAAGTTGTGTTGAATCAGTTAGTTCAGTTAATGATGGTAGTAAAACAGAGGTCTGCCCTTTAAGGTTGATATTCTTTGTGAGAAAAAATTATACTTAGAACCATTTCTTTATGTTAAGAGAACAGCATCATACTGCAAAGGATGGAGGGGAGAAAGCATGGCAATAAGCAGCTAGTCAGTTAGTTCTTACACACCCCTTGCCTGGGGAAATGTAAAAACAAATGAGTGTATCTGCTCAATATCCTTCAAGTAATGAGTGTCATTTGAGCTCTTGGTCTGCGGAGCATACAACTTGAGCAAATGAAGAAGGTTAAGAATATCTTCAACAAAAGAAATACTAGCTGTTTTAAAAGCCTGCTGTGTGGTGTTGTTTAGACCCAGATTGTGCAACCCTTACTCTTGCAAGCAATCCCTTTAGCTGAATGAGACAACTTGCATGAGTAAATGCAGCTCATCACTAAGACTCTTTCTCTAAGACTTCCACTATCAGGCCCTTAATATTTCATTGCTACATTTAGGGCCACTTTCAGATCTAATACCAGGGCAGATCTGGAATATCTGTACTAAAGTCAACCTTTATTCCAGTTTTACACTGTTGTAAATGAGAGCACTGATTCACAATCATCAGGAGTGGAGACAATTGGTTGATTGCTCATCAATGATGGTGCCTCAACAACGAATGTGGTTATGGGAGTGATGATGATGGTGATGATGATGATGAAATGAGAGCACAATCCTGCCCTTAATTATAGGTAGAACTTCTTTTTTGTGTCTCATGGAAAGAGCACAAACATGAAAGAGCAGATGGCATAAAGCAGCGTTCACATTGCACTCCCCGTTAGTACCTGGCCCAAACCAGAGAAGCTAATGATCCAACCATGGACCAAATTTGATGATGAATCTTGGTCATATGCCATCTGAGGTACATTGTGCATATGCTAAGAAGAATGGCAAGAGCAGAAACTCTGAATTGTTGTCACTACTGCTGCAAAATCTCTCCATTAAAGTCTCAGTCCAATCCAAGTTTTCATTTAGGTCTCACTAAGAGATTTTGAAGTTTTAAAGGAGGTAAGATTTTATGGCAGAATTTTTTGAAAATAGAATGTCACTTTTTTAATGCATTGATTTTAATGATAACTCCTGTCTAAATTACTTCTTAGCTCTTTAGTTATAGAAGAGCTTTGTAATCTGGTGAGCTCACTGATTATTATCTTCTCTCCCTGTATAACTGGATCTTCATAACTGTGATCTTTCTCACTCTTTGCCTTCTCCCCTATCCATTGCAATTCCATAATTTGAAGGTTGAAGATTTCTGACAAAATTACAGAATCTAAAATTTACCTTTCTTTCATAATAACCTTCCTTCTCTCTCTGCCTCTCTTCTCCCAAAATAGACAAATACTTTTTTGAAACAAACAAACAAAACAATGAAAAAAATAAACCCAACTAAAAAACAGGAAATGGTAGTTTGTTCTAGTTAAAAATAATTCTTCTCAGTATTTCTCAAAGGGTTTGTTCTACCTGAAAACAAGTTCCATCTTCAATCGCCATATGCCATGACATGTGGAACTTACCACACAGCAAGTGAAACAGTTCTCCTTGCATCTGCATTGACACTGACCCACCAGGATCAAAATCAGCAGTCCACATCAGGGCTAACTCTCACTCACAAAAACTCTCTCTAGCACCAGGAATCTTTACTAGGACCAGAATCTTCATCTCCCAACACACCAATTGGGCCTACTTGCACACATATGCCAACATCACTACTTCCCTTACTCCCTGACCCCCAAAATGAGCATGGAGAGAACCTCTTCCACACCAGGGCCAGCACTACTCCACACTCCTAGCAAGATCAGCACCCTTGTCACTCCCTCACCAGGACTATTACCATCTTTGATGGGGTCAGCCAGGACCAATTGTACTTGGTTGTGAATGAAGAATGAGACTGGCTAGGTGGCTGGCTGTGTTGCAATTTGGTTCTCAGAAAGGGGAATCTGGACAGTTATGTTAGTTGTGGCCTGTGTTTGTATCTGGACTATGTATCTGTATCTGGACTGTGAACCACCAGTGCACCATGTATTTATGTTTAAAATGTAAGGCTTGGTCTATGCTAGAAAATTAGGTCAGTTTAACTATGTTAGTCAGAGGTGTGAAAAATCCATACCCCTGAACGACACAATTAAACTAACCTAAATCCCTATGTAGACAGTGCTAGTTTCTTCTGTCAACCTAACTATCGCCTCTCAGAGAGGTGAATTACCTATGCTGATGGAAGAACCCCTCCTATCCTCAGAGGTAGTGTCTACACTGAAAGACTACAGCTGTGGCACTGCAGCATTGCAGCTATGCCACTGTAGCATTTTAAGTGTAGACAAGCCCTAAATTCTCCAAATGTGTCATGTTGTCTAAATGTGTTGTATATCTCTCAAGATAGGACTAAAGATATGATAAAGACCAACTACTGCTTCTAGCTAATGGAGACAGCTCCTGGAGTTGTAGTGGTAGAGACTTATGTTCTGGAATTGAAAGGCTCAAGGTTTTCACCCCATTAAGGAGTTATGGTGTGGGATTATTACAATAGCAATATACAGGATAAAAAACAAGCAAAAATCTACCACAAGGATACATAATTATATACATTATATTTGGTATCTTAGAAGTGCTATACAGCCCCTTGAAAGGTATTATCAGAGGATTTTGAATCCCCAAGTTAACTCAAACAGCCTGTAATTTCTACAACATGTGGTTTCAAAAGCAATGGGTGCTATAATTCCCTTTGTCTTTTGGGACCATGAAGAATATACAATAGATTTCCCATTCAAACTGAAAGTGTTCACCAATAAATATTTTAATACATATCTGTTACAATAATTATGTAGCTCCTTGTTAATGAATATATCCTATATAGCTCTCTGAGGCATACTTCTTTATTCACTTCAGAGCAATTCTGCATCAGATTGATAATTCAATTTAGAACTTTGCAACATAGTTCCTAACTACCCCAATTGAAGCAAGATGCCAATAAGCATGGCTTAGTTTTCTAAAAGCATGATAGTTATAGCACCTGTTAGTTGTCCCAAGATTATTTTTGATCATTGTCTGTGTAGAAAAGTAGTTTTGGAAGGCTGGTATTTTATAATGTCACTGAAAATAGAAAAGGAGTACATCTCTACAGTCACAACAAGGAAGATCAATTTAAGCTTTCTACTGAAGATGTCTTTTCCCAGGTGGTCAATTGCACTTGTCATCTGCTATTTTGGAAAATGCACAGAATTTAATAGATGAGGTATATCAAACTAACTACATTAGGAACATACCAGCTGTCAATATGGCTTCAGCCCAACAGCATCTTTTGGGAAAAGCAAATTCTGAAATGCAGACAGTATACTATTAGTCTGATAGAATGATTATAAGTTCCACCATCTGTTGCATATTTCACAATTAATTGTGATTTGTATCAACAAATATTTTCAAAAAATTCATATTTTCTCTATGAGAAACAATAAAGCATAACATCAACACATTATATCAAGCAATGACATACCAATGCTGGAGCTAAATCAGATAAGTTTCAGGATGGTGTTACAAGGTCGATATCCAGAGTACGTACTAATTATAGGAAATAGATCTAAAAATATCAATGTTAGAACACAAAAATTACAAGATGGAATTATTTATTCTGTTTTAAAAATCTTTACAACATTGCTTTTCAAAGCTATACCATTGTTTCTGGCTCAGTCATATACGATTCATGTTTAACTTTTCAGAGTTCATTTTAGATTTAGTTTAATTATACACATGTGTTTAACAATAAATGTAAAGGCTAAAAAGTTTACAGATCACTCTAGAACCACATGCATTACACAGAAATGTTTTACTTGTAAGATCAAATCTCCAATTGCTGCATTTAATTCATAATATCATGAACACATTTAGATGACAGATGAAAATAGACAAAATTCCATGAAATACAGCTCCAGATGATATTTAAATTTTAAAGAGTGAACCTTAAGTAAAAACTTATAATGTTTAAGGTTTGTCTCTTGGCCTGTCAGTGCTCTACCCTGGTCTTTTCATTGTTGTTCTTGTTGTTTTGTCTAACATGATCCCCATCTGTTGCTAAGTGAAAGGCCTGGTTCTAGTCCCAGCTATAATTCTGCAATCTTGGCATGTTGCCTGCAGCATTAACGATCTCTGTACAGTGCTGTGTGTCTGGTCTACTGAGTTAATTTAAAAATATTATAAGACTTTGGTAGAAACAACTTCATTGAAGGAGGAGTCTAAATCTATAGCCAATAATATCAAAAAGATATTGGAACAAATGGCATGAGGGAAAAACTAAAAAAAGACTGGTATAAATTAGAAGTTTAATAAAACCTTTACCAAGTTTATAGTTTACTATAATAGTTTACAGTTATTCATGACTTTCAGACAACTTCTGATATAATGGGATAGTGCAGCACCAATCTCTTAAAATAATGTTTTCCATTGGCCACTAATTCCAATAAAATAACAATTAAGCATGAAGACAAAACCAGAAGCAAACTTGACCATATACAATAGTAACCAGCCAGACATTACAGCAAAAGAAAGAAAAATAGTTTTCCAAAAGCCTTAGCCATGGTGGATAGAACAGTTTTATGAAAGTTGCCATGCCACTACAGAACCCCTCAGAAATTTGTGATCATTAAGAGCTCCTATGAAAATATGACATGCCAAGTAAAACATAACAGTGGACTAAGCCATTCAAGATTACTACAGGCATCAGACAAGGATGCTTTTTTGTCTTTTTGCTGGTAGTGGAGTGGGTAATCATAGAATTGTAGGACTGGAAGGAACCTCAAGAGATCATCTAGTCCAATCCCTTGCACTCATGACAGTACTAAATATTATCTAAACCATCCCTAACAGGTGTTTCTCTATACTGCTCTTAAAAATCTCCAATGATGGAGAATCCACAACCTCCTTAGGAAATTTATTACTAACCTGACAGGAAATTTTTCCCACTGTCCAACCTAAACTCCCATGCTGCAATTTAAGCCCATTGCTTCTTATCCTATCCTCAGAGGCTAAGGAGAATTTTTTTCTCCCTCCTCCTTTTTTGTATTTGAAAACTGTTATCATGTCCCCTTCCAGTCTCCTCTTCTCCAGACTAAACAAACCCTTTTTTTTCAGTCTTCCTTCATAGGTAATTTTGTCTAGACCTTTAATCATTTTTGTGGCTCTTCCTTGGATTTCTCCAATTTGTCCACATCTTTCCTGAAATTTGGCACCCACAACTGGACACAATATTCCATCTAGGTGTAATCTGTGTGGAGTAGAGTGGAATAATTACTTCTATTCTCTTGCTTACAACACTCCTGTTAATACATCCCAGAATATTTTCTTTTTTTGCAGTAGTGTTACACCATTGACTCATATTGAGCTTTTGATCCACTATGACCCCTAGATCCCTTTCTGAAGTACTACTTGCTAGGCAATCATTTCCCATTTTCAGTGTGTGCAATTGATTGTTCGTTCTTAAGGGGAGTACTTTGCATTCATCCTTATTGAATTTCACCCTCGCTATATGTTCCTATGAAGAGGATTAACTTTGCCAGTTTCCCTGAAGAGCAAGAAACATAGGCTACATCGATCATAGTTTGGGGCAGAGAGCAAACTCCAAACCCAAAGGTTCCCTTGCAGATGACATCCTGCTAGCAGCCCCCTCTTATGCCAACACAGCTCCATATCAGGTGCTAGCATTGATCTCTACTTCAACACTATGGCACAGTCTATCAGGCAAGTAGGTCCAAGTCATGTAGGGTTTTATAGATCGAAAACAAATCAGATGCCACCCATTAATCTATAGACAACCAGTGCATACCATGGGATGTTCTGATGTAAATCTCTCAATCTCTCATGTTGAAGCTGGATGAATAATTGAACAGTCATTGAAAGAGAGAACTGGATCTTGAGACTCCCAGCTCCTAAGTGGGTGCCCTAACCACCAGCTATAAAACTATTCTCTTTCTTTGGTTATTTCAGTATTTATCCAAATTGGAAAGTTTCAACAGGGGGGACTGAGTGAGCCTCATATCAGAATATCCCATATCCAGTGGTTAGGGCACTCTCCTTAGGAGCGGGAGATCTCCATTCAACTTCTTTCTCCCCATCAACCAGAAGTGGGAATTGAATCTGGGTCTCCCACATCCCAGATGAGTGATCTAGCCACTAGGTTAGCAGTTATAAGGCAGGCACTACTGCATCCTCCTCATCCAACTGCACTTTGAATGTGGTCTGATCCAGTAGGCATGCTCAGAGAATGCTCACCAGAATGGACCCTGAAGGCTAATATTTTTCCAGGTTTGTGGATTGTGGGGATTTAGGCATGAGCTAGGTATCCGGATGCCTAGAGTGAGGCAGCAGCGCAAATGCCCAGAGGCAGAAACTTAGGTACCCAGGGACATTTTATAGTGAAAATGTAGGCACCAACTAAGTTTAGGTGCCTACAGGGTTAGGCAGCCGCCAAGCAGGTTTTTAGGTGTCTAAATCTGGTGTTTAGATATCTAGGTTCCTTTGTGGATCTGTGCTGAAGCCAGCCTATATATGTATACATACACACACACACACTTATTAGTAGAAAGTCTGGGTGTGGCATTTGGACCAAGTAATCCACTATCTGTGCAGTCTCCCTCATACAACCAATGAAATCATTGCTTGCAAGTTAACTGTAGAGTAGTGGTCATGATTGCTTGAGTTACTTCTGAAAGTGCAATGGACTAAGGCTCTTTGCATGACAATAGATACATGCTTTCCTGTTGCTGTGCACTACACAGGTGTAAAGTCAAAATGGCTGAAGACCTAAAAATTGGAGGGTAAGAATATGTGAATCTCAGTAATGACTGAACCTGGTGATTTCTTAACAAAAAGAGCTCTCACTCATGCTTATAGCTGTTTCCATTAATTCATATTGAGTCATCAGATATTCTAGGGTTCTGAGTGACACACAGAGGGACAATCCTTGAATCTTACTATAGAGATATATTTTCCTTCTACTTGCTGAGCTAGTGGATTTATTCCTTTAGTTCACTGAGTAAACATTTTTGGTGTTTGGATGCAAAGCCCATGTGAGTTCCATTTTAGAGGCTATATGAATTTTGAGGGGATAGTCAGCTGACCGCCTTTGGTTTCTGAATACACATTGCCACCATGCATTACAAATACACAGCACATTTTGTCAAGAAAGGAAGACAGCACATATCACAAATGTATTGCCAAGGTTATGATGCTGGCAGACAATCAAAAAGCTCCATTTGTGTTCAGTGCTATAAAGCCATTTCATAATATTGATTATAAACTACATTAAGAACTAAAAGCCCTTATATGGATATTTATGTTTAAGAGAAAACACATTTATAGACGATATTGAACAATTTTATATCCCAATGACAAATACTATGAATAATATACTCGATAAGCAGATCTCCTCCCGAGATGCTCTGTTCTGTGAAGGCATTTTGAAGATAGTATAGCATTCTTTTATTATAATTATTATGTATTTAAAATAGTCCTTTAATTCCTGGTCATTATAAATGATAAGTGAATTGAGAGGAGATTCATTGCCTGACAAGGCGTTTCTCCATCTCCACACAAGCTTTAGAGATCAAAGTCATTTGTTTATAACATTTTCATGCTGATTACATTAATCTGATCCTTCTGGATGCATATAACAGATTTCTGCAGACATTCACACTGAGAATGAAGGTATGGCCACCTGCTAGGAACTGGTTCCAGCTTCCTCACTTTATAGTTGCACCTGTCAGTAACTATGATGAATTCCACATTTCTGGTTTTCTTCCCTCATCAAACAGAAGCTCCAACAAAGTCCTCTTTAGCTCAATATTTTACCCATCTTTCTCCCTAGAGTCACCATTCTCATTTTACCTCTGGCATTTACATGCGGCCCACTGAATCCCATTACTATGCTACATCTCCATCTTCACACGTGTACCATTCAAGTTACTTTGCATAGAAAGTACAAAGCGTACTTCTTGAGAGACTCTGCACCAGTGCAAGGGTCCATAGTAGCAGATTTTGATGCAAGATCAGGGCCTTAATTAGAATCTGTTTACAAAATGACCCATTAAATTGAGCCCTGTGCTACCTTATTGCCTTTTACTAGCTACCTGCTAACTCACTCTCTATTCCTAGATCTCTAGTCTGATGTCTCAAAGGGCTATTTCTAATGCAACTTGGTCCTTTTCCCTTTTTTGTTGCTTATTTTCCATTGAAATAGCTGAACCTAATTACCTTACTTGCCTATCCATTAATTATACCATGAGTGGTTATTGATCCTCTTTGTACTTCTTACCAGTATCACTGCCAGCCATCAGGGCTCCTGATTCTAAAGGTTCCCATAACTTAGATCCTCGGAGGTGCAGCAAAGCACATTTCTCATGGTAAATCTCAGCCTCTTAGTGCCTTCTCCTTCTTCCCTATCTCACCGTGATTCTAGCATTATGTTCCTATGTAAAAACTGCCCTGGTCACAATCACAACTCTTTCCTTGTGTCTCCTTCTGTAGCTACAGCATCAATTTATACCACAGTCATTCCTTTAATTAGTCAGTAGCAGCTCAATTTTCAGCATGAAACACAAGTTTAATGTCTTTCAGAGAAGTTGTAAAACCAGGGTCCTGGTCACCCTTGGTAATTAAAGATCCTATGACATTTCTTTGCAAGAGCAGAAGTGTCCAGCTGCTGTACTGGCCAAATTCCAATTTTAGGAATGGATTATGCAGTCATATAAAATTTTGCAGTTTCAAATAGGTATGATATTCATCTTGACTTCCTTTCCTAAGTTACTGTGTAGTGCTGCAGTATGTTGTTAAAGACTTGTTGAGTTTCACCCCAGTGGTGAAATATTTCATATTATATTATACATTTTATACGATAACTTGCAAAGCATTTTTAGTCCTTACGAATAAAAGACACTCTGCAAATGTAAGTTAATATGTACAATTAACTTGCTTCCCTGCCATCCAAATGGTAAAAACACTTATACTGTAGGGCTCTAGCAACACTTATTCTGGTGCTTTCTGACACCCCAGACTGACTTCAACTGCAGTAGCAGATGCTAACTAGAAAGAGCCCAGGGGAAAGAAAAACAAAACACAGAACCTATGGAATTTGTGAAAGACAGAACTGGAAGTCACTGATGGACATATATGTACTATACATTCTTTTGGTCTCCAAATAGCTCTGAACATTGACAAAAATCCTGTTTATCCTCATTTGTTTAACTTCTTTTCCAAATGCCTTTATTTTATGAAGAAGCATGTGGATGAAAAAACTTCATAGAAGGTGTCTTGTTTGTTGCATATGTAGAATCACAGAATATCAGGGTTGCAAAGGCTGTCAGAAGGTCACAACCCCCAATTTTTTTTTGCCCCAGATCCCTAAATGGCCCCCTCAAGGATTGAACTCACAATCCTGGGTTGAGCACACCAATGCTCAAACCACTGAGCTATCCCTCCTCCCTTGATGTAGCCTCCAGCGTGTTACTCCAAGTCGCACAGACAGTGAATCCTCTATCTTCCTTATTTCTATAGTTACGTTGTGGGATGCACTGTC
Source organism: Dermochelys coriacea (assembly GCF_009764565.3). Classification (NCBI taxonomy): domain Eukaryota; kingdom Metazoa; phylum Chordata; order Testudines; family Dermochelyidae; genus Dermochelys; species Dermochelys coriacea. The sequence goes on from NC_050070.1 coordinate 53,973,745, forward strand.
TCTTTCCCTACAACTCACTTCTTCTATGCACTACTATTACTGTTGCTCCAGTAGGTGAATACAGAGTTGTTTAGTTCCAGTCTAAAATATTTTTATACTATGGAGAACTAAGTTAGGATACCGTAATCATTCCAAGTAGTCAGGTACATTTAAAGTAAAGAAGTGGATTATTTCATTTTAGGAAGAAAATAAGGTGAAAAAAGATTAATTTATCAGAAAACGTATTTCATCCCTGTTGATATACTGTAATTTAAAAGCAACGACAACAACAGGGGTCTGTACTTGATTTGATGTAGTAAACGTCTTATTCACATGGGTTCTCAGAATGTGCTCTTTGTTGTGTTCCTAGCCCACTCCATTTATTTCAGGTCTTTCAGAGCTGTAATAGGCCCCATTTAACTTAACTCCTAACACTGTACTATTCTTATACTCTATGCTCGCTGTGTTTCTTGGCAAGGACATCAGGAGGCTGTGAATATGAGAGGACATAAAAACATAAGAATGGCCATTCTAATTCAGACCAATGGTCCATCTATTCTCAGTATCCTAGTACCAATGCTAGATGCTTCAGAGGGAGTGGACAGAATAGGGCAATTTATCAAGTGATCCATGCCTGTCATCCAGTCTTAGCTTCTAGCAGTTAAAGTTCTAGAGACCCTCCTCCGACCAACATGGGGTTGTATTCCTGACCATCTTGGCTAATAGCCATTCATAGACCTATCTTCCATGAACATATCTAATTCTTTTCTGAACACAGTTATAGTTTTGGCCTTCTCAACATCTCCTGGCAACGAGTTCCACAGGCTGACTCTGTGCTGTGTGAAGAAATACTTCCTTTATGATTGTTTTAAACCTGCTCCCTATTAATTTCATTGGGTGATCCTCATTCATATGTGATGAGAAAGGGTAAAAAACAGTTCCGTATTCACTTTCTTCATATCAGTCATTATTTTATAGACCTTTATCATATCATCCTTCAGTTATCTCTTTGCAAGCTGAACAGTACCAATCTTTTTAATCTCTCATCATATGGAAGTTGTTCCATACCCCTAGTCATTTTTGTTGTTCTTCTCTGTATATTTTCCAATTCTAATATATCTTTTTGAGTTGAGGCAAACAGAACTGTATGCAGGATTCAAGGTGTGGGCATACCATGGATTGATCTAGTTATATTATGATATGACCATTATAATATCTCCTGGGCTGGCACTTCTGTGTCTCAAGTTGCCTTTCAACCAAGAAGAAAGAGTCTCTCTGTTAAAAGGCTCCTTCCATGTAAAAGAAAAAAACTATTTGAAAATGTCCATTAGTTCTGATGGCTAGTGTAAATCACACAGAGGCTAAAGACCTGTGGATAGAGACTTCCCACCAATTTGTATCCTAAGCTATATACATGCCTCTGCCATGCTTCCAAACAGTCAGGAGTCTCCCCCACCCCATGCATTAGTAGCATACTTGCGCAACTGCCATGCTGCCACTATCTTTCTGCAGGTGCCTGCCCTGCTTTTTGTGATCTCTCTTTGTCACCCCCTCTTGTGGGCTCAGGGCAAATATGCTAATTAGAATAGCATTAATTCAGTATTTTCCAGCCTAAGTAACCTCCACAATGTTTAGGGGGCATTATATCGAGCACAGCTCTGTGGTATGCTCCCTCTCCATAATTTCTACAAATCTATATACATTCCATGGGATACAGAGTATGTCCTGCCACAGCCATTGCACTTTAGGTGCTACTACTCATGCAGCAAGTTCCTACAAACTTTTTCCCTTTGCACCGAGTAAGAGAGTGGAGCATATGATCCAGAAACAATAGCTCATATATCTGCTATTTAACATCCCAGCTGGGCTGAAAACATTGTGATACTAGCACCTCACACTGTTTACACATTTCTATGTCTGGTCCTGGCTGGAATTAGAAAGTGCTCAATCATGTGAAAATGAAAACCAATGTACAGTCTGAAGGCTAGCTGAACAACTATGAATTTGAAAAGTGGCTCAGTTTGGGACTGACTTGAGTTTAGATAATGATTTGTGTCAATTCTTACTTTTTCCCAAACCAGTTTGCCTGAACCATGTTTTGACCCATATATCACATTGCCCGAAAAAATGAAACTGTTATCACTGCACATGATTGCACATGGGCTGATGATTAAAGGAAGTATATTTTTAAATGAAGAAGCATGTTATAAATTGTTTACTACTGCACCTTCACTACTTCTGGAAGGTGGAAATTATCCACAAAATTGGTACAGAACAGGCACCACTCATTTGCACTCTTTCATATTACCCCACAGCAGCAGAATGCTTCAAGCCTGTTTTGGAATCTCTATGGACATTAACTTCTGATCAGTACCAATGTGGGACGGTTGTGAACCAAACACATATACATTTGGTTATTCTTAATCCTCCATAGCCTATTAACAACCATCCATCCTGGGCACAGCAGTGTGAGTGAATCAGTTATGATTATCTGCTTCTTTGTCCCTGTCCCAGTGCAAGTTAGTGTAGCCTGGGAGCTGTGTCAGTTTGTGCCAGTTAGGTATGATCTCTTAGGGAACAATCACCAGCTGGGCATAGCCAGAGCACACCATGCTCTTGCCACTCCTTGTCCTGCCCCCACCCTCCCAGTATGCCCTTCCCTGCCTTTGACATGCCACATGTGCCATGGCTTCAGGGAGAGTGCCCAGAGGACCCTGCTCCATGAGCTTTTTGCCTGCTGGAAAGACTTGCACAGGGGATTTATGGGTTGTTTACATTCCCTTTGTCTCATTGAGGACCTGGGTCAGGCAATATGCTCTATAATGTCTGATCAATGCTTGATGCACTGACAAATGTCTCATTTCAAATGTTGTGACTCTCAGTTCTCATTTTTTTATTTCATAGAATCATAGAATCATAGAATATCAGGGTTGGAAGGGACCCCAGAAGGTCATCTAGTCCAACCCCCTGCTCAAAGCAGGACCAAGTCCCAGTTAAATCATCCTAGCCAGGGCTTGGTCAAGCCTGACCTTAAAAACCTCTAAGGTAGGAGATTCTACCACCTCCCTAGGTAACGCATTCCAGTGTTTCACCACCCTCTTAGTGAAAAAGTTTTTCCTAATATCCAATCTAAACCTCCCCCATTGCAACTTGAGACCATTACTCCTCGTAACTTTCTAAAGTTTCAGCTATTATCCACATTGAATTTGCAGAGCTAGCTGCAAGCTAGGCACTAAACTTTTCTAACTGAAATTCTGTGTAAGTACAGTATCCTTTGCCTGGTTTACAAAGTCACATTTATAAGAATAGTATTGCAAATTAATGAAAAACTAATTGCTATTTGTAGAAACATCATTGTATATATTAATTTGAATAATTTGTGTAAATGACAAGTTAAAAATTTGTATGTGAAGTAGCATATTATTCATGAGTTTAAGTTACTATAAAACTAATTAAATAATATTCCATATACTTTTAGTGAATAAAATGTATATACACAGTGACAATTCTGATCATATGAAGAGATTTTTTTTGAAAGCCTGGTTATACCTTTAACAAAGTTTTGAAGCATTATTTATCTACTTTATTTATACAGGATGTGATTTATCTGTTTCCTGGAAACTGTTCTATGATGAGTCAATAATTTTCAGTGGAGATCTTAGGGATATCATCAGAATGTCAAGAATTGAAATTACAAAGATGTCTGACACACCTAAATAAGGTCTCTTTAGTATTGATGATGGCAGCTGGAATAGAGCTGTCGGATCCAAATTTATGAAAAGCACTTCAGAGGGTAGAGGAACTACACTTTAAATATATAATAAACTCTTCTCAAAGATGAAGAACAAGCTGATGCTGCTGCACTGACAAAGCAAAAAGGTTGCTGCTTTTGTCATATTAGAGCTGGCTGCTGTAACTGGAATGGCCCCACCAACACTGTAGATATATCTGTGGAAATGGAAGTAGATATGAGAACACTCACATACAAACACAACGAAAAGAAAAGAAAAGAAAAGAAAAGAAAAGAAAAGAAAAGAAAAACTCATTTCAAATTAATAAGCTCTTCCAGGGTTAAAAAGAAAGCATAATATACATGACACACTGCATGAGGGCAGCTCTGATAAAACAGAAAGGCCACATTTAGCCTACAGCTACATGTTTGAGTTAAAAAGTGAGCAGTGCATCCTCCTCCTGACACAGATAGAATGATACTATCTTTTACCACCAAACTCAGTTAATAACTCCAGGTTTCAGAGTAGCAGCCATGTTAGTCTGTATTCACAAAAAAGAAAAGGAGTACTTGTGGCACCTTAGAGACTAACAAATTTATTTGAGCATAAGCTTTCGTGGGACACCAAGAAACTGGCAAATAAATAGGTTAAATTTCTCTATTAATACATATTATTTTATATTTTAAAACTAAGCCACTACTATTTTCTGACCATTCCCTTGTGCACAGTACATCACATACAAGGGAAAAAAGAGTATAGATATCTAACATATATATATAACTGCACTTTGGGAAGTTGATAGTCTATCAACTGAGTTAGCAAACCTGCTGATATTTAATTTGTATGAAATGACAAAGCAATTGCTCATTTTTTTCTGTTGTACAAGTCTGTAGTGTCTATGACATTGTACAACAGCCAGTATCTGAGCTTTTCATTTCCTCAAGGTTAAATTTAAGTTTCCATCAGGCATGTCAGCCAGTGATTGACCCTATCCATCTGCCTATTCAAGTTCTTATCTAGGTGCTCAATAGCATAGTATCTGAGAACATCTACATTTGATCTGGGAGGTATGACTGCCAGCTTGCCTAGAGGTGCTCAAGCTAGCATCTAAAAATAGCATTGTGTCTGCAGCGGTACAGGGGGCCCCTCGGGCCAGCTGCCCTGTGTATAATACCACCTGACCCCCTGGATACATACTTGCGCAGGCACATTTCTGTGTGGTAGTATGGGGGTAAAGCTTGGGTAAGGAGTGGGTTTTTCATTTAACTTGGAATAGTGAATTCCGTTTTTCTTAAATATGACCTTGTTCATTTGTGATTTTGCAGAAACAGAGACAACTAGAAAAAGAAGAGGTTTATACACCAACCTGCCTAAGCATATACTATAGAAAGTATTCTCATACTAGCACTAAAATTGAGTTTACCAGCATCGAAAAATTACCTGGATTTGCAGCATGGTAAAAGTTTATATATATTTTGAGCCCTCTTGAGGAAACAACAATATGACAGGCCTCCAAAAGATCTCAAATAGATTAGAAACTAGTTAGATAGAAAGTAAGATAGAAAACAAAGGTGTATGAATAAGTGGGAAATTTTCAACAAGAAGAGAGGTTAATGATGGGATACCCCAAGGATTTATTTATTAGTCATTTATTTAGATTTAACTACCACACAAAATGACACTTCTATGAGCTCAAGGCTCCACATGACATTAATTCAAAAATAATTACTGAGACAAAACAGCAATAAATCTTGTCTCCCATCACCAAATAATAACTCCCACTTAGAAACTCCTGACTCTAACTTTACCACCAAGAAAAAGCAAAAAGATATTTATCAATGATCTGCAGTAGGGTTGTGTCATAAATACAAAGGGAAGGGTAAACACCTTTAAAATCCCTCCTGGCCAGAGGAAAAATCCTTTAATCTGTAAAAGGTTAAGAAGCTAGGATAACCTTGCTGGAACCTGTAAAAGGTTAAGAAGTTAGGATAACCTAGGATAACCACAATGACCAATGAGGAGACAAGATACTTTCAAAGCTGGAGGGAGGGAGAAACAAAGGGTCTGTGTGTGATGCTTTTGCCAGGCACAAAACAGGAATAGAGTCTTAGGACTTAGTAAGTATCTAGCTAGATATGCGTTAGATTATGATTTCTTTAAATGGCTGCGAAATTAGACTGTGCTGAATAGAATGAATATTCTTGTCTTTGTGTTTCTTGTAACTTAAGGTTTTGCCTAGAGGGATTCTCTATGTTTTGAATCTAATTACCCTGTAAGGTATTTACCATCCTGATTTTACAGAGATGATTCTTTTTACCTTTTCTTATATTAAAATTCTTCTTGTAAGAAATTGAATGCTTTTTTCATTGTTCTTAAGATCCAAGTGTTTGGGTCTGTGGTCACCTATGCATATTGGTGAGGATTTTTATCAAGCCTTCTCCAGGCAGGGGGGTGCAAGGTTTTGGTGAGGATTTTTGGGGGGAAAGACGTTCCCAAACAACGTTTTCCCAGTAAACCCAGTCAAACTTTTTGGTGGTGGCAGTGGAAGTCCAAGGTCAAAGGGTAAAATAGTTTGTACCTTGGGGAAGTTTTAACCTAAGCTGGTAAAAGTAAGCTTAGGAGATTTTCATGCAGGTCCCCACATCTGTACCCTAGAGTTCAGAGTGGGAAAGGAACCTTGACAGGTTGCAAACAGTGAGGTGCCAAAATTTGCCTGTGACAAAATTAGTTTGTTTCGTCAAGACTAGAGAGGACTGTGAGAACCTCAGAATTTCAGCACAGTAAGGCAAATAGCCAGCACAATGACAGATGAAGTTCAATGTAGACAAGTGCAAGGTAATGCACATTAGAGTGATTTAAACTATTGATACACGTTTAATGGTTTCTAAATTGGCTGGAGCTCTGATCCTGCAAACTGTTCCAAAACAGGCACTGGATTGGATCTCAACCTAAGTTCCATTCCCATATTTTCCAATTGGCATGCAGGGTAATCACATCACCTCTCATTCCTCAGTTTCTCCTTCTGTAAAATGGTGATATCACTTGATACTCAATGCTAGACCAGGATGACCAGCCAGCCACAGAACAAATTCTTAAAAACACATAGATATTTATTACTCCAGTTGCATTCAACTCCATTTTCCCACATATTTTAGTGAATAGTATGTCCAAAGCCTTTTTCCTACAGAGGAGTCCATAGTCTCTTCAAAAGGCAAACCCTAGCCTATGTGTCCAAAAACTCCCAAGTTCAGTGCTTTCTTTCTCTGGTACTACCTCTCCTCACATCCCTCTCTGGTGCTGTTTCTCCTTACACAAAGGGAGGTGGATGAGGCTGTATTTTACAGGTTCCAGATCCTCGCACTCACAGCATGGTGTGTTAAAATTATACTAATTGTTCCCCTCTCTCTCTATCAGCAGGACACGCCCCACCAGGTAACAGGAACAATGCACAGAGACAGACAGGCCAACTTTCTAAAGCCTGTTTCCTGGGAAGGCCAACTTCTCACAGAGCTTGGGTTTTCCTTTTTTTCCTCCTTTTTTCACCAGTGACAGTTTACTCTGTCCCTGGTGACAATGATTTTGCCTCCTTTGTAAACTACTTGAGATCTGCAAATGAAGAAGCACTAGGTACATAAGAGCCAAGTATTATTGTCTCTTCTCACCATCTCCTTGTGCGCTTGCATAGGGGCAGCCAGCACCTAGCCTTATGTGTCATTCTTTTACTTAACTACTAATCCTCCTTACAGAATAGAAGATATATTATTAGATTATTTTTATTAGAGAGCACTGGTTCAAAAGGAAAATATCAACTACCACTCACAGTAATACAAGCTCTATACACACTGGCTTATCCAGAGGTACACTGAACCCACTTGGTATAATAAAACTGAGATTGAGACTGGCTTTAGATTTAACAGTTATAGGAACAATGTCTAAGGCCCTGATCCTTCAAACTGCTCAGTGTGAATGGACTTCACATGGGCTCCAGTATCTACCCACACCCAGTAATTTGCAGGATCAGGGTCTGAGTTCCTGACAGGAAGAACTTTTGCTAGAATAACATTCTCAATAGTGGTGTTTAGAGAGACTGACACAACAAAACATTTTTTGCTGACTATGGGATTCATATAACTGTGAGCTGTAGAACATCCACAGGCATCCAAACATTCACTCACATAGCCAAACCCCAGAGTGCATGAGAGCCAGGATTGCAATTAAACTTCTTAAGGTCCTATATTTATGTGGTTCTAAAGATGCCTTGGATCGTTCATCTCAGCTTTACAAAAACTGAATAGGCAGCTGCCAGGAGTGGTTTTGTACCATCCTATACACAAAGGACCTCAGATTTATTCCTATTAAAGCCACATTTCAAAATGTTGAACAGTCACATTAATCTGAGGTCTCAGGGTTATTCATTATAATAGTCTGTCATCAGCATCTAATGTGATCTTAACAACTTCCTTAGTTTAATTTCCATTTTCAATACTCGTGGGCTCTATTATAAAGTCCAGTTGCAAAGGTGGCCGGGGGGTAGCCCTGTTAAACCCTTAAAGAGTAAATAAGTGGGAAATGAGTTAGCTAAATGTAATTATGAACCCTTAGGTTAACTCTATTCTATAATTTTCATCATGTCAGAAACAAGGAATTGGATTTTTTTTAAAAATACATATCGGCGAGGCCAGGCAGGAAAAGTTGCACTAGTTCGACCTCTGCTATGTGATAACAGAGAACTTCAATCTCCAGAACTGTTAATTTGGCAGCTTTCAGGAGCACTACACCCAGGTACCAGTTTATATATAGAAACATATATAACAGAATACTTTGCACACAGAGTTGTTTCATTGACATCATTTCACACCAGCTGAGGATCTGGCACCTAATTTTAAGGACTGAAGAAAAATCAAAGTCTAGTATTTTTCATTAAAATAATATCATGAAAAATTATAATAATATAGGTCAAGTTCAAATGCTATCCTAGGAGAGGAAGAATGATCAGGTGCTTATCACACTAGTCTGGGTTTGGAGAGCCCTTGTTCAAATTCCTGCTTTGCCATAGCTTTTATGAGTTCCCCAGGCATAAAATGGGAATAATAGCACTTCCCTACAACACAAGGAAATAAATACATTACCATTTGTGAGGTGTTCAGATATGATGGATAATGGGAGCCAGATGAGTCCTTTCAAAGGATAAGAACATTAATTGATTTTATAATAATAATAATTATGAACCTCAGCTCTTAAAAAATGAGGGCAGCCACCTTATAGTACAGCATTTTGCATTTCAAACTAAGATTCTTGTAACATTGTGTAGAGATGGGAAAATCTATATGGGTTAAAACAGAATTCATCTAAATTTTGGCATGAAATGTGAAATGAAACTTTTTTTTAAGAATCAGAGAATGTTGCTTAAGCTTATTTTTAATGTGTGTTTGGTTTGTTTGGGGGTTTGCTTTGTAGTGTACAGAGTGTGGTCTAGGGATTACAGCAGGCAACTGCAAGTCCAAATGCCTGGGGTGAAATTCTGGCTTCACTGAAGTCAATGAAAAAACTCCCATTGACTTCAGTGGGGCGAGAATTTCATACCTGTTTTTTTTCCTCAGCTTTGCCATTGATTTACTGTAAAGTCTCTTGCAAATCACTTCAATTCCATGTACCTCAATTTTGCACATCTATGAAATGGATATATACTAATCTATCCATCTTCTTATCATTTTAAAAGTATTTTGAGCACATTGGAAGACAATTGCTGCATAGTATCAATGTACAGATACCACAGAAAAGCCAGCAGTTACCAACAGAAATGCCAGAGAAACCACAGATATTTCCCTGAGCATAGAAGCATAAGCATAAGGAAATACTTGGGGTATTTCAGATACTGCTGTCTGGTTACTATTAGTAAATGCTGACTCTTTAAGAATGGCCACCATATTGATATTCTTTCATTGTTTACATTTCTTAATTCCTGTCAGGAGATGAGCTATAAAGGCAAAAATACCTCTAGAAAGGCTGTTATTGTAGCCCTAAAAGTCAGTACAATGACATTTTTTTTCTTCCAGACTTTAGGGAAACTGTAAATAAAAAAGAGAATTGTTTAAATAGATAAATGGAACTGGGAATTTATGTTCCTTTTTAAGTACCTTTAGTGATACTTAAACTGTTTTACAACAGTTTTAATTTAATTGAACAATTTACACAACATGATAACAAGCAGAGATGTGCCAGGAATGCTATGTTTATATTGGCCACCAGTTGGATTTTTGTTTTGTGAAACCAAAAATAGGGATGGTTTACTTGGCTCCTAATTAATAGACAATAGATAAAAGGTACCTGAACCACCAACTTTCCAATTTTGTGCCCTCTTTACGTCAGTGGCAAATAATATACATATCGAGGGTTGCATACTTCATAGAATCTGTAGTACAATCACATTGCTCACATCAGAGACTCCCTATACCTCCTATTCCCCCACACGCACATACACACAAGTGCCCGGTGTGCCACTCTCCTATGTTTCTCCCTACAAGTCCCCGTCTCCTACCTCCTGCCAAGGGCTCTGTGTTGTTCATGCTCCACTCTACCACATTCCAGGGACTCTGTATGTCATCCATGGCAGGAACGCTATGTGTGCCCTCATTCTCCCCTCCCCAAATACAGAGGTCTATCTTTGTCTCCCCTCATGCCATGGTCTCTTTGTTCCCACCCATTCCCCCCCTTCCACCCATGGCACGGTCTCTGCTTCCCCCTCTCCATCTCCATGCTTCCCTTTGGGTCCCCTCTTTCCCCTCCCTAACTCCACTTCTCCCAAATCTGGGTCCATCCGTCCATGCCCATCCAAACAGTTCCCTCACTCCAGGTCCCTGATTCCCTCATCACCACCACTCCCCATACCCCCATTCTGTTGTAGGTCTCTGATTTGCCCCCCCTCCCCATTCTCCCCTCTAGATATCTGCTTTCCCGCATTGCCATGTCCACGTCCCTCCCCACGCAGGCACTGCTCACTGGGTCCCTCCTTCCACCCCTGCCATCTGCCCCTACTCTTCTCTGGGTTCCTCCTTCTCTAACAACACTACTCGTCCTCAGTCCTCTCCGATTCTGCTTCCCTCCTTCTCCAAATCTCCATTTCCCCCAGCCACTGCTTTCCTCCCTACAAACCAGCCCTGAAAGGATCTCTTCTTTCTGTTACAGTCAAGGTTATGTACAATGTCCCCAGACAGCAAGTTCAGTTGCTGCTTCTGATATGTGTAGGAGGCAACAGAGACTCCACAGCTGCAACACATGCAGTCTGATTTTCCTGTGACTCAAACTTTTCCAGTGTACCCATCTGCACCGAAATCAATAGGCTTATGCCCATTGATGGACTTGATCAGCTGTGTCTTTGGAAAGTTATCGAGTCACAGACAACCAGAGTAATGCTTTCAAGTTAAGTGTGGGGCCCTGTTTTCTTAGCCAACAAATAATCCATAATGAATTCCACATTATCTATTTGCATCAGTTATAGCAACTATTGTATTATTTTTTATTCACAACATTTACTTGGGTTTAAGACTAAAACAAGAAGCATGAGTTTTAAAGAAAATATAAGTCTTGTGAGACAGTCTTAGTCAGAATGTCTCCCTGGTTAAAAACCTGTGCTTCTGTTTGCAACCAAGTGCTGCTAATTGTTTCTAAGACACATTTTTTTTTCAAAATTAAAGCTTCATAACTTCTCAGTAAGTGAACAGGGACATTTGAATAGTACACGAGGAGCTTAATATGGGGTTGTAAGGGGGCCCTAATGCCTGTTGTAAAATAGGACTGAGATAACTTGGGAACTGAATTCCAAATAGAAAAGGAGTACTTGTGGCACCTTAGAGACTAACAAATTTATTAGAGCATAAGCTTTCGTGAGCTACAGCTCACTTCATCGGATGCATCCGATGAAGTGAGCTGTAGCTCACGAAAGCTTATGCTCTAATAAATTTGTTAGTCTCTAAGGTGCCACAAGTACTCCTTTTCTTTTTGCGAATACAGACTAACACGGCTGCTACTCTGAAACCTGTGAATTCCAAATGTAAAGAGATAAAGGGGTAGATATATAGATCCCTGGCATTTTGTTTAACATTCAATTTTTTTAAGCCACTGTTCACCATGAAAGTATATTATTTAACACTTCTTGTAGAGTGCCACTGAAAACTAGCAATTGTATTGCTGTACTTGATGCCAACCAGAAATTGCACTAGTAAGCTTGCAAGCATAAGACTCATGAACCAATTTTTCAGATTCCTGATGTTTAGACAGACGTGATAAGCATCCACAACTCTGTGTTCATCCAGACTTACCCTTTGAAACTTTGGGGATACTTTTTTAAAAAACAGCACCTCAGTTGTACCCATAACATTTGTGCATGCACATGAAAATAGGAAATGAAGTGCACAATGCATTTGTGCATATGTGCATGCATACCTTGTGAGTCCAATTTCAACTGGAAATTAGAACTTGAAAATTTACCCATTCAATATATGGCAAACAATTTACATTTCATCTCTGTGTGCAAGGAGTTACATAAGTAAATCCTTGTCCCTCTTAAAACGTGAAAAGGATATGTTCATATCTTAAGCATAGATGTTTAAAGCTAGTAACCACATATTTTTACTAAGATTTTTTTAAAAATGAATGAAAAGCATCATATCAAACCATAAATGAGGAAAATATTACCTTAATCAAAAACTGAGTTAAATCAGACAAAAAACCAGTCCAATAATACTATGACAGCAGGAAAAACACAATGCTGGACATCATTTTGATTCATATAAAGCTTCCATTTTAACCTCTTCATTTGCAAGTTAATTGGAATACCATATAAAAAAGTAAATGATCAGCTCTTAAAAATATCAACATATCACTGTCAAAATCTGAATAACTGAGGGATTGACTCTACAACTGTTGTTCATGCTGTTTTACTTATGGTTCTATTAAGTGTGAACAAGGATTGCACAAATCAGGGAAATTCACAGATTCATAGATTCCAAGGCTAGAAGGAACCACTGTGATCACCTAGTCCACCCTCCCATATAAGCCATAGAATTTCCTGTGAGAGCATATCTTTGAGAAAAAAAAATCCCTATTTGATGTAAAAATTGTCAGTGATGGAGAATCCACCACAAACCTTGGTAAAGAGTTCCAATAGCTAATTACTCTCATTGATTAAAAAAATGCCTAATTGTTGCTAGCAAGTCATGCAAACTTCTCCTGGTCTCTCCCCACCTTTATATTTCTTCTATTGGAGTCTCTTAGGGCTTTCTAGCCACTTCTCTTTGACTTCTCCAGGGGACATTTTTATGGTCTGGTCCACCATTCCAGTTCTTTTAAGGTCAGTGGGTCCAGTCTCTTTCAATTTCCTATTCAATATATGCTGGGTACCTATCTGCTCATTTTGAAACTGCGAGGCTGGAAACACTCCTGTTCCTTCTGTCACTCCTGTTTTACTCCTCCTTCTTGAACTCTAGGGTAGAAAGATATTATACAGTACACTTAACCTGGGAAAATCCTTTTTCTCACATGCGTATTATTACCTAACGTACATTTTCTGACTTCCCATTAAATTCAGATTAGTTGTATGGCTAAATTTCCATAGTTATCTTTAAATACGTATAAGAGTTAAAAGATTAGCTATGCATGTAATTAAATTTTAAACACCCATAAGCTTTTTTGAACAGAAATACCATGTAATTCCCATGAAAAGCAGCTTTATATTAACATAACTTTTTAAAAAAATGCCTTTAGATATAATTTTTGCAACCCCAAAGTATACCATCTTCACTGTGAGTTTCATCTGGTTCCAAATACATATTGCTTACATGTGCTGGGGCAGCTGCAGGCTATGAGCTACAAGGTGGACCCATTTCACTCATGAACACTCTTGAGCTGATTAATGGCAGAGATTGTTAATGTTTATCTCCATAAGAGCAAAATTTCAACCACCCAAAATGAAGCTATGGTTATACGCTTGCTCAATAAGCCATCAATTCACATTAAAGATTGCCATCTATAATCCTCCTTCAATCATTGCTTACTGGAGAAGGCTATTGAGAGGGTGAAAGTATAACCAATTAAGGTTCACTTGATTTTTTTCTGACTCCCTTCAGGATTAGAATTCAAAACAATCTTGAAAATTTGGAGAATTAGTCTAAAGTCAAGAGGATAAATTTGAGTAAAGACAAGTGCAAAGTATTATGCTTAAGAAAGAAAAAAATTCAAGTGAACTACAAAATGGGAAACAGCTGGCTAGGCAGTAGTACTGCTGAAAAGGATCTGGGGGTTATAGTGCATCACAAATTGAATATGATCCAACAACGTATGCAATTGTGGAAAAGGCTAATATCATTGTGGGGTGTATTAACAGGAGTGCTATATGTAATACACAAGAGAACACTGACCCATTTTAGTCAGCACTGATAAGGCCTCAGCTGGTGTATTGTATCCAGTTCTGGACACCACACTTTAAAAAAGATGTGGACTATCTGGAAAAATTCCAGAGGAGAGCAACAAAAATGATAAAAAGTTTGGAAAACCTGATTTATAAGGAAAGGGTAAAAACTAGGCATGTTAATCTTGAGAAAAGGCTGAGTCTTCCCATAAGTTAAGGGCTGTTATAAAAAGGATGGTGATCAATTGTTCTCCCAATTCATAGATGGTAAAACAAGTAGTAATGGTCTTAATCTGCAGCAAGTGACATAGAGGTTAGATATTAGGAAAAAATTTCTAACTATAAGGCTACTTAACATCTGGAATATGCTTCCAACTAACTTTGTGGAATCCCCAACATTATATGTTTTTAAAAAAAATGTTAGAAAAACACCTGTTGTGGATGGTCTAGGTATAGTTGGTCCTACCTCTCTGCAGGGGGCTGGACTAAAAGACCTTTTGAGGTCCTTCCCAGCTCTCCATTTCTATGCTTCTGTGATTATTAATCTGGTTTAAGGTCTGGGAAACATACGCAGAGAGTATTAATATCTTGAATGATTATTCTCTTCTGGCAATGGTCAAGTGTCCAAACTGAGTAAGTAAGATGTAACAGTAGTCTTAGATAAAATTGATCATAACATATTGCTGTGGAATATAGAGGGGTGTATGAGGTCGTCTTTCATATACTTATTTCCTTCTTTTTTGAGTGAGCTCACAGTGCAGAGTCTTTGAGAGACCATTGTGTCATTCTTCTTGCTTAATGAAAAGGAGTACTTGTGCATCCGATGAAGTGAGCTGTAGCTCACGAAAGCTTATGCTCTAATAAATTTGTTAGTCTCTAAGGTGCCACAAGTACTCCTTTTCTTTTTGCGAATACAGACTAACACGGCTGCTACTCTGAAACCTGTCATTCTTGCTTAATGCTTCTGTGCAGTCAGTAGGGGAGATTTTGAGTCTTTTGGAGATACAATATCACTAATTACAGTAAAGATACTATATTGTGTGTGTGCATGCATGTGTGTGCGTGTGTGTGTGTGTGCGCTTAATATCAGTCTATTTTCATCAGATCTGAACTGTACAAATTCCTTGCTTTCTCAAAGTCTATCCAATATAGAGAGCTAGATCAGAATTAAATGGCTCAGACACCACGTGAAAAGGATGCAGATGATGCTGGCTTGAAGGGAAGCAACTAGAGGAAAGGATATAATAAGGATATAATATGGATCCTGACATAGTTATTCACTGCATTATAATCTCCTGGTTAGACTGCTGCAACAATCTCTTCTTGTGGTTACCTCTGAAGATCATTCAGAAACTTCAGCTAGAGCAGCAGACCATCAATTTTATAGAGTGAGCTCACGAGAGTATATTGCGCCTATGTTCCTATGAACTGTACTACCAATAGTTTCCCATCTATTTCCACATGCAGCTCACGATGCTGGTTCTAATCTATAATCCAACATGATTTGAGATGTAGTTGAAAATAAGATGAGGTGCTCTCATTGACATCCCTTACATGTGCACATTTGTAGGAGTGAGGAAGGGAATTCTGAGTGGAATGCCCTCACCTCTAGAACTGTCTCCCAGTGAGGCACCAGAACATTGGAGGATTAACATTCAGATAAATGTGCAAGACATATTTGTTGTAACATATTTGTGTTATTTATTATTGGCTGGAGCAATATATGGAAAGGAGCTTCTCAATAGCAGATTCCAGCTGTTCCAGAGAGCTTAAAACAACTACTTTTTACTTTCTTTTTCTGGTTACCTCATAAATATTTTTGAAGAGAGATGTATTTTTTTCATAAAAGGAGAAACTGAATTACCACACATAATTGTTGTATCATCTTGAAAAGAGATGCCACTTACTCTATTTTTTGTTATCCTTTCCAAACCCTTTTTGAACAAAGTCTTTTGAATATATTCCTGCTATAGCTTAGTATGGTCAATATTTTATTTTAACAGCCATATTTTCCCTCAAAAATGCATCAAGTTCTGATATCAAGGGTATTTGATATTGATACCAAATAAATGGATAGAGACATGTTTTGTCCTATTTTAAAAAAATCCACTGCCCCATAGCGCTCAGCTGCAGTGAATACTCGGCTGAACAGTATTTATTTAAGAAGAAGCGTAAGGCAGTAGGATTCAATGGTATTACCTACATTTTTGAAAGAGAATTTAAGAATTCTATTCATATGATGTCATCTTAGCTTTTTCAGTATATATGTTGGAGCCATGGCACAGGCAATGGACACTTTGGCCCAAAGAGCTAGAACTACATGTCAGTTACATCCCAATGCTAAGTAGGAGCCATACATGACTATTTGTAAAGGAGTTAAATACAACAACTTTAGTTACCTTGTAATTTATAAAAAGATCTAAACTACTGCACGCTTAAAGAAAAAAATAAACATTTGTAGATTGCTGCAGGCCTACTGGCGATAAAGGAAGTAAAACTGTATTATCCATGTAAAAGAAGAGAGTAATGTAAGTCATTAAACATCTGTAGATAGAAATAAAACAAGAAATATCTCATAACACTTGTACTTATATGCTATTAAACTTCAATTTCTATGTAAATGATAAGAAACCTGCATGAGGTAGTTACAGATGTGGAAACATGCAGCACTAAAGAATTTTTGAGGAAACAATATAGCAAACCAGTTCTCAAACCTAAATACTTCAATTACTGGACAATAAAGTCTAGCACAGTCAAAGTCATATCAAAATGCCTCTCTTAAATACAACATGTTGTAGGTCCACAGTACTCACAAGTCTTTTTGTTGTTCTTTGCAGTCTGTCAGGTTTTACCCTCTTTCTGTTTGCCACTTGTCTATGAATAAATTATGGGTCTGATTTTCAGAGGAGCTGAGCACCTATAGCTCCCAGTGAAGTCAATGGGAAATGCAGGGCCAATAGGGCCAGGTCTATCCTACAGACCTATATCAGTATAACTATGTCATTCATGGGTGTAAATCCACACCCCAGAGAGATGTAGTCATACTGACATAATCCTCCATGTAGACAGCACTATGTTGACAGGAGAGCTTCTCCCATTGACATAGCTACTGCCTCTTAGAGAGATAGATTAACTACATCAGTGGGAGAATCTCTCCTGTCGGTGTAGTAGTGTCTTCACTAGAATACTACAGCTGATGCATCGTACAGGTAGACAAGCCTTAAACAAAGGATGTGGAAAAGAAGGGTTGGAATAAATATTAGTCACTCTACAGTAGGTGAATCATATTCATTTTGATAAATGAGCTACAGTGAGATAGGAGGAGTAAACAGACAGGAGTGGAAGGCAATAGTGGGAAGTAAATGTGATAAAAATGTCTAGAGGAAGAGATCTGATGGGATTCTTCACATGATCTGAGCGGACGTAGTGGCAAATTGCTCTCTACATGGTCAGAATAGGATTTTGTGCTACATTATGCATTGTTCTGTCCTTCTGCAGTGTAGATGACTTATGCCTGCTGCTTTTACCTCTCAGATTTTGTTTTCCTCTGCATTGCTGTTATTGTGAGCACTTGCCATCATTTTCTGTTAAAGACTGGATTAGAGTGATTGTTCCACCAGTGATGATAATTATTTCACCACAGGCTGTGAATTATGTTTTTTCTAAATAAGTATATCAGAAATCAGGTGGCATTTATTGCTTCTTTGGTGGCTTTTTGGATAGCTTCTTACTCATTTGTTGACCTCTCCTATAGACCAAGAAGACCTTTCCTCTAGTGTTTTATTATCCAGAGATGTTGTGTGTGTGTTGGGACTGTCCCCTTAAATTTCAGACTGGAGGTAAGCACTGCCTTCCTTTAGCATAGGAGTGGAGAGAAACATCCACCACTTCTTACATTGGTGAGGGAAGTTACTTTGTTTTATTTAGTCTCTACTTTTTAATCTTTTATTTTTCTTGCATACTGTACCAATGGTTAAGCTTGCTTTTTTGTGTTCATAATTAAAAAACACAATGAAAAGACATGTGCCTATTGATTAGTGAATAACACATTCTGCCTAATATTGGTATTAAAATGCAGTCTAAAAATACAAACTATGGCCCTGATCCTACAAATACTTACTATTCTATATATGTTCTAATATAACCTCATCACCATAATAGTTGAGCACCCTCCAGTATTGCATAAAGTAATGTGACTTACATCTGTTACATGTTCATTCTTTCTCTCATCCTTTCCCCATGGAGAGAATTGTGTGCACAGGGTAGTGTGTTGATTTGAGAGGTTTTTTTAAATGTATGTGTTGCTATGTGTTCATATTAGAAAAGGCAAGGTCAAAGAAGTGCACCTTCTACTCGAAGCATAAGGGATCAGGTTTGTGTTGACCCTTATATGTTTAATTTTTACTACTGTGAGTAGTCCTATTGATTTCAATGGAACTACTCACGGTAGTAAAGTAAGGAGTTGTGTAAGTGTTTGCAGGATTAGGGCATAAGTTTCTGAAAAGTTCCTATAGTGAAGTAACTAGTTCTCAAGGACAATATATTTTACTTTGCTTCATATGCATGTGTACAGTAGCAAGCATGAAAAACAGAAATTGTTGAAATTTGAAAAACCCTGTATATTTAGCTGATTTTTTTGTGAAAAATGTTTGGAAAACTTTTTTTGAAATATCTTTCCAATTTTTTTCTGTTTATTTTACAGCTGATAGAGTGCTTGACATATCTTGAAAACTCAAAATTTTAAACAAATTGTTTCAAAATTAATTGCTATATTACATGAATGAAAACATTTATGGGGTAAACTATTTTACAAGAATTTGACACAGGCTTTTGGGCATGGAACTCCTCCCCTCACTTCTTTTCTTTCCTCCCAATTGACATTTTTCCCCCTCACTTGTTATTTCCTGCCTTTATTTTTCCTTTTCATTTATAATTATTAAAAACTAGAAAAAAAACAAGAAAATCATTTAACCACAATAAATGCAATAAATCAATTTTAAATTAATCCCACCTCTCAGCCTGATGCTGGAAAGAACTGTCTGACAATAATCACAGACAGTGCAAAAATATCTTGACCAACTTCACTAACATGTCCACTGAAGTGAAAAAGTTCTGATGTTAGCAGATGTACTTTGAACTCAGAGAAATGTGGATTTTGACTCCTTTTTTTAGTTTGTGTTGAATATTTCATAAAACCCTAGTATGGCAGTACACTGGTGTGTAAAATCACTCATGATTTGGAGAGAACAGAAATCTCCAAACACAACAAATAGATAATAGATACAATTTCTGCATTAGCTCTAAATTTATAGTCTATTTTTTTTGTTAAAGCTAGACGTTTAATGTTATTTTAATGTTGCTTTTCCGCAAGAATATATATCAGTGACAAGAGAGTGTACAAAATACCACTTTAACATAAGGGCCTGTTGAACATATTGCTTCTAATAAAAGAGTCATGCAATCACTCCTAATAAAATATTGATGGTTTTATAAAAGAATTAAAGAAATGAGATATGGTACAATGTCTTAAGTATTCCATTAGTGGTAATATCTTCTTTTGTGGGTTATTGTTAAAAATCATATGCTAAAGAATGGATTATCACATCTCCATTTCATTGTGCTTTTTACTGATTACTTCATTATAGCATTTTACTATTGTTGACAGGTTTTTTTTTAATAATGTCAGTGATGTTTGATTGCTGGTTCTTGGAAAATAATCTTTATGCACACAAGGACATTTAGTGACCTTTTTAATATATTTTTCTGCTTGCAATGTAAAGGTTGTACTATTTAGTTTAGAAATCATAGGACCAAATATGATATCATTGTATCTTTCATGTGCAATACAGGAGATTACTATAAATTATAAGGTATTACAGTATAGCAAAATAAAAAAGAAGGTACTTTTGCATGAGCAGTCATAAATTCAGATGACCCTCAAGGTCACATTAAACTGTAAGCAGCTTCAGGTCTTACTCTGCTCCTAATAATGGAAGATGTTGGGATCTCAAAAATCTTTTGAGAATCAGGATACTCATTTAGGTGCCCAAATGTAAATTTAAAAGCCTAAATTTAGGCATTTGTGTTCAAAAATCTGGGCCTTTACCCAAATTTACCTCTACTGAGGCTTTGGCTTTACTGGTAATCTTTCTGTCTATACACACCTCTTCCTAGGTGACTCCCCATGTTTCGGTACTCCTAGGATATTCCTCTGCCCCTGAAACAGAGTGCAACTTCTTTTGTTTCCTGGTTGGAGCTAACTAAATACACCTAAAATTCCATTGCATGGTTGAAGCAGATTATAACAAGATGTCTCAACTGAGGTATCCTGCATCTGATTGCAGGGTACCAAAATCTCCATCCTGTTGCATACAATTTCTCTTACCGCAATGCCTAGGTTGTGCTCTCTTTTTGTTTTTCCCCCTCCAAGCCATTCAATACCCAAAGTTCTGCGCTGCTACCAAAGGATTTAGTTTCCTTGCTCTCTGCTACAATTACCTTTTTCCGTCCACGGACAAGTTCCAAGATCCCGGGATGGGCCACTGCAGCACAGGAGGGACTAAAAGTCTGCCCTGTCTCCCACAAAACAACTGGACAGGATAATGATTGGGATACTCCCCACTCAGAGCCAGCACACCTGACACCTTACTCAGAAGTAGATTGTAGTTTAGACATATGCCCTGAGGTAATTGTGGACACAGTTGATCAGAATAAGTTCTGATCTCATGCTTGAAGCAACTCAGCCCAAGTCCAATAGGCCAGATATGAGTCCTCCACCTATCTGCATGGGCATAATACAACCTCTGAAAGATCAGACCTCAACTGGAGCACAGATGTTGTTACAAAATGTATGCTATTTTATATATACCTTGTCACTTTCAAATAATTCCCCAACTCAATAATTCAATATCAATAAAACCATTAGAGCTTACTATACCATCAGTTACTTCATCTATATCATCTATCTCTACTTCATAAAAAGCAAAAGCCTAAAGAAAACTCATCAGAATGCAGTATCATTTTTTTCATTAAATAAAACGTGGGAATTACTGTATAAGAATTATTAAAACAATTCACAACAAACCCCAAATAGCAAGATTCACTGAAAAATTGCAATGCTGCATTAACTAAATATCAATGTACGTCTCTTTTCATCATTTCAAACCAAGTAGATACTGGTATTCTAAATTTGTGTTCATCACATAACGTGATAATGATAGGCACTACAATTCAGAACATGAACATTAATCTGAGAATCTTTGTGAAGGTAGTGAGATCACTTTAATCTGCCTAACTCTACCCCGTACAATGAGAGTAGTACAAAGTCTAATAGAGAAACAAATTACTGTGCATCACATCCAATTTTTGCCTCACTATATCAGAAGTCACATAAAAAAATCAGCATAATCTAATAATGGCAAAATAATGAAAATCTGGTTGTTCATCTATCTCAGTAAATGTTTTTCAAAAGCAGCTAAATGGAATATTTACTACGTGGAATCTGAAAGTGAAGTGCATATTGTATATTTTATACAGTTATATATTGGAATGTAGTCAGTGTTATCTTACAAACATATTTCTATATATGTGGAATTAAAGAATCAACATAGGACTCATTTTTATTACCCTGCCATACACTCTGTCTGTATAATATTTTTCTAATGGAATATATATTTTTCTTTCCTGGAAATTTATTAAGAAATTATGGACATTTAGTATCAAACAGTTTTTTCCCCAAGAACTTGGAAGGAGATATCAAATGATAAACACTTGCAAATCAGAAGCAACTTCAAAATGCTTTGCAAGTAGTGTATTTATAACCAGGGAAAGTAAACATTTTCAGTTGCCCCTAGGGTGGAGGGAACAGTAGCATGTTTTTGGATGCTTGCTAGAAATTTCTAGGTTTGGAAAGGTGCAATGGCCCTTCCCAGCAGCACTCCTAAAACTCCTCAAAATGGGAAGGATCACTGAGTACCCCCAAGGGCCCAGGCAGAGATAGTAAGGAGGGTTTGTTGAGCGCAGTTGTAGGAATGAAACAGGAGAAGGGATTTTTCCTTGGAGGTTTGAGTTAGCTGAGAACAAGCTTTCAAGTACAGGTCTCAAATGCTGTTATAAACCCAACCCTTTGGGCCAGATCCTCATCTGGTTTAAAATGCCAAATTCTTATTGAGATCAATTTAAAAAAAATATTCACAGCCATTCATTTTTATGCACCACACACATATCCTGGCAATAACTTCAGTTTCCTGTCATATGTAATTTTACTACTTCATACAAATACTTATTGGTCATGAGATCCTCAGCTATTGTAAACTGATGTGTGACCACTGACTTGCATACATCCTCTTAAAGATACAACACTTTTTAAAATATTCTTTTATATTCCTACCCAACTGCAAGATTGCATATTTCACCTTTATTCAAAATTATTCTAAAACTGAGCTTTAATTGAACTAAGTTAAATTTCCACGAGCTGAAGATTATGAGCTTGTTTTTTCCACAAAATATGCAAGTTCTGCTCAGATGTAGTGGAGAAGGGGTCCACCAGGCAGGATTTATGGGGCCCTATTCAGTATTATTAAACTGGTGCCCCAATGCCCGATAGCAGCCCAGTCTCGCATGTGTATTTTACATAAGGGTGGTATTTTGAAGGATTTATTTAAAAAACTATGTCTGAAGGTCCAAGCATTTAAGTCGAAAGATGAATACTCAGATTGTGCATCTAAAAATCTATGCAAGGATTTTTTAGAGATGTGATTTAATAATCTTCAGCAACACACTAATGAAATATTTTTAAAACAAATTTTAAACTAAGGTCCTGTAGACTAATTTGTTCTGAGTAAATATTACAGCGGTGCATAACTGTTTTTGTCAGTAAATTCAGAAACTGACAGTATGTTCTTGGGGCTTGTCAAATGCCTGTTAAAGGGCTTCATTACCACTTGAATGGCTCTTTAACAGTTTCAGTGTTGTGGTAGGTTTCAGAGTAGCAGCTGTGTTAGTCTGGTGTTGTGGTAATAGGTTTGGCAGGCTGGAAGGCTTTTTCACTTTTAAGTACCAGATCCCCTCCAGGGGAAGACTCACCAGGCTGCAGCAGCCAGCTGTGGTGGGAACCTGCAGGAAGGATCAGAACAGGGATAGGAACAGAAGGGATGGTAGACACTAGGACCCAGGGGTCCTAATTTTCAGGTGCGTTACACAGCCAAGTATGTTGCCTATGCCTAAGGACAGCCCTGCCACCATGAGGCCCCTAATACTCCACCATTCAGACCTGTATTGTGTATTGAAAACTGTATTAAAAGTATAAGCTATTATATGAGGTTTTCCTAGTCCTGCTTGCAAGCAGGGGACTCAGTATGGATGTATGCGATCTGGGCCCAGTAGAGTCAGTCTACAGACAGACCCCATAGAGGAAGATCGGGTGAAATTATTCCATTCTGTTTTAGGGAACAGCCTGCTTTGTTTCTCTTTGGTTTGAGTTTCAGAATTCCATTCTGAATTCTAAGAAATAAAGTACCATCACATTGAAACCTTCCAGCAAGTGCATTTTATGTTTTTATATAACTTCTCTGTGTGTATACTGTAACATAACACCCTGGCATGAACTAAAACATGTAGGAGAGCAGTTTTCATTTATACTAGGATCCTTATGGTCCTTATAGTAGTGGAGAATCTGGTGTAGCAAAGCTCTGCTCTGCCACATCCTGTCCTCTCCCCATCCTACCAATGCCTCACACTTAGGATGTCCCTGACACACACTCTTCTCTCTTCTCACATGGGCACCAGGACATGATGGAGCCATGTCTGCCAGTTTTCCACCAGCACAGAATTCCATTAGACAAGGGGAATTCTCTACTGGCAATCACTGGTCACTTTAAGGTACTTCAAAGTCACTTTGTGATGTTTATATGATCTTAGTGAACCAGAAAATCCTACCCCTTGTATCTGATATCTGCTTGGATGAAGAGCTAGATATACTTATTACAGAAAACTCAAATATTGTCAATAGACATGGAGCATATATGTGAATGAATGGTTGTAAATGGTTTTTTATTGTTTCAGGGGATGTCCTTGAGAAATATTGAAACATGAAAGTTCTTATCTTCAGGCAATGAGAATTAAAACGTGTTTACAAATCTTTGTAACATTCTTTTGGAGAAAAAGTCAATAAATAACCAGATTGTAAAATTAATGTTATATCATGCTGGAGAAATGGTATACAATATAATGATTTATTTATTCCTAAATATCTCATTTTATTGTGTTTGTGGTAAACTATGGCTTTACTTATGGAATAAACAATAGTTTTCAATGTGATGGGAGGCTGGAATATACCCTTACTGCCGTCCATGCAGCCAAGCGCTCTGTATAATGGAGATATGATCAGAAGCTGGGACTTTTTACATTTTGGAGGGTAGTCAGGCCTTAGGTCTGTGGCTTTCTTAAAAATATAGTTTTGTCACTTGTAGGCCATTTTGTTACGGGCACTGGTGGTTATGGTGGTGGGTATATTAAAGATTATAGTTTGATTAAGGGAAATTATTTTTTAATTAAAAAGGGGTGAGAAATTACCCTTGCAGTGTACAGCACATGCAAGCTAATGGGGAGGGCAGACTGGATGATGTGGAAAATTTAAATTACAGATAATTTCCTCCTATAAAAGCACATGGCAGAACAGCAAGCAGGGGCATCTCTTACAAGAGTTTAGCCACTACCAGTTAATATGAGAGCAATTCATCAATGGGATTTCGTCACCACACACCAGGGTAAACTGTTGTAACTGAGTGAGACTCGGTCTCTTGATTTAACAGCAGAGCCAATCAACTGCTTGCAGAATTTTCCCAATTTTGGATGAGATGATTTTTCTGGGCAGATTCTACTAGTTTGTACATCCTATTTACTATGCATAGATACTATGGTAAAATATGCTTTAGAAATACTGATAAAGGGACTGGTATGCATTATAATTCAGTTTTTAAATTTATAATCACATATTATCTTAGACACACATTTGCTAGAGGGAAGAGTTAAGGCTCTTCATTTTACCTGACTTTCATATTTTCTGACTTCAAACTTAACTTAAATATTTACTATGAAATTGGCAGTGTGAAGATATTTATCATTCTACATTGTGAGGGTGATATCTACATATCCTGGGTTACTGTTATGTATGTTTTTAGCAGCTTATACACACCTGCCTTGGTTTTTTTTTGTTGAATTTTAGCTGCTTTCAATTTCAAACTTAGTTTCCAATGTACGAAATCAAAGAATGACATCCTGCTTTGAGCAGGGGGTTGGACTAGATGACCTCATGACGTCTGTTCCAACACTAATCTTCTATGATTCTATGATCTCCAATTAGCAAAATTGTCAGGAATAGGTCTCAGGGAGCATATAACTCAGATACAGCACAAGGCAACTTAGACAATCCTAAAATAAAGTAAATCTTTAAAATATAAATATTTTGTTATTAAATAATATTAATTAATTTAAAAATAGCTCATGTCAGAAGGGGAATTGCTGATTGTTAAACAAATAGCCTCTAATATTTGCTCATCCTCTGGTAACAAGTCAACTACTGCAGCTTGTAAATAGCTGTTAGGGTGCATCAGTGCCGTCTACTGAGTTGAAAGTCAGACCTGCCTACGTGCACTGATTATATTGTCCTCTAATGACTGGCTTACAAACACAGAGGAGAGAGATCAATTTCCTGAAAATCAACATGTTTAAATGCTTGAGATGTTGAATCATTTAAAAAAATAAATCATGGGCAGAAACTGAGGATAGGACTGAATATATATAAAATACAACAGTCCTCAAAGGGAATAAGGGAATAAATAATGTTCTGTTGAACTTAACATGGCCTAACCTGTTTGACAGATAAAGCGGAACTGATCACAGAACTAAAAATTAATGGTAACTTAAGTATCCGTGATCATGACTTGATCACATTTATAATGTGCAAACACATGGTGCTTTGAAAGTGGCCAGTTTCACAAAACTGAAAACAATCATAAGCCAAACCATCTGGGAAGAAGAATGTACTCAGTAAAATGTGAATGATAATTAGGAATTGTTTAAGAACACTCTGTTGCAGTGGTGGGCAATCTGCGGCCTGAGGGCCGCATGTGGCCATCAGGATAATTCGCTGGCGGGCTGCCAGACAGTTTGTTTACATTTGCATGTCCACCTGCAGCTCCCAGTTCACAGTGACCGCAGTTCACTGTTCCTGGCCAATGGGAGCTGTGGGAAGCCTGCGGACCACAGGTTGCCCACCACTGCTCTATTGGATGCCCAAAAAGCCACAATTCACAATTGAGAAATAAGGCCATATTGGTTAAAAAGAGACCTGGTTTAGAGCGGAAGTGAAGGCAGCTATAAAAATAATATATAACTAATGGAAGAAAGGTGAAGTTGATAGTTTTGAATATAAATTGGAAACTAAGAACTGTAGAACATTGGGAAGCGAAGGAAGGGAACGCAAGGAGAAATCTATGGCCAGGATAGTTAAGGACAATAAGGAGTTGTTTAAGTATATTAGGGGAAAAAAGTATCCTCACAATGGTATTGGTACATTAGTAGATGGAATTGGTAGAACTATCAATTATAATGCAGAAAAAGTGGAAGTGTCAATAAATATTTCTGTTCTCTGTTTGGGAAAAAAAACAGATGATGTAGTCATATCATATAACACTTTCCATTCTACTAATGTCTCAGGAGGATGTTAAGCAACAGCTAATAAAATCAGACATTTCTAAATCAGCAGGTCCAAATAACTTCCATTCAAGGGTTGTAAAAGAGTTGTTTAAAGAGCTCAATGGACCATTGGTTTTCAATAAGTTTTGGAACACTAGAAAAATTCTTGAAGACCAGAAGAAAGCTAATGTTGTGCCAGTATTTATAAAGGCTAAACCATTATAGGCCTATCAGTCTGACATCAGTAATGGATAAGAAAATAGGGAGGCTGATATGACATTCAATTAATAAAGAATTAAAGGAGGGTAATATAATTAATGCCAAGCAACATGGCTTTATGGAAAATAGATTCTGTCAAACTAACTTGATTTTTATGAGATTAGAAGTTTGATTGACAAAGGCATTGTGTTGATGTAATGCACTTAGACTTCTGTAAGGCATTTGACTTGGTAACACATAACATTTTGATTAAACAACTAGAATAATATAAAATTAACAGGGCACATGTTCAATAGATTAAAAGTTGATTAAATGATAGGTCTGAAAACGTAAACAAGGGCTCACTGAACAGATGTGTTTGTAGGGGGTTCGTACATGTATTGGTTCTTAGCCCTATGCTAGTTAACACTTTTATTAATGACCCAGGAACTTAAAATCATCACTGACAAAGTTTGCAGATGACACAAAATTTGGGGAAGAGGTAAAAAATGAAGAGGACAAGTCATTGTTACAGAGCCATCTGGATTGCTTGGTAAGCAGTGCACAAGCTAATAATATGCATTTTAATATGGTTTAATGCAAATGTATACATCTAGGATCAAAGATGGTAGGGTCTACTTTCACAATAGGGGACTCTATCCTAGAAAGCAGTGTTTCTAAAAAAAACATTTGGGAGTCATAATGGATAATCAGCTAAACATGAACTCTGTGGCCGAAAGGGCTAATTTGATCCTGATGAAATACTGTGCCCACTTCTGCTCTTCCCAGTTCAAGAAAGATGTTGATAAATTGGAAGGGGTTCAGAGAAGAGCCACAAAAATGTTCAAAGGACTAAAAAATATAATTTATAGGGATAGATTCAAGGAGCTCAATCTATTTAGTTTAACAAAGAGAAGGTTAGGGAGTGATTTGATTACAGTATATAAGTACCTGTATGTGGAACAAACATTTAATAATGGGATCTTCAATCAAGCAGAGAAAGGTGCTACTCAATCCAATGGCTG
Organism: Dermochelys coriacea; assembly: GCF_009764565.3. Lineage (NCBI taxonomy): Eukaryota > Metazoa > Chordata > Testudines > Dermochelyidae > Dermochelys > Dermochelys coriacea. Next base: position 54,001,779 of record NC_050070.1, read on the forward strand.
AAAGTTGAGGCTAGACAAATTCAGATTGGAAATAAGGAGTACATTTTTAATGGAAAGGGGTATTAACCATTGGAACAACTTTCCTAGAGTTGTGATGAATTCTCCATCACTGGAAATTTTTAAAACAAGATTAGATTTTTTTTCTACAGCTCTGTTCTAGGAATTATTTTTGGGAGGTTCTATGGCCTGTGTTATACAGGTCAAACTAGATGATCATGATTTGTGGTGGGTCTTGTGCGAGGCCTGAAGAGGTTGATAGAGTACTTTAGTCTTCTCAACATTGAATGAAAGTCCTAGGCTTTGGTAAACTTGTGTAAAAAAATCCAGTTTGGACTGAAAGTCATTCTGAGTGTGTGTGAGGATAGGACAGTGATCAGCACATCGAAGATCAGTAATGGACACTCTGAGAACTTTAGACTTTGAGCGTACATGTCAAAGATTAAAGAGCTGCCCATCCATTCTGTATTGAATGTCAACTCCGCTGGGGAGGTGCTCTTTAATGAGGACCAAAATGACTGCTAAATAGATGGAAAACAGGGTTGGGGCAATAATACATCCTTGCTTTACCCCAGTTTTGATGATGAAAGGCTCCATCTCTAGGCCGTTAGAGAGAACTGAGGCACTCATCTGATCATGGAGAAGACTTTGGAGGGCAGCCAGATCTGGCCAGCATCTTCCATAGGGCTTCGTGATTGACAGAGACAAAGGCCTTTGTCAAAGTAATGAAGGCCATGTACAGGTCCTGATTTTGCTCTCGAGACTTTTTCTAGATTTGGCGGGTAATGAAGATTATGTTGGTTGTCCCACAGGATGGTCTAAAACTGCACTAAGATTCTGGCAATATTTCCTCAGCAAGGGGGAGTAATCAGTTTAAGAGGATACGGGCAAGAATTTTCCCAGCTGTAGATAGCAAGGCAATGCCTCGATAGTTTCCACACTCCGACTTATCTCTTTTCTTAAAGATTGTAACAATGTTAGTATTTGCCAAGTCTACTGGAATCTTCTCATTCTACCAAATATGAAGAAAAAGTTTATGGCGCTTCCATACCAGTTCTTCCCCTCAAAACTTTTAGACTGCAGCTGGTATGCCATCTGGCCCTGCTGCCTTGTTGTTCTTAGTTTGCATAATAGCTTGTGTTACTTCTACAAGGGTGGGGAGGTCATCAAAATATTCTCTTTCATGTCATTGAGGTATAGATTCAATTGTGGCATCAGAGACAATTGACTCACAGTTCAGGAGTGCCTCAAAATGCTCCTTCCATCTGGCTTTGATGGCTTCACTGTCCTTAAAATACGTTGACCCATTTGAGCTCGGAGTGGTGTGAGTCCATGGGACCATGGACCATAAATGACTCTTATTGCCTGAAAAAAAACTCCTGATGTCATGTTTGTCAGCGAAAAGCTCAATCTCCTTAGTCTTTTCTCACCACCACTTATTTTTGATGTCATGGATTTTCCTTTGGCTTCAGACTTGAGTTGCTTGTATGACTCTTTCTTCTGTTGGTGTGATATGTTGTTTTGCCACATGCAATGAGCTTTTATTTTCTGGGTGAGCAGGCCCTGAATCTCAGCATTGTTCTCATCAAACCAATCCTGGTGATGGCGGGTAACATAGCCAATGGACTCAGCACATGCTGAGAGAATAGCGGTCTTTAACCCCTTCCAGAAATTTTCATGATCATCATCAGCTGTAGGCATAGTGGCAAACTTCTCTTGGAGACACTACTGAAGCTTCTCCTGAGTCACTATATCTTCAAGGGACTTGACATTGAATTTCTTTTGTACTGATTTTGCCTCCTTGCAATGCCTTGAGATGAACTGGAAATTCATGATTGATCTAACAAGGCAATGGTCTGTCACACAGTCATCAGTTCTATGCACATCCCTCATGATGCAGACATCCTTCTGATCTTGAGCTCTCGCAATAACATAGTCAAGAAGGTGCCAATGCCTGGAGAGAAGTTGTCTCCAGGTGATCTTATACTTCTCACTTTGTCTAAAGAGGTGTTTGTAATACCAGACCATGTTCTACGCATTTGCTCAGAAGGAGTATGCCGTTGGAGTTAGCCTTTCCTAATCCTTCTTTTCCAGTGCCATTCCAGAGATCTGACTCCCGCCTGATTCTAGCGTTATAATCTCTGAGGAGAATGATCTTGTCCTTCGGAAAGTTGGTCAAGACTCTGTCAAGATCTGTATAGAATTTTTCCTTGATAGCCTTCATAGAATCAAGTTTTGGGGCATATGTTAGGGGGCTTATTCCTTGACCCACTTACTTCCCTGGTCCTTCTTGCATGAACAGAGAGCAACAATACCCGAAGTCCAAAGGTGCAAACAATTTGATGTTTATTGGGGTGAACTTCCAGCAAGCCTGATTCCAGTTTCCTTCCTTAGTGTCCCCCTTCCCAGCTCTGACACCACAGAGCCTTACCTGTGTCCCTGTTCCCATTCCCCCCCTTAGCAAAACATGATTCCAATTCCCCACCTCCCTTCCCTGTTCCCATTTCCCCCACACACACACTTCCTGATTGAATACAGACTATAGAGTCAAACTTGAGTTCTGCTTAGCTATACCTTAACCAATCATTTTACTGAAATTTAACTAACAATCCTAACATATTGTAACATGATTATTTAACCAATTATATCCCACCTCCTTAATTAGTTTACACCCAGCAAAATTAATTATACAGCAGACAGAAACAATCACAGAACCAGACAGAGAGTATTCAAATAAACAATAGCAAAGTGGGAACTATAATGACAAAACAATACAGAAGTGAGGATTTCACAACTACATCTATTGATAAGTGAGTTCTTGCCAGACAGGATGCTATTAAACTAAGTTTCTTTTTACAACTTCTAGGCATTTCCCTTTCTCTGGAGGTGATAGCCATTATCAGGATAGGATTGTATTTCTAACAGCCCAATAGCACCTTATTTCAATGTGACTAGGTTGAAATGTGAGGATGTGCCCGGTCGCTTCCCAGCTTATGGCTGCCTCTGCTGCTTAGCCAAAGGCCTTAGCCTAAGAACAGGCCCTTACACTGGCAGACAGTGATTTTGATTCTTTCTTTTGTACCTCTATAACTAGCTAAATGATAAAAATACACCTAAATTAGAGTATAAGCCTTTACAGACAGGTCTGAATATCTACATCTTAACAGCATACACACTGATGACAGCAGCAAACTGGTTGCTGCTGAGCTCAAGATGAAGAGTCAGAAGACATTCATTGATTCCTACAAGAAATTCTGTAAACTGACTGGCAAACTTATTCCTAATTGCAAAAACAATACCATGAATGTGCCTGTCCTCTGCAGATTTTCCTTTCCAGAAAAAGGTGTAGCCTCCACCTTCTTCTCTCAGTTGACCTTCATCTGGGCACCTTGTCTCACTCAGGACATTGACATTTATGTTATATCTCACAAGTTCCCTGGCGAAGATAGCAGTTCTATCTGGTCATACATTATTGTTGTTATCCATCAGGGTGAGAACATTCCATATAGCAAAAGTCACTGTCTTTTTATAGCTTCGACTGCAGACAGAGTGATCCCACAGCATGCGCTCATCCAGCCAGGAGTGTGAGGCAGCCTAGGTTTAGGACACCTTTTCTAGTACTCTCTCCATGTGTGGTGAGCAGAGGGGATCCTAAAGAGAGCTGCTTAATTGCAATAGTAGCTGCCAAATTGCACCACTGGCTCAATCCAGGTGCCAGATGATCATCTAACTACGGCTGCCTACATGCAGATTTGTGACTAGGGATGCCAGATTCAGTAATCCTGTCCCTGTCACCACCAATCCATCGCCACAGGGCTTAGAAGGTTGGAAAGATGTTATTTCCTGTGGTAGAAGCCTGTGTATAATTTCTTTTAACATGGTGAAGCTGGTGCGCCTACAGCAACCACACGAACATGACAAGCTGGAGGTCTGGGATCCAGTGGCAGGGAAAGTCCAAGACAAATAGAGATATCCAGCTTGCTGCAGCCTTCATCCAATTGCACAGCTGTTGGGATCTGAGGACCCTCTTCCGCATGATACACCATTGAGGACTTGGGGATTGGACAGTGCTTTGTCTGGGACCTCCCCTCAGACCTGTTTGCCTTGAGAGACCCTACCAGGAACGTGAAGCTCCCGACAACTTAGCTCTGAGGATCATCGGAATATGCAAGCCCCTTCACCACAACAAGGTGATGGTCCCCAAATCACCTTCGAGGGACAGACTTTGGAGACAGTCAAGCACTTTTGCTTCCTCGGTAGCCAACTTTCTCAAAACACAAAAATTTACAATGAGATGCAGCACAGGATCCAGTGTGAAAGTGATTCCTTTGGGAAATTGCTCCAACGCATTTTCATGGACTGTGACCTACAGCAGAACACCAAGATCCAGGTCTATAAGACAATTGTTGTTCCTACACTCCTCTATGGATGCGAAACTTGGGTGACCTATCACAGCACCTCAAGAGTCTGGAGAGGTACCACCAACGATGCCTCCAGAAGATCCTTTGCGTCAAGTGGCAAGATCACTGTACTAACACCAGCATCCTTGCTGAAGCCAATGTCACTAGCATTGAAGCAATGATCCTCCTGCACCAACTTTGCTGGTATGGACGTTGTGTGTGGATGCCAGACTCTTGCCTCCCAAAACAAGTGCTGTACTCTTAGCTCACCCATGGTCAAAGATCCCGTAGTGGTCAGAGGAAACACTACAAAGATGCACTGAAAGCATATCTTAAGAAAACTGATGTGGATATCACAAGCTAAGAGGAGCAAGCCACCAACCGACTCCAATGGAGCCATATACTCCATCAGGCAGTGGCCTACTTCGAGGAGTAGCACCTTGACCTTGAAGCTGAAAAGAGAGAGAGAAGGAAGGAAAAAGAAAAAAGTTCCTCTAGCAGGCAGTTGGCCTGCCACGAAATGTTTGTACCTACTGCAGGCGGATTTGCGGTTCCAGGATTGGACTCCTGAGTCATTTTAGGACCCAGATGTAAATCCATGGTAGAGATCATCCTCAAACTGAGGGATTGCCAATCAATCATCAATCGTCAGATGATCATAAAGGTCCCCTCTGGCCTTAGAATCTGTGAGTCTGTGAATCCATATTTAAACTTTATTATGTAACAATCTGATAATTGCATGTATCTTACTATATCATTTGTATTACAGAAAAACAGCAAAAGTGCCTCTACATTCTTTAGGAGTAGGATCTAGCAAAACTTTAGATTATTAGGTGTGGGTTGTCCAGTGATCAGGGCCTGAAAAGTTGCCCCACACTTAGGAGCATACAGACTAACCTTTATAGCTAGGGTGAAAAAAATATCTGTGCCTACATGTTCTCTACAATCCTGTAACTTAAAGGAATTAAACAGTAGTGTGTTTTTAAATACGTGCTGTGCTTAATTGTAACACATTGTCCAGCAACTGTCTAATATTTGTTTTTAAATGTAATTTACAACTAGATCTGGTGAAATAGCAGAAAAATATATTTTTTTCAGTTCTAGTATTCAACACATTTCCAAAAAGGATTTATTAAATAATTTGGTTACTGTAGATGGAGAAAATGTGGTCTAGTGGTTGGGTCCCTGCCCTACAATTTAGGAGAGTGGTGTTCAAATCCCTGAGCCACTATGAGTAAGTTAATTAGCCTTTCTGTGCCTCAGTTTCCCATCTGTGAAATAGGGGTAGTCATGTTTCCATTCCTCACAAAAGTGTGGTTAAAATAAATGAATTAAAGATTTTGAGGCACTCAGTACTGGGGCTATGTATGCACCTAAGAAAAGTAGTTTGGCCAGATGTTGATATGATTGAATATTGTAAAACTGAATAAGTAATATTGGTGAATTATATCAAATAATATATGAGCAGGTCTATTACTATACCCCTTGACTTTTTTATTCTTGGCCACACTCCATCTTTTCTTTGTCTTTCCCATGGTTATGACATATATTTTCCTGAGTTATCATCAATGCCTACAACCCTTCTTAATTCTCTCTTTCATACTTTTCCCTAGTTACACTCCTCTATTTTATCCCTTCCTTTTTCTCCCATTTCTTCTCCCCAAATCTCTCTGACTATATTATACTTCTGTTTTGTAATTTATCCTATTAATCCCTTCTATCATCTCATGCGGCCACCTTCAGCATCCATCCACATACTCTCCTGACACTTAGCCAGATAGAGGGCTTGGGAAATTTATCAGCTGCCTATTATCAAGAGGACCTGCCATTGTCCAAAGGCAATGCCCAAGTGTGAAGCTAACACTCCTCTTCTCCTCCCTCCCCCCACATACACATACAACTGGGAAATGGATAAATATTGGGATTTTACGTGTCCCTAGACTCTGCACAAGGGCTAAAGCCCAAATTCAGAAAGAGACTGGGATGTAGGAGAGTACAATTCAATTCCCACCTATACTTAAGAAGGAAATGGGGTTAAAACTTGGATTTCCTATCTCTGGAGGTGAGCCTTCTAACCACTGGAATATAGAGTCCCTCTGGTCTAAATGCATACTTAATTATTTCTACACAGTGGAACAGTTTCAACAGAAGAGTTTGAGAGTGTCGCATCTCAGAATAGGTGGTAGTTAAGGCACATATCTGAGAAGAGAGAAACCCAAACTCAGAGCCCTTTACCTCATTAGGAAGAGAGGAAGACTGAATCAGTGACTCCCATAGCCTGGCTAAGTGCCCTAACCACTAGGTAAAAGTTTATAAGGGAGACATGCTCAGCCTCTGCCTCTCCCTTTTGGACTCAGACATACCTTTGAGAACATCTGTCATATTGTACCCCTCAGGTGCGATACGCAGGAGAACACCTATCTTCACCTGGTTTGTAGCAATTTACACATCAGATTAGTGCCCAGCTGCCTAGACTGAATCATGCATATGCCCAGAGGCAGACACATAGGAAGCCAGACTTTCATGGTGAAAATGTAGGTGCTGAGGGACTTTATGCACTTCCAGGGTTGAGCAGCAGCTGAGCAGCAGCTCTGAGAATCTCAGAGGTGCCTAAATTTTGGACTTAGGTGCCTAAGTCCTTTTGTGGATCTGGGTCTCAATCTTTTGTGGCATTTCCTGGCTAGTGGGTGTTTATGAAATTTGAAAGCTTCTCCTTTCCTCCACAAAAAAGAGCATTTTTCTCTCTCTTTTCCTGTTCTCTCTAATCCATCCCAGAGCATCTCCATTTCTACTCCTACCCCTATCAGGCCTGGCTGCTGTAGGAGGATTGTTACTGGTGTTTTATATCTGCTCAAGGCTTCAGTTTTGGGTCTTCCTTCCAAATTAATAGCTTTACTGCCTGCCTCTGCTTCTGCCCAAGAAGCAGTAAAGTGAAAGTGCCAGGAGTCTTGTCACTTTCAGTGCTGCCCACAAGCTTCTGAATCACACCAGTGAAAACTGATGACTGGTCAGTTTTCACTGGGCTGCAGAATTGAAAGGTATGAGCAAGAGCAGAGGTACTGCTGCTATGTGTCTGCAAGCTAATGATGACAACACTGGATTGGTTTGTTCTTGGTTCATATTTGGAAGGTGTTCTTCACAACCATAAAGATTTGAAATGTAAAATTTTAATTTAAAGCTTAGATTCTGCAGAAGCTGATGGCACTTCCTTATGCAAGTGGAGGTTTTCAAATCCTGTCAAGAATATTATTCAGGTTGATTTGTATTTTCCTTGTATTGACCTTATTTTCTTCTCTTTGCTCTCACAATTCCTGCTTTGCACTTTCTATATACTTGACAAGATAGAAATATTTTTAATTAGTCAGGTTCTATGATTGTGTTAGAATTCTATTTGCTGGTCTCCAGAGACTTAACATTCCATGTTCAATTAATGAAGATTAAGGAGTACCAGTGATGAAAACAATGATTGCTTATTTAAAGAAAATATGAAAATAATTTATCATAGAATGTTCAAGCATTTTATCTTAATTCGTTGCACTTAGTTATATGGCTTTCCTAAACTAGAAGAGAGACAATGTGCTGTTATCAGCCAGATGATCCTTTTGTTCATATATCTTGTTTATTAAGACACTTTTTCAATTATTTTTATTGGCATATTAATTATGAGTAGTAAAATTAGACCATATGTATTGATTGCTAAAGTTTCCTACAGTTTCAAATGATTGGAAGTGAGTGATCAATGTACACTGAGTATTTGTGAAAAGAAACATTCCTCTCACCTATAACCCCACATGATTTGCTGCATCCAAGAACTGCTTGTGAATTAATTATATTTGTTAGATTTATAATGATGCAGTTCATCTTAATTGTAAAGCTTCCTTTTATGTATGTATAACAGATATTCTAGGGTAACATATCCAAAACCATTCTTCTATGTAATCCTCAAAAGACTTAGCTCCAGCATATGGAGTTCCAGGGCTTGATCCAAAGTCTATTTAAGTTAATGGAACAACTCCTCTCAACTTCAGTGGGGTTTAGTATTATATCCAAAATGAAGCCCTGTTCTATATAACACCACTTCTTTTTTCATATGGCAACTTGGAAAGCAACAATAAAGGTTAACATCCAAGTTTGTCATCTACTTTACGCCTGCCGGTGACATGGAATGAATGAAGGCTGACACTCCAAAGAAGGACCTTAGAGGGCAGTGGTTAACTATGTGTTCCATGGTTTGGATGTCTTCTCCACATTCACATAATGGGATGATCTTTATTTTTCATTTGTGTAGTAGATGTTTGCAATGCTCATGTGAGGTTCTGGTGCACTTCACTGTGATCCTTATCTTAAATGGCATGGTGAAGCCAGGTGGTTGGTTTGTAGGATCTGTAATCAGGTCTTGTTTCGTGATCCTGCTATTTTCCCAACGCCTCTGTCACTTGTCTTTTAGTGATAGAACCAAGGTTTTAAGAACTTTGGCTGCTAACCAGAATGGGTTTCTGGACTTAAGGTGGCATCTTGGGGTTGATTGGAGATCTTCATAGATGGGCAAGTCCATTTTTGTTATGACATGGTCCTATTCTCATATTATTGCTGCTTCACTTTGGAGAGATGGTGGTTAGATATGGGCAAGGATAGGAAGCCAGATTGTCTGTGTTGACTTCAGCATTCCTGTGACAATTCTTATAGCACTGTTCAATTGCACATCAAAAAGTTTTGTATGTAAGCTGCCTGCCCATACTGGCATGGAATATTCAGTAGCTGAATAGGCTAAAGGTGGCTGTCTGCAAGGTGTGAACATCTGCTCCCCAGCTGGCTCTGGCTTGTTTGTGTGTTATATTGTTCCTAGCCTTTACCTTGGCAGTGGTCTTCATCAGATGTTGGCAGTATGTCAGGCTGTGATCCAGACCCATTCCAAGATATTTCAGAAAATCCTCATACTTGACTTTGATGTTGCAGACATTCAAGCACTTCTTTGTATCTTCATTGATCAGGTGAAATGTGGAGGCAGCGGGTTTATAAGGGCTTCATGAGGGTTTCCAGAACCAATATTACACTTCCATTTTTATCTGATTGTCTATGAGGATACATTCCGTGTGGGTGAAAGTACTTGCTTGGATAGTCTGTGTATCCAATTTTCTGTAACTGAGTTGACGATATAAATCTTAAAGAAGGCAGACGGTGGAAAGGCAGATCCCTGTGGGAGCCTGTTGTTAAGTAAATGAGGTCTGGTGGTCTGTTGCATTAGTATTATGTGAAATTTGTGTTTGGTGAGCATAACTGTCAGTAGGTAAAGTGTCAAACCATGTCATATGCTGAGGACTAATCCCCAGAGGCTGCTGCTGTTTTGAGCCTGTGTTGATAGCCAGTTTCGATGTAGGTAGTCAGCGTAATTACCTACTTGTAAGTGCTTCATCCCAATCTAAGCCCAGATTGCTCTTCTCTTTAGGGATGCAGTCCTTAAAGATACTTACCTCAACTCATCTCTGGAGTAGCATCCTTTCCACGAGCTTGTGCAGTATGCATATTAGTGATAGTGAGGGAAGTTTCTTGGCTCCTTTCCCTGGTTTCAGGATGGCATGGATCTTTGCCTCTTGCTATACCTTATGTGCTTGACCAAGCACATTGGAAAAGAAATGAGTCAGTCAGTCTTGACTTGCTGATTTAGGTTTTTCAGAAATTCTGGGAAGATGTCACCTAGGCCTGCAGCCTTGCCAGGGTTTGTGAGTGTTAAGGCCTTGCCCATTTCTTCTCTAGTAAATGGCTTTGATAGATTTGATGTTGCTGTGCAGTCAGATAGTGCTTTATTGTTCCCTTTCTTCACTTTCCTTTTGTGAGGCTGATCTGTTTGAGCCTTGGGATTCAGGAGCATCTGGGTGGCAATGGCACTGGCTGTGACTATGGCATTTGGGTGGAGGAAGCACCTCCAATATTACAGAGAAGCCTCCAGGCTTTCCTGTTTAAGTAACTGAAATCTAGGCTCTCCATAGCTTTTACCCATCTCTCTCATCTGGTAGAGTTCAGTGATTTCAGGAGTGTGATTGCAGCAACATAGTTATCTGTTGGCCTGTACTTTTTTAAGAGTGCCTTACTGATTGCCAGCCACTAGGGAGAGTAGACTTTCCTGTGGCTATGGCAATGTTTCTTTTTTCAACCCCTTTAAGGAGGTTGATGAACCTGTCATAATTGGCTACGTTTGCTAGTATTTGAGAAACCTCTTTTTCTTTGGTTTTCATGTAGCCATTCCATGTAGCCTTTCTAAAGTTCCAACGCAGTTTTGGTAGTGATATAATCAGGAAGACCTGGAGGCCAATAGGTATGATGACAAGACAGTGCTTGCAGTGAAGAAAATCATAAAGGACAGTTTGTTCTGTCACTAGAGGTCATGCATTCCGGTCACAGGACCCAAATCACAAGTCCCAGGAATAGTCTTCTTTCCATCTCATGGAATGAAATGTTCCCGGCTGCTTAGGATCAAACAGTAGGTGCTTGTCCTGCTTTGAGGCCCATTCAAGAAGTTGTTCATATTAAACATTGTCTTTATAATTCCAGGATGTATGATGGCTATTGAAGTCTCTAACCCATATGGAAGGGTGGCTGTGATTTGGTAGAACCAATTTAGGCCAGACAACATTGGGTGGCTGATAGATGTTGGTAAGCACACTGTATGTTATAGCATATAGTATTGAAGAGTTTGATTCCATCAAGCAGATGTTCCAGAGCTCTTCCCTCAAAAATGTTTCCAAACCATGTTTTGGGTGGTGTTGGCTTGCCACTTAGTGGTATCCTGGAATGTGACATTTTTATGCTTTTTTGTTATCTGCACAAGGGCATCAATCTTCTGTTTGCATAGCAGCTTGGCTAAGTACTCACACTGGCATACACGTAAGTATGAGCATATTTTCAATGTTTGCCCACAAAAAAGACCCATTTTGTTCAAGATCATCACTTGAGTTGCTTTTTAGACCACAATGCTGTCAATTGGTGGTCGGTCACCATGTTGATGTCATTGGTTGTACTGAAGCGCTTAACAGGGAGGCCCACTAAGACATCTAGAATTAGGGGTCTCCTAATATCTCTTCTGCAAACATCTAGGTCCACAACGATATATATGTCAGGATATGTAATACAGTGCATGCAAATGTTAAAACATATGTACATTTGTAGCTCTTTGCATCGTGAGTCTTAACTATTTACACTAGTAGATAATTTGTCTCTGCATTTTCAATATTGGGCTGTTATGTAGCCCAATTACTGTGAATCAGGGAGAAGAGTACATAGATGTAACAACTAGTCATCTGTGGACAAAGCATATGTCTAATTTTATTTTATTTTTTGGTGAGCAATGGACTTTTTGATTGAGCAATTCTTGATAAATGAAACTTATGACTAATAATTAGTAAGATTTACTTGATTCATACAGATTTTTTCCTGGAATGTATTTGGCTTAGCGCAGTGGTTCTCAAACTTTTTTATTGGTGACCCCTTTCACACAGCAAGCCTATGAGTGCGACCCCTCCTTATAAATTAAAACTCTTTTTTTATATTTAATACTATTACACATGTTGGAGGCAAAGTGGCATTTGGAGGTGGAGGCTGACAGCTCACGAAACCCATTTAATAGCCTACTGATTCCCTGAGGGGTCACAACCCCCAGTTTGAGAACCCCTTAGCGGAAGAAAAATCTTACAAGACTCAGATGGCAATATCCCATGGGACAAAGAAACCAGCTAATGTATTCCTGTGTGTGGATTCTAATGCTAAGAATTTACATAATGCTTTGTGCCTTGCTAATATTGCAAATTCCAATTAGCCCTCACAAGACCCTTTTCATATAGGTAAGTAAATATTATGGGAAATCTGAAACAGAGAAGGTAAGTGGTTTGCCAAAGTCCACAAAGATTAGACTGGAGCTTGGAACTGTAATCATAACAATATGCATCTCTTTAGTCTGGCCTTGAGACTGAGGGATGTCTCTGCCCAGAATCTTAAGAAAGCTCCATTGACATCCTGATCAGCATGCTATAACATTAATTGGAATTGCTCTGGCAGAATGAGGGGAAAATGTAGTGCTAAGAGCTGAAAGGACATATTACTAAACCTGCCCATCATCACAACTGTCCATCTTTTGAATAATCCCTGAAGCTCTAGCTTCTAATAGCCACTAGAACAGGTCACTCAGATTTGCACAGGCAGTGTGAGATTTTCTTCACTCCACAGTAAGCTGATTATAGCTTTTGTGATGATATGTCCATATTTTTATGCATGCAAATTTATACACAATACATAGTAACCAGACACAATTGACTTCTCAGGCTTATCTAATATTCAATAACTTTCTTTTGTGGTTTAAATCTGGAACTTTAATCTTTAAACTTTAATCTTTAGGGATCATACTCTACCTTATTCCATGTATGGAAAATCCACTGAAGTAACTGGAATTTTTAGACAGACATCTAGAGCATGGTCCTTTATGAATGTATTATGCTTTACTTTTCAATATTTTACATTTGTCATCCTAGTTCATCTCAGTGTCTCTTTCTTTCTTTCTTTCTTTCTTTCTTTCTACTTGCCAAATTGTACACCATGAGGAATCCTAAAGTCTCCAAAAGATCAGGTCCAACAATTCTATGATTAATCTCTTTCTTTCACAATTTTATCTAGTTTCATGCTCATTTATTGACCTCAGGAATTGAAATCCAACACATTTTGGGGATAGTGCTATACTGAGAATTAAAGACATACAGCACTAAGCATAGTCTTTCATACAGAAAAAAATATATATATCAAGCTTTGTTTTTGCAATAACTTCAAGATTTTTGACATTTCTTGAGCAGAAAGCTAGGAAGTGCTCTGTAAATTATAGAATTCCCCAGCAGTCTTATGTATCAGCACAATTAGGAAGAGATCAATTATTGTTGATTTAGTATTTGATAATATATGTTGGAGTATGAATCAGTGATGGTTACTCTAGAGTACATTGAAATCCATGTATATAAATAGCTGATTTAAGAATAAACTTGTTAGTGCAAAAAATCTGCTATACACAAATCACCAGTCCTGTGTTCAAAATTAAAATATTTTAAATGAATATGGAAGAGAAATAAACCTGTTAAATGGAGTAAAAACCATATACAACATATAACAGTCACTGGAGTTGATAGATAAATAAATATATGTTCTGTGTAAGAGGAATTACATTAGCATCTTCCCTACTCCTAGAGAGGTTACATACAGTCTCACAGTAACACATAAAAAAAATGTTTAATACAAGGGTTCCAAAGGTATTATCCAGGGTATTGCAGGATATTGTTATGTTTGTCACATTTTACTCCTAAAAAAGTGGGTGTAACCAGGGTGCTTGACAGGAATCTTAGGAGAACCTTTAACCTATTTTTTGGACAGGTTTATTCCCCAATGATGTTTCTGCCATTACCTTTCATAAATTCATATTTCAAGTACATAATAAACATTCTGCTAGCAAGACAACATATACCCTTCAAAAATTCATACAGAGTCATTTGTCAACCATCCTGCATAATTTCTTTTTAGAACCTCTGGGGCTGAATTTTTACATGCTCCTTACCCTTGTTACCCCAAAACCATTAGATCTTGTTAACTGCTGGAATTAGCCTACCTGCTTGTCACCATGAAAGGTTTTCCTCCTTCCCCCCCCTGCTGTTGGTGATGGCTTATCTTAAGTGATCACTCTCCTTACAGTGTGTATGATAAACCCATTGTTTCATGTTCTCTGTGTGTGTGTATATAAATCTCTCCTCTGTTTTTTCCACCAAATGCATCCGATGAAGTGAGCTGTAGCTCACGAAAGCTTATGCTCTAATAAATTTGTTAGTCTCTAAGGTGCCACAAGTACTCCTTTTCTTTTTGCGAAAACCATTAGATGTAAACTTGAACCTTGCCATTTCATGCTGTTTCTACGGAGTGTGTGTGGTGTCCCTTTGTTTCCCAAGAGGTCAGCTCTCTCAGTGATGAGTTGAGGTTCCCCAGCCTCTCTGAAAGTATTACAAGCAACCATTCTTTGGAGCAAAGGGAAACAAAAAATAGGGCTGCCGCCCTGTGAAGTGGCTCTCAACCATGCACTGCTGTTCAAAGCAGAGGTGTCAGGCAAGGGACAGTCTTCAGACATCGCCCTTAACCAAATTTCTTTCTCTGCCCCACCTCCCATGAGGTTTGGACCTAAGGACTCCTCTCTCCTAACCTCAATTTCCCCAGAGGGAAGGGAAGTATTGATCCCCCATTCCACTGGGGTGGCCTTTCATTCTCCACACGCTGAGTCAAGGTGAGCAGCATTCTCTCTTCCACTTGGTTCAGGATCCTTTTCATTTTCATAGACTATTAAGCACTTGGAGACTACAGGAAGAAGACCCCCTCCTTCATGGCCGTAGTTACCTTTCTCATCTCCGAAGCAAGTGTCTTACACTCTTCTCAGGCATCTCCCATCCTGGGATGGGTGCCTCAGAATTGGTAGTGGACTGCAACTGCCTCAGTGTCTTTTCTTTTTGCTGGAAAAACTGCCATCACCATGCTGCATACTGCCCCTGGGTCCCTGGTAATGTTGAGAAAAGAACTTATTCCCCTGGTGTGGGCTTTAGGACCCAGAGAATTCCCCTTAAAGTCAATAGGTCTTGTCCTTTCCCCAGACAAGGAAGCAATCTCACTCCCTTCACAAACTCCAGAATTTGTCTGCATATACTAGGAATATAATTTGATTCCGCTTTGTTTCTGATAGGGGGAATCCACCTGTCCTGTTCCCTGGCAGGGCTTCCAATTGCATTTTTGGCTAATACAGTCCCTTGCCACCTGGAAGCCTCCTGAAGAGGTCTGATTCACCTATTCTGCTTTCAAAGCCACAATATCATTTCCCAAAAGCAAACAATATGGAATATCTGACAACTAACCTACAACCAGTACCCTGACTTTTCCTGAGTCTGTAGAGAAATCTGTGCTATAGGTAGAGTGAAGGCTTTCACACCAGGAATTTTAACCCACATTTCATATCCTGGGAACATTTAATGGAGTTTAAAAAAATGGGGCTTACCTGTTATCTTTCTATTGATTTAAATGAGTTTTGGATTAGGCCCATTGAGCTTTAAAGTTGTCACTGACATTTTTGAAGAGACCTGATGACACAAAAGCTGATAGTCTATTTTGGTCACTTAATCGTGAAACTCCTAAAAGTGAATTAGCCCCCATCCCTCAGTGGAAGTCTGGGATGAGGATTTGGATTGCAAAGCAAAGAAGGACAAATGAATGCCGAAGAAAAGAAAAAGGCCAAGCCCAAAGTCAATAACAATTAACTATATGTGGATGTTGGACTCTCTGGAGAACCAGCTGTTTTAAATCGAAGTACAAGTCAGTATCTTGGAGAAATTGAAAAAAACAAGGAGAAAAAGAAATAATGGAAATAAAAAAAAATACTCTGGCTTGGTGTAAAGATAAACTTAATGACCTGGAGAACAGGTCAAGTAGAAATAATATGTGTGTGTTAGGTCCGCCTGAGGGCTCAAAATTTATAGGATAACCTTACAGTACAAAAAAATGTGTGTCTGGAGATATTTTCCACGCAAGTACTATAGACAGGGCACCCACTTATCCCAAACCCAGCACTGGACCAGTCAAAAAGGCAGTAATTCTACAATGCAATTATGACAGAGCTCTAGAAAAATTCTCTAGAGAACTAGATTTATGGGCAAAATTAGTTATCATGTATCCATTCTGTTATTGTATCTCAAACTCTTTAAATATGCAAAAGAGGTACTTCATAGAGCTAAAGGGAAAATGTGAGAAATCATGGATATCATATTTTTCTCTAACAAAAATCTTCCAGCAAGTGGAGGGAAGGGGAATACCTCTCCTTTCCCTGTTTTATTCCTGATGGGAAAACTGGTGCTACCAGAATCTTATGAAAAAACAAACAAAATATTTTTTAAATAAGTGAATGCAGTGATTGTACAAATGAGGAAATAAATTAATATCCCTACTGATCTGCTCATTAAAAGAGAGAACAGCCCCAGGTTATTCCTGAGGTTGAAAAATTTGCAAGTCTTTCCAAGATCAAGAAAATGTAAATTAGCAAATAAAATAAATATCACATAGGTTCCTTGAAGTTCTTTTTTTTCTTTTTCTTTTTAATGTGAAACTCAAATATCTTCCATATTATCTGTGATGTATCAGGAATGAAAAGGGTCAAGCCTGGAGACTAGGGTTGCCAACCTCCCGGATTGGGAAGTAGTCTACTGGAATTGGCATCAATGTCCTAGTGACTATTGAAAGCAATTTGGGAGATTTTAATAGGCTGCTAAAAGTCCGTTTGGTGGCACAGCGGAGTTAAGGCAGACTCCCTGCATCTCCCAGAAATGACTGCTATGTCCAGCTCCTAGGCGCAGGGTCAGCCAGGAGGTCTCTGCATGCTGCCCCTGCCCTGAGCACCAACTCCGCAGCTCCCATTGGTGGGGAACCACAGCCAATGGATATGCAGAGGCAGTGCCTACAGGCAAGGGCAGTGTACAGAGCCACCGGGATGCCTCTGAGCCTAAGAGCCGGACATGCAGGTCACTTCTGGGAGCTGCCGGAGGTAAGCACCACCAGGCCTCAGCCTGAACCCCAAACCCATTCCTGCATCCCCTGCCCAACCCTGAGCCCTCTCCTGCACCCAAACTCCCTTCCAGAGTCTTCACCCCCACACCCTTCCACACCTGAACCCCTTGCCCCACTCCTGAGCCCCCTCCTGCACCCCAAACCCCTCATCGCCAGCCCCACCCCAGAGCCCACACCCCCAGCTGAAGCCTCACCCCCTCCTACACACCAACCCCCTGCCCCAGCCCAGGTAAAGTGAGTGAAGGTGGCGGGAAGTGAGTGATGGAGGGAGGAAGGATGGAGTGAGTGGGGTTGGGGTCTCAGAGAAGGGGCAGGACAGGGGACATGGCAAGGGTGTTTGGGTTTGTGAGATTAGAAAGTTGGCAGCCCTACTGGAGTCACTTAAGGAAGACACAATTTCAGTACTACTAAAACTAGCCATGTACTCTCTGCCTTCTTCATTTTACTCCTCAATTATTATTTTAATACTTTACCTAAAGTGTTGGTCAGAGAGGTAGAAAAACATTTGTCCACTTTGTTACAGCAATTAATATTGGTTTAAATAGGAATTTTTTAATGTTAATATTCTTAAAGTGATTGCTCCATGTCGCAGGAATGGTAAGGAAGCCAAGGAGCTTTATATGGTGAACTGGCTCAGTAGAGAGAAAGCCTTTGATCGTGTTGAGTGGTTCTACCTGTCAGAAATCCTGCACTAGATAGGAGCTGATACTAGCCTGGTGATATGATCATCTACTCTGTACAAAGGACAGCAAACATTATTAATAGATTTCAAGGTTAGAAGGAACCACTGTGATCATCTAATCTGACCTTGTGTGTAACACAGGACATAGAATTTCCCCAAAAGAATTCCTCAAACATATCCTTTAGAAAAACATCCATGCTTGATTTAAAAGTTGTCAGTGATGGAGAATCAACCATAACCATTAGAAGTTGTTCAGTGCTTATTTACTCTCTCACCATTAAAAATTTGCATTTTATTTCCAGGATGAATTTCTCTAGTTTCAACTTCCAGCCATTGGCTCATGTTATACCAGGGATTGGCAATCTTTGGCATGTGGCCCGCCAGGTATGTCCCCTGATGGTCTGGGCCGGTTTGTTTACCTGCCGCATCTGCAGGTTCAGCTGATCGTGGCTCCCACTGGCTGCGGTTCACTGCTCCAGGCCAAAGGGGGCCACGGGAAGCGGCGGCCAGCACACCTCTTGGCCCACACCACTTCCTGGAGCACCCATTGGCCTGGATCGGTGAACCACAGCCAGTGGGAGCCATGATCGGCCGTACCTCTGGACACGACAGTTAAACAAACTGACCCGGTCCACCGGGGGCTTACCCTGATGGGCCACATACCAAAGGTTGCCAATCCCTGTGTTATAACTTTCTGTACTATATTGAAGAGCCCACTATTAAATGCTTATAGACTATAAGCAAGTCACCCCTTAACCTTCTCTTGGTTAAGCTAAATACATTGAGCTCTTTGAGTCTATCACTATAAGGCATATTTTCCTTTAATCATTCTCATCGCTCTGCTCTGAATTGTCTTGTCAGGACCCTGGCTAAGGGCGTGGGTCAAGGCCGGGGCCTGGGTTGGAGGGGATGTCGTCCAAATTCCATAGGGTCAAAGCCAGGAGCAGCAGTCAGTACTAATGTTACACTGTAGAATGAGGTCATGGTCAAGGTCA
This sequence comes from Dermochelys coriacea, assembly GCF_009764565.3. Classification (NCBI taxonomy): domain Eukaryota; kingdom Metazoa; phylum Chordata; order Testudines; family Dermochelyidae; genus Dermochelys; species Dermochelys coriacea. The sequence goes on from NC_050070.1 coordinate 54,020,468, forward strand.
TGATCCATACTGGTTCAAAGTCTCAGACTCATAGACATTAAGGTCAGAAGGGAGCATTATGATCATCTAGTCTGGCCTCCTGCACAATGCAGGCCACAGAATCTCACTCACCCACTCCTGCAATAAACCTCTCACCTATGTCTGAGCTATTGAAGTCCTCAAATCATGGTTTAAAGACTTCAAGATGCAGAGAATCCTCCAGCAAGTGACCCGTGCCCCATGCTGCAGAGGAAGGCAAAAAAGACCCAGGGCCTCTTCAAATCTGCCCTGGAGGAAAATTCCTTCCTGACCCCAAATATGGCAAAGCTGAACCCTGAGCATGTGGGCAAGATTCACCAGCCAGATACCCAGGAAAGGATTCTTTGTAGTCACTGAGATCCCACTCCATCTAACATCCCATCACAGGCCATTGGGCCTATTTACCATGAATAGGTAAAGATCAATTAATTGCCAAAATCATGTTATCCCATCATACCATCTCCTCCATGAACTTAACAAGCTTAATCTTGAAGCCAGATAATTCTTTTGCCCCCACTGCTTCCCTTGGAAGGCTATTCCAGAACTTCACTCCTCTGATGGTTAGAAACTTTTGTCTAATTTCAAGTCTAAACTTCCTCATGACCAGTTTATATCCATTTGTTCTTGTGTCCACATTGGTACTGAGCTTAAATAATTCCTCTCCCTCCCTGGTATTTATCTCTCTGATATATTTATAGAGAGCACTCATATCTCCCCTCAGCCTTCTTTTGGTTAGGCTAAACAAGCCAAGCTCCTTGAGTCTCCTTTCATAAGACAGGTTTTCCATTCCTCAAGTAAGTCAGCTGAAGTAGGTTTAGTAGAACAAAAACAGGATGAGGTGTCAGGACCAGAGCAGGGTACCAGGAACTAGGTGTAAAGCTAGATATTAGGAGAAGGACTGATATCAGAAACCAAGAGCAAGACAAAGTATCAGGAGTGTGCAGTAGGATTTCTTAGCAGCAACAGCCAGGGATCCATCTAATTGCACGGACAATCTTCAGGTGTTTTCCCTAGGCCTTAAATAGCATGTGAGGGCTAATCAGTGAGTGCAGTAGGCTCCTCCAATTAGAACCTCTGTGGGTGGAACATGTAGTGATACTGAACTCATAGGCTGTTGTTTCCCACTTCACCAGAGATGTCAGGTGGTTGTATGAACATGGCAGTCACCCAAGCATCAGCAAATCTGGCTTCCAGATCCACAGATACTCATACTTCCACAATTTACCAGCATCCTCCATAAACTATAGACACCGTAATTGAGAAACTATTCTGGCAGCAATTGCACTAGAGCTAAAAACAGAGGTAAAGTAACTTCTGTACTCCTGTTTGAGCTTCCCCTGTTTATGCATCCAAGGATTACATTAGCCCTTTTGGCCACAGTTTTATACTGGGAGTTCTTGTTCAGCAACCCCTACATCTTTTTCAGACTCACTACTTCCCAGGATACACCCTCCCCCCCCCGCCCCTGATTGTGTAAGTAGGGCGTACAGTCTTTGTTCCTAGATGTATACATTTGCATTTATACATTTACATTATAATCAGTTTATTGGTCTCTAAAGGAGTCTCCCTTTTCAAGGAACCCATCCAGGATACCCATTATCACTGTTACCAGCTGTGCAAATGGAACAATTAGCTCATACATCGGGAGCCAGGGTGCACTTTGATAGCTTCTTGGTATCCTCTCTTCATAACTGTGCTGTTGAATCTACCCCTATGGCTCTCCAGGAAAGGGTCAGTCATATACTAAAGAGCTCTAATTTTAAAAGAGATCAAAGGAAATGGGCATAATTGGCCATATCAGTGCTACTGAAATAAATGTTTTGCCTAAATGCCCCATCCATTTCGATGTCTTCCATTCATATCCTGAATCATATATTCCATAGGTCAGGCAATACTGTAAACCTAATCAAATGGAACAATAAAATAACAAGGGTACATTTTAAAAACAACTATTCTTTCCCCTTATAGAAGTTACATAGCAGCCTTTTTAAATATTATTTTTGGGTGGCTCATTTATAATATCTTATAAGCCATGTTCAAAGAGAACAGAAAAGCTGTGCTTAATTTCATGGTACAGGAATGTCTAAAACCTGATTAATCTTTATATTTTCCATTATAATCATTCTTGCTGGCATTATGCCTACATTGGTTTGTCAGCAACTCAGCACAAGGATCTGTCATTTTATTTATTTATATAACACTGTACATACCACGTATGTTGCTGTTAAAACAATAATCATTTATAGATGGGGAAACTGAGGTACAAAGGTGTGGTGTGACTCGCTCACGCTCAACCAGTGGCAGAGTTCAGAATAGAGCTCAGGTCTTCTTAGTCCTAGTTCAATACTCTATCCATTAGGTCACATTGCCTCTTTTGAATAATATATTATACATATTTAAAACAAGATTTATATCAGTTCATACTTGACAAGCATTAAGATCAGAGAAGGAAGTGGAATTTTCACTGGGAGTGATATCTGTACAGATCTTTGAAGAAATTAAGACCATATCTATTAATGCAAGACACTGGATCAGATCCTCATCTGGTGTAAACTAGTGTAGCTGAACAGGGAGATCTTGATAGATCAATAAATTGCATGGACTATTACTGGTAGTTGGAATATCAGTTATTATGCTTATTGCCAAAAGCAACCAAGTAAATCTTTAGTGGGCTTCTGAAGCAGCGTTAGCATAACTAAGCCATGTGGGAGAGGGGGCGGGGAGAGTGTTGAGCGACCACAAGAAGGGAGCCTGACCCTGCATCCTTCCTGATAAGATCTCTGTTGAAATTGCTGAGGAATGTGTTTTAGAAAACAGAAAGCTTATCTATATTTGCCCTCAGGGATATGTTTGTCAGGTCCTTAAGCATGGAGACTTTGCAAAAACACATCTGTCTAATTAACAGTCTGAGGCAATCTCTTGATTAGTCTATGAAATTGCTTGCTTAACAATTTTTTATTGACATGTTATTGTCATACTAGCAAGAATAAATAAGGGAGGAGAAGTTTGAGCTAATTGAATCACTCTGTGGACACATCTTAGGGTCCCCACCAGCAGACTAAAGAACCACTAAAGTACCACTCAGAAACTACTCCAGACTTTGGTAATTATTGAGGGTTGGGGTGTTTTACTAACCTGTTGTGGACGTGTGTAAGTGCTTGAGACTAAATAAAGTGTAGATTTAAGTAAGAGTATTCTTCTATTGCTTAAGTAAGAGTATTCATCTGTAAGCAGAGTCAGGATGAGCTCTACCCGGACATCTGGTGGCAAGTCATGGTGGGTTATGGAAAAGCAGTTCAGGGTCTGATCTCATTTGCATAGGCACACCCACCTCGCCTACATGGTCACTTTGGCTGCTGTAGGAGCCCCAGTTTCTCTGTTATTGGGGCAGGAAGAATAAGCTGTTATTATCCTGATTATTATCCGATGAAGTAAGCTGTAGCTCACGAAAGCTTATGCTCTAATAAATTTGTTAGTCTCTAAGGTGCCACAAGTACTCCTTTTCTTTTTATCCTGATTATGTGAATCAAGGACAGTGGAACTGTACTTGGCCTTTTGTTATGATGGAGGCACTCACCATCAACTAAGCAGCACTTGCTAGACAAGGGTCATGGGTACCATGGGTACCAAAACCCAGTGAATTGAGAGAGGTTGGAGACAGGTATTAATACCTGGTGGTATGGGCCCCCCGATGAGGGCCCTATGTGCCAATTGAACCATCTCCTCTCCATGGTGCAATATCAGAGCTAGTTTTGATTTCACTACGCGTCTAGTTACAGGCTGCTGAGCTGAATTCACTTTGGGCTAATAGGATATCAGTACTGAGTCTCCCCTATTGTAAGCTGAAATCACTAAAGAGCTAAAATTACTAAGAGATGAAATCACTGAGTGTTGTGTTAAGTAGTGGGGGGGCCTGAAGATCTATTGCGGAGCAGTTCATGGGATGGGGGGAGCAGCTCAGGATGGCTGGCAGAGTGGAGCAGCTAGCAGAACAGAACAATTTGTGGGGCAGCTGGTGGGGTGGAGCGGAGCGGAGCCCCACGGAGAAGTTGGGCAGTCAGCTTTGGACCACGTAAGGTGCCACTTAACACCCCCGCCTCCATTTCCACCCAGGTTGGGAAGTAAAACTTTGCAGATAAACTTTTGACCAGGGACAGAGACTTTTGGGTTGTTGGACTTTTGGGACTTTGGGAGACTTTGGGTTGCTGGACTCAAGAGCCAAAGGGAAAGGACATGGCCCAATTTGCTTTGGGTGGGTTTTGGCTCATGAGTTGTGTTATGAATCCTGTTGGTGGTGTTTCCCAAACATAATGCCACATTGTTTCTCTCTGTTATTAAAAGGCTTTTGCTACACTCAGACTCTGTGCTTGCGAGAGGGGAAGTATTGCCTCTTAGAGGTGCCCAGCAGGGTGGTATATATTTGTCCCAGGTCACTGGGTGGGGGCTCGAGCCAGTTTTGCATTTTATTATTGGAATGGAACCCCTAGATACTGAACCCAGCCCTTGTTGCTGCCAACTCTGATGGGCAGAAGGGTTACACATCTATGAGTTGGATGGCTGTTTCCCCATTGGTTTATTTCCTGCCACCACCTCATTAAGAGTAAAAGTTACCAAGAGCTTTGGGTTCAGAAACTTCGAGTAACAGAGCTCCATTGACTTCAGTGGAACTAAGCCAATTTATATAATCTGTAGATGTGAATTCGTAGTCTACACAACAGCCTTAAGGTTCCATACAACAAATATTGAATGTAATGACACATTTGATAAAAACCATACTGACCCTGCATATAAGGTGACTTTATGGTGGTCCAGGGAATGTTTCAGCATATCCAAATGTATATAAAACCAGTTACACTAACACCTAAGAAAAGTGGGGAGGAGTAGCAGCACTCTTAATCCAGCCCATAAACTAGTGACTACAAGGAAGTGACTACAAGGAAGGACGAGTGACTACAAGGAAGCTGTGCTGTACACCTACCCTGACACAAGGGGGGAGAAAAGGGCAGATTTCACCTCCCTAACCAACTTGTATACAAATTAATTACTCAAGATTTATGATGGTGAAGTGAATTTCTGAGCTTGGTGATTGGGGGCAAGTCTGATGAGCCATTGGGCGATTCTGAAAAACACTCCCATTGATTTCAAAGTGAACTGGGCTAGGCACCACTGAATGCTTTAGAAAATCCCTCTCCAAATCCCTGTTTGTTTATTGGAGTCTTCTATGATCCCCAAAATGAGTTTCATATCATTGCCAATGGAAATAAAGTTACAACAATGCTGAACACTTTTGAAAAGCCCTTCCTTAAACAAGAATTAAACTCACTTGACATGTTGCTCAGATCTTTATTAAGTTCCACTGATACAACTGTATTAAAAAGAAAAGGAGTACTTGTGGCACCTTGAAGACTAACAAATTTATTAGAGCATAAGCTTTCGTGAGCTACAGCTCACTTCATCACGAAAGCTTATGCTCTAATAAATTTGTTAGTCTCTAAGGTGCCACAAGTACTCCTTTTCTTTTTGCGAATACAGACTAACACGCTGCTACTCTGAAAACTGTATTAAAAGTGATTTGATAATATTTTGACTATGATAATAAGACTATGGCCTTCTTCTGGTGAGCAGTACTGTGCACCTTCAATGCCAAATGACTGTAATGAGAACTGAAAGTGCTTAAAACCTCACAGGAGCAGTCATAGGTTTAGGCCCCACATGTGGGTCTTTGAAGCTTCATTTATACAGTACATGTTTTACATTGGTGTAATATTTGTTATTATGAACATTTAACAAGCATTAGCAGAAGAAGACTGCAATTGCATTAAAATAGCTCTACTCTGGCATGCTGGAATTTCCCCTTTCCAGTCAAAGTTACTTTCCACTTTTCTTCTTTTTATTTTCAAAGTAATTTAGTATTAAATTATTTCAATTAAAAAGATCATGTTAAAAAAGCAAGAAGGAGAAGATGACTGACAGACTATTAAAACCCACAGGCTTTTCAAAATGTATATAATTATATTTGTGACAGGAGAAGTTGAAAAATGTCAAAAAGTGATTCTAGAAATGTGACGGTGCCATCTTGAAAGGTTCCATGTTGCTCTCTTTAGAATTAATTTGTATTTAGAGCACTATAATATTGTATCCAGGATATATGATATATTATATTATTTAAATGTCTTAATAGCAGGATGTTGGTTTGCAAAATCAATATGCAGGGGTGGATTCTGATCTGTTGCTTTGCTTTAAATACAGAGGATCTCCATTGGAGTTATTCCATATTTTACTGGTGTAAATAAGATCAAAATTTGCTCCATACACTTGAAAAAGCAGATTAATTTGTATTTGACTATATTAATTTTCTATATCTTTATTAGAAAATATGTCTGAAAATTGATTCTTATGTCTTCCTCCCAAGACAAAAAACAAATTTTGTTTTCATTTATTTAGATTTATTATCCCTGTACAGGTGCCCTTCTAATACTATAGGCAGCCATCCCATGAATTAAAATATACAGCAAAATGTAATAGAAAAGATTTCTGTTCCCATTAACACATAAATGGACACCACCAAATATAAGCAAAACTCCCAGGCCACAAAGGACCAGGAAAAAAGATGGACTTTGTAGCATGCACAGAAGGTAAACCGAGCTCTAGTGAATGAGCTCTGACTGTGAGGTCCCATCACAGAGAACACCCTGTCAGCAGTTACATCTCATCTGAACTGAGGGAGCACCACCTCATGCACTTCCATTGATCTCAGCTAAAGCAACATGTCCGGGGTGGATAGGTAATCTCTCAGATAAACTGGTCACAAACCAGTTAGGGTTTTATAGACTAACACCAAGACTTTGAACTAAATCTGAAGCTTTTTGGAAGCCAGCACAGATCCCAGATCTCTGTGTTATGTGCTCCAGTCCTAATAAGAAGCTCCATTTAATAAGCATACTGTCAAATTTTATACTAGCTTCAGTCTTGAAGTTGTCTCAAGGTGAAGACCCATGTAGTGCTCTTTATAGCAATCTAATCTCAGGGTGACAAGGGCAGGGATAATAGTGGCAAGGTCTGCAAAGGAGGGAAAGGTTGCATTCTTCTCTCTGGAAGTAGAAGAAAAAGGTATTCTTGACCACAGCCATTATCTTAGGTGTCAGTATGTTTTGGCCGGGACAGTGCCCTTTTTAAGTCCTGTCCAGAACAACCCGACCTTTTTGGCTAAAATAGGCATTTTTCTGTTTTTTCTAAACATATTTCTGTGTCCCCCTCACAGTTTGGGGGGGGACGGACGATGCAGAGGGATGTTTTTTGCGGGGTGAGTGGTGATGAGAGGTGCAGGGCAGCAGGGCTAAGGTTGTCAACCCCAGACAGCCTGAGGCTCGGGTAGTCAGCCCTGGGTGGCACACACAGTGAGGTCCAGCTCCAGATGACACAGGGTTTGGGCAGTTAGCCCTGGGAGGTATGGGGCTCGGGTGGTCAGCCCCAGCCCCAGCTAGCATTGGGCTTGGGCCAGCCCAGCCCTCTGCAGAGGAGGAACTTGGGCCAGCCCTGCACGTGGGGAGACCCTCACGCAGCCCCACGTGGGGAGTGGGACTTGCTTAGGCAAGTAGTGATGCCAGATGGCTCAGGCTGGCCCTGCTCAGTGTCCCATTTTTACTTTTGGAAATATGGTCATCCTATATTATCTGGTCATCCAGGAGCAGACCAGCATCTAAAATCACTTCAAGGTCGGAACCTGATTTACACATCGTAGTCAGAGTTTCAGTAATGCAATAACATTATAAAAGCCACCAAATCTTCTGGCGATTTCCCCCAAAGTACACAACATTATCTTAGTCTTTTCTGAATAGAATCACAGATCTCATCTATATTTAGATTTATATTTCATCTAAGTTGTGCCCCCTACACCCGCCCACCCCCGCTCTGTTCAGGTCAGATAGGATGAAAGAAAGAACTGTATGTCATCGACATAGTATGTGCATCATACTGATCCTGGCAAAGCAATCCTGCCTCTGTCCTGCTAAGGGACTACTTAAAGGACTGACACTTATTGTTTGCTCAGTCCCAGTTAATAGAGAGTCCCAGGCCAGACCAACACTTTGACTAATTATCAAATCCCTTAAAATTACCTCCGTCACCCATCCACCCAATCCTACCTGTTACTTACTATGCAATCATCTCTCTCCACCCCACCTCAGTCCTGCAATAAGATCCACACATACCAATTCCCATATTTATATAGATCTCTTTTCAGAGTCAGGGCCTTGTTTCTAGAATCAAAACAGCCATCAACAACCCATTTTTCTTTGACCAACAAACCAATGCAATGTACACGAACCAATGCCATTTTCATAACAATAATAAATTAAACATTCAGTATACTACATTATGGACACATATCAATTCACTTCATAAACAACCAAACTGTCATACAAAGCTTGTTTTTCCTCGTGTTAATTGACCTGTCACAAAGCCATTAGACCTGACTCATGAGAAATAGTGCAACATAGGGGATTGATTGCAAGGCAGTGAGTTGCACTTCTAGCTAGGCCACTTGCTCACAGTGTAGTTTCAGATTTGTCGCTTAGATCAAAATGTTCAAACTTTCAAACTAAAGTTAGCCACTCAATCCATATTTAGGCACCAAGATTTTGAAGCACCCTGATTTGCAGAGTTGCTGAGCCCTGCAGAACCTAGTGGCTTTAACATGACTTCGGTTTGACTTTCTACTCTGAAAATTAAGCCATTCAGAAGCTGCAGGTTTTCAATATGTTGGTGATTCAAATCATTTGTCTGCCAAAAATATGGATTTAGGTATCTAAAATGAGGCAATTTTGAAAATGTTTCTCTTTACTTCTGATAACTTTTTTACATACCACTGAGGGATTTTGAGAAGATTAATTGCTTGTTTACTTTATATTTAATTTAATATTTGTGTAACATTGCAAAAATGTATTGTGCTAAGCATTATTATTATATAAAACAATATGTTTAATTTACAAATCACTGCATTTCAGGTGAAAAAAAAAACAATTCATGTGAATGTAGAATCACAAACAAATGCTAATCAAGTACCTCAAAATATTTTCTGTGAGTAGGTGCTTGCCATTTAAAAATGAGGTCTCATCTATTTTCATGTCTCTTTTGTGTTTGTTTTTCATGAATATTCAACCAATTGAGTTTTACTCACATGAATGCTCATAAAAATGAAGTTTAACCCTTCATGATTGCATATTCAAAGCCAAAGATCAGACTGCACCTGGTTACTTTGTGACACAGAGTGTGGTGATAAAAGAAAATTACAGACCATTAAACGCAATGCAGTGTAATTGAACACTGCTGTCACAGCATGAGCACAGGGTTCCCAAAACCCCTTGCCAGAGCCTTACAGAGAGGTACGCAAATGAGCTAAACAAGAATGTGTGACTGCATTTTGTTAAGCGGGTATGCACATGCAATTACTTTTTGTGACTGTGAATGAAGACAATCACATTTCTCTGTATTGACATTTTACAGTGGCCAAGTTTTTCTAGGAATTATACCTATATGCCTGTAGTGAGGAGACGTGGCCTCCCTCAGAGAGTGAGTCAGAGGGACCACAACACACTCCCTGGTGGGCTGAACCAGGAGAGCCCTGTCTGCCCCACCAGAAGCCGAAGGGTGGGACAGGAAGGGGAAGTACAAAAGTTGGGTCCTGCAGCTCAGTTGGGCTGGAGCCAACACAGGAGACGAATTCATCCTGCCTGGTGCTGGATCCTGCATAGGAGCTGCCAGGGATGCCTCCTGAGGACTGGCCAGAGCTCCCAGGACTGCTGGCCAACCGAGACACTGGGGAATTGCCAGGGCTGCAGCCTGAGGACTGGCTGGATCTCCCTGGGCTGCTGGCTTACCAAGATGCTGAGGAACTGCTAGGGCTGCCACTTGTGGAGTGCATCTCCTTAAGATGACAGACCCAGGTACATCTGAGGGGGAGAGTAGGAAGCAGCCAGGGAAACCAGGCAAGAGTCTGGTTGGGAACTGGACTGAAACAAGGTTAGCGTGTTGCAGGCAAATCACCGCTGATCCAGTAGAGGACTACTCCACCACTGTTAGTGCCCTGGGCTGGGATGCAGTGGAGTTGGGCGGGACTGCATCCCCCCTGCCACCCCACCCCTGGGGTTGCAGTACTCCCTCCTTAGACCAGGAAGCCTGCGCTCCTCAGGCACCCTGAGCCTTTACACTTTCTTAGTGCTCATTTTTACTGGGGGCTCCTAGACTGCGTACTGCTCTGCCCTGATTGCAAGCAAGAACCTACTAACTGTTTGCTGTCATGCCCTGACTGAGGGCCCGGGGCTCATAGACTGCCTTACTGTTCTGCCTGTCTGGAGGACCAGAGCACTAGGTGTGGCTAATTCCCCCTTTGGGCTCACCTTTACAGGTATGTGACAGGAAAGAGGCATGGCCTCCCTCAGAGACTGAAAGGAAGGGGCAGCCATGAAGCCTACAATGTCCCAGGCAGGAACATATTTAAAATTCCCTAATTCTGTTTACTTGCTGCCTCTTCATGTGAATTGAACATCCCAGTTCTTTCTTTAAACCCCTTCCAGACTACAAGAGTTAGACCCATTCATTTAGCAAACAGCTAATATATGATTCATGTGATCAATTACAACTAATCAACATAATTTGAATTTTGAATATCAGCTATTGAATATTCAGATCAAACTGTTGGCAAGAAATCAAATGAATATATTTGAATAATGAATATATCTGAGAAAATTGTGATGTTTGCAGATATTCCACAAGAAGAAACAATGCTACAGATGATAATAGTCTATGAGAACAGTGATTGCGGTAATAACTGTCAGTGTTACCTTTTTCCTAGGTAAGATTTGTGTCATTTGTTATATTTCCTTTATTTATTAATAGGGAATTCCACAGTAAAGCTAATTACTGGCAAACTACAGCTGTAAAGATTCTAATGGCTACTACTGCATACAACATTCAATGAACTGGAAATGCAGTTGGGATATTCATATAGAAACAAATAATGTGTGTCTTTGTAAATAATTAAACTTCATAATCCTGACTCAAAGCTTTTCTGTTCACCTAGTTAAAAATTTTTATGTGAATATTATTTACTTCCTTTTCTCATTGTTTTATCTTATTCATTTGTAAATTGAATACATATGGAACAATGTTGATTAATTTATCCCGATGCTGGCTTGAGCTTTGCCCAGAAAATCATTGGTCTTAGAATAACTTGTAGTTTTAGCTTAATAAACTGAATGATGGATAAAATACCAAGAGATCTTCTTTACAACCCAAGAGATTAGCTTCTTTTTTTACGCTGTTGCATTCATTTTTATATACTATGGGTCTGAACACTAATATACTTATATACTATGGGTCTGAACAGGAGCTAGCAAACAGAGCTCTGAACAGGGGAGTTTGAGTGGGAGTTTGGATTGTGGTGCTTGTTTGGGGTTTGCTTTTGCTGGGGGGGTGGTCTTTTTGGTGTGGCTTGTGTTTCCCAGATTAACAGGATTTAGGTGGGAAGGAGATGACAGACACAGAGGCAGCTGTGGGAGTGACTTCTGTAGTGAAAGACACATTGAGGATGACTGGATGTGGAAGCTGTGGTATGTACACGATCCTGGAGGGGGGAACCGGTAAGAGTTTTTTCTGCATGAAATGTCGTCTGATAGAGCTGATGGAGGAAAAGATCCGAGGTTTGGAGATGCAGGTGGAAAGTCTGGTTGAGTTTAGGAAGGGGTTTGAGCAGATGATGGAGCAAAGATATGAGGTATCTGAAGGGAAAAGCTCAGACTCACAGATGGAAGCAGGGCTGGGGAATTTTGAGGAGAGACTGGATGAGGAAAGTGGTCAGTGGAAACATGTGACTCAAAGAACCAGGCAGAGAAAAAGACGGGCTAGTGAAGGAGAAATAGAGCTTAGGAACAGGTTTGCAGAGTTGGAAAATGAAGAAGGGGCTCAGCAGGTACTTGTTGAAGGTGGAAGGGTAAGGAAGAAGAGAAGAGAGGCTAGTCCTATAGAAAAAGGGGAAGAGTCAAGGGAGACTACACCAAATATGAGCCCCAGGAGGATACAGGATGGGTTGAAGAAGATTGTAAGGGAAAATAGGAATGGAAAGAACTTGCAGCCAGAGGGAACAGGGGAGAGACTGGAGAATAGCACTGTCACCAGGAAAAGGCAGGTCTATGTGATCGGGGACTCTTTATTGAGAAGAATAGACAGGCCTGTAACTAGAGCTGATCCTGAGACTAGAAGGGTGTGCTGTCTTCCGGGTGCTAAGATATGGGATGTAGACCTGAGGTTGAAAAGGATCCTAAAGGGAGCGGGAAAGAATCCCCTAATTATCCTTCATGTGGGAACAAATGATACGGCTAGATTCTCGCTGGAAAGTATTAAGGGAGACTATGCTAGGCTGGGGAAGAGGCTTAAGGAAATTGTGGCTCAGGTGATCTTTAGCGGGATCCTTCCTGTTCCTAGAGAAGGGCAACAAAGGTCTGACAAGATTATGACTGTCAACAGATGGCTTAGGCAGTGGTGCTATAAGGAGGGCTTTGGGATGTATGGCCACTGGGAGGCATTCACGGACAGAGGTCAGTTCTCTCGGGATGGACTTCATCTGAGTAGGGAAGGAAATAGACTTCTAGGATCGAGGCTGGCACAACTGATAAAGAGAGCTTTAAACTAGGAATTGGGGGGAGATGGATGGGAGATGTCCAGAAAATCTCCATGCCAGATTTTAGCATTGAGAGGGGAGAAGATGAAGTAAGAAAGGATACAGCCGTGGGTAGGAGAATGTATACAAGGAGCGAGGGCAGTGTGGATACTAGTCTAATAGGTTATACTGGCTGTAGAATGACTGTGCCTAATAGGGTACAAAATGTGAGTGAGTCCAAACAGCAAAAATTAAGATGTTTGTACACCAATGCGAGGAGTCTAGGTAACAAAATGGAGGAACTAGAGCTACTGGTGCAGGAAGTGAAACCAGATATTATAGGGATAACAGAAACATGGTGGAATAGTAGTCATGACTGGACTACAGGTATTGAAGGGTATGTGCTGTTTAGGAAAGACAGAAACAAAGGTAAAGGGGGTGGAGTAGCATTGTATATCAATGATGAGGTAGAATGTAAAGAAATAAAAAGCGGTGCAATGGATAAGACAGAGTCCGTCTGGGCAAAAATTACATTGGGGAAGAAAACTAGTAAAGCCTCTCCTACGATAGTGCTTGGGGTTTGCTATAGACCTCCGGGATCTAATTTGGATATGGATAGAGCCCTTTTTAATGTCTTTAATAAAGTAAATACTAATGGAAACTGCGTGATCATGGGAGACTTTAACTTCCCAGATATAGACTGGAGGACCAGTGCTAGTAATAATAATAGGGCTCAGATTTTCCTAGATGCGATAGCTGATGGATTCCTTCATCAAGTAGTTGCTGAACCGACTAGAGGGGAAGCCATTTTAGATTTAATTTTGGTGAGTAGCGAGCACCTCATAGAAGAAATGGTTGTAGGGGACAATCTTGGCTCAAGTGATCATGAGCTAATTCAGTTCAAACTAAATGGAAGGATTAACAAAAATAAATCTACAACTAGGGTTTTTGATTTCAAAAGAGCTGACTTTCAAAAATTAAGGAAATTAGTTAGGGAAGTGGATTGGACTGAAGAACTTATGGATCTAAAGGTAGAGGAGGCCTGGGATTACTTTAAATCAAAACTGCAGAAGCTATCGGAAGCCTGTATCCCAAGAAAGGGGAAAAAATTCATAGGAAGGAGTTGTAGACCAAGCTGGATGAGCAAGCATCTTAGAGAGGTGATCAAGAAGAAGCAGAAAGCATACAGGGAGTGGAAGATGGGAGGGATCAGCAAGGAAAGCTACCTAATTGAGGTCAGAAGATGTAGGGATAAAGTGAGAGAGGCTAAAAGTCGAGTAGAGTTGGACCTTGCAAAGGGAATTAAAACCAATAGTAAAAGGTTCTATAGCCATATAAATAAGAAGAAAACTAAGAAGGAAGAAGTGGGGCCGCTTAACACTGAGGATGGAGCGGAGGTTAAAGATAATCTAGGCATGGCCCAATATCTAAACAAATACTTTGCCTCAGTCTTTAATAAGGCTAAAGAGGATCTTGGGGATAATGGTAGCATGACAAATGGGAAGGAGGATATAGAGGTAGATATTACCATATCAGAGGTAGAAGCGAAACTGAAACAGTTTAATGGGACTAAATCGGGGGGCCCAGATAATCTTCATCCAAGAATATTAAAGGAATTGGCACCTGAAATTGCAAGCCCATTAGCAAGAATTTTTAATGAATCTGTAAACTCAGGAATAGTACCGAATGATTGAAGAATTGCTAATATATTTCCTATTTTTAAGAAAGGGGAAAAAAGTGTTCCGGGTAACTACAGGCCAGTTAGTTTGACATCTGTAGTATGCAAGGTCCTGGAAAAAATTTTGAAGGAGAAATTAGTTAAGGACATTGAAGTCAATGGTAAATGGGACAAAATACAACATGGTTTTACAAAAGGTAGATCGTGCCAAACCAACCTAATCTCCTTTTTTGAAAAGGTAACAGATTTTTTAGATAAAGGAAATGCAGTGGATCTAATTTACCTAGATTTCAGTAAGGCATTTGATACCGTGCCACATGGGGAATTATTAGTTAAATTGGAGAAGATGGGGATCAATATGAACATCAAAAGGTGGATAAGGAATTGGTTAAAGGGGAGACTGCAACGGGTCCTACTGAAAGGCGAACTGTCAGGTTGGAGGGAGGTTACCAGTGGAGTTCCTCAGGGATCGGTTTTGGGACCAATCTTATTTAATCTTTTTATTACTGACCTTGGCACAAAAAGTGGGAGTGTGCTAATAAAGTTTGCAGATGATACAAAGCTGGGAGGTATTGCCAATTCGGAGAAGGATCGGGATATTATACTGGAGGATCTGGATGTCCTTGTAAACTGGAGTAATAGTAATAAGATGAAATTTAATAGTGAGAAGTATAAGGTTATGCATTTAGGGATTAATAACAAGAATTTTAGTTATAAGTTGGGGACGCATCAATTAGAAGTAACGGAAGAGGAGAAGGACCTTGGAGTATTGGTTGATCATAGGATGACTATGAGCTGCCAATGTGATATGGCTGTGAAAAAAGCTAATGCGGTTTTGGGATGCATCAGGAGAGGCATTTCCAGTAGGGATAAGGAGGTTTTAGTACCATTATACAAGGCACTGGTGAGACCTCACCTAGAATACTGTGTGCAGTTCTGGTCTCCCATGTTTAAAAAGGATGAATTCAAACTGGAGCAGGTACAGAGAAGGGCTACTAGGATGATCCGAGGAATTGAAAACTTGTCTTATGAAAGGAGACTTAAGGAGCTTGGCTTGTTTAGCCTAACTAAAAGAAGGTTGAGGGGAGATATGATTGCTCTCTATAAATATATCAGAGAGATAAATACAGGAGAGGGAGAGGAATTATTTAAGCTCAGCACCAATGTGGACACAAGAACAAATGGGTATAAACTGGCCACCAGGAAGTTTAGACTTGAAATCAGAGGAAGGTTTTTAACCATCAGAGGAGTGAAGTTTTGGAATAGCCTTCCAAGGGAAGCAGAGGGGGCAAAAGATCTATCTGGTTTTAAGATTCTACTCGATAAGTTTATGGAGGAGATGGTATGATGGGATAATGGGATTTTGGTAAGTAATTGATCTTTAAATATTCAGGGTAAATAGGCCAAATCCCCTGAGATGGGATATTAGATGGATGGGATCCGAGTTACTATAGAAAATTCTTTCCTGGGTATCTGGCTGGTGAATCTTGCCCATATGCTCAGGGTTTAGCTGATTGCCATATTTGGGGTCGGGAAGGAATTTTCCTCCAGGGCAGATTGGAGGGGCCCTGGAGGTTTTTCACCTTCCTCTGTAGCATGGGGCATGGTTGACTTGAGGGAGGCTTCTCTGCTCCTTGAAGTCTTTGAACCATGATTTAAGGACTTCAATAGCTCAGACATGGGTGAGGTTTTTCATAGGAGTGGGTGGGTGAGATTCTGTGGCCTGTGCTGTGCAGGAGGTCGGACTAGATGATCAGAATGGTCCCTTCTGACCTTAGTATCTATGAAGCTAAGTCAGATTCTCTCTTCAATTACACTAATGTAAATTCAGAGTAAATACATTGGGTCAGATCCTCAGCATAGTTTCCCTGAAGTCAAATATGAGTATCTTGTTCATTGACTTAAGCAGAACTAATCCAGGTTTGCACAGGGTTAACTCGATAACAGAATCTGTCCCTCTTAGACATACAGTGCTGCTCATTTCCATATCTGAGCTGTTCACTCTCAGCCACTTGTGGCAAGAAAGTAATTAACATAGTGGAGCACTGGCTTCTATATATGCTTCAGTGAACTGCACAGGGTTTGCTTATCCCATGATCTTTCCCCACTTGATATGCTCAATATAGCTAAAAAAGGATGGAAGTGAGTACACAGAGGGAGAATGGCAAGGTTTAAACACTATTACTTTACACTGGTGTAAATAAGAGTACAGTCTGGCTCACAATCTTCCAAGACAGCCATTCATAAGTTCACCATCCTAACAGATCTGGAGTTTTAGAAGATAAAATACATCTACTCCCAGCTTCATTCATGTGCTAATAAATCAACTTCCATCTCCTGAGATGTACATTATATATCAGAGAACATAAATGTGTACCTGGGAAAACAACTCTTTTCTCATTTTTGACAAAAACTTGATTTTTTATTGTTGAGGAAGAAAAAAGAAACAGTGAAAGTATGAATCTGAGGCAACTTCTTTTCTATATAGCCTCTAATATCATCCTTACCACTGTACCATATAAAGTGATGTGACTAACATCTGTCACGTGGTTCATCCTACTCCATGCAATTGTCACTACTCATACTATTGGCAACCCTAAGATCTGAAATCCTTGCTGCAGCTGTAAAAGTGGCTCAAGTACTGAATCCAAAAAAACCCCCCACATTTATCTAATAATCATGGGATATTGATATCTAGGACTTCACACTCCAAATCTTCTTGAATGCCCATAATTCAGCACTTCCCTGAAGTTGTTCTTTATTTATGTTCTTGTGTGCAACCTAGTACTCTGAGTCACTGCTTTAAAACTTCCAATGTCCAGTTACACTGTTTCCTTAGTATCAATTTGTAAGCCTTTGAGAAGTATCAACAGAACCTTCAATTTTCAAGACTTGGAATGAGAGCATCTCTCTCACTTTCCACATCCTTAAATGACTATAAATACAATCTTTAGAGACATTTCAGGAGACTCACCACCTTCAGGAAATCAGACAGATTTCTGTATTTATCTCAGGCTTTTAGTCTGGTCTATAAAAAATGAAGTTGTTTTTTTAAAAAAACAATGGAAATTACCTACCCTCCCTGATATTTAGGACCAAGGTTTGACAAACAAAAAAATCCTCTGTCAAGTTGTATGATGAAAATCCAAACGAATTCTGAAAATAAAATCAATTGTAAGGTTCATAAAGGACATTATTTATTGTAGCCGAATTGTAATGCTTTTGATATCCTTGCCACTACTATAAGTTACTAAGGGATGTAATTTCCACTCACAAAAAATGTAGGAGTTATATACTTTCTCCCATGAGTTTGGAAGAGTATTTGCCTTAAAAGTCTAAGGCCTGATGCTGCTACTATTGAAGAAATGTGAGAACTCCCATTAATATCAGTGGGGTCAGGATCAAGCCCTATACTGTAAATTAATTCATAAGATTTTACAAACAACCTGTATAACTCCCACTTTAGTGCCAAACTACCTCCAGATAAAACTAGCATGGGGTTGACCAGAAAAGAAGCTTTTGGATGCACACTATTCTTTATAAATGTTGTTACATGTTCTCAAGTCTGTGAATATCCATGGGTGAATATTTGGTTTTTGTCTTCCAAATCAGAGAAGAACTGTAATATCATGGATTTTACCATCCCTTTCATAGTAGGTACAAGATTTACTGTTATTATTTATTTGTATTACTGTATCACCTAGGAGCCTGGGTCATGGATCAAGATTCCATTGTGCTAGGCACTGCACAAATACAGAACAAAAAGAGACTGTGCCAACAAGCTTACAAACTAAGCATAAGATTAGATAGCAGATGGATACAGACAAACAGATAGTGAAGTACAAGAAAACAATGAGTCAGTGATGGTCAGAATGACAGTCAGTAGTCTCACCACACTTGTGGCCTAACCACTGTAAGTTTTTTGTAGGCATCATAGCAAAGGACATTTTTGAGGAGGGATTTGAAGGTGGATAATGAGATATCTTTGTACATGTTTATCGAGAGCTTCTCCCAAGCATGAGGAGCAACATGGGAGACAGCACAAAGGTCATGTCAGGGACAGGGCATAGGCATTCTTGAAACTGCCTAGTAGTCACAGCTGGGCTGGGGTTAACACATCAGGGACTGTAGTCAGATGAATTGCTAGAACAGGATTCAATAAGCAGGAGTTGGAGTTAAAGTCAGGCCAAGGTCAAAGACCAGAAAGCCGATGTTTACAAGGCTGGAACCATGAGTAAGTCTGGAGTCAGGAGGCAAGAGTCAGGCATCAGGAGACAAAGTAAGGTCTAGAGCCACCAGAGCCTCAAAGCCTGTGTGTTGCCCATACAACTTGCTGGGCAACCCTCCATGGTTAAATAGGGAGCTTGGCCAATCAGAGGCCTGCAGGCTGCTGTCATTTTGGGTCTCTTCTGCAGTACTTCCTGTGGCACCTACTCTCCACATTGCTCCTTAGCTGTATCTTTGTATAACCTCCTAGTGGCACTGTGGGAACATCAGTTCTCCCTGGATGCTTAAAGGTCAGTTTGACAATTTAACAAGTGGGTGATAGAGGCTGGCCTCCTGAACTGATTGGAGGAGACAGTTGTCATCTTGATAGTGAATGAAAGATGATAGGTAGGTTGGGCATAGACCATTAAGGGCCTTGAAGTATAGGCATGCAACTGATGTTTGATGACATAGAGAATAGGGAAGAAGAAGAGGCATGTGAAGAAAAGTGAGTCTGTCAAAGCAATGGGCTAGGACAGTGGTCTTTGCAGCAGTATTGTGTTATGTGTATGTATATGTGTGTATATATTGTGACAGGGTCAGACCAGATGGTTACAGGAGAGTAATCCTATTGGGATCCGGGAAGTGGGCGGGCGAAGCCTGGATATGTGAATGGATGGAGGATCGGAAATAGGCCCCACAGCCACAGGAGATTCCATCAGCCAACCTCCTCACCCTGGTTTTATAGATGGCCACTTTAGCCATACAGGAGAGTGATAGAAGGCAGATATATTAGCTCCAGGTTAAGTAGGTCCCTTTTTCCTGGGTAAGGTTCCAGAACAATCAGGGACTTTATGGAAACAATTAAAGCAGACAGGCTGATTAGAATACCTGCAGCCAATCAAGAAGCTGCCAGAATCAATTAAGACAGGTGGGCTAATCAGGGCACCTGGGTTTAAAAAGGAGCTCACTACAGTTTGTGGTGTGCATGCGAGGAGCTGGGAGCAAGAGGCGCAAGAAGCTGACAGTGAGAAGGCATACTACTAGAAGACTGAGAAGTACAAGCATTATCAGACATCAGGAGGAAGGTCCTGTGGTAAGAATAAAGAAGGTGTTGGGAGGAGGCCATGAGGAAGTAGCCCAGGGAGTTGTAGCTTTCACGCAGCTGTTACAGGAGCCACTGTAGACAGCTGTAATCCTCAGGGCCCTGAGCTGGAAACCAGAATAGAGGGCAGGCCCAGGTTCCCCCCATCCCTCCATCCCCCAACTCCCTACTTGATACCAGAAGATTTGACCTGGACTGTGGGTTCCACCAGAGGAGAAGGTCTCTGGCCTGTTCCCCGATCCACTAGGTGGATCGGCAGAGACTGCGGGGATTGTTCTTCTTCCTTTTCCCCATGCTGGCCAGCGATGAGGCTAACTAAGTGAACAGCAGATTTGAGATATGAAAGTGGCCAAACTGAGGGCTGCCAGGAACCTCTGAGGTGAGAAAATCCACATATAAGTGCAGGACCCACCAAGGCAGAGGAGCAATTTTGTCACTATATATATCTATATATAGATATATATAGATATAGATATAGATATATATAATAGATTTACAATCTGATGTAGTATACTCAATACTATTAATATACAAATATCACTTAATGGGAAAATCTCAAAAGGTTTGGAGTTCTGCTTTGGTTTGAAGTAAATTTTACAGATTTGGATGCTGTCTGAAATTTATCTGAACCTCTTGAGACTAACAAAATTGGTCTGTGCATTTCAGGAAGACAATGTTTATTGCAGGATTCTAACACCCTCTAGACCATGGGTATGGAAGAAAAAAGTATCCAAACATTTCTAGAATTAAAAATATTCATTCAAGTTGGTTTGTAGAAATAGGAGAATGTTGATGGGCTTTGCTTGTTTGTTTTTGTCTCTTACTCCTGAGCTAGTTCATCCATCACAGTATACACGTCTTTAAGACTTCAACTAGAAGTAGTTGAAAGTTTTCGGTTGACACTTTATAAACTTTTCAAAGATTGCTTTTCTATGAAACCGCAAAAAATTTTCAAATAATTTTTAAATTAAAAAAATGAAAGTTTTTCTTTCTTATTAAATGTTTTGCACTGGAAAACTTACTTCCTGACAAGCTCTGGCTCCAACACAATTTGCTCAGATGTTATGGAATACAACAGGTCAGAGAATCAGGCCTGCTGCACATTTACTTTGCTGTATTAGTCCTTCAGAAAAAGGCAGGTAAGCAAGAATGTTTTTATTGTAAATTAATATCAAACTTTACTGGAATAACATGCTTTTCAATACCCCTACATGTGTAATCACTGGAAGTTTTCAAGTTATATCAGAGATCTAAATGGAAAATGTATCATTCAGGAACATTTGTCCTGATTCACCACTGCGTTACTCCCCTGGTATGCCAGTGTAATTCCACTGACACCAACAGAGATACACTGACATGAAATTGCAAAGTTGAACTAGGCTTATTATGTGTATTTGTGATGCTTTCTGGAGAATGTTGCTTCTGTATTGTAACCAAGTGGATTGTACAGAGGCATGTAGATGCTGTCAGTATTTTCATCTGTGACAAATATAAAATTGATCCAATATTTTTCATGTTATAGGAAGGAAAATTATTTCCATTTTCTTCAGAACTGCAGTTTGGATTTTTTTTAAATAAAAGAAGTTTTCCTAAGACTGAATAAACAGAGAACTATTTTTTGACAGTTAACTGATGCCATCCTTTAAAACTCATACTCCATGCTAGTCATGGGACAAAAGCCCAAATCAGATTATTGTTCTTATTATTTAAGGAATAGAGTATGATAGGTATGCATAGAATAAATTCACTGTTTAATTTAGCCTCTCAGGTTGTTTGGAATCACTGCTATAATAAAATAAAAATATATAGAATGAGATTCAAATCAGTTTAGCTCCTTAAAAGCATTCAGACAGGGGTGAAACCCTAACCGTTTTGATATAAATGGCCAAGCTCCCATTGACTTCAAGCCGGCCAGAACGTCACTGAGACAGTTTAAATCCTTAAATCATATTATGCAGATTAATATTGAGGATTCAATCAGTGTTTAGACTTCTGTTTTTGAAAGTAGCAGAATTATCCCACATCTCTACATCACAGTAACTATCAGAAAATATATATGTACTCATCATAAGTAAATCTATGTTTGTATTTATGAAGTAAATGTATTTACTATTTACTAGCTTCATCCTTCTGAAAACTATTGCAGCCCATAAACATACACAGAACACATTTGATTAATTTAGTTTACTGGATATTGGAAAAGTGGAAAAGAGCCACATCTGAATTAATATGGCAATATGAAAATTGAGGAGTAAGGGAGGATGCATTGTAGAATCCACTTTTACCTTAGTTCTAGATAGCTTATGATAGCTTGTTCACCTGAAATTGAAGGCACCAATGACCTAGTATGTAATGCTAATTAAGTTATATTGCGTAGTTTTATTCCTTATAACTTTTCCAAGAATGAAAGTTATAATCTGATCCTTCTCTACAACTATATTTATATTTATTAAATGACAATGGGTTGAATTTATTAATTCTTTTCAAGCATACTGTACATAAATGCAGGTTTCAGAGTAGCAGCCGTGTTAGTCTGTATTGGTTTGCATTAGGGCTTCAGGCTGAATGATTTATGGACGTTATCCAAATATGGTCCATAGATAGCAAATCACTGAAGGTCAGATTGTCTCTCCTGCTTAAGTAAATACAAGCACAAAATGTCCTTAAACTGGTCAGAGATTGACAGTGGAGAATTCTCCATTTCAAGGGGGAATTTCCATTTGCATAAAAATATTGGTGGTGACAGAGCTGCACAAGCTGTGTTCATACATAGTTGAGACTCTGGAACTCATTTCAGAAAAAAGGGAATGCAATTCCTAAAATGGGTTATATTCAGACTATGGGCCTGATACTCAGTTGCCCTACATCTTGAATAGTCATTTACACCAGTCCAAAGTTAGTGCAGAGTAGGTTAAAATTGCTACCATTCTAATGTATTAAGGATTTACACCCACTATCAAATCCCTTTGTTTGGTGTAAATGACACAGGTCTATGGAGAATCAGGCCTTAATCTCCACTTATTTTGCTTTTTCCTAGATTTGAGACTGGTTAAAAATGGACAAGAAGAGGAAATGCCAACCAAATCAATGAGGTTCCCTCTAGATTCCACAGCTTGTTTTATTGCCTCTCAAGCCATTATCAAAACTCCCATGACTGGACATCTTGTGAAGATACTTAATGTACTCCTAATTGAGATACTTACAATTAGACTTCCCAGTTCATTAACCAACTAGGTCTATATTTGTTCATCTCTAGCTTCCTACAGCTTTTGATAATTAAGGTTTAACGTTAATGATAGTTTCACTGTAGAGATCATATCCAGATGATAGTGTAAAACTCTACATTTTCATATACTTCAAACATTTCTTTGACTGTTCTTTTCAAAACAATTTTACACCATACTAATTAAATTATTCTTTGTTAATGTATGGGTGCCAAGCACAATCTGATCTTCATGGAAGCGATCCATGTACCTGGCTTTCTTTTTCAGTTTCCCCTGTAATTATCTACAGTTATCTGATTTTATAGAAGCTGCAAATCTTGTCACTCTTTATGTCCAAAACATTGGATACCTCAAACAAACAGTTTGTCAGTAAACATCTGATATGTGCAGAAGAGAAATAAATTGCAGAACAAGTATTCATTTTCACTTACCATTTGCAAAAGATTAATTTGAGAAGAGATTACATCATTTGTCACATGTACTTGGTTCTCTAGCATGAATACCATAGCCACTGAGCATTCTTCTCAGTGCAGGCCATGCTCTGTCAAAGGATGAAAACAGAATTTACTATTCTCTTGGCTCCTTTTTATGATTCTAGAAATTCTGCTGGTGATAATGAACTATTTTAGGACATGACTTTTTCTTCAAGTGCCTGACACTCAGCTCAAAGTCTCCATAGCTCCGCACTCCCACAACATGGACCAACAGGAGGCTGGAAGCAGACTGGAAGATATTATTTTCTCCATTTCTTCCAGCATAAAAGAGTGAAAGCCCTAAATGGAGATGTGAGGGGATAGTTTCCCTGACTTGAAGAAATAGTTTGGGGATCCTGAGGAAAAATAGACAGAGGCAAGGGTTCCTGAGTGAAGCGATGTGCTGCTTTAGGGAGCTCTAAGAGGAGGAAGATGCTCCCCAACTAGAGGGAATTGCAGCTAAAGGGCTCTGAATGGACAAAGATATTGGGTTGTCTCAGGAGAGGGAGTAGCAGACTGGGTCTTGAGGGAATGAGAGCTGATTGAGTGGTGTGGCATTTTTAATTACACTTATTTCAACCACTTATTGAAAATTTCAGCATTCAGAGCAGGAGTAGAATAAGCTTGAAAAGCGAACTATCATCTTAAACTTCAAGGTGGAAGCTCCTGGCCAGGACTGAAGTATCTTAGTAGGACAATGTAGAGAAGCACACACTATCAATACTGGGCTGCATATATTGTAGGAATAGATTACAGCAGTGGACCCAACTCTGTAAAAAGAATCATAAGGCCAGATCAACATGCCCACATATAAATCCACCATAGTAAATGGGGCTTAATGTAGGGGCACAGATCTACTCATGAGTCAGTTGCAACATTGGGGCTTGTGGCAGTCAGACACCCAAACACGACATTCTCAGGAAAATTGTATAAAAATATAAGTGAAAATAAAAGGGAAAAAATAAAATGAACAGTGATTTTTTAAAACCTCTGAAACTTTCTGCCTTTTAAACTGAATTCCCACTGTAAGATTTTCCAGATCATAACAACTTTGGCTTTACTATCACTTTTCTACATTGATCTGTTTCTTAGCTTACCATTGTAAATGCACTCAAAACAGAGAGTAATAGGACTGTATTCATGGCTATATTTACTTCTGCATGAGCAGCTTCTGCATCTTCCCATCATGTATCATTGAGTGCTGGTACTCCTATAAACTATAGTGGTGAGGAAAGCATTATAGTTCTGTGTCATTGTATTTGGATTATATAACTTAATTGTTTCAGCCTGGTGTTTTTGTGAGGATTTGGTCATTTGACTCTCTCTCTGTATTAACCATGATTGCAACAAACTATGTTGCATTTGACCAAAGTATTTTGTCTCTTATTAACAGGCTTTGCAAAAATTAAGTATGCCTTAAAAACATGAGTACTACAATCTAAATACAGTTCTGATCAAACATTTTAAATAATGTAGCT
The DNA here is from genome assembly GCF_009764565.3 of Dermochelys coriacea. Lineage (NCBI taxonomy): Eukaryota > Metazoa > Chordata > Testudines > Dermochelyidae > Dermochelys > Dermochelys coriacea. Next base: position 54,045,305 of record NC_050070.1, read on the forward strand.
CAAATGCCTCTTGACATTTTTTTTGGTTGCTAGTTTCAAAGGTTTAATTTAATGAGATCTGATACTAACAGTACATCTATTGTATGCATACAGAAGACAGAGCATGAATAAATTACATTATTGCAAGAGAATTTTGAAATAGTTAAAATGTTAAAATATGCAGTTGTATTTTGTTATGATTACTTCCAGCTCTGATGGTATTAACATATATCTTAACTTGACTTGAACTTATTTACCTAGTTAAAAATGCATTTATAGCATATTGGTTTTTAAAAAAATCTGACAATATTACTAAAGAGGTTCAAACACAAAAATACTGAATAAATGCATATGGATTTTTCAGCTGTAAAAAATATTTCTGTATAACTCGGGTAGTTAATAAAATTAAATGTGTGTACATGTGAAAGTAAAACTATGAATCTCCTAAATTATATTAGGCTGAAAAAATGCAAACACAAAGCAAAATTATCAGTCTCCAAAGATAAAGCTAGCACTGAAAAAATTGTGTTTTCAGCCAGAACAGCTTGGAGCCATTTAGTTTTGATCTGCAGTACATGCAGTTACAGATACAAAAACACACCAGAAAGGATTGGAGGTTTTTTATTTCATTTTATAATGCAAAAACAAATGACAGACTGCTATGAAAGATCTGATAGATATAATTATAATGCTTTTTTCTATTACTTGGAGAACTTCTTATATTCAAGTATTAATTAATCCTCACTATAGCAAGTAGGAAGCAAAAGTAAAATGTTGAAATTTATATATTTTTGAAGCACAGCAAGACTGCACTCCTAGTAGATAAAATATGTGTTTGTAGTCATTTAGCCAGATAGCTTGGTTAAAGAAAAAACAAAGACTGAGTCAAGGAGAGGATGACACAATATGGGCTATATCCTACAGTTGGAAGTCAGTGGGACTCCACATGAGTGCAGGAGTCTGTGCAAGCAGATTTAATGGCATGATCTAGGCCTAAACTAATAACAGTACAACATAATACTATTGACAGTAATTTAGCAGTGCCACGTGCACTCCACTACTGTGTTTGGTCATATAAATAAGACATAGACACATGAATATGTGATCAATGGCCATCAACCAACCACAAGTTTATTTAGAAACAATGAAACCTACAATACAAATGATTATATTTCTGGTAGACAAATACCTTGATTCCTAAGCCTGCTTCAGACCCTGGCCTGGCAGAGTGGTGCACATCACTGGGTTAAGGTGCAACCGAAAAGTCTGACAGATTCCACTTTGAATGGATATGGGGAATCTTGAACAACCAGCATCTCAGAAATGTATTATAATTTCATAGAGTTCCAACTGTAAGAATGTAAATCTGATATATTTCAGAGTAGCAGCCGTGTTAGTCTGTATTCGCAAAAAGAAAAGGAGTACTTGTGGCACCTTAGAGACTAACAAATTTATTAGAGCATAAGCTTTCGTGAGCTATATAAATCTCTCCTCTGTTTTTTCCACCAAATGCATCCGATGAAGTGAGCTGTAGCTCACGAAATCTTATGCTCTAATAAATTTGTTAGTCTCTAAGGTGCCACAAGTACTCCTTTTCTTTTTGCGAAATCTGATATAGTTTCTCTATTATGTAGGTATCGGGAATTTGCCCTTTTCTCTAAGGGTAAAATCAGGATAATCAAAAATTCCTTAACGTCTTGTGTCTCATCTAAAGGAATAAACTGTCAGATTACGTGAGACTCTGTTTAGTCAGATTCCAGCAATTGCATTTTATGTGATACAGCACTGAAACTGAAAACCCTTAGTACAGAACTATATCATGTAACCTGGCAGTTTATTCCTGTAAAAGAGACCTGGGGAGGGAAATTAATGAATTTTCAATTATTCTGATCCTTAGAGAAAAGGGCATATGCCTCATATCTATCAGGAGATGCAGTCTGAACTGTCCCTTTACTGACCTTAGGAAAAAAGAACTGATCTGAGTTTTTAAATAAGATTCAGGGATTTTCTCTCAATCTATCAACCATGATAGCTGAATACTAAATATCTCTTACCACCTTCATTGTCTTTCACTATTCATTATAGTAATTTGGAAATAACATTGCAATTTGATGTACTATCAGGACAATTGCAAGACATTAGTGCTTAAGTTTGTGCGCTGTCATCACCAGAGCTCAGTTGTCTATTAAAAACCAGAGAGTAGACAAATCTATTTAACTGGTTTAAGTGTGATTGGGGCAATCACAATATTAGTTAAAAAAACATTTTGGAGTTCTGCTGAACACCCTGCCTTTCTTACAAAAGAAATGATCCACAAGAAGGAAGAGATTCTATCAGAGAGATCTCTGGAGATTCATTTATCCTTTGGAAGGCAGTTAATGTACTGATGTGTAACTGAAGGTACAAGAGAAGGCACACACACACACTTTAACGTAATGAAGTGATTTGATATAGTAATGTTCTAAGTTTTAAGGTAGAGGACTTTCAACCATGAGCAGTTAAAATAGCCAAAGTATATCAGTACTTGTGTATAGGGGAAGTAATTGACTGGGGAAACCCAGAAAAATCTAAGGGAGTCAAAAATCAATAGCATGAAAAAAGGAGAGAAAAACCAACATGTAAATTAAAGTCCCTTTATTTCATGAGTAATTCCTTTTAACTTAGGGGTACATCATTTACTCTATTTAATTGAATTAGCTTCTGTCATTCTGAGTCAAACTTAACTACTTCATTGATGCTCATGGTTGTAGAGCAACAGAGCCAATGGACCTGAGCTGGGAGGCTTGCTTCCAGATGCAGCATAAACATAGCATACAGGCATTAGAATCTGATCCTTAGTCATCTCTGTCTGCCATCTCTTTTTCTATGCAGAAACACAAAACTTTTGATATCCAAGCTAAGGATTTGAACCTGCAAAGTTTACTTGTGTGTAAACCCATTGATGACTTATTTAACTTAGAATTTATTCATACTCTGTAGAGAGAAAACAGCAAATAAGTTTTGGTATAATGGTTTTTTACAAGGTTTTGAGAATTAAGAAAATTAATTTAAAGGAGAAACCATCCCTTGCCCCATAAAATAATCAAGCCACGTATGTATTGTTGTATGCATAGCATGGGCATAACTTTTAATGTAGTCCACTACAAACTAGAAGGTTGAAAGTCCATGTTAGGATATAGATATTCAGGCCTGTCTGTAAAAGCCTATAATTTAAAAATGTAGGTATATGTTTATCGTTTAGCTAGTAATAGGGGTATACAAGAAAGAATCTGTGTAAGGGCCTTCTCTCACTGTGACAGTCTGAGGCCCTGATCTTAGGCCAATGCCTTTGGCTAAGCAGCAGAGGCAGCCATAACCTGGGAAATGACGGGTCACATCCTCACATTCCAAACTAGTCAATGTGGGGCTGTTAGGAAGGTGATCCGATCAATCACCTCCAGAGAAAGAGAAGAGCCTAGAAGATGTAAAAGGAAATTTAGGTTGATAGTTTTCTGTCTGGTAAGAACTTACTTATCAATAGACACAGCTGGGAAACCCTTATGTCTTTATAGATGTAGTTGTGAAATCCTCACTTCTGTATTGTTTTGTCATTATAGTTCTCACTTTGCTATTGTTTATTTGCTTGGTCTCTGGTTCTGTGATTGTTTCTGTCTGCTGTATAATTAATTTTGCTGGGTGTAAACTAATTCAGTTGGTGAGATATAATTGGTTAGCTAATCATGTTACAATATGTTAGGATTGGTTAGGTAAATTTCAGTAGAATGATTGGTTAAGGTGTCACTAAGAATATTATTATATAAATTAGGGGCAAACAGGAAGTAAAGTGGGATTTGAAAATAAGGAAAAAGGAACTTGGATTTAAGCTTCCTGGAGGTTCACCCCAATAAACATCGAATTGTTTGCACCTTCGGACTTCGGGTAACGTTGCTCTCTGTTCATGCAAGAAGGACCAGGAAAGTGGGAGAGTGAAGGAATAAGCTCTCTAACAGTCCAAACCACTATATAAATTTCACACCAGTGTAACACCATGGGATTCAAAGCAATTATATAAAATCAGTCCAGTGAAGTGGAGAATTAGGCCCATTGAGTTTAATTTTAGGCTTGATCCTACATACCTTTGCTCATAAATAGTCCTATGCACTAGCAGTAGTGCCAGTTGGAGTCAGTGGAACTGCTTGCATGAGTAAGCAGTATTTGTATTAGCAAGGTTCTGTGGGATCAGAGCCTAAGTCCATTAACATTTCGGCAACAATGAATGCTGTCCTTTTCTTACACCATACTGAAACTCAATGGAGAAGTGGTCAATATCATGGGTCTGGAGTTTGATCTGCTCCACATCCTTTGTCAGGTTTATAGCATTGTTTCTTCCTTAATGAATCATCCCTCCTCCAGATTTCTAAAGATATTGGAGAACAGCCATCTAGGTGTTCCCCAATATTATTTGATGTTTCGGTGAATCCTATCTAACCCTTGAGTTTGTGTAACTTTAGATATTTTGATTGACCAAGGCTTAGTTTTGATCCTGATTTTCCTCTCTTTCTTCCCATGCTCCTGGGAAATGTAAACCTGCTTCTGCACTGTTCTTCTATGTTAACAATTAAGTAAAGAATTCATGTAATTTTCTAGTGAAGTTATTTCTCCTGACAATTGACTGTTCTCATATCTCAAAAGTGCTGCAGGATCTTTACCTGACCCTTTGTTCTTACATATTACAATTTTTTTTATTTTAATCTTTTAGACATCTGATAAATCTCTGACTTTGTCTTTCTGAACATTTTTTCCACTGTCAGATTTAATTCTGTATTATTTAATTTTATTAATTATTTAATTGTTATTTAATTTTCTTTATGAGCTTTTCTGAATGCTCTTTGTTCCTCCCCAATAGTTAATAAATTCTATTGCTAGACTGCAGGTGTTAGCCAATACATATATACTATAAAGCACATTAATATACATTATATATTGGTGTTAGGAAGTTACGTTTACTAACTAATTACGCTCTTCCCACATTTTTGTTCACCCATGTCAAGCATCCCACAACACTTTGCAAAGCTGAAGTAAGCTTTGGCATTAGAAAATAGGGACCTTGTCAAAGCGAAGATGAGTGAATACTTTGTATCAAGTACAAACAGGGAGTGCTTTCATGGCTCATCAGCACTTGGAATGTAGTATTCAAAATAAGATATGGGAAAGCATAGGAAGGTACTAAGGACAAATCTGGCACAAACTACTGGGTTAAATTTAAACTTTTAGTGATGTACAAAAGTTTTGTAACATGTAAAATCAAATTATAAATACTATTAGCTGAAATCTGTATCTTTGAAGCACACCTTCTGTGTAAGAGGAACACACTGTGAGACTTTGCTTCCCAGAAGGAGGTCTGTAACAGAATATATCTCTGTGTCCACTATTGTAATAATCTTTGTACAAAGTATGCCTTGTGAAGTATCATTTGAAAACTCATAATTTGCTGATCATTATTGTTCTGGTAAAATGTATATGGAAACATTGTATGTAAAGCTATAAGAATTCCACTGTATGATGTTACTGAAACATGTTCAAGTCTGGGGAGTGGCCAAACCAGTTTCTCACAGACAAAGGGCAAGGTGACTCTTCAGCCAGGTGTAAACAAGGTCAATGGGCCATTACCTGCTATATGGCCATTTGTTGGCAGGAAAGGGGGCATGGGCAAAAAAAATCACAGTTTAGCAAAGAAACAGTATTTGGTTCCTGTCCACACAAACTGCCTGTTGCCATGCTCCCAGCTGAAGATGCTTCTCAAAGGGGAGGGAGAGGATTATAAAAAGAATGGTGACATACTGCAAGAGCACCCCACTCCCTCTCTCTGCCCACAGCACCTGAAGGACAAAGGAAGCAGTGTTAGACTGGGGAAGGGGTCCTGACCATAGAGTTTGGCATGTAATCTACTAAAGGATGTATTGAGAAACCCTTTCTTTGAATTTAACATAGTTTGTTATGTTAAGCACAAGTTGTGTTTTATCTTTATTTTACTTGTAACCATTTCTGACTTGTATGCCTCATTACTTGTACTCACTTAAAAGCTCTCTTTCTATAGTTAATACACTTGTTTTATTGTTTTATCTAATACAATGTGTTTGAATCGAAGTGTTTGGGGTAACAGGACATGAGCATATCATTTCAATTAACTAAATGACAGATTTATATAAGCTTGTATTGTCCAGGAGAGGGCTGGGCAGTATAGGACACACATTTCTGGGTGGAAATCCAGGACTGGCAGTGTTTTGGGGATCACCCTGCAATACAATCAAGGCTGGTGAGAGCCAAAGTGTAATCCAAATGTGACTAGCAGGCTACAGATACTCAGGATATGGCTTGCATGCTGAAAAGCTGTTTGTGATTCAGCCCAGGTGGGAGATCCTTCAGCAGAGCATTGTAAATCACCAAGGTTGTAGGACAAAGGTGATACAAATACTCATTAGTCTGGATTGATCCCTGAGTATGTCACAAAGATATGTATATTTCCTTTTTGTATTATACTGTTTTGTCTTTAGCAATACATTTGGCTAAGTTTGGTAATATGGTCTTTTGAACATTTTTAGAAACTAACCATTAGTGTAATCAAACAATTGGCTGCATATTTCAGTCAATATAGATCAAACTAAATAATCACAATGGCTCCGAGTCTCCTTCAGGCATGCATTGATCTTTCATTGACCAGCTTGCATTTTCCCTAGATTTTTTTCTGACAACTCTTCTCTTCTTCCTCCTGGCAAGTCCATAAAGCTCCTAGACACTCAACAAAAGCCAAGATTTTCAAAAGTGACTGATTTGGGATGCTTCCATTTATGGTTACCCAAATGGAGACATCGTGGAGACTGAATGGCAGAAAGTACAGAGCAGCCACACTGAAAACCAGGCCCCTTGAAGCTGTGTCAGTTTGGACACCCAAAAATTGAGGCATCCAAAAAATCAAAATTGTGGCTACATTTTTAAATGTTTATTTTGACATAAGTGAGAGAAGCATTTCTAGATCAAATAAATAAAATATACAGTGAGGGACAATAGTTTAGTACATAATACATAATTTAATACATAATTTAAAAGTGTTAGATTTGGTGTTTGTTGGTACTGTACTTCATAATATAATAAGTTATATCCCTATCCTGTACACTTTAATACTGTATAGGACTTCACTGTTACGTTTCTGCATTAGTGTTGTGATAATAAAACGTCTAACTCATTGAAGCGTTGCTCTCTAGATTTATATTGCCAACAGAAATCCCTAAAAATCTTGCCTCATTATACAGCTAAAAATGGTTTTTGCTGTAGGTCTCCATGCTTTCTGTACATATTGTATCTGTCTGTCCATGTAGGTATTTACTGTGGTCAAGTTGCCAAGGAAAATTATATATGTATACACACACAGGCTCCCTAGCATGTATTTATTTATACTACTGTTTATTCATTTTGGCTTTGATTCAGCAAAAGTACTTAAGTGTGTTTATAACTTGGAGCACATGTGTATTCCCACTGAAGTCAATGGGACTGAATGCTGTTTAAAGTTATACATGCACTTAAGATTATTCCTGAACTGGGGACATGGGGCCAGCTTGTGACAATTCTCGGTGCAGATGTGCAAGGAGGGAAGGGAAAGGCTTTCTGTGTATGAGCCAGACAAAAACCACACTCCATGAAAGCAAGAATTGCTCCTAGCTAGTGGCACTAACTACACTACAATGGGACAGCAGGGAGTCAGTGGGGCCTTAGCCTGACCTCCCCTATGCCACAGAAAGGATTGTAAACTGCACTCCTTATTGGGTAATAGCAATGGGCATGCTCCCTGGTGGTTCCTGCACTCATTTTGCTCTGTTATTCCCCGGCACTGGGAAGTGTCTCAAAAGGTTGATTGAACCCATCATTGGTATACACTTGTTTTACATCTGCTTAGTTTTGAAGCACTAATTTATTCAATATCTGTCCGGACATATAAGGCATAATTATGCTAAAAGTCTGGAGTGACAAAGGGTAAAAAAAATCTGACTAAATTATTCTGTGGTGTGCTCCTCTCCCAGTCACCTGTAGTACAGTGTTCTCACACAGTTTGTTAATGAATCAGATTGACCTCTGATAGTTTAAACAAATTTGTTCCATGTCCTCCCTGCAGCCTTCAGTTATTGGATTTTTCTTTCTGCAAGCTAGTTGGAACCTCCTATTTGGCAGGGTACATCATGTATCTAGATACTTTATAGTAATTAATGTAACTTATTTTTTTTCTGGTTATCGTTTCAGGTTCAAGGTCACTCTATTAGTAGGAACATATTTAATGTCAGCAGCAGCTACAGCTGACAGCACAGATTGTACGAACTATGATAGCTTGTTTCAACATCTTTCAGCAAAGGTATTAGTGAACATTTCTTGTTACCAGATTAAAAAAAGAATCTGTAGGTGGCCACATGTATAGACACATCCATTAGCTCAATATTCAAACTCTGTCTGAAACTTTTTGTTGTACTTGTAAATCCAGAGTAACACTTACCTTTTTTTGAAGTTTGAGGAGGGAATTCTCCCACAGGAGAACCATCCTTTTCTTTACCTCTTCACTATTATCTGAGAGTTTATGATATCAGTATAAGAAATCATTGTAGTCCAAATCTCAAACTTCGTAGCAGTGTTACAATTTAAACTCACTCCCTAGACAGTGAGTAGTTTAATTTCCTAGCACAGAACTATATGAATCTCTTGATATTAAATCAGTTTAACCTCTTTAAATAAATGTAAAATGTTGGGAAAACCCAAACAATTATTTAATCGACCTCTAACAGAAAAAAGTAATGTCTTCTGTCTTAAATTCACATCAGTATATTACAAAGTCTTAGGCAAAAGCAGCCCACATGGATTTTCAGCATTTATGAGCCTTCTTTATTAGGTGGGGGCAGGGAATGTAGTTAGTACAAATTAAGAAAGAGGGTATAATTTAGCTGGCACTGTGAGAAAGGCAAAGTATATTTAGTGAAATTTATCTGTTAATTTTAATTTCACAATAGACAAGAGTTTTTAATAAAGCTTTTATATTACACAAAATGATAAACAAATCCTAAACGTTATTTTGGGTTATCTGTTTTTCCAGGACTTGATAGACATCCCCATAAGGACATATCTTTTTGACTGGGAATGATGCACAAAACAGTCCCTGAATAGTTAACTGAATGCTTGCCTTACCCATAAATATTAGATACTCCTATATTTGGAGACAACATGTAAGGAAAGCATGAGGTGTCAAGAATCCCCCGCCCCCAGTTGGCCTACCAGGGTCAGGAGGGAGAGGGGCTCTCCCTGGCAGCCAGGCAGGGAGTGGGACAGAGCTGCTTCTGCCTAAGAGAGACTGGCAGGGAGGCAGCGGCAGCCCGCTTCCTGCCTGGGCTTGGCTGCTGTGGGGTGGGAGAGGTGGCTCCAGCTCAGTCAGCCCCTGTCTCTGGCAGCTGGAAAGGCAGCGGGTTGCCCTCCAACCAGGCCCTGCTGTGGGAGAGGGGCCAAGTGAGCTGGAACCCTCTCCCATCCCCAGCAGCTGAGCCCAGGCATGGAGCGGGCCACCCCTGCCTCCCTCTCAGGCTCTCTCAGGCAGAAGCGGCTCAGTCGCATGCCCCATCCCCACCTGGCTGTCAGGGAGAGCAGCCGAACAAGCCAGGTGGCGGGGAGGCGCAGGGAGAGGACAGAACCCACACACTCACAGGCAATGTGGGGTGGAAAGAATGCAGCGGCCCGAGCTGGACACAAGATGCGGGAGGGCAGGCGTATAACTGGGCAGGGGAGGCACATGTGACAATCACATGTCCTCCCCTTTAGATTATGTCCCTCTAGTATACAGAGGCACCAATCATCTATGGAAATACACACATTTGATATTCTGTGAGGAACACAACCAAGGTAACTTTTACATGAATGTAATTAAGACAGCACTGGAAGATACATAATGATCCAGACAATGTATTTTCACCAGATTACAACATAGTGAAACTTTCTCCCAGCCAGTTTTCACCCTCACCACCTGAACCTGACATGAAGCTTCTCTTTCCAAACCCCAGGCATTCCTGTTCTCCAAACTCCTTTTTTCCACAATCAAGCAGGAGAACAGAAACAATGAAAGCACTATCCTTTAGTGCAGCTGAGAAAGTACTATCATCAATCCCTTTTCAATTAATAAAAACCATTTGCGTATAACACGTACTTACTGGCATACAATTCTGATAACTGAAGGTGACATATGGTAGAATGGCATGGACCCATCAAAAGAATAAACGTATACATCAGAAATTGGGATTTGTTTATTTATCACAAAATATTGCATTCATAATCATTAACTAAAGTGTTAAAAGAGCTTCCTTTTCTGCCTGCTTTTCTTCTTCCTCTTCTCTTTCAGTTATTTCCTTCTACTTTTTTAATATCTCCAGCAGTGACCTCTGCCCTGAGATAGATCAGTCACTAGAAGCCTGGATTTTATGTTCAGTGAGTACTTTTGTACTTTCGTGATCATTTTCTAGAATCTAGATGGTCCTTTGCACAATGAGTTCTTTAAAATGGATTAGGGTCTTTACTCTTCAGCTGATTTCTGCCCATAAACATATTTGTTTGTGAACTGTTTCATAAATAGCCAGTACCACTGGTCAGAAAAACTTTGATGGAACTATTTTCTGTCAGACAATGCAATACCATTGTAATCAAAATGCCTCATGAAATCATGTGAATTTCACCAAAATTTTGTTTAGAAGAAAGTGGAAAACTTTCCAACAATATCAAAATCCCTTTTGACTTTTTGGAACAAATTTTTAATTTTTGTATTTGTATATATTAAAATATAAAGTATAAATAGAGAGGAAATAGAGCAGGGAGCATCTTTTTGTTCTGTATTTATACCTACTACAATGGGGTCATGGTACATGACTAGGGCTCCTCAGTGATAAACCAAATAGAAAAATCCCTAGATTACATAAGAAATGCTGGCCATTAGCGCTCAGCAGAGGATGGACATTCCATTTTGTAAAGAATTGAGATTCTGAAATTTGGCAGGTTTCAGAGTAGCAGCCGTGTTAGTCTGTATTCGCAAAAAGAAAAGGAGTACTTGTGGCACCTTAGAGACTAACAAATTTATTAGAGCATAAGCTTAATGCATCCGATGAAATGAGCTGTAGCTCACGAAAGCTTATGCTCTAATAAATTTGTTAGTCTCTAAGGTGCCACAACTACTCCTTTTCTTTTTTCTGAAATTTGGCTTTCTCTAAACCGGAATGAGACAAGATTTCAAAGTTCTCCATGAAATAAAATTAAGAAAAAAAAGTTGGTTTTGATCAATCAAAAAGGTTTAGTGGAAGAGTGTTAGGATCATGCTATTGAAACCAAGCTCACCAGATCTTGACATAGCAGTCTTAACTGCTGCCCCAACAAACAGCCTTGGCACAATAGACCCACAGTAGCCTTGCCCCAGGCCTGATTAGATGGACAGGCAGCACTCTCAGGTAACTGTTACCGGTAACTGGACAATATAAAGGCCCCAACAGGTAGAGGAAGCTGTCTGAGCAATAGACCATTGCCTTCTGGGCTACATGACCAGCCACACACATTTGACTTCTGCTCTGGACTACCCCCTAACCTGTCTCAGCCTCTAGGCATTAGAGAGATTCCTAGTGAGATTTTCAAAAGCACCTATCTGCATCTTTAGGTACTTAGGGACATTTTTTTGAAGGCATTTAAGTCACTTGTGAAAATGGCACAAAAGTGTAATGACTTGCCAGAACAAGATCAGAGGGTGAACTGAAAGTAGAACTCTGGTCTTTTTACTTCAAGAGCTATGTCCTATCTGCTAGAACCAGTGGTTCTCAACCAGGGGTACATGTACCCCTGAGGGTATGCAGAAGTCTTCCAGTGGGTACATCAACACATCTAGATAGTTGCCTGGTTTTACAACAGACTACATAAAAAACACTATTGACGTCAGTACAAACTAAAATTTCATAGACAATGATTTGTTTGTACTGCTCTGTATACTATACACTGAAATATAAGTACAGTATTTATATTCCAATTGATTTATTTTATATGGTAAAAATTAGAAAGTAAGCACTGTTTAGTAATGGTGTGCTGTGACTTGTATTTTTATATCTCATTTAATAAGTTTTTAAGTGATGTGAAATTTGGTGGTGCACAAGACAAATTAGACACTTGAAAAGAGTTCAGTAGTCTGGAAAAGTTGAGAGCCACTGTTCTAGACCACACTGCACCACTGTACTCTTATCTGTTCTCCTGGTGACACTGTTGATACATAAACTTCCATATGTATAGAAGAGAATTCAGAGTTTAGCTAAAAACAGGCTATAATGCCTAGATCTCTATTCTATGTATCAAATCCTACCTGGCATATATGCAGAAGTACAGTCCAGAAAACGAGCAGACAGAAGAAGAAGTGTACACCAGAAGTTATCCACCCTGGTTCTAGAACTCCACAATTTGCTCATAATGCCCAGAATCAAGCATAAATTATTTTTCACAGAATTGTAGCCATAGTTTTTAATCTAATTTTAATTTTACATAATTGCTGAATCTGATGTTATGTTACTTTTCTCAACTGTGCCTATGGGATATAAATGTATTGATCTTCCATTTCATCCACATTTGGTCCTATCCTAAAGAGGACATTATTGTGTTACTTTGCTTTTTCTTATTCTTAGTGCCATATCAGTATCCATATATAGTTATTTTCTTTTTTTTTCTATTCTATCCTTTGTATATTTTATCCAAATGTATTTATGTATGTATCTAGCTATAGTTATTTTAACACTTTGTGGGGTAGGTTTCTGTTGTGTAAAGCTCAAACAGCACAGCACAGCTCCCAATTCAGGGATTCCCAGTTCAGCTATGCAGGTATGCAATTTTCATTGGTTTATGGGATGGCAGAATTTGTCCATGTTCTGAGGATATACTGCTGTAATAAATAGAAAGAAAAATAACTACAACCCTTCATTTTGTTTTTAAGAAAATTTGTGTCTTAATCCTCTTGTTACATAACTGTTTTGTTCTTTTACAATTAGATTTATAGTACAGACGCTCCCTGGGTTATGCAAGATCTGAATTACGAAAATTTGCACTTATGGAAAAAGTTCCATAAACTAGAAATAAGAGTTCTTTCTTTCTTTCTTTCTTGGAGTAATGTTTGGGTATACATTTACGCAAAATGTACTTACGCAAAATTCAAGTTATGCAAGGCTTTCCAGAACGGAACGATTGCGTAAGTCGGGGAGCTTCTGTAAATCAGATTAGCCCATATATATGGTCCTTTGTTTGTGTGTTTTGCAAAATATAAGTAGTCTGACCTTCTTAGGAAATTAGTATTGTATGCAACATGTTTTATTTGCAAAAAGTTCTGTTATTGTGGAAATTCAAAATAGCCACTAAAGCAATAAATACTTAAAATTTTGCTTTTTATCGCATCTCAGAGGTATTACATCTTGTGCTAACTAAATGGTTTTAAAATAAAGCGCACATGAACATACTAACAGCTATCATTGTAAATTGCAACGTCCCTGGATATTCTTGGGTTGAATGTAAAATGATACATCTCATCATTTGTTATTTTCAACCTCACAGTGTATTATGTAATCTGTATCAGGAATGGAAAATCAATGCCTGCTTTTAAAAAAATATCTATGCTTTTAAGAATATGCTACTGAACATTCATACAGCTTCCCTATGACAGTCAGTTGAAAACAACATATATCTAGCTCCAAAACACAATAGGTTGGACTGATAAAGTTCCTCAGCATTATAACTTTTTTCAAAATGTCAGTAATTCTATTTGTGCCAGACCAACTACCCTTGAGTCTTTTGTGCATCACCCATCACTAATAATCTTACATATATTCCTTTCATCTCCAAAGAATCCAAAGTGTTTTTTTAAAATACTGGCCAAACTTTAGCAGGAAATCTGTATAGGCTGTCTCCAGGACAAAAAGTGAATGCGGAAAACAGCTAATAATGGATCTACCTTAAACAAAACTTGAGAGCTCAGCTGTGCACATGTATCAGAGAAGGCTGGTGAGAAGAAAGTGAGATGTTGGCTGTTGAGGAGAGTGCACATTCTCCCTCTCAGTGCTCCCCTTTGAAATGCACAGTTCTACTACCAACCCCCAATGCATGTTTATGCCTCACTGGCACAATTACACCCTAAATTTGAACCTTACAGTGGAAGACAAAGAAGCAATGTGTGGGTATTACCCACATTTGAACAAGCACAAATCGGTCCTTGTTAACAGACTTTACCCTATTCTCTCTGCAAAATGGTTAAATAACCTGCCTCTGTTATATGGAGTAATGAATGTGAATAAGTAAATTTTGTAGCTGTCACATGCAAACAGCTTTTTTTCTAGGAGTCAGGATTAGGAAGAGAAGAGAAGACAATGGCTACTGAGGCAGCACAACAAGAGCACAAGGATGAGAGGAGACAAAGAAGGTAGTTGGATGCAGAAGTTGGGGTGTACATTATTCTTCAATGGGTATATGATGCTACATATGCATGATAGAACTCATGGCAGAGAAGGATTAGAGATGCAGCTGGAGATAATGAAATTCAGACAGAGATTTGAAAGTATAAGGGCAAAGGGGAGAGTGGAGGTGGTAAAGACAACTCAAGATTTGCAGACACCAAGATTTGTAAAACCAAAAGGACTTGGAGGGAAGACTTCCAGAAGAGGGGTGATTCACAGAAGAATGTGACCACAAAGATAGGGCAGAGGAAGAGACTGGCTAGGGAAGGGGAAAGAGTTGGTTAGTAGATTATCACATGCCAGGGTGAAATCCATACTTTTGAGGGGCTGTGTCACCACCTACCCTGCAACCTTAGGTGCCTCACAATGCTTTGCTGCTTTGCTGCTTAGCTCCCCTCACAAACAGCCAGCCAGCATGGAGGTCACATCTTGAGTGTCTGTGAATAGCTGCAGCCTGCTGGCACCCTGCAATCACACTCTGGCTTCCTCTAACCTTGGTTACCACTTGCACGGTGACTCTAACATACTCCCAGTCATGGATATTCCCCAAAAGAACATGTGTTCTCCTGGACAGTTCAGATTTTTAGGTCTGTTATCCTTGTAATGGGTCAAAATACATTAGTTTGCTCTTTTAATTAGAGTTAACAAACAATTCAGTTAAAACAACACTGGATTAGTTTTGATAAAAAATATTAAACTAGTTTATTCAATTACAAAGAAAGAGATATTTTAAGAGCACAATCATAAAGCATTAAAGTCAGAAATGGTTACAAGAGAAATAAAGATAAAGCACTTTCTAGTAACTAAACTTAAAAAACTAGACTAAGTTCAAACTAAAATTCTTGCCACTTGTTTCCAGCAACAGGGCTGACCAAATTCTTAGGTCAGAATCCCTACCAAAGTCCAAAGGCTGGTTCCTTTATCTTCTCAAGTGAAAGAAAGAGAGAGAGAGAGAGAGGCAGAGACAGAGACAGAGAGAAAGAGCGAGCATAGGTGGGGTGTTTTTCCCCTCCCCTTTATAGTCCAGTCACTTTTTGAAATAAATGCATTTTCTTGAGGATTATCCCTAAAGTTCCTTCCAGCCGTGAAGATGGAGATGCAGGGTCTTGTGGTGAAAGAGGTTCCAAATTGATGTCTTCCTGTCCTCCTTTGTTGCCAAAGAATGGCCACTTAACCAGTGATTGCCAGTCAACGCTGATGACACCTGACAAAGGCTTGTCCTTTGTCTTCAGGGAACTGGTTTACCCATTCCCCAGATATGTCTGGTAAACACATTTCAGTAATAATTTCATCTCAAGTTCATAAATTTACACATATTGTTTCTACATTCATCATTTCAATATGATATTATTGACCAGTGCATTATTAGTTTTCAAATGATACCTCACAAGGCATATTTTATACAAAGATTATTACAACAGTGTGTAGGGTGTGATCAAGGGTGCTTTCTGTCACAGAAGTTTGCTGCACTGGGGAACAAGGAGGATAAAGAGGAGGAAGATGGGGTGGCAAGGAAGAAAAGAAGGGAAGCCAGTTCCTGCAGAAGAGAAAAAGAGGTGATGGAGATAACTAGGGAACAGAACCCAAGGAAAAATGTGGGTTATGTATAGGCAACTGCAAGAGAATAAAAAAGGCTGATGCAGGTCAACACCAGGAAGAGACAGGTCTATGTGATCAGGGACTTCATAGTAAACAAGAATGAACATGCCAGTCACCACACCATATTCAAAGAAGAGTGTCCTGTGTGCCAGGAACAAGATATGATTTGTGGACATAAGGCTGAAAAGGATTGTGACAGGACTAATGAAAAATCCACTGACTGTGCTGCAAGTTGGGGCAAATGACACTGCTAGATTCCAGCTGGAATGGACCAAGGATGGGTAAGATGCTTATGAGGAAATTATGAGGATGATCAAGCTTTGGGAGACATTCACAGAAAGACTATTCTTGACTGATGAACTCCACTACCGCAGCTGAAGTATTAACCTTCTGTGATCAAGGTTAGCATGATTGAGAAGGTCTTTAATTAGAGGTGAGAGGAGAAAGTTGGGAAAGACTCATGTAATCTCCATGCCTTGACTTTAATACACAGAAGGAAAATCTGCTAAACAAAGATGTAGTGAGTGGTAAAGAAAATGCAGCAGTACTGGCAAGATGCAGCAGTAAAGGTAAGAGTACTGGCAGAAAAGAGAGCAGAAATATTGATTGGAGTAATAGTCAAGTAGAAGATACAGTTAGTGAAAGCACTATAACTAACCTGGTTGGAAAACTGGGTGATGTCCAAGTGAAACTGCTGATACTAGTACACAAATTAAAGGAGTCTGGGCAATAAAATGGATGAACTGGAACTACCAGTTCAGGAGGTAAAAACATATATTATAGGGATTGAAGAAACAAGGTGGAAAAGTTCTCATGACTGGAATAGAGGTATTGAAGGGTATGTGCTGTTTAGGAGAGATAGCAATAAGGGATTGGTGGGGTGATGGTGTACATCAGTGAGGCAGTAAGCTGTAAAGAAAAAAGTGATAGTATCAACAAAACTGAATCTGCTTGGGTCAAAATCACTTTGGGGAAGGATTGTAAAGGAGATTCTATTGGGATAGTGATAACAGTCTGCTATAGACTCCCAAGTTTAGACTCTGCTATGGATGGAGAGCTTTTTAATAATATTAAAGAAATAAATACCACTTGGAATTGCATCATAATGAGGGAATAAATGCTACTAATACTAGTGGGGCCCAGTTATTCCTGATGTGATAGAGGACAGTTTTCTTCATCAAAAGCCACTGAACCAGCAAGAGGCTAAGTGAGTTTAGACTTGGTATTAGTAAGTAATGGGGACATCATAAAAGATCTGGTCATAGAAAATAACTTTGGATAGTGCACCCAAGCATTGATTCAATTTAAATTAAATGGAAGGATAATCAAAACCATGCAATGAACTATGCTTTTTATTTCAAAAGTGCAGACTTCAGGAAATTAATTGAGGACTCTTTGAATGTCTTTAAAATCAACCATACAAAAACTATTTGCAATTTGCATCCCAAGCAAGAGGAAAAGAACTTGTAGGGAAAGCCCAAGACCCAACTGGATGAGTAACCACCTCAAAACAAAAAAGTTTAGGAGAAAGCAGAGAGCCTATAAGGAATGGAAAAAGGAATTGATCAGCAGAGTTCCTACAGGGAATGGGGAAAGGAATTGATCAGCATAGCTAGCTATATCTTGAGAATCAAGAAATGTAGGAATAAAGTGAACATTACTAAATACATGGGAGATGGGTATAATAGGCCAGAGGAGGTGCAGGGTACCTTGCCTGATTTGGTGGTGGCCTTCTGGCCTTAAATTCTCTTACTAAGTTAGCAAAGGCATGGCTCCCCTTGATACACACAACCTGATGCTGGCCAGAGTTTATGCACAAATCAAGCTGTGTTTTGGTGGATATTCTTGCTTTCCCATTTTCGAGACAAGCAGGTTTTTCTCATGTTAAAAGAAGAACTTGGCTATATGATACACATAAATAAAGAGAAGAATTACTTCACTAATCACTTAAAGATAATGGCTTTAGGCATAGTGTCTGACTCCATGCATGTTCCGGGGCTGGAGCACCCATGGGGAAAAAATGGTGGGTGCTGAGCACCCACCAGCAGCCTTCCTATCAGCATCTCTCCCTCCTTCCAGCGCCTCCTGCCCACCGGTGGGCCCCGCAGATCAGCACCTCCCTGTTCCTTACAGCGCCTCTCGCAGATCAGCTGTTTTGCATTGTCTGCAGGTGCTGGGGGGGACAGGGGAGGAGCGAGGGTGCAGCGTGCTGGGGGAGGGGGCGGAACTGGGTAGGGGTGGAAAGAGGAGGGGCGGGATGGGGCCTTACAAGAAGGGGTGGAGTGAGGGTAGGGACTGGGCAGAGCCGGGGGGGGAGCACTCCCCAACAGATTAGAAACTCAGCACCTATGACCTTAGAAACCCAGTAGCATTAGAACAGAGCACAGAAATACAGCTCAAAACTTTGGGGCAAAAACTGAGGAGCACTTTATCCAAATATTCAGGCAGAATCCCTTAACCCAGTCAGAAATGAGGCCAGCACACCAGGCCAACCTCCCCTACAACATCATAACAAAGGGCTAAGTAATCTTTAAAAGCACACATGATCACAACTTCAGTTTTATGACTCACCTATCTATAGTACCTTAAGCAATACATTGTCTTCAGTGCTGTCATATTGGAGCACTGGTTGAGTACTTAGAGAAAGAATGGGCTTGCTGAATCAACCGCACTTCTGCTTGGAGTGCCTTGGATAATTTCAGCCTAACTAATGGTCATGCCTAGCCCTGCTTAAATCACGACCCAAAGTGACATAAGGTGTCTAGTCTCGGTCTCACAGACTTAGTCCAAGTATTGTC
This sequence comes from Dermochelys coriacea, assembly GCF_009764565.3. Taxonomy (NCBI): domain Eukaryota; kingdom Metazoa; phylum Chordata; order Testudines; family Dermochelyidae; genus Dermochelys; species Dermochelys coriacea. The sequence goes on from NC_050070.1 coordinate 54,064,194, forward strand.
ATCATTTCTATGACTTTGCCGCAGTCATGTGTAAGGACACTAAGGGATACTTTCTTTTGTTATTTTGTTGCTAACATTTCTTTCTTGGATGCAGGCAGGCAGTCTGGGTGTGCTGCACCAGGAAGAACTTAGCCTTTGAACAAGATTCAGAGCTTATTACTTTACATTCTGCCAGCTTGCGATGGGATCAAACACCTCTTATCAAAATTCGATAAGCTTTATATGAATCACCACATTTATGAAAATTGATATAATACCTTGGGTTGGAAAAAAAGGGCAATTCCTTTTGATAAGTCTGTCTACTTCTTTCAAACCATACCACATATACTATATATAGCGACTCACTATTTGTCTTCTGCAACAAAGTTGCCAATTTAATGATATTGTTTATTTTGCTGTGAGAATTATTTTTTCCCTAGAATAAATATTGAAGTATAATATGCTGATGTCACTATACAGCATGAAAGGAACAGCAGATCTGGGAAACAATCCAAACTGCTTCATACTGATTTTCTGCCAAGTTAAGACTTTTTACCTGAAGCTCTCCATTCCCCAAAACACAGTCATCTTTGAAGATAATGCAGGTGCAATCTGAAAAGATTAGACTTATGTGATATGTCAGCCCCTTTCATCACAATAGAAACAACCTTTCCAGAACCCTTTGCTTAATAATTATATAGTCATTTATCATCTAGAAACATAATTTATAAGTTTCCTTGTGCTCTTTCATCAAAAGCAGTTATTTATGAACCTTTCCCCAGAAGTGTGCATATTTCAATAAAAGTGGGGGTGGGAATCATTTTAACTGGTTCTCTCCATTGGGAAATTTTTTAAGTTATAACATTGTAATCAATGACAGAGGCAGACAGATGTTTAAATACTGCAGTCAGCGCTGGGGGATGGGGCTGGCAAGCAAGGGTATCCAAGAAAAGGGTGGAACAGGGAAGTTCTGGGGTGATGGAAATAGAGATATTTCCAATTTGAGACGGAACTATAAAAGACCGACAGTATGTGACTTATGAAGGCTGAATTGGTTTTAAAACAACGTGTGCATTTGTTGAAACCTGTAGTATGAGAAAGCAATAAGACTCACATTATGCAGGGTTTAGTTCAGAATTTTTTTAGAGCTTGGTCATTGTCTGACCAATGGCAAAAATAAACCCCAAAAGGGACAAAATGTAAAAAATATTGGGCCATAGCCAAATCTGATGAGACAAACACATTGCCACAACACAGAGCTCCAAACAACTGTTTTCCAGCAGGTGGGAAGGGGGCTGCTGCTATCACTGCCCTTCTCCTAAATTCTTCTGCTAAGGCCCTGATAATACTACTGGGACTTCACAGCAAGCATTTTTGATCCCAGCACCACAGGGCCTTTCGTCGGTATTCCTCTCAGTGCCAGTAGTGGCACAGTGAGGAATCAGGTGCAGTTTCAGAGACAGCAAAGAGACATGTGTCACATATAAAATGGCAAAGGTCTCATTAACAGAACAGGAAGATATTTTTAAATCTATATTTAGTTTGTGTTGGAACATCATGGGAGTTTCAGTATTTCTGCATGACAATCCAACCTCTACTGTAGTTTAACAATTGACAGCAAGGAATATTTCAGTTTAACCCAAAGGTAACTGAAGTTATAGGCTTGGGACAGGAATTACTGGCTAAGGTTCTGTACAGAAAGTCAGTCTTATAAATCAAATATTATTCTATTTTCAGTCAGACATATTACTGCTTCACTCCTGGATTAAAATTAGTGATGGGTTCAGAGATTCAATTTATTTCCAGGTAACAAACAATAGTATATATACTTCTCTTCACTTTGGATTTGAGCCCACATGCATCAAGACTCAGAAAGATGTGTAAAGATGAAAAACTGGACCTACTCTTTTTTTGGCTTCTTTATGATGTATAACAAAGAAGTCCCGGAATTAGTTTTTTTCTTTTTCTTTTTTTTTTTTTTGCTTGACCTTTAAATTATAAAATCAGGTCCTATTTATTCTACGAGACTTTCTGGTAACTGGTTAATGACATCACAAGAGCAAAGGAGTTGAACAACTGTAAATGGACGTGAGTTTTAGTCAGGCTGTTTAAAATACTTTTTGCTTGTGTTAACAATTATTTGCCTTTAGTGACTAATCAACATTGTGGAAAAAGAAAGCTAAAGATTCAAAACCCATCTCAAATTAAGTAGCGAGCACTCACAATGTACATCCTCCGAAACCCAGAAGTTGTCCTCCAGCAATACCAGGGTAGGCCAGAATTAGCATACCTGATATTTTTAAGGTAGCTAAGAAGCCAAAAAATCAAATTTTTTACAAAAATTACAAAAATAATAAAAATTAGGTTCTCTTTATGCATTGTTAAAAAAATCCCCCAAATGGCAGAAGCCCAATTTTTAAAAAGTCCATTGTAGGTCACCTTTAGCTTCTTGTATCTGTAAAATTAATGTGGAAATCTCACTTGGACAGACTTTTCTGATAGATTTCCATTACTTTTTCTATTGTTTGGTTCAGAAATAACAAAAGAACAATCTATTTCAAAGTATATTAGAATTTCTCATTTTGACTCCAGCCCAAAGCAGGGAATAGAGAGGCACACAAAACTGAAAAAATAATAGGATCAAAGAAGTTAAGGACTTGTTCTTTAACCTCAAAAATAGTTTAGTTAGCGTTTTAGATAAAGGTCATTTTACTTTGGCTCTGATCCTGCAATCCCTCTCTCATGTAAGTGGCCCCTACCATACCCTCCCTTTCCAGTGTCCCTGTAAGGATGTCCTGTTAATTCAGCTAATACCCTGAGGTTTGGGAATTAATTCCCCAGTCAAATTTCAGAATCAGTTCAAGGAGGCATGGTTATCTGGGAGCTAATTAAGTTAAAGTGAGCCTAAATAGGCTCAGCGCGTCAAAAGGAGGGTGTAATGTTCAGTAGATGGAAGGTTCGTACCTTTGTTCTGCTGATCAGAGGTGAAGATGACTGCTCTGGAGGGAAAAACCACTAGAAGCTCTTCTGTAGGATTCTGACTTTTGCTTTGTATTTTTGATTTTTCTGCTTTTAAAACTGCTAAGAACGCAACTATAGTGCTTTTTCAAATAGTTATTAGTTTGGATTGACCCCTCCAATCCTCAGAGTATGCCTACAGGATGAAAGCCTGTTCAAAATCTGGCTGGAGGAGGTAGATCAGGAGCTACTGAAAATTCAGCCAGAGAAGTAGTTGTCACTGGAGCAGGGGGATCACTGGACCTTGGCTCTTCCACCTTCCAGGTGAGTGCCCTAACTACCAGACTGTGGGGACATTCTCACTCTTTGGCCCAAAAAGAAAAGGAGTACTTGTGGCACCTTAGAGACTAACAAATTTATTAGAGCATAAGCTTTCGTGAGCTACAGCTCACTTCATCGGATGCATTTGGTGGAAAAAACAGAGGAGAGATTTATATACACACACAAAGAGAACATGAAACAATGGGTTTATCATACACATTGTAAGGAGAGTGATCACTTAAGATAAGCCATCACCAACAGCAGGGGGGGAAAGGAGGAAAACCTTCCATGGTGACAACCAGGTAGGCTAATTCCAGCAGTTAACAAGAATATCAGAGGAACAGTGGGGGGTGGGGTGGGGGGGAGAAATACCATGGGGAAATAGTTTTACTTTGTGTAATGACTCATCCATTCCCAGTCTCTATTCAAGCCTAAGTTAATTGTATCCAGTTTGCAAATTAATTCCAATTCAGCAGTCTCTCGTTGGAGTCTGTTTTTGAAGCTTTTTTGTTGAAGTATAGCCACTCTTAGGTCTGTGATCGAGTGACCAGAGAGATTGAAGTGTTCTCCAACTGGTTTTTGAATGTTATAATTCTTGACGTCTGATTTGTGTCCATTCATTCTTTTACGTAGAGACTGTCCAGTTTGGCCAATGTACATGGCAGAGGGGCATTGCTGGCACATGATGGCATATATCACATTGGTAGATGCACAGGTGAATGAGCCTCTGATAGTGTGGCTGATGTGATTAGGCCCTATGATGGTATCCCCTGAATAGATATGTGGACAGAGTTGGCAACGGGCTTTGTTGCAAGGATAGGTTCCTGGGTTAGTGGTTCTGTTGTGTGGTGTGTGGTTGCTGGTGAGTATTTGCTTCAGATTGGGGGGCTGTCTGTAAGCAAGGACTGGTCTATCTCCCAAGATCTGAGAGAGCGATGGCTCGTCCTTCAGGATAGGTTGTAGATCCTTGATGATGCGTTGGAGAGGTTTTAGTTGGGGGCTGAAGGTGATGGCTAGTGGCGTTCTGTTGTTTTCTTTGTTGGGCCTGTCCTGTAGTAGGTGACTTCTGGGTACTCTTCTGGCTCTGTCAATCTGTTTCTTCACTTCAGCAGGTGGGTATTGTAGTTGTAGGAATGCATGATAGAGATCTTGTAGGTGTTTGTCTCTGTCTGAGGGGTTGGAGCAAATGCGGTTATATCGTAGCGCTTGGCTGTAGACAATGGATCGAGTGGTATGATCTGGATGAAAGCTACTCTGATTATTTATCTAAAGAGGAACAGCTGCAACAGAAGAGACCGAGAGAGTCTGACATCTCAATATCCCATAGTTCAATAATAAGAGCACAGTGGGATGAGAGACCCCTGGTCAGATCTTCTACTGATCACGCAGAAGGGGAAATTTCACCTGGGTCTCTCACATTATGGGTGAATGCTCTTACCACGGGGTCAAGTTATAAGGGAGGCGTTACTTCCAGGCAAATTTTTGAGTGAGCCCTAGTTTGCTGGGCCTGCTCCCTGATCTGGTAGGTGTGCTCCTGCACATTGCTTCACCTAACTGCCTCTGACTAGAGGCTCACCCTGGGAATTAGGCATGAAATAGGTATCCAGATGTCTAGAATGAGGTGTTATGTACATGTACAGAGGCAGAAACTTAGGTGCCTTGCAGACTTTTTCAATGAAAATTTAGGCACCTGCAGGATTAGGCAGTAGATGAGCAGAGGTTTTGTGGATTACAATAATGCCTAAATCTGTGGTTTAGGTGTCCATGTCCCTTTGTGGATCTGAGTCTACCTACAAAAGGGTTGCAAGATTAGGCACCTTCTCTATATACATACTGGGTCTTACTTCAGTGAAAATCAAGTCAATGAAGTGCACTTTAAGATATAGTGACCTTTCTGATTATTTCAAATGAATAATTGTGAGTGGGTATTGGCCATTCCAAGTGGATTTCTGTTTTTGTTTTAAATTGGTAACTTGTTACATGAAGCATTATGTGATACACAAAAGCTCTATCAAATTTATTTCTTCCTATTCTAAAGTGATATATTTCACTAGCACTGAAAGTGATCAAAAATGTTCTAAATTTTCTTAAGATTCTATCTGGCAGTTTAGAACATCAAAGCCTGCTGAGGTTTGGTTTGGTTTTGTTTTATTTTTTGCCTGCAGGCAAAAATAGGTGTTACTTTAGAAAAGAAACATGTTCAGGTATTTGGTTAAGTGTTTTCCTGCAGGCCAATTGTGACATTCTCCAGGGTATAATCTGGACTTTAGGACAGCTCTATTGCCTCAAATCTCCAACTTGGGGTGACTTTTACACTGCTTTGCTGTGAGATTAACCACTCCTGGTCCTGCTCACACACAATGTCATGCAAAATCACTCCCAGCTGAATTACATGAATGCCATGGTCAGCCACTCTTGAATTACATACAGTGTGATACCAGAAACTTCCCAGTCCCAGACCTTCCTCCAGAATTGTGCATCTTGTACTATCCAGCACCCTCCTAGACAATACAGGCTCATAGAAAGTCCATTATTTCACCAGTGGAAAATGATATACACAGACCCTGATCTCAAGTGGAGGTTCCCAAATACTTCAATTCAAACACACTGGTCTAGATAAAACAAACAAAAAAGTTTATTAATTACAGAAATATAGATTGTAAATGATTACAAGTAATGAGGCATAAAAGTCTGAATTGGTTACAAAGAAAATAAAAAAGTTAAATCACAAACTAATATCTAATTGAACAAGCCAAGTGGACTTTAAAGCAAAAAGGAGCAAACAGCTCACAAACAGCTTACAGCAGTCAGGCTGGATTGCTTCAGCCCAGACACCCCCCCCCCCGTTCAATGACTTTTAAATATTGTTCCTCCCATGAGGGGAAATGAGAGGAGCGAGGTAATTTGTGTTGGGTGTGTCCTCAGTTCTTATACCATTCTCCCCAGTATCAGGATTATCTCCCTGGGGGTTCAGGAGACTGGTAGTCAGTTTATATCGAAGCTCCCAGCTGTTCTATTGTCAATATTCAACGTTCTTGCTTACACCTTTCTTCCTACTACAGAATGGCCACTTAACTAGGTGATAGTCTATCATAGTTTATTTGATTACACTGATACGGGGCTGGCACACCATTGTGTCTTTCTCTCTGAAAAACTGGTGTAGGCCTGCTTTTCTAAACTTGGAGTATGTTATAGCAATGTTATAAAATAGAATCTTATAACTTTACATACAGTGTTGTCACATATATTTTACCAGGATGGCAATGTTCAATGAGTTATGAGTTTTTGAATGATACCTCACAGGCATACTTTGTACAAGATGTATCATAGTCTTGTAAAAGGGATTGTCATAAGAGTACAGTCTGTTACACCCTTGGAAGGACACAGGATCCCTGTCTGTTCATGGCACAAGAAGGACTGTGTAACTTTTCATCAGCCAGTATCATACAGAGTCCATTTCTAATGAAATTATGATTATTTTAGGCCATGATCCAGCCAAGCTGTGAAGTACATGACATTTCAAAAATGTTCCTGGAATCAGTTCAAAAAGTGAAATGAAAAAATGTCAGAAAACTATTATTACTAGTTAACGTAGAGTCAGTTCTAAGAATTCTTTAAAAATGTCCTGTAATTCCTAATAGGGATTCTGCCATATATTTGAATGATAATCCAGACAAATTCTACAAACTCCACTGCCCACACCGATGATGGGCCTTGTCACAATCAGTGGGGTTTTTTGGGTTTTTTTTTTTTGCTACTCTTTCTGTTCAGTGAAAGCCCTATGTGCTTTTCAGTGCTTGCATCCTTGTTTGGTTTAGAGTCTGAATTGCATTGTATTTACTTAGATTTATGAAATAACAAGAAATACCTTTCTGAACATTCTAGGTATCTCCGACAGATACTCAGAAATTTAATGAATCATGATTGTTTTTCTTAACCTTAAAAGTACTGGAACTGAGATGAAACTTGATGGACAGCTGGAATGTAAGTGAGTTTGCCTAAAGCATTACCAGTACCAAAGGATACCAGTGTCTGGCTGCCTACTTTAAATATGAAATTCCAGAAACAGATCGTGGCACTGCTTGCAAAAAACAGGTGCAGGGCCAAATTACTCTGAAGTAAATCAGGAGTAACTCTATGCAGTGGAATACTCTTGATTTACAGCCAGCAGCGCAAGTAAGAAATTAATTTGGCTTACAGTCTGTGCCTCTGAATAGATCGGGTACAGATTAATCCCTATAACAAGTGAATGGAATGACTTTCAAATACATGTTGACATTTCTCAGATCACAAAAGAACAAAAAATGCCAACGTGAAAAAACAAATAATCCTGATCTCACATTAATCTTAATATTCAAAGTCTACCTAAGCTTGTTTACTAACCAAAAATTGTTCCACAGATTTTCAGTAATTTATTTTGATGATGTGCATCAGTCTGCTACTTTGGAACATTCAACAAATATGCCATTGAAAAGATTATGCAGATGCCTTAGAGCATCCTGTTAACAAATCGTTGTGCTGTATATGGTGAGCCCAAAAAAATAGCCTTTCCTAATGTTGCAGGTCTCAATGATGTTATAAAGCAGTGGTTCTCAAACTTTTTGGACTCAGGACCCATTTGTATATGTTTATGGCCTGTCACAACCCAGTAAATAGTCCGTGGGTGGTTTTGGTTGGCTCCTGCTCTCCCTCCAGGGGGGTGGTTGGGTTCTGCTGGCACTCATCCAACAGTAGCAGCAACTGCAGCTGCTGTGTTGTGGGGCTGGCTGGGCTTGGCTTTTGGCTCTGGGCATTGCAACCTCTGGAGTTGCAGCATCACTTTGATTTAGCCCTGTCCCCCTGTATGGACCAAATTTTTGTGAGTGGAGTTGTGACCTGGCTCGTGGGGTTGCAGTGCCACTCACTCACATTTGGCCTACCTGGACTCTCATCATCATGACAGCTGGGCCAAAACTGAGTTTCTCTGGGACTCCAGAGGTTGCAGTGCCTGGAGCAGGGTAGGCGAACCCAGCCAGCCTTGTGGGATAGGACCTGCCACATGACCCTTTGAAACATTCTGGTGACTCAATTTTGGGTCCCAACCCACAGGTTAAGGTTGTAAAGGATCCAACATTATCTGTAATTTGTCTGTACCCCCACTGTAACTTTAATCTTTTTTGCGAGGAACTGTTTTGACTGTTAAACAGTACCTATTTTGAAAAGAAACTCAGATTATAACCTGTTTTCAGATTCCAGTTGGTGTTTAAGATTCAGGGGACAGTGTTAAATGCCCTTTTAAAAATATTTTCTCATCTCCACTTTGTCAAATAACTATGTCATGACTGGTGTAGAGAAACTAGATAAGAAAGTGTTGTTTACTACTTCTCATAACACAAGAACTAGGGGTCACCAAATAAAATTAATAGGCAGCAGGTTTAAAACAAATAAAAGGAAGTATTTCTTCATACAACACACTGTCAACCTTTGGAACTCCTTGCCAGAGGATGTTGTGAAGGCCATGACCATAAGAGGGTTAAAAAGAACTAGATAAATTCATGGAGGATAGGTCCATCAATGGCTATTAGCCAGGATGGGCAGAAATGGTGTCCCTAGCCTCTGTTTGCCCGGAGCTGGGAATGAGCGATAGGGGATGGATCACTTGATGATTACCTGTTCTGTTCATTTCCTCTGGGGCACCTGGCACTGGCCACTGTTGGAAGACAGGATACTGGGCTGGATGGACCTTTGGTCTGACCAAGTAGGGCCATTCTTATGTTCTTATGTTCTAGTCCTAGCTCATTTTCTATTAACCTCTCTTATCATGCTGAGGAGACAGGTGTGTTTTAATTCCCACCCTTCTAACAGACACCTTCAGGCAATCTGGATTTAGACATCAAACTCCATCTTTGCTTTCAATCCACAGCTGGGAATTCCCATCAGGTGATTTAGGTGCCTGTGACATATCGGGGCACAATGTAAACTAGTGGGGAACTGTGTCACCCCTGCCCTGTAATCGGGGGTGCCTTGCAATGCCTTACTGTTATAGCTTCCAACCTGAACTGCTCACAACCAGCCACCAACATGCAGCCCACTCCTAAATGTGTTTGTGTAACTCTCCCCCTGCAATATAACCAAGTATGGTGAGATGCAAGGTATGACTAGCAGGCTGTAGTTCCACAAACACATTTGGGATTGGCCTGCATGCTGATGGCTGGTTTTAAGCAGTCCAGGTTGAAGGCTATAACCATAAGGCATTGCAATGCACCCCAGGTCAGAGGGCAGGGGTGACACAGCTCCACACTAGTCTGGATTGTACCCTGGTATGTCACAGTGGCACAGTGAACTAGGGTCTATGGACAGCTTGTTATTTTAAATGAGATATAGACTCTATGCACTGGTATAGCAATTTTAAGTGAGTCTCAAGTGTGGTGGCTGGAAACAGTCAAAGAGAGGTTACAGTTTGTTGTTTTCTGTTTGCTTATTTCAGCTAAGGGAAATAGAAAGAGTAAAGCATAATCATCAGCGAATTGACTGCTAAGCTAGAACTGGCCAGATTGAAGAAGGAAGAAAAAGACAAAGAACATGAACACCAAAAATGGCAAGCACAGATGAAAATCAAAGAAAGGCAGGCAGAAGAGCAGCAGTAGGAAGCTGACAATTGGCAAGCCATGGAGCTGAAAGAAAAAGTAACAGCTTTCCTCTCTCTTTCCCTGCCCATCATATTCTCGGCACCTAAGAAGACAAAGAAAATAGCTGTTGGATGGGGGGGGGCAGGAATCAAGTGAAGTTTAGGCAGCAACTCAGTGTGGGCTTGGTGAAGACCAGTGGCACCTAAATCTGGGACCTAGACATAAAAGTCCTTTTGTGAATGTAGCCCTAGATGCTTAAGTACCTTTGTGTATCTGGAATTAACTGAGTTGTCCAAAGTCACCCAGGAGGTCTTAGTAGAGTAGGGAGCTGAAGCCAGGTCTTTCATGTCCTGGGCTAGTTCCCTTACCACTAGACCATCCTGCTCAGTCCTACTTAAAACATTAAAATAAAGGATAAAGGGATGACCATATGTGCAGCAGTGAATTTCACATTTTGGTTGTTTTTAGATGGGGACTTCCTATGGTTCTGTCCCACTGATGAATTTATAGACAGAAATCTGATTCCTGTCTTCACTTACACTAGTGTAAAGGACATATAACTTTAGTGACTTCAGTGCAGATACTACTGATTTATACTGTTATTTATTATCATTGTTGATCCCTGCATTTTGCTTTACAAGAAAACAATTGTAGCGAAATTTCTAAGTATGGTACCATTAAATCAGACCCACCAATAATGCCAAAAAACTAATTACACTAGAGAAAGTGGTAGACAGAATCCTCAAAAGTGCTTTTGCTGCTTTTTTTCAGAATCTACATCAGTAAAAATATCTGTTATTGTTGCAAAGAAAATAGAGAGTATGAAGTACACATAATTTTCAGTGCAAAATGTTGGGCTTTTTAGTAAGCAATTTAAGGGTAATGAATGTTTTCATTTTCATTGCCTAAGCATGTAAAATAATAGCACATTGGATTATATGTTCAGTATGTTCTTTATAGTCTTGCAGTTTATATCATGACTTATTTTTTTTTAGATTTCAAGATGTAAAATATAATTTCTGCATTCAGTAACAAAACAACTTGCATTAAATATTAATTATTAGAAAAATGTGTAGAAATCCTGCATGCAGTGTTTAGTCCAAAAAAGGGACATTGAATGTAAATTTGATTTTAAATATAAATTGCTATTACTGTAAATCAGTTAGACCTTGATCTAGCAAAGCACTTATCAAGTGCTTACCATCAAGCCCGTAGTCCCACTGAAGTTATTAGAGTTAAGCATGTGCTTAAGTGCTTTGCTGGAGTAGGGACTTACAATATTTCTATTAATATTAAAATGAATATTATGAGAATTGGAGTTTCCCCATCTAAATTCCTTTTAATTATATAGAGATGAACAAGTCATTGTTTATCAAAGCCACTTTTAAACTGGCTTGGCAAATCTAGCTTCTAAAGAATGATAGAAACACTTCTTTTCCTACCTTCAGCAGACATAGAATCATAGGGATAGAAGGGATCATAAGTCTACCCCCAGCCAAGATACAGGATTTATTGTGTCTAAACCAGGGATCAGCAATCTTTGGCATGTGGCCCAACAGGGTAAGCCCCCTGGCGGGCCGGGCTGGTTTGTTTACCTGCTGTGTCTTCAGGTTTGGCCAATCACAGCTCCCACTGGCTACTGTTCGCCGCTCCAGGCCAATGGGGGCTGTGGAAAGTGGCGTGGGTCGAGGGATGTGCTGGCCACCGCTTCCTGGAGCCCTCATTGGCCCGGAGTGGTGAACTGTGGCCAGTGAAAGCCACGATCGGCCAAACCTGTGGATGTGGCAGGTAAACAAACTGGCCCAGCCCTCCAGGGGCTTACCCTGGTGGGCCACATGCCAAAGGTTGCCAAACTCTTGTCTAAATCATCCAAGACAGAGAGCTATCCAGACTCATTTTGAAAACCTCCAGTGAAGGAGCTTCCACAACCTCCCGAGGCAGTCTGTTCCATTGTCATATTGTTCTTACAGTTTGGAACTTTTTCCTGAGATTTAATCTAAACCTGCTGGAGAACCATTCACTTTATAACATCCCTAACCTATCTGAAGACTATTATCAGGTCCCCCTCCCCCAGTTTTTGTTTCTCTAGACTAATCATACAGTGTTATTAACCTTTACTCCTGGCAGAATTCTGCATCACTACATGTGCACAGACTTAATGTCCCCTGCAGATTTCTTTGCTTCCCTGCAGAAAAATGACTTCTGACAGGGAAGCAAAGGAAGCCAGAAGAGCAGTCATGCACCCCTCCCTGGCAGTATAGGCAGGTCAGTTTGGTACCTGGAACAGCCAGTAGAGATGTAAATCACTGTCAGGTATGTGTGGAGGGGTGGACAGTTGTGCGTGTGAGAGAGAGTGATACTGTGACCTTCTTGCTTGTTATTCTGGCACATTCAAGTGGAGGGGAAGGGCTTCAGGATCTCTCTGAGAAGGTAGGCATGAGGCAAGCTGTTCCCTCTAGCAGAGCAGAACGTAGCAGCCTGCCTGCTTAGTGAATTGTTCCCATTGTCTTCGTGAATTCCCCCAGGAGTATAAAACAGATGTAAAAGTTTTAAGGCTCCTTTACATGGCCAGAGTGGTGTAAAGACTATATGGCCTTATAAATGATTATCGTGCTTCAGTGATTAGAACCAGTCAAAATTTTTGAGCTGAAAAAAATTCTTATCAAAATGTGGTCCATGAACTGCGCCCAGCCCTCACTTGATCTTCAGTTGTCTATGATGTAACACTGAGCATATAGCTTCCTATATTTTTGACTAATAATTAGAAATAAAGGTTCAAACCTAGCTACATTACTATTAGGCAAAGGAGTTTGCATATTTCCTCCAATGCTCCCCACTCCCATTCTGTATCCATTGTATTGTGGTTTAAATAAATTACCTAAATAATTGAAACCATAATTGAAATTGAAGTGTGGTTATATTGCCTTTTTTTGTCAAATAAAGTATGCCAAAATTTGTAGAATTTTAAAATGTTGTATGCAGAATTTTTAATTTGTTGTTAAATGTTTTAGTGCAGAATTCCCCCAGGATTAAATCTTTATTTGTAGGACAGGTTTTCTAACCCTTTTTTTTTTTGGTCTCCACTGGATTCTCTCTAACTTGTCCATATCTTTCTTAAAGTGTGTTGCTTAAAACTGGATACAATACTCCAGTTGAAATCTCACCAGTATCGAGTAGAGTGAGACTATTACCTCCTGTGTCTTACATACAATACTCTTTTTAATTCACTCCAGAATTATATTAGCCTTTTTTCTCATTGCATCACATTGTTGACTCATATTCAGTTTGTGATCCATCATAATCCACAGATCCTTTTCATCAATATTACTGTCTAACCAGTTACTCCCCATTTTGTAGTTGTACAATTGATTTTTCTTTCCTAAATGTAATATTTTGCAATTGTTGGTATTAAATTTCATCCTGTTGATTTCAGATCAATTCTTCAATTTGTCAAGATCATTTTGAATCTTAATCCTATCCTCCAAAGTGCTAGCAACCCCTCCCATCTTGGTATCATCTGCAGATGTTATGGGCACACTCTCCACTCCATTATCCAAATCACTAATGAAAATGCTGAGTAGTACCCTACATACATCATCCCAGTATGATGGAGAACCATTAATAACTATTCTTTGAATACGGTCTTTCAACCAGTTTTGCACCCACCTTAGTAATTTCATCAAGGCCACATTTCCCTAGTCATATGGGACTGTGTCAGAAGCCTTACTAAAAATGATATATAATTTCTACTGCTTCCCTCCCATCCACAGGTGAGTAATCCTGTCAGAGAAGGAAATTAGGTTGGTCTGACTTGATTATTGTCAACAAAAGTGAAAACAGGGTTTAGAAAACCTGACCTATGAGGAAAGGTTAAAAAAACTGGTCATGTTTAGTCTTGAGTAAAGGCTGAGGGGAGACCTGCTAACCATCTTGAGATATGTTAGAGCTGTTATAAAGAGGATGGTGATCAATTGTTCTCCAGGTCCACTGGAAATAGGACAAGAAGTAATGGGCTTAATATACAGCAAGCAAGTTATTAGGAAAAACTTTTGAACTGTAAGAGTAGTTAAATTCTGAAATTAGCTTCCAAGTGAGACTGTGGAATCTCCATCATTGGAGGTTTTTAAAAACATGTTGGAAAAACACCTACCAGGAATGGTCTAGGTTTACTTTGTCCTGCTACAGCATGGGAGTGGGGGGTGGACTTAAAAACTTCTTGAGGTCCTTTCCAGCTCTACATTTCTATGCTTCATTCTTGACAAATACATGTTGACTATTACTTATTACTCTATTATCCTGATTATATAATAATCTGTTCCAGTATCTTTACAAGTATTGAAGTTAGGTTGACTAGTCTATAATTCTTTGTTCCCTTTTTAAAGATAGGTACTATCTTTTCCCTTCTGCAGTCCTCTGGGATCTCACCTGTCCTCCATGACTTCTTAAAGATAATCATAATTGTTCCAAGATTGCTTTCATTAGTTCCTTAAGTCCTCAAGGGTGAATTTCATCAGGCCATGTGACTTGAATATATATAACTTACCTAAATTTTCTTTACTATGTTCTTTCTCTATTCTAGTTTGCGTTGTTTTTCCCTTGTTGTTAATATAAATAGTTAAGTATCTGAGCACAATAAATCTTTAAGTGTAGACTGAAGCAAAATAAACAATCAACACCTCAGTCTTCCTGATGCCATCTCTTATTAGTTGTCCTTCCTCATTAAGGAATAGGACCTCTATTTTCCTTTTTTTCCTCCTAATATCAGTATAGAACCTCTTCTTATTGTCTATGATGTCTCTTGATAGGTGGAACTCATTTTGTGCCTTAGCCTTTTCTCACTTTCTCCGTACATGCTTGTGCTATAATTTTGTATTCATCCTTAGCAAAAAGAGAATGTTTGGCATTCCCATCAAATTAAAAAATAAATAATAAAATTTGAGTGCATAATTTCTATCAGGAAATAAATACACTACAGCAATTTCTTTTAAAAAATATTTTCTATCTATGATAGCTTATAGAGGATATTTTCCTAGCAAGAGTCAATGTTAGCTTTGATTAACTGAAGTTTTAAGAAATGAAGTGATCCTGTGAATGTTCAGGGTTTGACTTAAATAATAAGAAAATATTCGGAAAAAAGTTTGCAAAAGCACACCCACCTAAGAAATTAAAATAATTTTCAGATTAGAAAATATTAGAAATTAGAAATGTTAGATAGATATTAGAAATATTATTTTGGTGTCCTTTTAATTATATCATCTGCATAGCTTCTTGTATATCCTAGAAGTCAATCAAAAGCACTGTATCTTGGAGTTAACAAATCACAAATTTGTTTCTTTAATTTTCCACTGTCAATTATAATATCTGAAAGCCTATTCATGCCCTGAAGCATGACCTCGACATCAAAGGATAAATTGTCAGTGCCATGTGCAGGAAATCACACGACCATTTCCATTAACAATAATAGGAGTTTCTCATCTAATTCCCCATTCATCACCCTGAAAATTTTCCCCTTAAGAGTCATGAAAGCCATGAAACGTACCATGAGAGTGAAACTCTTGTAATGGACTACTTAACTAGATTTTGATACCTGGAGAGAAAAGAAAAATTAAATTTCAGGAACTGTATTTAACTGATAACATGCTACATTCCAAAGAAGGCTCTCAATGAATAAGCAATAATGTTAGAAAAGGTGCTAGAAGCAGCAGTTGTACAGAAAGATAAAACATAAGGGATAAAAGGAACAGGTTGTCACCTCTTGGATTGGAAGGGAACATTAAATTGCTGAGGGCTAAAAGTAAGATCAGTTATTCTTGGATTACCATGAATAGGAGGCTTCCCTTAAGACATTTTTTCTTGAAAGACAAGGAAAAGATGGAAATTTAGGAAAGGATGTATACATCACAATATAATATCTATTTATCTAAGCCCAGTTGAAAAGTTTGGAAGTGTGACTACTGCTTTGAACTTTTGTAGTATAAGATATTGTTTCTGAAGGAACAAAATATGGACACCGTGTAGAATCAAGCACGTGGGTTTATTACGCACCGCGATGGCGGAGTGTCACCTTGCTTATTAGGCTCAGAGACACTGCCAAACAATTGATTACAGTGGATTATATGGATTTTCCATGGGCATAGAGAAATGACGGGGTAGGCAGTCTCAAACCCCTGGATAGGTCTAGCAGCAAGACAAGATAAGCACAGTAGCCAATGGTCAAAAGGTTACATAATTTACTACCTGAAAGGGGGTTTCAAAGAGGATGGCTCTAGACTGTTCTCAATGGTAGCAGATGACAGAACGAGGAGTAATGGTCTCAAGTTGCAATGGGGGAGGTTTAGATTGGATATTAGGAAAAACTTTTTCACTAAGAGGGTGGTGAAACACTGGAATGCGTTACCTAGGGAGGTGGTAGAATCTCCTTCCTTAGAGGTTTTTAAGGTCAGGCTTGACAAAGCCCTAGCTGGGATGATTTAACTGGGACTTGGTCCTGCTTTGAGCAGGGGGTTGGACTAGATGACCTTCTGGGGTCCCTTCCAACCCTGATATTCTATGATTCTATGATTCTATAATGTCTCCGCCCATGGTTTCAGGTTAACACATGACAATCAGTACACAGGTGTTTTCCATTAAACAATATATAGACTGTGTATATATCTGTGCAGGATTTAGTATAAAATATATATGTTGAATTCTGATTTGGGATCCATAGGAATGAAGTAGCTCCCCGATTTTCCGACAGGTACACCCCTAGGGGTTAAAGCAAAAGGACAAATGAAAAGCATATAGCAATAAAGATTGTCTTTTATTTGTTCATTTGTGTTTCTAAGGCAGGCACTGGCAATGGCTTGGAGGAGAGGTGCACATCTGTGAGAGGAAGGATATCATATCTCATACTGATATGTCTGAACTTCTTCCATAAACTCAAGGCTGGTGAGTACGAAGGCACCTCTTCTTCAGAAGAAACAGGGCCCCTTTCATTCCTTTGGTCAGTTTGCAACTTTGAGATAAAGCTCCCAATTATAATTTCCACCCGGCTTCTTGCTGAACAAGCTTATCTTAGCAAAAAGCAAGGTTTTCCTTTGTTTGTTCTGCTTCTTAGCTAATATTGTTCACTATTTGCTAGGCCTCTGTCTTCTTGACCAAACTCTGGATTTTGGGACCTGTAAAAAGAGCTGACACAGTCTATATATCAGGTTGTAACATAAACAACATATGGATTTTAGCCCTTCAGTTTCTTAATCATAATCTATTCAGTACTTCATATCTCCAGAACACTGTGCAAAATATTGCATGTTACATTCCTTGTAATTTAGCATTCCTTAAGCAAATGTAATGAGTGAAATTCAATTGATGTGTAGTTCCATTGACCTCACTAAATTTATATCAGGTATAAATTTGTCAAAATATCACTGGTTCTGCTTGCATTCCAGTTCTCATCTCAGCATTCATAGTTCTTTGTCCCAAGACTTTTCAGGTACACAATGATTTAGTTACTAATTCTTTGGTCCATGATGCAACATCCTAGAGATATTACCTCTGGAGATACAACTGGATATATTTATTCTGGAAATATCTGTGCAGGATTTATGAGCAAGATTTTGGAAAACACAAAGTAAGGCCTGTCTTTAAAGAAGTCCATCCTACCTTTAACACTAATAGTCTATTGCATACTAGGTCAAAACTTTTGCAATTTAGGAAGTGCTGTTTGAATGATTCTACAGTGTAAACATGAACTATAAAACTTATAGTTGTATGCCTCATTGTTGACTCTCAGTACCTTGGTTGAAGGAGTCTTTAGAAACCAGGGACACAACACTTGATACATTCAGTATCTAATGTTTTTATACATATACTCAATGCTTGTTTCAGTTACAAAAGTTATTTTCCACAACTTTCTGTCTTTTTTGAAAAATCTAAAACAATTACACAGTGCTGTTAATCACAAAAAAATTCTTTAAGATTAAAATTTTGTATTGGTTTTAAATTAAGAAAAACATATCTTACCCTAAGATTAGGTTACCCTGAGTTTTTTCCCCAGATACTGGGCTTTCAGTGTTGTTAAAAAGAATAGGTTGGTTTAACTGTGTTTTTTTGGTATCCTTCATTCCATATTTTCTCTGAGTGACATTCTGATATTCTTGCAGTTGATGGGCATTTTTCCATTTACTTTAATGGGGCCAGGATTTCACCCCCTATGTCTAACATAGGATTAACACATAAGGCATAATCCTTCATCCACTGAAGTCAAGCACAAAGCTCCCATGAACTTCTCTGGGATCTGAGTGGAGCTCAATATGTATTTTTTCATTGATTTTGGAAGATATTACTGTAACAATTATGTTTTCGCTATACATTCCACCTATACCACTGAGTTTTCATCAACCATAAAGAATTCATATATGCCAGAGGAAAAGTGAATTGGCATTATTTTATTGTGGCAAATACTATACAATCAATTGCATTAGTTTTAGCATGAGGCAGGTTCTAACTTTGTCACAGAAAGGGCAAAAAGTTTTATTATGTCTATAAAATAAATGTATTGGTATCATCTGTATTAGGGAATTAAGATGTAAAGATGATACTGTTGCCTTTTTTTTTTTTAAAGTAAGACATAAAATGAAAATGATTATAAACCAGTACAGTGTAGTCCCATGAGCTGCTGATAATTGGGATGATTATTTAATTGGCACTTTCTATTTCCACTGGGATGTGCCAATTAAAAGGATTCTAGTACACTGTACTATTACAGGACATTTTATATAAGCTCTGCTACTATTACTTGTATTGGAAACAATAATGAAAAGATGTGGACTTTTTCATCTTTATTTTGTCCACTGCACAAACTTTGGAAGCTTCAATCCTGATCCTGATTTGGCAGGTAAAAAGGGGCAATTATGCTGGTAGGATGGAAATTCTGAATGTACATGTTCCACTGTGTGAAGAAGAAAGTTCTCTAGTGCTTTCAGACTCTTGTGCAATAAATTCAGCTATAGCTGTTTGATGGGGAAATGAACAGGGTAAAACATAAAGGAATTGTAATGTGAGGGAGAAATGAATGGAAAAATCAATAATTTAAGGTAAGTCTTTTTTCTTGTGCATGGGAACATTTTACTTAGAAATTCAGTTTTAAAATGTTGTAAATGCCAAAATGTATTTTCCGTATTTTAGGGAGACAAGATGGGTCTTTTATTGGACCAATTTCTGTTGGTAAGAGAACCTTTCAAGTTAAACAGAACTCTTCTTCAGGTCTGGGAAAGGTACTCAAAAGTGTCAGAAATTAAGTTGAACAGATAATTTAGCATAAGTAGCTAGGACATAGTCTAAGGGACCATTCAAGGAGAAGTTATGGATTTATGTACCTAAGATTAGTCACCTAAGGTTGAAAAAATTGGCCAAAGTTCTTTAAAATGAGTTTTTTAAAAATTAAAAGCAGAGTACAGCATGTTCCCCAGTCTCCTTCACTTCTTCCTGCCTTTTCTAGTGTTATTTAACATGTCATCCTTGTTGCTTCTGTGTTTAGATTGCAAGTTCTTCAGGTTTATGGCCACATCATTTATTTGTCTGTAAAACATCTAGCCTTCTATTGGTGCACTAGAAACAATAATAATAAATAATGGACAAAACTATAATTAGATGAAATTAAATGGTGAACTCCTAACAGTAAATGAATAAAAATAAGTCCATCCTACATTGTATTTACATTTTTGTAATAAATTAGAGATAGTTAAGCAAGAAGGAAATTTTTAAATGCATTTTTCAGGCAAACCAATGATAATAAATAAATAAATTAGGAAGCACACACATTTGTATTTTAAAATAAAATACAATACATGAATGGAATTTTTTTGGTGATCATTTATTAAAAGTACTCAGGTTAACAGAAATGGAAATGTAATCAAACAGACTAAGTCAAAAATTAACCAAATGTTGATACAATCAACCATAATGAGGCAATGATGTTGCTTTTGGACCACTGGAAGAAGAAATCATGGTTACTTTAACTATCTACATTTTCACTAATTTCCTATGATGTCAAATTTTCTAAGTTGACTATTAGCAGGCATATATTTTTGCTTTTACTGTGAATAAATAAGAAGTTTGTCATTTATGAATCCTTTACAAACAAAAATTATTTTAATTATTCTTAAATGAGTTCTCAGAAACCTATTTTAATGTATATAGTAAGGTTATTAGAAATTCTGTCATATTTATTGACTTTGATAGACCTCCATTATTTTCACAGAAATAACTGTCCAGTCAAATTCACTTATTCAGTGCAATTTATTATATAATTATTCACTTTACTGCATCTAATACTATTCAATGATAGACATCAGTCACCGTTGTCAACTTCAACATTGCATGCCAGTCTCAAACATTCTCATTTTGCACCTGCCACCACATTCCTCCATACAGGCACATTTCAGTAACTCTCTAAGGATGTATGCGTTTCTTCATTTCGATGCGTAATGAGCAGACCAGGAGACAGCAACATCATCAAGAACATTTTCAGCATGGTTCATTTTTACAAGTGCTCTCATTTTAAAGTCAATTGGGTTGAAGTGGAGGACAGCAGCCAAAGGGCAGGGCAAACTTGACTTATTATTTTAGCAGTGAAATGGTGTGTGCAAGTGTTGCACATTGAAAAGTGAAGCTAAAAAATAAATATTGGACAGCTGCCTCCTTATCCGGCTTTACCGAAAGAAGGACAGGAGACCCTTGATATGGTTTTAATCAGGCCACAACTTTATTATTAGATGTCTGGGACTACCTAGCAGATAGAAGTGTATAGTGCAGGCAACTCCATGTTCATTCAGGGGCTTCCACCAGCCCCCCTTCATTTTCCATCCAGATCCCCCAGCCATGGCTTGTACCTTACTATGCACCTCCCTTCTTAGGAAGGTTAAGATGTGCTATAAGATTGGGGGGTGGCTCCCTGCCGTTACAGTGATAGGAGCCCGATTCCCCCACCCCGTTCCATTCCTTTAACCAGCAAGTCCTTTACCAGTCCATTTATCTGGTCACTGGATGCCTTCCACATGGAGTACCTGTACTGGATATCTGCCTCAAGGAGGCGCCAGCAATTAGCTTGGCTGCCTGCCCCTCCAACCCAGTCGTGTTGTCAGACAACTCCCAATAGCTTCTGATATAGCAGCCAAAAACATGTCAGCCCCCAGGCCTGACAGGTGAACCTCCATCCTCCTGAAAGAACTTGGCTGCCCTTTGCTCTATGTCAGGATCATTGAAGATGCCAGCAGCTGGGTTGCCAATCACCATGTACCATAGCACCCACCTCTCTGTGATGGGCCATATCGGTGACCAGCATTCCAGATCCTGAAATTGGAAGAACTTATTCAAATTTCCTTCATAGCTCAGCCATGTGCCCACAACCAAAGATCTCCATGCCACCGACAACATCGTATGCCAAGACTCCATATCACCAGTGGCATCCACTCAGGTTCATTGCTCGCTCCTGGTGCAAGCTCCTGACATCTGTCAAACTGAAAATGAGACAAGGCATCAGCTAGCTATGCCATTATCCACCCCGGGCACATGCTTGGAAAAAAATATCAGATTTTAAGGCTTAAACATTGCAGCACATCAGAAGCACACCCTTTTATTAGCCAACTCTGGTCCCCAAGTAATCACTGCAACTAAAATGGGGAAAAAAAATCTAGAAAAGTCATGTCACGCACTACTCAGTTTTGTTACCAGACGGCAAGCCATTTCTGGACACACCATCTATCTTTGTAAAACACTGCAAAACCCATACCCCTTAATCATCCAAATGGATTTTCAAATTTGCCTCTAATAGCCATTCATTCCGCTGCAACAACATCCAATTAAATTGACTCAAAAACTGTTCCACACCTTCAAGTCTTCCTTCATCTTTCTGTTAACTCATATGTAATGGTGTGACCTGGCTTTTTTCTGCTGTTGTCATGGCAAGCCAGGACCAGAATGCCCACCCTCCGGCAACAACCCTGCAGGCAAAGTTCAGGAGTCCCAGAACAGACTGTAGGTCTTGTAGTGTGTTTCTTGGATACTACAGCTCTCCCGAGTAATCCCATTAGCTCCCAAAGCTTATCCTGAGGGAGCTGTGATATGCTCTGCCTTGTGTTCAGCTCAACTCCCAGGTATGTCAGTGTAGTGGAAAGGCCCTATGTTTTCTCTTATGCTATAGGTACTCTCAACTGTTTAGCCAGGCCCTGAAATGTGTCCAACAGATGACCACACTCATCTGACCCAGATTGTCCTGCAAACAAAAAGTCATCTAAACAGTGCACTACTTGGTATAGTCTAGCTGCCCGCACCACTGCCCAGTGCAACATGGTTCTGAATTTTTCAAATGCATTTTCAAATGCACGGCCCATGGGCATAGCCTTGTGAAAATAAAATTTCCTTTCAAAAGAGAAATCTGAAAGTTTGAAGTCCTACAGATGCTCTAGCAGCAGTTGAAAAGCAGACTTGATATCACACTTAGCCATTAGTGGCCCTGGGCATCACCTGTCCCCTCAACCTCTGTCTGTTGCAGATCACACTCACCCTCAAAATCAGCATTACCCCCACCTCCTGCATTCAGTGGAGAAGACTGCCCCATTTCTGGGTGACCCAATACACTTTGGGAGCCCTGTAATGCTATTGAAACAACTTCAGAAACTACATCACTGACCACTTGCATCAAATCACTGTTGATTGTCCCACTAGCAAATGCAGCAAGCTCACAAAAATGTGTGGTTACTTCCCCTGGAGCATCCCCAGTTCTCACTCCATGAGGCTGCCAATGATCCAACATACCATCCTGGTCTCCATCAGCCCCCATGCTGGGACCAATCCCTTGTCCCTGTCATGATGACCCTACCCCTAGGTCACCATCTGCCCCTTCAACCCCACTTGGACTCCCTGTGCAGTGTTTGTTTCCCCCTCATAGTGAAGATACATTTCCCCCCCAGCCCTAACCTGCACATAGCAAGAAAAAATGTGAAACCTGGTCCCCATGCTTCTACTCACAGCAGGGTTGCAGCACGGAGGAGCTAAGCTCCTTCTCCTCTCCCTCTGCTTCCCAGTGCCCAGTGATCATATCCAGTGCCAAGCAACCTCACTCACTGACTCATCTCTCCCTGTCTGCTGCTTCTACCCTGACTCTGGCTGTCCCTCTCTGCACCGGGGAAGGGGGGGTGTTATCCTGCCACCTCCCCACTCTCACCGTCCATGTGTAGCCATGCTGCCTAGCGTGCTTGAATGCTCTGCTCCCCTTCTGCTGCTGCCTTGCTTGCTGCCTGTCTCTAATGCCCTGGCTTGCACCTTTTAAACCTTCTGCCCTTACATCCAAGGGGATGAGTCAGCATTGTCAAGCTGCCCCCCACACACCCCTTTGCAGCAATTTCTAACCTATTTCCCCCACACACCTGTAAAACACTGCTACCTTCCTCCAGCAATCCTGGACAACAGTCCCCCAATTTAAGTGCAGTGCAGGCATTGACTGTCCACTGTCTAGTCTTCAACATGAAAGTGGCAGTGGTCCTGAAGAAAAATAGAACCTATTAATTAAAGAATGTTTCATAATGTATATGCACAAGGGGGCAGGATTAATATTGCATGGGCAACCTTGATTCTGCCATTTCCTGATCTCTGGGTGTTTAATTTTGCAACCATAATGTACTTGTAATAAAGTTTTTTGGTGTGTAATTTCCTAGGTTGTGTTTTTGTTTGTTTGTTCTTCTCACTTTTTCTTTTAAAAATATCCAGAAATGCCTTCAGATGTACTTATATTGAAACCCTCATCCCTCACATGAGTCATCAGCAGGATGTGAAGCTAGAATCTTTATATCTGCAACACCATTTCTTCCTTTTCAGCTAAAGTAACCTTTTGCAACCTCTCTCACGGAACAATGTTTGCTCCCTAAACAATATCTGGGTATGAGGAGTTGTTCAGTGATAAGGGCTGTGAAGCACATAGAATTATTAATACTGCCAGCAAAACAGCTGACTTGAGAGCTTGGGTTTCTTCCTTGGGATACCCCAGCATGCTTGAGCAATATTTTTATACTCCTCCCTAGTCATCTGTCCAAGTTTCCACTTCTTGTAAGCTTCCTTTATGTGTTTAAGCTCATCAAAGATTTCTCTGTTAAGCCAAACTGTTCACCTGCCATATTTGTTATTCTTCCTGCACAAAGGGATGATTTGTTCCTGCACCCTCAATAAGGCTTCTTTAAAATAAAGCCAGCTCTCCTGGACTCCTTTCCCCATCTTGTTCCTCCACATCGCTAGCAATCAATGCTTATCCCCAGATCAGTCCTGAGTGTCTTTCCTTACTAGTCCATAGATGTCCCCCTAACCTTCACCTAATATGCTTTGCATTGGTATTAGAGCTTCTTATTTTATCAGGGTGAGGTCACATCAATATTTCTACAAGAAGCTTGATCAGGAGTACCACCTGGAGGTACTGCAACAGTCTTGATGTCCCCCATACATGGACTATTGTCCCCTAATCATCCTCTGGGAGGTTTCCCTAGCTTCATGTTTCCAAGTCTAGCATTTCACAAGCCGCTTTGCCCTACACTTCCTTAGACATCATATTATTCAACATAGGGGTTTATACTACCAGTCATCACCATAGCAGCTTAGAGCCTTCCACATAAAATCAGTTCCAATAGCAAAGTCCCTAGTGGACTTCAAAAGGTCTCTGGCATTTTTCCTGTTGAAGGTAAAAATTCTGCTTGGGGTAGGGTATGTTTTGTGAGTATATCTACTGTGAGATTTTGGGGCAGTAGGGGATGTCAACATTGTCAGTATCATCCCTATGGTGGAAAGACCTTTTAGGTAAGGAAGATTTCCCAGCATTTTTAGATGATCTGGATTACCCTTCTCTTCTGAGTGAAGTTTGTTCCATAGCCAAATTACTTCAACTGAGAATGCTTGTCCTGAGCTCTCACACACTTTATCCTGGTCTTCTGTGCATTGGCTCAGAAGAGCACATCTGACATACTGATTCATAGGCAGAAATTTGGTCATTAATGTGTCTGGGGCTTGATCCTTTAATTGGTTTGAAAAAGACAGCCCCAGTCAAATTGATTGACTTTTCACGTTAGTATTCTTTTAATTTATGTGTAAGACTCAGATCACTCCCTCTAGCTGGATGTATCCAGTTTCTATTTCAGCTGATCACAAAAGTAGTGTACATATATCAAGTTCCCATGCCATAAAATTACTGATATTCCCAGGCCCTCTGCCATAGGTTGTATGGGGATAAATGAGGGCATACATTGCACTGCCAAACCTTTAAAACTAGATGATGATGCATACGAAAGAAACAACTAAGCTTAATTTTTAGATATTAGGTTGAGTTTGCAGTCCTGGCAATTAGGAAAATAACATCTAACTCAACCTTTTTACTTGTAAAGAGATACTAAATATGAAACTACATGATATTTTAACAGTCTCTTTTCAGGGAACAACAAAACTTTTGAGTAAGAAAGTTGAGCTACCAACTCAATTTTCTGTGATTGTGAAAGGTGCTGATGGTCAGTGAGATGACCTTTTCCCACTGAAGTAGTACAGATTGAGCAGAGGCAATGAAAGTTCCTTCTTTCTTACTTGGAAAAGAATGGTACTATCCTTCCAAGTATATACAAAGGTACCAACTTCATTAAAAAAATCAGAAGGCTCATGTTAAGGCTGAATCCCCACTCTGTCACTCCGAGTGCAGAAATGGGGGACCATAAGGATTTTAAAAATTAATACTTGACACTCCAGGTATTACACCCCCAAGGTTACAGCTTTTCTCTGATCTTAGCTTAGTTAATACTGTCAATACACCCGAATGCAAAAAAAACCGCAACCCTTTTATCATATTTAGAAAGGGAAGGGTAACCACCTTTCTGTATACAGTGCTATAAAATCCCTCTTGGCCAGAGGCAAAATCCTTTCACCTGTAAAGATTCATAGATAGATACTAAGGTCAGAAGGGACCTTTCTGATCATCTAGTCCGACCTCCTGCACAGTGCAGGCCACAGAATCTCACCCACCCACTCCTATGAAAAACCTCACCCATGTCTGATCTATTAAAGTCCTCAAATCATGGTTTAAAGACTTCAAGGAGCAGAGAAGCCTCCCTCAAGTCAACCATGCCCCATGCTACAGAGGAAGGCGAAAAATCTCCAGGGCCTCTCCAATCTGCCCTGGAGGAAAATTCCTTCCCGACCCCAAATATGGCGATCAGCTAAACCCTGAGCATATGGGCAAGATTCACCAGCCACATACTGCAGAAAATTCTTTCCTGGGTAACTCAGAACCCATCCATCTAATATCCCATCTCAGGGGATTTGGCCTATTTACCCTGAATATTTAAAGATCAATTACTTACCAAAATCCCATTATCCCATCATACCATCTCCTCCATAAACTTATCAAGTAGAATCTTAAAACCAGATAGATCTTTTGCCCCCACTGCTTCCCTTGGAAGGCTATCCCAAAACTTCACTCCTCTGATGGTTAAAAACCTTTGTCTGATTTCAAGTCTAAACTTCCTGGTGGCCAGTTTATACCCATTTGTTCTTGTGTCCACATTGGTGCTGAGCTGAAATAATTCCTCTCCCTCTCCTGTATTTATCCCTCTGATATATTTATAGAGAGCAATCAGATCTCCCCTCAACCTTCTTTTAGTTAGGCTAAACAAGCCAAGCTCCTTAAGTCTCCTTTCATAAGACAAGTTTTCCATTCCTCGGATCATCCTAGTAGCCCTTCTCTGTACCTGCTCCAGTTTGAATTCATCCTTTTTAAACATGGGAGACCAGAACTGCACACAGTATTCTAGGTGAGGTCTCACCAGTGCCTTGTATAATGGTACTAAAACCTCCTTATCCCTACTGGAAATGCCTCTCCTGATGCATCCCAAAACCACATTAGCTTTTTTCACAGCCATATCACATAGGATGACTATGAGCTGCCAATGATCAACGAATACTCCAAGGTCCTTCTCCTCTTCTGTTACTTCTAATTGATGCGTCCCCAATTTATAACTAAAATTCTTGTTATTAATCCCTAAATGCATAACCTTACACTTATCACTATTAAATTTCATCCTATTACTATTACTCCAGTTTACAAGGTAATCCAGATCCTCCTGTATAATATCCCGATCCTTCTCCAAATTGGCAATACCTCCCAGCTTTGTATCATCTGCAAACTTTATTAGCACACTCCCACTTTTTGTGCCAAGGTCAGTAATAAAAAGATTAAATAAGATTGGTCCCAAAACCGATCCCTGAGGAACTCCACTGGTAACCTCCCTCCAACCTGACAGTTCGCCTTTCAGTAGGACCCGTTGCAGTCTCCCCTTTAACCAATTCCTTATCCACCTTTTGATGTTCATATTGATCCCCATCTTCTCCAATTTAACTAATAATTCCCCATGTGGCACGGTATCAAATGCCTTACTGAAATCTAGGTAAATTAGATCCACTGCATTTCCTTTATCTAAAAAATCTGTCACTTTTTCAAAAAAGGAGATTAGGTTGGTTTGGCACGACCTACCTTTTGTAAAACCATGTTGTATTTTGTCCCATTTACCATTGACTTCAATGTCCTTAACTAATTTCTCCTTCAAATTTTTCCAGGACCTTGCATACTACAGATGTCAAACTAACTGGCCTGTAGTTACACGGATCACTTTTTTTTTC
Organism: Dermochelys coriacea; assembly: GCF_009764565.3. Classification (NCBI taxonomy): domain Eukaryota; kingdom Metazoa; phylum Chordata; order Testudines; family Dermochelyidae; genus Dermochelys; species Dermochelys coriacea. The sequence goes on from NC_050070.1 coordinate 54,091,742, forward strand.
CTTTCTTAAAAATAGGAACTATATTAGCAATTCTCCAATCATTTGGTACTATTCCTGAGTTTACAGATTCATTAAAAATTCTTGCTAATGGGCTTGCAATTTCAGGTGCCAATTCCTTTAATATTCTTGGATGAAGATTATCTGGGCCCCCCGATTTAGTCCCATTAAGCTGTTTCAGTTTCGCTTCTACCTCAGATATGGTAAATATCTACCTCTATATCCTCCTTCCCATTTGTCATGCTACCATTATCCCCAAGATCCTCTTTAGCCTTATTAAAGACTGAGGCAAAGTATTTGTTTAGATATTGGGCCATGCCTAGATTATCTTTAACCTCCACTCCATCCTCAGTGTTAAGCGGCCCCACTTCTTCTTTCTTAGTTTTCTTCTTATTTATATGGCTATAGAACCTTTTACTATTGGTTTTAATTCCCTTTGCAAGGTCCAACTCTACTCGACTTTTAGCCTGTCTCACTTTATCCCTACATGTTCTGACCTCAATTAGGTAGCTTTCCTTGCTGATCCCTCCCATCTTCCACTCCCTGTATGCTTTCTGCTTCTTCTTGATCACCTCTCTAAGATGCTTGCTCATCCAGCTTGGTCTACAACTCCTTCCTATGAATTTTTTCCCCTTTCTTGGGATACAGGCTTCTGATAGCTTCTGCAGTTTTGATTTAAAGTAATCCCGGGCCTCCTCTACCTTTAGATCCACAAGTTCTTCAGTCCAATCCACTTCCCTAACTAATTTCCTTAATTTTTGAAAGTCAGCCCTTTTGAAATCAAAAAACCTAGTTGCAGATTTATTATTGTTAATCCTTCCATTTAGTTTGAACTGAATTAGCTCATGATCACTTGAGCCAAGATTGTCCCCTACAACCATTTCTTCTATGAGGTCCTCGCTACTCACCAAAATTAAATCTAAAATGGCATCCCCTCTAGTCGGTTCAGCAACTACTTGATGAAGGAATCCATCAGCTATCACATCTAGGAAAATCTGAGCCCTATTATTATTACTAACACTGGTCCTCCAGTCTATATCTGGGAAGTTAAAGTCTCCCATGATCACGCAGTTTCCATTAGTATTTACTTTATTAAAGACATTAAAAAGGGCTCTATCCATATCCAAATTAGATCCCGGAGGTCTATAGCACACCCCAAGCACTATCGTAGGAGAGGCTTTACTAGTTTTCTTCCCCAATGTAATTTTTGCCCAGACGGACTCTGTCTTATCCATTGCATCGCTTCTTATTTCTTTACATTCTACCTCATCATTGATATACAGTGCTACTCCACCCCCTTTACCTTTGTTTCTGTCTTTCCTAAAGAGCACATACCCTTCAATACCTGTAGTCCAGTCATGACTACTATTCCACCATGTTTCTGTTATCCCTACAATATCTGGTTTCACTTCCTGCACCAATAGCTCTAGTTCCTCCATTTTGTTACCTAGGCTCCTCGCACTGGTGTACAAACATCTTAATTTTTGCTGTTTGGACTCACTCACATTTTGTACCCTATTAAGCACAGTCATTCTACAGCCAGTATAACCTATTAGACTAGTATACACACCGCCCTCGCTCCTTATATACATTCTCCTACCCACAACTGTATTCTTTCTTACTTTATCTTCTTCCCTCTCAATGCTAAAATCTGGCTTGGAGATTTTCTGGACATCTCCCATCCATCTCCCCCTAATTCCTAGTTTAAAGCTCTCTTTATGAGTTGTGCCAGCCTCGATCCTAGAAGTCTATTTCCTTCCCTACTCAGATGAAGTCCATCCCGAGAGAACTGTCCTCTGTCCGTGAATGCCTCCCAGTGGCGATACATCCCAAAGCCCTCCTTATAGCACCACTGCCTATGCCATCTGTTGACAGTCATAATCTTGTCACACCTTTGTTGCCCTTCTCTAGAAACAGGAAGGATCCCGCTAAAGATCACCTGAGCCTCAATTTCCTTAAGCCTCTTCCCCAGCCTAGCATAGTCTCCCTTAATACTTTCCAGCGAGAATCTAGCCGTATCATTTGTTCCCACATGAAGGATAATTAGGGGATTCTTTCCCACTCCCTTTAGGATCCTTTTCAACCTCAGGTCTACATCCCGTATCTTAGCACCCGGAAGACAGCACACCCTTCTATTCTCAGAATCACCTCTAGTTACAGGCCTGTCTATTCTTCTCAATAAAGAGTCCCCGATCACATAGACCTGCCTTTTCCTGGTGATGGTGCTATTCTCCAGTCTCTCCCCTGTTCCCTCTGGCTGCAAGTTCTTTCCATTCCTATTTTCTCTTATAATCCTGTTCAACCCATCCTGTATCCCCCTGGGGCTCATGTTTGGTGTAGTCTCCCTTGACTCTTCCCCTTTTCCTATAGGACTAGCCTCTCTTCTCTTCTTCCTTACCCTTCCACCTTCAGCAAGTACCTGCTGAGCCCCTTCTTCATTTTCCAACTCTGCAAACCTGTTCCTAAGCTCTATTTCTCCTTCACTAGCTCGTCTTTTCCTCTGCCTGGTTCTTTGAGTTACATGTTTCCACTGACCACTTTCCTCACCCAGTCTCTCTTCAAAATTCCCCAGCCCTGCTTCCATTTGTGAGTCTGAGCTTTTCCCTTCAGATACCTCATATCTTTGCTCCATCCTCTGCTCAAACCCCTTCCTAAACTCAACCAGACTTTCCACCTGCATCTCCAAACCTCGGATCTTTTCCTCCAACAGCTCTATCAGACGACATTTCATGCAGAAAAAACTCTTACCAGTTCCCTCCTCCAGTATCATGTACATACCACAGCTTCCACATCCAGTCATCCTCAATGTGTCTTCCACTACAGGAGTCACTCCCACAGCTGCCTCCATATCTGTCATTGCCTTCCCATCTAAATCCTGTTAATCTGGGAAACACAAGGCACACCAAAAAGACCACCCCCCAGCAAAAGCAAACCCCAAACAAGCACAATGCAAACTCCCCTGTTTACAGCTCTGTTTGCTAGCTCCTCTGCCGCTGCAGCTGTCTGTGCCGCTGCTTGACTGGCTGGCTACCTTTATAGGACCCCTAGTCAGAAGCCCCACCGCCTAAGCAGGGCTCAGCTGCTCTCCCAGCACAAAACCCCTACACACACACACAAATACTAAAAATACAAAACCAAGTACAACTACCTTCTCCTCCAACAGAACTCCCACTCAGACTCCCCTGTTTACAACTCTGTTTGCTAGCTCCTGTGCCGCTGTCTGAGGGTTAAGAAGCTAGAGTAACCTCGCTAGCACCTGACCCAAAATGACCAATGAGGTGACAAGATACTTTCAAATCTGGAGTCAGGGAAAAAGGCTTTTGTCTGTCTGTCTGTGTGATATCTTTGCCGGGAACAGATCAAGGATGCAAGCTCTCCAACTTCTGTAGAGTTAGTAAATAATCTAGCTAGAAAATGTGTTAGGTTTTTCTTTGTTTTTTTGGATTGTAAATTCGCTGTGCTGGAGGGAATGTGTATTCCTGTTTTTGTGTCTTTTTGTAACTTAAGGTTTTGCCTAAAGGGATTCTCTCTGTTTTGAATCTGATTACCCTGTAAAGTATTTACCATCCTGATTTTACAGAGGTGATTCTTTTACCTTTTCTTGAAATAAAATTCTTTTTTAAAGAATCTGATTGATTTTTTCATTTTTCTTAAGAGCTTTTTAGGTCTGTGTTCACCTGTACCAATTGGTGAGGATATTATTATCAAGCCTTCCCCAGGAAAGGGGGTTTAGGGTTTGGGGGGATATTTTGGGGAAGATGTCTCCAACTGGGCTCTTTCCCTGTTCTTTGCTTAAATTACTTGGTGGTGGTAGCGTACCCGGTTTTTAACCTAAGCTGGTTCCCAAGGCAAGAGAGAAATCTGTGCCTTGGGGAAGTTTTAACCTAATCTGATAAGAATAAGCTTAGGGGGTCTTTCATGCAGGTCCCCACGTCTGTACCCTAGAGTTCAGAGAGAGGAGGGAACCTTGAAACCTTTGAATCCAGGAATAGGCACTTGGGAATTCTAACCTGTTGGGTACCCTCAAGCTCTTTTCTCACCCCCTCCAGGGAAGAGCTGATAAAGAAAACAAAGGAAATTAGCTGTGGCTATTAGTTTGTCAAACAACATGCACAAACCTCTTAGGATACCAAAAATCCAATCCTGTTCTTAAAAAAGGTAAATTTTATTAAAAACAAAAAGGAAAAAAATACATCTGGAATTTAGGCTTTTGCTAGATTTTAAAAGAGCAATTCCAAAAACGAATCACCCAAAATTGCTTTCTTGGGTGTTCAGCTTAAAGGTTACAAGCAAATAAAAGCATCTGGGGTTAGCATAGAGGAGATCCACAAGCCAAAGTAAAAAATAAACCTGATTATGTCTAACTAACATTTTCTATCCAAATAATATTTTCTAGGTATGGAAGATGAATTTTTGTACCTGGTTCAAGGCTTACACAGCATTGCTGCTCCTTCCCTGCAGCCCAGAGAACAACAGACAGAGGGAAAATTTCTTTCCCAATTTTAAAAAGTTCTACCTTCCCATTGGCTCTTTTGTTCAGGTGCCCACTGCTTTTCTTTTACCTGTGGACTTGTTAACCCTTTACAGGTAAAGCAGCACAGAAGAGACCAAGAGGGATTTTACAGCTAGCTGGCTGGCTGGGTGTTCATCAAAGGGAACTACTCCCCTCCCCATTGTGTATCACAGCTCCTCAGCAATTTAGTTTATTTTAGAAGCCTTCTGAAAATTCCTAAATATTAATAGCTTAGCACTTTCACAGGCCACTCATCTTACACTTTCAATATCACACACACACTCACGCAGCAATCCCAGGACTACTCTAATACTCAACATACAATCATCTTTTACCTTCACCTCAGAAAGTAATTTATCATCTTACCAAAACTAAAATGGTAATATGATTCCTATAGACTATTGGCTGCTGATTGTTAAGTGTTTGTGAGAAACTGACAAGTTCTGCACAAAAAATAATATGTCATACTGTGTAACAAATAAGCACCTTTTCTTCAATAGAGTCATGCTGCAGGCAAGCATGAGAAAGACAAAGCACAAATGGTTCTGATCCTCCTGAAAAGAGAAAACACATAAAAGAAAAGCAATTCAGTATCAATGTGTATGTATCCAGTTTTGGTTTGTCCTACCCTTGTTTATCACAGTCCTGGTAAAATTCACAGCTGTCTATCCTTAAGCTATGGCTCTGAGATGCAGGGAGTTGTGAGATTTTTTTTCAAACCTTCAAGAGTGCATCACAACACTCAGGATTTCAGCAGTGGCAGAACTGTAAGCAACACAACAGTCTTATTCGGTTGCATAAGAGAAATGGAAGATTTCCTGGACAGACATCAGGATATGCTTCTACGGACACAACATTCTGAAGATTCAGAGCAGGCTGCACAGAGGGAACAGAAGGACAGTGAATAAATTTGGCAGCATGTGACCTCCAGAAGAAGAAAGAGGAGTGTCCATGTACCAGCAATGCAGATACAGGTAAGCAACCGTTTTCATGTTCTCTCCACAGGTACTAATGCGGAGAGTGGACTACATGATACATCTGAGGGAAGGGAGCAGAAAGAGACTCCGCCGATTGGAAGGCATGAGATGAACTATACTAGGGATAGGGGTTCCATGACCACCACTCCCAAGAGGAGGAGATGGGTGGTGGTGGTAGGGGACTACCTTCTTAGGGGGACTGAGTCATCTATCTGCTGTTCTGACTGGGAAAATCGAGAAGTCTGCTGCTTGCCAGGAGCTAGGATTCATGATGTGATGGAGTGACTGCCGAGACTCATCAAGCCCTCAGATTGCTACCCCTTCCTACTTCTTCACGTGGGCACCAATGATACTGCCAAGAATGACCTTGAGTAGATCACTGCAGAGTACGTAACTCTGGGAAGAAGGAAAAAGGAGTTTGAGGCGTAAGTGGTGTTCTCGTCCATCCTCCCTGTGGAAGGAAAAGGACCGGGTAGAGACCGTTGAATCATGGAAGTCAACAGGTGGTGTCAGAGAGAAGGATTTGGATTCTTTGACTATGGGATTGTCTTCCAAGAAGGAGGAGTGCTAGGCAGAGACGGGTTCCACCTAACAAAGAGAGGGAAGAGCATCTTCGCAAGCAGGCTGGCTAACCTAGTGAGGAGGGCTTTAAACGAGGTTCACTGGCGGAAGGAGACCAAAGCCCTGAGGTAAGTGGGGAAGTGGGATCCCTCAAGGAAGCATGACCAGGAGAGCACAGGAGAGGAGGACTCCTGCCTCACACTGAGGAAGAGGGACAATCAGCTGAGTTATCTTAAGTGCCTATACACAAATGCAAGAAGCCTGGGAAACAAGCAGGGAGAACTGGAAGTCCTGGCACAGTCAAGGAATTATGATGTGATTGGAATAACAGAGACTTGGTGGGATAACTCACATGACTGGAATACTGTCATGGATGGATATAAACTGTTCAGGAAGGACAGGCAGGGCAGAAAAGGTGGGGGAGTTGCATTGTATGTAAGAGAGCAGTATAACTGCTCAGAGCTCTGGTATGAAACTGCAGAAAAACCTGAGAGTCTCTGGATTAAATTTAGAAGTGTGAGCAACAAGGGTGATGTCGTGGTGAGAGTCTGCTATAGATCAATGGACCAGGGGGATGAGGTGGATGAGGCTTTCTTCCGGTAACTAACAGAAGTTACTAGATCGCAGGCCCTGGTTCTCATGGAAGACTAAAATCACCCTGATATCTGCTGGGAGAGCAATACAGCGGTGTACAGACAATCCAAGAAGTTTTTGGAAAGTTTAGGGGACAATTTTCTGGTGCAAGTGCTAGAGGAACCAACTAGGGGCAGAGCTCTTCTTGACCTGCTGCTCACAAACCAGGAAGAATTAGTAGGGGAAGCAAAAGGTGGATGGGAACCTGAGAGGCAGTGACCATGAGATGGTCGAGTTCAGGGTCCTGACACAAGGAAGAAAGGAGAGCCGCAGAATACGGACCCTGGACTTCAGAAAAGCAGACTTTGAGTCCCTCAGGGAACTGATGGGCAGGATCCCCTGGGAGAATAACATGAAGGGGAAAGGAGTCCAGAAGAGCGGGCTGTATTTAAAGAATCCTTATTGAGATTACACGAACAAACCATCCCAATGTGTAGAAAGAATAGTAAATATGGCAGGCGACCAGCTTGGCTTAACAGTGAAATCCTTGCTGATCTTAAACACAAAAAAAGAAGCTTACAAGAAGTGGAAGATTGGACAAATGACCAGGGAGGAGTATAAAAATGTTGCTCAGGCATGCAGGATGAAATCAGGAAGGCAAAATCACACTTGGAGTTGCAGCTAGCAAGAGATGTTAAGAGAAACAAGAAGGGTTTCTTCAGGTATGTTAGCAACAAGAAGAAAGTCAAGGAAAGAGTGGGTCCCTTACTGAATGAGGGAAGCAAACTAGTGATAGAGCATGTGGAAAAAGCTAATGTACTCAACGCTTTTTTTGCCTCTGTCTTCACGAACAAGGTCAGTTCCCAAACTACTGCACTGGGCAGCACAGCTTGGAGGGAAAGATTTCTATTTCTTCACATCAGCTTTTGAGTTACAAAGACACGTCTGCCTTTTGCTATTCTGGCTTCAGTGTCTTTGTCTGTTCCACCTAGAATGCCACCAAGATATGTGAAATAGTGGACCTCTTTTATGTCAGTCCCAGAAAGTATTATTGTTGTGTAACTATAGTACCCTTGTGGCTAAGATGGAGTCTGCTCTGCCTGCAGCTACAGCCAAAAAAAGGCATGCACAGGAATGCAGCTGGGAAACTCCTTTTCACCCCAGGAGCACCTGTTCCAACCCCCCTGGAGTAAACACACAGACACACTAGAATAGTACAATGAGTATAGGAAAGGGAAATATTTATTTACAGAGGGATTAATAAAGTAAAACAACAGTAGGAGAAGATAGGGTAAGCAGTAAACAGGGTCACATCCAACACAATGACCCACTGGCCCAGTTGTACCACAATATAAAAAGGTAGTTGCTGAGCACTGCGTCTAGAGTTCAGACTCAGAGTTCAGAAATCCTGGGCAGAGTTCCTGTCTGACAGTGAGTCTTGGGTGCTCCTGGTCATCTTTGCGCCAGTAAACTTTTTCCAGAAAACCCCTCTGTTTCCATCTTCTGCCGCTCTCTGCAAACTCATGCAGAGCGACAACTTCCCCACTTAACTAGCTACAGCTTCCCATCTTATTCTCAATACAAGGTACCCTAGAACTCTTACTCATGGCCCCATACAGCTCTGGGTGATGGTGATACTGGCTACAGGTCCAGTTTACCCTTCTCACAGTGCTTCTTCTGGCTCCTGTCCTGGGACATCTCTGGTCTGCTGCTTTTTCCTCATAGGCTTCAGGTTGGTGTTCGGTAGCTTCATTACTTGAGGGGCCTGTACGGGCCACTGTAGGCCTTCCTGTCTGAAGCTACAGACATACACACTGTTTCTCTCCTGTTCTCCACTCTTCTGCCCCTGGAACAATGAGCACTTCCTCTTCCTAGAACAATCAGCACTTCTTCTGCCTCAGGATGAGGTTTAAAAGGGGTTGTACTCTCTAAATCCCAAGAGCATTACAGGTGTTTCTTGCTGTGTGTTGAATCTCTTGGTTTTAGTTTTCTTGATGTTGATTTTCTAATTGTGAATTTGCCTGGAAATCATCTGTTTTGGTTTGCATGTCTTCAGGGACATGGAATAGCAAATCAATGTCATCTACAAAGTCAAGGTCCTCTAAGTTCTGTGTGAAAGTCCATTGTATGCCCCTTGATTGTTTTGTGGTCTTTCTCGTTGCTCAATCCACTGCAAGTAAAAAGATCATGGATGACATAAGACTGACACTCATAGTAACCTCAAATGGCTTAGTTAGTTCACTGTTATGCTTGGCTTGTCATTTTTTCATAGAAGCTCTGAATGATGTTCAGACTGAGTTGTATATTTCTGACCATTTGGGCCTAGCCATTATTGTGGGATGTCTTATGTAATGTCTCATTGTGATTAGGATATGGATGAGAGTTTGCTGGCTGAATCTCAATCCTGAAAACACTTTCGCCAACCAGAAAAGATTATCTCAGTATCTGATAAAAATGCCCCAAAATTATATTGACACAATTAACTGATGAGGTGTTCTCCACATCATTTAAGTTTGAAACTGAGGGTTTTGTTGAAATTTAAAGTGTTGATTTTGATCCATGAAGCCCAAAGCAGTTAGAATCCTGCCTACTTCTTCCCAGGTGACACCATGGCAGTAGCAATTGTCTGAGGCACTTGAGCTGACCTCCATGTTGTCTAAACTGACACGGGCAGGCAGAAGGGTATTCTCAGTGAGCAGTCCCAAGATCTGCAACACATCAAACCCTAGTTCATCAGTGCTATAGTGCCAAGCCCTGGAAGACCCATCAAGGTCAGCTGGTAGCCTGCAGGGGGCTCCAGAGGTGAGAAAAGGACTGAAGTACCACACCCACTTGATAGAAGTTTCTCAAGTGGTGAGTCCCCTGCATTATACTTGGCTTCAATTCCAATGTGAATTGCAAGATTTGAAACTTCTCAATATGAACCCAGAGACAGCAGTTGTATTTGCAGTAGTCAATAGGGATTGTGACACATCTCCTCAGTATTATCTGTAACCCATTAATCTGGACACAGAGCTTCCATTAAATATCACTGGAGATCCCCAGACAAACATAGCTTGACAGCTATGAGTCACAGATACTGAAAGCTGTTGCTTTCTATGAAGTATATATACAAATAGTGTAGCATTTCTAATGGACAAAATAGATTACCATTCATTTTAAAAATAAATAATTCTGGGAACATAGGAAATGCCATACTGGATCAGGCCAATCATTCAGTGGTAAAAACCTGGTCCAGTCTCCAATAATAGCCAGTACCAGCTACTCCAAAGGGAAGTGCAAGGAAGCCTAAATTAGACAGTTATACGACAAATTGCTCCCAGAGAAAATTTCCTCCTAACTCCCAATAGTTGGAGGTAAACTTTGTTCCCTGAAGTTGAGCTGGCTTGAGAATCAGCAAAATATTACCCATGAGTCTCCTGAAACTGTTTAGTGTTTTGCTTCTTTTTTAAAACTTGAAAAAAATCAAAATTTCAATGAAACATTTCAGTTATAGAAAAATTACAATTGGTTTGCTTTATTTGATAGAATTATAAAATAAGTGTAATTCTGTGCCTCTTTAAGAGACATGGGGAAAAGAAATGGGGGAGTTACATGGCACAACAGGGGACGGCAGAAAAGTTAATGCAGATTCAGCATAGCCTGCTTATGGGACTTGGGGCAATGTGTGTAGCCTGGACCTACAAGCAAACTGGAATCAAGAGCACCCTTCTAGGGTGTCTCACTGAATTTCAGCAGGTGACTGAAAAGTGCATAAAGAAAACTGAACTGTGTATAGTTCACACTGAAGACACCCACTTTCCCCAGGCTGAGAAGAAGATTAGAGGGTCAGAATTGTACAAAAATCGTTCAGTACAAGCATACAGTATTTTCACAGGACAAGGGAAAATCAAAACGTACCAATTACCATTTAAACATTCCCCTAAACATAAGCTAAATCAATACTAAATGGGACTACCCTTTTCCCTTACACCAATAGCACAATATAAATTAACAAGAGATTGAATTAGAAATTGTTCCTTGGTTTCATTATTAAGTTCAGCCAGTTGTTAATTCAGTTTCTTTCCTTGGTTGCCTAGCAAAGACTTTAAAAGGTTTACAATACACTTACTGAGATAATGATCCTGAAGTGTTGGAATGGTAGTAGTTCCTGATCATAATCATGCTGAGGATATTTGGAGGTGTGAATTCCTAAAATCTCAGTCTCTTTTCTGTCCTGATTTTCCCTCTTTATCACAGGTTTAATACTCACCATTAAATTTTAACACTTGCCAGTAGATACCATGGAGTTACCACAGTTTTTGATCCAAGAGCCAGAACAGAGAAAACGATGATATCTCAAATATCAATAAAAAGAAAAGGAGTACTTGTGGCACCTTAGAGACTAACAAATTTATTTGAGCATAAGCTTTCGTGAGCTACAGTTGACTTCATCGGATGCATTTGGTGGAAAATACAGTGGGGAGATTTATATACACACAGAGAGAACATGAAACAATGGGTTTTATCATACACACTGTAAGGAGAGTGATCACTTAAGATGAGCCATCTCCTTACAGTGTGTATGATAAAAACCCATTGTTTCATGTTCTCTGTGTGTGTATATAAATCTCCCCACTGTATTTTCCACCAAATGTACCCGATGAAGTCAGTTGTAGCTCATGGAAGCTTATGCTCAAATAAATTTGTTAGTCTCTGAGATACCACAAGTATTCCTTTTCTTTTTGCGAATACAGACTAACACGGCTGCTACTCTGAAACCTGTCAAATATCAATGTGTGGTAGATGATGACTTTGTAATAATGATTAGTTATCTAGTAGCAATACACATTTCAGTGTTTATAGATGTGTTGGGGAGTGCTTTTATGGAACTAAGTTGTGCTGCTGGTACTTTCCAAAGTGACAGTAGAAACCATTAAAAATGTTTGTTCATTGCTCCCTATTGTTTCCCTTTACCTGTATATTTGCAGTTTTCCCTTATTTTAGTATAGAAATTTGACTACTTTAGGAGATTAATTTCCATTTTGATGGAGCCCACTCCAGATTTCCTCTGGTGGCAACACATTTTTACCAAACAAACAAGTTTACCTACTCCATGTTTATTTAGATAATTATTAGACCAGTTTTGTTTTTAACTCTGCCTTTCCTTATCCATCCCTAATTTGTTGTCTTCTTTATCCACCTCTTATGTACTCTTCTCCTTGCCTAACAATATGCCTGGAAGTCACCTTCTTCAGGATCTTCATATTTACAAACTAATCTATATGTCAATGCTCGAGCCATCTCTCAGACAACATACTGTATTTTGGACTCTCTCTGAACTTAGGGTCGAACTATTTTTATTTTCCTCATCATTGACAGCAGGGTCAATGGACTGTGCCACTAAATTAATCAGTATGGATTTAATGCTGTGCACACTCTGCAGTGGGTTATCAGCAGGTTGAGCCTGAGGTGCAAGGCAGTGACTTGGCAGATTTCCCCTTTGCTTCCATGTTAGCTTGTCAGCCCTCTTATTCAAAAAGAGACACTAATAAATTATACTAGTACTGACAGCTGCTTCTGCCCACTGCTAGGCATGTCAGACTCTGTTACATCACTGTCAGATAAAAGAACTCTACAGTTTTCCATGAAGTTTCCTCCAAATAGAAATCATCCACAACCTCCCACTCCTTGTTCCCCTACTTCTCACCCACAAACAAAATGAACAGGCACAAGCACAAAACTGTATGGCAGCTGGGTTGAGGCTGAGGTTTTTTCTGAGCCATTTAGAGCTACAGAGAATGACTTCTTAGAAAATGGTAGATTTTGGAAAAAGACTGTCTGACATTTCCCGAACTTGAAAAATGGGGCTGTGTGTGTGTGTGTGTGTGTGAGAGAGAGAGAGAGAGAGAGAGAGAAAGAGAGGGTGCAGCACAGACAGAAGGGAAAAAAGAACTATATGTGCTTCACAAAATAGGGTTTTTAAGATTAATAGTAAATTTAGTGCATTTGAAAGCAGAAGAGACAGACATCTTCCCTTTTACAGACCCCATAAGCCTTTTAAAAAATAACATATTGCTGTGTGTGGCAAGCTATTCTTTTTATCCTTTAGAATTTCAGAATCTTTTTCATCAGACCATTAGTGCAACATCTGAGATTTTAGGTACATTTTCATCCTAAATTCTTCTGAAACCCTGATTTAAAAGCAGTCATTTAAAAGTTCCTGCAGATCTGAATTACATTTGTGAATTTGATAGAAACAATCTTCTAATGAGTGGGACAGATGGCCCGAGAAAATTATGTGTAATTTCTAAGGGCCAGATTCTGGCATGCTTACTCATGTCAACTATTAGCTTGCACTGGGAGTAGTCTTGAATTCAGTGGTTCAGTGATATAGATAGCAGAATCGGGGCTTAGGTGAGACTTTTCGTTTAATTCTCCCCCTATGCTGTGCTAAAATGAATGCTTATATTCTTTCATTCAATTAGATATGAAACAGATGCTCATATTAATTTTTTTCTTTGCTTTCCATATTTACATTCTTTTTTTTATGAGTCAGGTTCTTTGATTTCCTTGAGTACATGATAGGCATTAAGAGCAGCCTAGCCCAATTAACAATTTCTAGCTTATTTACTAGTTTCACATATCTTTTGAGAATCTGATCCATCTCCTAGAGCAAACAATAGCAGGAAAAAAGAAATGAGTTGATTGGTGGAACCACCGGCACACAGGAGATGCTGGGGGGAAGAGGAGGAGCTGGCTACCAGTGGGTGCTAAGAACCCACTAATTTTTTTTCTGTGGGTGCTGCAGGGCTGGAGCATCCACGGAGTCAGCACCTATGGTAATATCTGTTATTGGACCAACTTCTGCTGAGACAAGATTTTGAGCTTCACAGAGCTCTTCAGGTCTGGAAAATGTAACCAGAGACTCACAGCTAAATAGAAGATAGGACAGATTATTAAGCATAATACATTATATACATAATAACATGGGTTAACACATGTTGCAAGAAGCCACTTGACATGAAGTTGACAATTAACATCTCTGCAGTCATAGTCTAGTAGGTTACAAATTTTGTAACAAGTCATAAAACCAGTGTCTGAGACCACTTTTACTGTCTAGCAGACTTATGAATTCAAATTCCCATCCTAGTCTTTTGAAGGTCCTATGCAGGTTTTCCTTGAGGATGAGGAATGATAGGTCATATATAGAGTGATCATTTTGTGAAAAATATTCTCTCATGGGTGAAAGGGTGTTTTTGTATTATCATTTTTCTTTGTGTGTTCATTTGAGAGTGTAGTGATTATCTGCCTTCACCCATATACTTGCTGTTGGGGCATTTAGTGCACTGGATTAGATACATCATATGTTGTGATAGGCATTCATAGGACCTAGGTATCTTGAAAGGTTTGTTGGGGAGATATTGATCATCATGCAGGGGTTGGGTGGGGTCGGGCGTGGAATGCCAGAGGAAGGGATTCAGGAAAGATTTCTTTCCAGGATGTGGTCGCCATCAAGTATGGTTGTAATTGTTTGATACCCCACAGGGGTTCCAGTGTGGGGTGATAGATGACAACTAGAGGAATGTGGTCTCCATGGGGTTCTTTTTTCTGTATTGAAACAGGTTTTTTGGGTGGCTGAGAAGGGGTTCACTCTGCACAGGTGCGCCTCCTTCTATCTACTTTTGGGAATTAGCTCTCACTGCATCTGGTGCCCCCTTCTGCTAGTTGCTTGCACCATGGCACCTCTCTCTGTGACTTGGCCCTCTAATAAGGTCACTATCTAGTCCTCCCCTTCAGATAATATGGGAGGATAATATGGTTTTTTTTGTTTAACTATATCCTGATTTTTGGTAAACAACAAATTGCAGTAACAGTTTTGATAAAACTTTTTACTAAAGTTTTACTCATCCATGCTTTTTTTTCCCCCTTATTCTAATATATGGTCTTGCAACTTGTTTTTTCAAAAAGAAAAACAGTACTTGTGGCATCTCAGAGACTAACAAATTTATTTGAGCATAAGCTTTCGTGAGCTATAGCTCACTTCATCAGATGCATTCGGTGGAAAATACAGTGGGGAGATTTATATACACACACACAGACAACATGAAACAATGGGTTTTATCATACACACTGTAAGCAGAGTGATCACTTAAGATGAGCTAATACCAGCAGGAAGGTGGGGGGAGAAGGAGGAAAACCTTTTATGGTGATAATCAAGGTGGCCATTTCCAGCAGTTAACAAGAACGTCTGAGGAACAGTAGCGGGTGGGGTTGGGGGGAGAAATAACATGGGGAAATAGTTTTACTTTGTGTAATGACCCATCCACTCCCAGTCTCTATTCAAGCCTAATTGTATCCAGATTGCAAATTAATTCCAATTCAGCAGTCTCTCGTTGGAGTCTGGTTTTGAAGTTTTTTGTTGAAGGATAGCCCCTCTCAGGTCTATAATTGAGTGACCGGAGAGACTGAAGTGTTCTCTGACTGGTTTTTGAATGTTATAATTCTTGACGTCTGATTTGTGTCCATTTATTCTTTTACGTAGAGACTGTCCAGTTTGACCAAAGTACATGGCAGAGGGGCATTGCTGTCACATGATGTCATATATCACATTGGTAGATGCGCAGGTGAACGAGCCTCTGATAGTGTGGCTGATGTGATTAGGCCCTATGACGGTGTCCCCTGAATAGATATGTGGACAGAGTTGGCAATGGGCTTTGTTGCAAGGATAGGTTCCTGGGTTAGTGGTTCTGTTGTGTGGTATGTGGTTGCTGGTGAGTATTTGCTTCAGGTTGGGGGGCTGACTGTAAGCAAGGACTGGCCTGTCTCCCAAGATCTGTGAGAGTGATGGGTCATCCTTCAGGATAGGTTGTAGATCTTTGATGATGCATTGGAGAGGTTTTAGTCGGGGTCTGAAGGTGATGGCGAGTGGCGTCCTGTTATTCTCTTTGTTGGGCCTGTCCTGTAGTAGGTGACTTCTGGGTACTCTTCTGGCTCTGTCAATCTGTTTCTTCACTTCAGCAGGTGGGTATTGTAGTTGTAAGAATGCATGATAGAGATCTTGTAGGTGTTTGTCTCTGTCTGAGGGGTTAGAGCAAATGCGTAGCGCTTGGCTGTAGACAATGGATCGAGTGGTATGATCTGGATGAAAGCTAGAGGCATGTAGGTAGGAATAGCGGTCAGTAGGTTTCTGATATAGGGTGGTGTTTATGTGACCATCGCTTATTAGCACCGTAGTGTCCAGGAAGTGGATCTCTTGTGTGGACTGGTCCAGGCTGAGGTTGATGGTGGGATGGAAATTGTTGAAATCATGGTGGAATTCCTCAAGGACTTCTTTTCCATAGGTCCAGATGATGAAGATGTCATCAATGTAGTGCAAGTAAAGTAGGGGCATTAGGGGACGAGAGCTGAGGAAGCGTTGTTCTTAGTCAGCCATAAAAATGTTGGCATACTGTGGGGCCATGCGGGTACCCATCGCAGTGCTGCTGATTTGAAGGTATACATTGTCCCCAAATCTGAAATAGTTATGTGATCACTCTCCTTACAGTGTGTATGATAAAACCCATTGTTTCATGTTTTCTGTGTGTGTATATAAATCTCCCCACTGTATTTTCTACCGAATGCATCTAATGAAGTGAACTGTAGCTCACAAAAGCTTATGCTCAAATAAATTTGTAAGTCTCTAAGGTGCCACAAGTACTCCTTTTCTTTTTGCGAATACAGACTAACATGGCTGCTACTCTGAAACTTGTTTTTTGTTTTCAAGGAGACTCCTTAAAAATCACATCTTACAAAAAAAGCTTTGTGATTAGGACATTTGCATTCCTAAAGTGTGAATGTTTTTGCAGATAAGAAATTAGGGTTCCATGCTTGCTAATTAATTAACAACTAATTAAAATGTCCCAATTTTATCACATAAAACTTACTTATACTTCAGTAAGTTTTGTGGATTGCTGTTCTGTGATTTTGTTAAGTGAGCAGCAGGATAATGAATAATAATTAGAGACAATTATGTTCAAATAAGAGCAAGTGTCCTTTTATTAATCAAGAGGACTTACTCTTAGAAGGAAACAAGATAAAGTTCTGTCTTGGATGGTATCAAATATGCTGTGAAACTTTAAATATTTTAGGAGTTTTTCATCAGAAATGTATGTAATCCACAGAGTTTTACATAGATTGGTAATTAGGAAAATTAATATTTATTGTGGTCTCGTGTACACCAAAAAGTAATAACTTGTAGTTACAAAGTTTCATACGGGGACAATTTGTACCTGTAATGTAATATAAAAGTTTACTCTCAAGAAATTAAAATCTTGGTTTATCTCTCTTCCCCACAAAAAAACTGCTACATCATTAACTGAAGATTCATTCACTGATTAATTTGATTTACCTTCCCTTCCAATATTCAGATATGTTATCAAGTGTGTCAACATAATAATAAGAGGCATTTTGGGAATCAGTTTCATTGCTGTGTAGAGAAAACACATGCAGATGTGGCATGGTGTAAAGGTTATGAGCTCTTTTCTCCATTGTCCTACTTCTTGTGTAGTTATTTACACCATTGCAAATTCAGTGTGAAGTGGGTATGAAATACCATCAGATCAAAATGGTAGTCTTTTGCACTCACTTTCCACTGATTTAAATGACTATGGAAGGCTCAGGGCAATGATGTGTCTGAGCCTTTATCAGCATAAGTAGAGCTGGCTGGGAAATTTTTAACAAGAAAAATTTTCATGGGGGAATGTGGATTTGTCAAGACCTAACCTTTTAGTGGAAATGTATCAGTATAGACAAAAGTTTCTTAGGTCCAGCATGACAAAAGTGGACATAGACAGACAACACCTAAATAGCAATGGCATTCACCTGAAATATGAGAAACCCAGGTTCAAATCCCTGCTCTGACTCAGATATTTGAATCTAAGTCTTCTACTGCCAAGGTCAGAGGGGTGTTGGGGTCTCTTTGTTAAAATATTGAAGGGACTTACTTTTGTTATTCACTGGAGTGAGTGAAAAGAAAAATTGAAAACACTTTTTTTTTCCTTTGTAAAACAGAATTCAGTTTTCTGACCAGCCTTAAACAAGAGTTCAGGATCGGTCATGTTACTCACAAGTGGTAAAGCCATGAATAAGTACAGAAGTCATTTTGAAAGCAAACAAATAAAAGCCTTAAAGCAAGCCACATCATCATATATGCTGTATTCAGCACCACATGTTATAGAAACAGTATTATGGATATATTTTCTATAACTTCAATATGTTTGGTTGGCATACTGATCTTCCCTAGGTGCACCAGCTTGCATTTTGCTTTGAAGAGCTCTTTGCACTCTATAGAACATCTTTCCTGATATCTAAAGGCGAGATTCTGATATTGGTTTTCATGCTAAGTGACACTTTACTTACTCCATTAAAATAAATGAAACCACTCAAGGAGCAAGGTGCAGCATGACCAATTGTATTGGAATCTCACTCAAAGCAAATACAATCACATGGTTGATCCAAAGAAGGAAGGAGAAAGAGTATTGAAACTTTCATACAATAGGTAATTTAAGATAGATCATGATTTTATAAAAAGAAAAGGAGTACTTGTGGCACCTTAGAGACTAACAAATTTATTAGAGCATAAGCTTTCGTGACCTACAGCTCACTTCATCGGATGCATTTGGTGGAAAAAACAGAGGAGAGATTTATATACACACACACAGAGAACATGAAACAATGGGTTTATCATACACACTGTAAGGAGAGTGATCACTTAAGATAAGCCATCACCAGCAGCGGAGGGGGGGGGGAAGGAGGAAAACCTTTCATGGTGACAAGCAAGGTAGGCTAATTCCAGCAGTTAACAAGAATATCAGAGGAACAGTGGGGGGTGGGGTGGGAGGGAGAAATACCATGGGGAAATAGTTTTACTTTGTGAAATGACTCATCCATTCCCAGTCTCTATTCAAGCCTAAGTTAATTGTATCCAGTTTGCAAATTAATTCCAATTCAGCAGTCTCTCGTTGGAGTCTGGTTTTGAAGCTTTTTTGTTGAAGTATAGCCACTCTTAGGTCTGTGATCGAGTGACCAGAGAGATTGAAGTGTTCTCCAACTGGTTTTTGAATGTTATAATTCTTGACGTCTGATTTGTGTCCATTCATTCTTTTACGTAGAGACTGTCCAGTTTGGCCAATGTACATGGCAGAGGGGCATTGCTGGCACATGATGGCATATATCACATTGGTAGATGCGCAGGTGAACGAGCCTCTGATAGTGTGGCTGATGTGATTAGGCCCTATGATGGTATCCCCTGAATAGATATGTGGACAGAGTTGGCAACGGGCTTTGTTGCAAGGATAGGTTCCTGTGTTAGTGGTTCTGTTATGTGGTGTGTGGTTGCTGGTGAGTATTTGCTTCAGATTGGGGGGCTGTCTGTAAGCAAGGACTGGTCTGTCTCTCAAGATCTGTGAGAGTGATGGGTCGTCCTTCAGGATAGGTTGTAGATCCTTGATGATGCGTTGGAGAGGTTTTAGTTGGGGGCTGAAGGTGATGGCTAGTGGCGTTCTGTTGTTTTCTTTGTTGGGCCTGTCCTGTAGTAGGTGACTTCTGGGTACTCTTCTGGCTCTGTCAATCTGTTTCTTCACTTCAGCAGGTGGGTATTGTAGTTGTAGGAATGCATGATAGAGATCTTGTAGGTGTTTGTCTCTGTCTGAGGGGTTGGAGCAAATGCGGTTATATCGTAGCGCTTGGCTGTAGACAATGGATCGAGTGTTATGATCTGGATGAAAGCTAGAGGCATGTAAGTAGGAATAGCGGTCAGTAGGTTTCCGATATAGGGTGGTGTTTATGTGACCATCGCTTATTAGCACCGTAGTGTCCAGGAAGTGGATCTCTTGTGTGGACTGGTCCAGGCTGAGGTTGATGGTGGGATGGAAATTGTTGAAATCATGGTGGAATTCCTCAAGAGCTTCTTTTCCATGGGTCCAGATGATGAAGATGTCATCAATGTAGCGCAAGTAGAGTAGGGGCATTAGGGGACGAGAGCTGAGGAAGCGTTGTTCTAAGTCAGCCATAAAAATGTTGGCATACTGTGGGGCCATGCGGGTACCCATCGCAGTGCCGCTGATTTGAAGGTATACATTGTCCCCAAATGTGAAATAGTTATGGGTGAGGACAAAGTCACAAAGTTCAGCCACCAGGTTAGCCGTGACAGTATCGGGGATACTGTTCCTGACGGCTTGTAGTCCATCTTTGTGTGGAATGTTGGTGTAGAGGGCTTCTACATCCATAGTGGCTAGGATGGTGTTTTTAGGAAGATCACCAATGGACTGTAGTTTCCTCAGGAAGTCAGTGGTGTCTCGAAGATAGCTGGGAGTGCTGGTAACAAAGGGCCTGAGGAGGGAGTCTACATAGCCAGACAATCCTGCTGTCAGGGTGCCAATGCCTGAGATGATGGGGCATCCAGGATTTCCAGGTTTATGGATCTTGGGTAGCAGATAGAATACCCCAGGTCGGGGCTCCAGGGGTGTGTCTGTGCGGATTTGTTCTTGTGCTTTTTCAGGGAGTTTCTTGAGCAAATGCTGTAGTTTCTTTTGGTAACTCTCAGTGGGATCAGAGGGTAATGGCTTGTAGAAAGTGGTGTTGGAGAGCTGCCTAGTAGCCTCTTGTTCATACTTCGACCTATTCATGATGACGACAGCACCTCCTTTGTCAGCCTTTTTGATTATGATGTCAGAGTTGTTTCTGAGGCTGTGGATGGCACTGTGTTCTGCATGGCTGAGGTTATGGGGTAAGCGATGCTGCTTTTCCACAATTTCAGCTCGTGCACGTCGGCGGAAGCACTCTATGTAGAAATCCAGGCTGCTGTTTCGACCTTCAGGAGGAGTCCACCCAGAATCCTTCTTTTTGTAGTGTTGGCAGGAAGGTCTCTGTGGATTAATATGTTGGTCAGAGGTGTGTTGGAAATATTCCTTGAGTCTGAGACATCGAAAATAGGATTCTAGGTCACCACAGAACTGTATCATGTTCGTGGGGGTGGAGGGGCAAAAGGAGAGGCCCCGAGATAGGACAGATTCTTCTGCTGGGCTAAGAGTATAGTTGGATAGATTAACAATATTGCTGGGTGGGTTACGGGAACCATTGTTGTGGCCCCTTGTGGCATATAGTAGTTTATATAGCTTAGTGTCCTTTTTCTTTTGTAGAGAAGCAAAGTGTGTTTTGTAAATGGCTTGTTTAGTTTTTGTAAAGTCCAGCCACGAGGAAGTTTGTGTGGAAGGTTGGTTCTTTATGAGAGTATCCAGTTTTGAGAGCTCATTCTTAATCTTTCCCTGTTTGCTGTAGAGGATGTTGATCAGGTGGTTCCGCAGTTTGAGAGTGTGTGGCACAAGCTGTCAGCATAGTCTGTGTGGTATGTAGATTGTAATGGATTTTTTACCTTCAGTCCTTTCGGTATGATGTCCATCTGTTTGCATTTGGAGAGGAAGATGATGTCTGTCTGTATCTGTGCGAGTTTTTCATGAAGTTGACAGATTTCCACTCTATTTATATATGATTTTATAGAACAATATACTCCATTTGGAAAACATATTAATTAGCAGGAGTAATTTTGCATGCTTGCAATAGCACTAATTTTGGGATGGACATTGTGACAGGACAGGTTTCTGCTCCTGTCTCTTTCAAGTCGCAAACAGCTTGGAGACTTTCTTATGGTAACCACCTTATGTGGCTTATTTCACACTGTCCTCCCTGACACTTTTACAGACTTGTGTAGCCTTGCATCTACAATACACAATCCCTAGCTCCCTTTAGCAAGAAGGGGAGAGACGGAAACAGCCTTCCCCTGAGAAATCCTTTGACCTGTGACTCATTCTGCCTGCCTTTTTCTCTCTATAATTTCACTCATTGTACTTCCTTCCTATATCTTTTCTACCTTTGGCCTAATGGGCTAATTAGCCTCTCAGCTCTCCTCAGTCCATGCCAATCCATCTATTAGGCATAGGTCTTCTTATTCAGGTCTACTCTAGAACCACTAATTGGAGTTGCAGTGACCAGAGTGATGAATCAGTGGCTACTGCTCAGCACTCTGTCACACACATATAAAGTAAGTATTTAAGTATCAAGATCAACTCACCTTCAGTTCTATACAAACTTTACAATTACAGATCGGAGTATATATCAGAAAGCTACACTTCAGACAGGGGTAGATGTGCCCAGCATGTTTATCAGGCAAGTTACAGGGGTGCAGAGGGACTGCTGCTGATATCCTGAGTGTAGATGAACCAGTTTCCAGAACAAACCACAGAAGCTGTGGCACACACCATCTACATTCAGAATGGCTTACAGGCCAGGCAGAGACAGGCATATTATTCCTGGATCTTATTACTGCATATGACACAATTTGGCATACAGGCCTCTTGTACCAACTGTTATTGGTCCTACAGCAATGGGTTGTCATGGCTCTGGAACTGCTGCTGAGAGGTTGCCAGTTTCAAGTTTCACTTGGACAAAAATCAGGTTCTGCAGTTCCCAAACAATGGTCTGCCTGGGGGATTCGTTCTAACACCAGTACTTCAGCCTCTTCACAAGTGACCTTCCCTATACTACTGCCAGGTATTTTACCTACACAGATGACATCTGCCTGGCTGTGCAGGATCAGGATTTCACTCACTTAAGAGAAGTCCTGAATGCAGATATAAGAGAAATGGCCAACTATTGTAAAAGAGGAAGACTTAAACCAAGTACCAAAAAGAGAGTTTCTAGGTGCTTCCATATAAACCACACACAGGCCAATAAAGAGCTCAACATCCTTTTGAACATCCAGAGGCTGGACCATGACCCAAAGCCTGTCTATCTAGGTGTTACACTTGACCGCAGCTGGACTTCAAACGAACACCTTATCAAGACCTTACTGAAAATAAAGACAAGAAACAACCAGATCAGCAAACTACAAGCAGGGAAGCCAACAGCAGAC
The DNA here is from genome assembly GCF_009764565.3 of Dermochelys coriacea. NCBI lineage: Eukaryota > Metazoa > Chordata > Testudines > Dermochelyidae > Dermochelys > Dermochelys coriacea. The sequence goes on from NC_050070.1 coordinate 54,114,291, forward strand.
AATAAGAAGCTCTGGAATTGCCTTGTGCTATTCTGTAGCAGAGCATTGTTCCCCAGTATGTCTCCTTTCACTCAGGACTAGTAGACACTCATCTGAATGAAATCATGTGTATAATAACTGGTACAGTGAGACCAATCAACCTAGCGTGGCTGCTGGTCCTGTACCACATTGTCTCTTCTGACATCAGGTGACAAGTCACCTTGCGGAACTGCTCATTAAGGTGCAAAACATGCCACATGTACCCCTGTTTAAAGATGTGTCTAATCCATCAATCTACTGTCTTAGGTCAAGGCACACTATTTAGACAATTCCTTTAAAGAACCTCAGTGTCATCTCCAAATGTACTAGGTAGCAAAAATAAGTTTCAAATATAGCCAATACCTATCTCATGACAGATCAACAGTCCATCTCCCTAGTTTTGACCTTCCACGCTGTTGTGTGTTTGATTGTCGTGGTAATAGAATCTTGTTGTTGCTATTGCAACTGAGTTAGATTATTAGGGGATAGCCCAGCCAGTTTTGGTTGGTTTTTGGTTAGTTCAGTGTGTGGCAATAAATGGGTGCTTTTAAGGGATACAGCTCTCTGTGTCTCCAGTGATTTCTTCCTAAAACTGTTGCCCCCAAGGATATAATAACATGGCAACGAGGATGGGATGTCTGTACTGCCCCAGCAACAGAAGAAAGTAGAAGTCAAGGTACAAAAAAAAAAAACCTTTTTGCTGCTGGAACGGGGTAAGAACTGAGTGTGCAAACTGAAACTAAAACCATGGCTACACTTACAGGGCCACTGGAATCTTTTGAGGAGACTCTAGGGCAATGGCATGTATATACTGAGCGTTTTGAGCTTTTTGTTATTGAAAATGACATTACAGAAGAGAAGAAGTTGCTAATATTCCTAAGGGTTGTAGGGCTAAGACCTACTCCCTGCTACGCAGCTTACTACACCCTGTTAAGACAGAGACCAAATCTTACATTGACATTGTGGAAATCCTGGGGTCCCATTTTTCTCCAAAAGCATTGGTAATTACTGAAAAATATAGGCTCCACAAAAGAGACCAGAAAGAAGATGAAACAGCTGTACAATTTGTAGCAACTTCGAAAAGGCTTGCAGAACACTGTGAATTTAAGGAAATATTAAATGACACCCTACGTGACAGGCTAGTGTGTGACCTGCACAGTGAAGCTATATGGAAGCGTCTATTGATGGAGGCTCAACTTACCTTACAGAAGGCTGTTGATATTGTGGACTCCATGGAACTGGCAACAAAGGAGGCTCAATACATCCCCTAGGGTGTATAAGGTGTCACAAGAACATACCCACAAAACTGTGCGGAGTCAGGAATGTTATCGGGTCACCAGGCATCGGAATGCTGGTGTAAGGAGCTGGTGTGTCGACACTGTGGCAAAAAGGGACACATTGAATGTGCCTGTAAACAAAAGAAAAAGAGGCCTGTGGTCTGGCCAACCAAAAGGGAAACTGTATACCCTAGAGCAGACCCAGGATGACCAAGGAGGCACCTCATCACAAGAAGAAGTGCCACTGTACGTTTTGTCTTTGGCAGTGGGCTCACATGAATACTGAGTAACCCCGGCAAACCTATACGCATGGAACTGGACACTGGTGCAGCCGTCTTGCTGGTCCCCGAGACTGTGTATAAAAAGAAAAGCTACAGCATCTTCTGCTTAAAGCAACAAAAACTGTTCTGAAGACATACACAGGAGTGCCCATGTTGGACACTACTGATGTTAAGGTGGAGCTCAATGGACAGGCTGCTAAATTGCCACTGGTTTTGGTGAGAGGTAATTACCCAGCCTTAATGGGCAGGTCTGGGCTTAGGAAGATCCAGCTGAACTGGGCAGAAGTGTACCAAATGACTAAAGAAGAAACCGGTCTGCCCAATATACTAAGGAAACATGCTACTGTTTTTGGAGAGGATCTGGGAAATATGAAGGGAATCACTGTGACATTGAACATTAAACCTGACAGTCAACCAAAATATCTGAAAGCCAGAACTGTGCCATATGCCATCAGGCCGAAGGTTGAAGCGGACCTGGAGCACCTGGTCACAAATGGAGTCCTAATACCAGTTACCCATAGCCCATGGGCCACTCCTATCATTCCAATAGTGAAGAAAGATGGCTCCTTCCAGATTTGCAGTGATTTTAAAGTCAATGTCAACCCAGTGTTGTGTGCAGAGCAATACCCGCTTCCCCGCATCAATGACCTCTTTTCAGGCCTTGCTGGGGGACAAAAATTCAGTAAGATTGATCTGAGTCAAGCGTACTTACAGATGCATGTTGATGAAAAGTCCCAAGAGCTGTTGACTGTTGTGATGCATAAGGGGCTTTATCAATACTGTCGTCTACCCTTCGGAATAATGTCTGCTCCCACCCTATTCCAGAGGGCTATGGATCAGATCTTGTGTGGCTTGCCAGGAGTCCAGTGCTATCTGGACAACATCCTGGTCACTGGAAGGAATGAGGAGGATCACCTAAAGAATTTAGAAGCTACCCTTCAAAGACTGCAAAAGTATGGCCTACAAGTCCGAAAAGACAAGGGTGAATTCTTCCAGCCCTCTGTTGAATATTTGGGACACATCATTGATGCTACAGGTCTTCGTAAGACCCCCGCAAAAGTTAAGGCTATTGTGAAGGCTCCCCATCCTCGAAATGTTTCATAGTAGCAGCCATGTTAGTCTGTATTCGCAAAAAGAAAAGGAGTACTTGTGGCACCTTAGAGACTAACAAATTTATTAGAGCATAAGCTTTCGTGAGCTATAGCTCACTTCATCGGATGCATCCTCGAAATGTTAGCCAGATTTGCTCATTTCTAGGACTATTAAACTATTATGGAAAGTTCATCTCACAGTTAGCCACACTGATAAAACCACTTCACGAACTCCTTTGGCAGAACAAGGCCTGGATGTGGACTGAAGCCTGTGATGTTGCATTTAACAAAGCTAAGGATGCATTGCTAAATTCTGAAGTTCTGACGCACTTTGATCCATCCTTATCCCTACAGTTGGCCTGCAATGCCTCCACTTATGGAATGGGAGCAGTTGTGTCACACATTATGCCTTTGGGAGAAGACAGACCTATTGCTTTTGCTTCACACACTCTAAGCAAAGCAAAAACTAACTATGCCCAAATCAAATGCGAGGCATTGGGAATCTTTTTCGGAATTTGGAAGTTTCATCAGTTCCTGTTTGGATGGAATTTTACTCCTCTCACAGACCATCGACCTCTGACTTCAATTGTTGTATCCCACACTGCCATTCCCCCATTAGCTGCTAGTCGTATGCAATGTTGGGCATTGTTTCTTTCCGCGCACACATATGAAAGCAAATATAGGAAATCCACTCTGCACAGCAATGTGGATGGTCTCTCAAGGCTGCCTTTGCCAGTCAAACGTCAAGATATTGCCCAGTAGGAAATCTTTTATTTTGAACAGATAGAGAATACATCCATCACCTATACTCAGGTAAAGAAAGCAACTCGAGTTGACTCAGTATTGTCCCAAGTTATGGACCTGCTGATGCATGGAACATCTCGACAAACTTCTCTGGTCTCACCTGACCTTGTTACCAACATGTCCAGGAGGGTGGAGTTATCGATCCAATTGGGTTGTTTGTTGTGGGGGGACATGTCATTATTCCACCACCATTGAGATCACAGATGTTAGAACAGCTACATTCCGATCACTGTGGAATAGTGCACATGAAGGAAATTGCACAAAGCTATTTTTGGTGGCCTGGATTGGACAGTGCTATTGAAGAGAAGGCAAGAGCTTGTATGTTATGTCAGGGTGTGAGGAATGCACCCCAGTGAGCACCCCTACACCCATGGGATTGGCCTGAAAACCCATGGAAACGTATTCATGTTGACTTTGCTGGTTTCCTTGAAGGAAGCATGTTCTTGGTGGTGGTAGATGCCCATTCTAAATGGCCAGAAGTCTCTATAATGCAGTCCATGACTGCAGAGAGTACTATCCAAAAACTATGAGGACTCTTTAGTCATTTCGGTCTGCCAGAACAACTTGTGAGCGACAATGGACCACAGTTAGTCTCTCAGCAGTTTCAAAATTTTATGAAGGCAAATGGGATACACCACATCACTTCAGCACCATATCATCCATCCGCCAGTGGAATAGCTGAATGATTTGTGCAGACAATGGAACAAGCTTTGAAATTGGCAAGGGGACAACACTCCATTCAAAAGCATCTGGACACCTTCTTACTATCCTACAGAAACACACCTCATGCTACAACCAAGGCATCACCGGCCTTTCTAATGATGGGACAACAGCTGCGCACTTGCTTTGATCTGCTGAAACTTTCTGAACCCCGACAAATTGTGCAATGTCAGCAGCAAGATCAAGTCATCTGGCATGCACCCAGAGCAAAAGATCGAACCTTTAGCCCGGCAGCCGGTTTTGGCTTGGAATTATACTTCTGGAGCTAAATGGGTCCCTGCCACTGTCATCTCTCAAACAGGGCCTGTTTCCTACACAGTCCGGACTACAGAGGATCTCACCTGGTGGCGACATGTAAATCAGCTGCTGCCAAGTCATACCAGTCCTCAGGACACATCTTCAGTTGAGTTGCCTGACTTCACCACTTCCAGTGAGACACCAAATCAAAAGTCACCTGTTCCTGACTTTCTCCCTCCATTAGTGCTGGCGGCAGAGATACCCCCCTGCCTGGAACAAGCTGATACCACATCCTTGCCCATTCGCCCTGCGAACTCTGAGCCCATTGTCAGGCCTGTGCCCAAGGCACTTTTGGGAGCAACAACACCAGAAGTCCACTGTAATCCATCTAGAGACAGAAGGCCTTCTCAATGGCTGGATCTTTGAGCAGGGGGTTGGACTAGATGACCTCCTGATGTCCCTGCCAACCCTGATATTTTATGATTCTGTGATTGTATAATCTTTAGCTAGGCAAACCTATGTTTATGGGGCAAAATAATCTCCACGGTTTAACCGGGAACGGAGGCAGTCTACCCTCCTTCTCTAGTTCAGTCTCATTAAGGGGGAGGAATATGTTTTGTATTTGGTTGTCGTGGTAATAGAATCTTGTTGTTGCTATGGCAACTGAGTTAGATTATTAGGGGATAGCCCAGCCAGTTTTGGCTGGTTTTTGGTTAGTTCAGTGTGTGGCAATAAATGGGTGCTTTTAAGGGATACAGCTCTCTGTGTCTCTAGTGATTTCTTCCTAAAACTGTTGCCCCAAGGATATAACCCTCATCATCTAAGGACAAAGATCAATTGCTTCTGATGTATAGTGACTGGATGTGATTCAAATGACTATAATTAGTGCTTCTCTGACTCTCCCCTTTGCTGCTGTGGACAGTTAGAAGATGCAGATCATATACTTGCAGACTTCATCTGTTGACAAGGGCTTCCTGGCTCCTTCATGGACTAGTACAATGCCCTTCCCTCATGTTATGGACATTTAGACTAACATTCTTGATTTGAATGGTTAGGTAAGTACAATTGCAATTTTTTTTTTAAAGAGGGATTGTCCAGAAGCTGGAGGGCTCAGGTGAGATTCTAGCTGATGCAGCCAGAATTCCTTCCCAGGCAGTATATACGACCTTCAAGAGGGTTGTCACAAGAGCCCAGATCCACCAAAAGACTTAAGTGTGGAAACACCTAACATTTAGGCTCCTTAAAAATCACTGGAATCCACAATGCCTGGGATAGGTGTATAGTCTCTCAATACAATATGTGGGGAGAGAGAGGTGCCTCTGAATGGGACCGTTACAGCCAGCGTGCTAGGTGACTCCCTCCCTAAACTAGCCAATGGGAGATGCCAAAAAGACAGGTCACCTGCTTCTCAAAGTGAAGGCTGCAGGGAAGCACACATCTTTGCTTGTGGTCAGAAGCTGGGAATCCCTCTTTTAGATTCAGGGAGTGGAGGTGTTTTAAGCCATTCTTGCAAGAAATGCAGAAGCACAAGATGCCTTAACTTTTAACCCAGTAGTTATATCTCTCACTGGCACTGTGGGAGACCTCTGTTTAATTCTGTCCTCTGCCTGCAGGGGAGCAGGGATTTCAACAAGGGTCTCCCATCTTTCAGGTAAGCACTCTAACCACTGAGCAATTGGAGACTTTGGTATATACATCCCTCGGTCTCTCCCATTGAGTCTATTGCACATGGGATAATAATTCAAGAGCCATTGGAACAGAGAGAAAGTGAGGATGACTATAGCCTGGTATGTAGGGTGCATATCCTGAGGAAGGAGATCTAGACAGTTAGAAGCCTAAATACCTTTGAGGATATGAGCCTAGGAGCTTCTCATAAAGAAAGGCATTCAGCTTTGTAAATGAAAGCTACTGGGAGACCAAGGACAGTCTCTGCAGGCCCTCTCTGGAGCAGTGAAGGTCAAGCTGGGGCAATGCGGGAGGGCTGACAGATTTCCCCAGATGAGTGAGCAAGCAGGAGGTAGTTCCTGAAAGTTTTCTGGGGAGGACTAAGGGAAGTAGAGAAGTGCTGCTGAGAAAATTTGAGAAGAAAAGACTCTAGGGAAACTGCCCTAGAGTCTGCTCTGCTGGCCATGGGACTGGATAATAAAAGACCCTGAGAAGGGAAAGGTCCAGTGGAATTACCCTGGAGCCTGCTGCCCTGCACAAAGACAGGGTACAGGGGGAAAACAGGTTAGAATTAAAAAGGTGCTCAAGAGGGGTGAATATTAAGTATGTGGGACTTGTTTAACTCTAGGAGGGGGATGATGTTTAAGCTTCTTCACTTATCAGGGAAATTGGATGATTCTCTACCCAGAAGAGCAAGCTGTATGAGCTCTGGGAAGAGTCTGGGTGGACAGCAAACAACTAGAGTCATATAAGAACCTTTACGTTTTGGCAATTGGACCTTTCTTGAAGACTAAGGTCTGGGCAGGTTTGAAGCTTGTATGGAAAAAAAGGAGTCCTCAACAAGAATGAGTGTATGTTTTGTTTTGTTTTTTATTGAAAGTATGATTGGGGCTACCTGTCCTGCCCCAAGGGGCATCAGGTGGCCTTAACTCCTTCCCTTTCCAAAGCTGAGCCGCAGAGTAGAGGGAAAGGGAGCCAATGCCCTGCACTTACCCCATCTTCCTCACTCATTTCAGGTACTCAGCTTCTCCAAGGAGCACTAGGAGGAGGAAGGGACTACTCCCAGCAACAGGATCCTGGCCAGCTCTTGCATATAGTAGAATTGTGTATAAGTTGTTGCAGCCTCTCCCCTTGCAAAAGTGTATAGAGGCTGACTAGAATCTGATCTAAAATAAGTGTGCTATGAAGCTACTGGTGTGTATGTAGAGATGAAGTTCCTTATGGGTATCATTTAGGCAAATAGAAAGCTGATCAACGAATCCATGATGTGTTTTAGGGAAGTTAACTTCCTATCATCCACTGTGTGAAGAACAGGGTTTTTTTAAAAAAACAAATCAAAACAAAACAAAACCCAAAGTGGACCACTTTTTGGAACTTAGAAAACATATGGAAGCCTCAACAGCAGCTTTTTCTGAATAAGGATTTATTGTCTGTGACCTAGGATGTTTCTCTCAGTAGGGGAGATGTCACATCTAGTACAATATTAAAATAATCAATATCCCATAAAATGTATACCCAATCTTCCACCATGCCAAGTTCTGTAATAGACAAGTTTTGAGTGAGTTCTTTAAGATAAAATCCACAACCACTCTTGTGTTAAAATTAGGGCATTCCACAGGTCCAATAGCACAGAAGCTGTGTTCCTTCCTCCTCTCCCTAACACTGCAATCATTACATATGCCCTTTAAAAAAAAACACTAAATATAGATGATGCAGATGATACCACTAGGAACCCTACTATTTTGTTCAATTATTTAGCTTGAAGTTTTCACATTTTCCAAACTGCCTCTGCACAAACATAGTCATCAACTTTTAGGCCCAGCATCTTCAGTTTAAGAGAAAAAGAAACTAAGCAACATACTGAAGAAAATTTTGGGCTTTAATAGCTAATTCCTGTTTCCATTCATGAAAGTTATTCTTGTTTCCTGCAGAGGGAGAACGAGGCTCATGAACTATAAACTCAACATACATCAACCAGTGGAGCCAGCGCAGCCATGGCAACACATAGGGAGAATCTCATCCTCACCCTTTGAGCCATACCCTCAACCTCACTACCATCCCTGACAGCAAGCATGCTCTCTGTATTCAGCGAAGTCACAGGGGCAAGTTTTTAGGTAACTTGTTAGAATGCAGTGCAGTAATCCAACTTTCATCTCTAAGGCATGTGCTGACTGGATAAATAATTATGTAAGTGGGGTTAAAAACTTGCTTTTAATGGGTTTGGCAATTTGCTTTCTAAGTCTATATTTAGCAGCATTTTCTCTTACTCTTCTGATACTTTTCCAGTAGTCATAATGCTCCAGTCCTCAGCTGATGTAAATCAGTGTCATTTTTAATGAGTTACATCAATTTACACCAGAAAGGAATCTGACCTATAGATTCCAACTGCTTGGAATTCCATCTGCTTTGGCATCTGAGATATCTTGCAAGTCTACAGTTGTCCCTCCATTCTTGGGGAAATAAACCCATATTAATATATTAGCTTGCCAAAAATCTTCCAATATCAAATGATTCCATGCATCTTAGTAAAGTTTTCAGAAGAAAGGGGATGCTGCAAGTGGATAACCCATCTTACTAAGAATCAATTATTTAGTATATTTCAGTCTAGTTTGAAGCCTAGTTATAGCACTAAGGGGAATCTCAAAGGGGTTTGTAATGACTTGAGGCTTTATGCTGATTTTGTGGCTCATGCAGCTTTGATTTTGCTGATCTACTACTGCATTTGCTTCTGTTGATCACTGAGGATGATCCAGCCCTGTGTATATTCTAAAATTCTATCCAGACTCAATTATGCTAAAGTTCATTTTACTAGTAGTTTTAACTGTGAAATTATCTTTGCATGATTTGGAGTCTGAACCTTCTACAGTACAAAGAAAAGGAGTACTTGTGGCACCTTAGAGACTAACAAATTTATTTGAGCACAAGCTTTTGTGAGCTACAGCTCATTTCATTGGATGCTTCATCGGATGTAGCTCACGAAAGCTTATGCTCCAATAAATTTGTTAGTCTCTAAGGTGCCACAAGTACTCCTTTTCTTTTTGCGAATACAGACTAACACGGCTGCTACTCTGAAACCTGTCATTCTACAGTACAAGTTACCTCTCATTTTAAACATGGAAAAATCAGCGAGTTTACACATAATTTTGAAGATAGAAATGTTGCTTCTTGTTCCTAAAGTCATTTCCAGCTGCTTGTTGCTGCTCATTATTTATCTTGTTGACAAATTGTTCCTGTTTTAGTAGTAAGAATCCTGGGAGTTGCATTAAATCATGCTCTATCTTTTATGAAAATGTCTGTTTTCTAATCCCCTCTTCATGACCCTAGTTCTGCGTATGAGGACTTCTGTGTATTAATTTCCATCTCATTCACAACTTTCTGCCCATGGCACTGTCATTTCTCTGATGGACTACTACAAGTGGGCAGGACCAGCTCAGTTCATGAGGGAACCAAACAGCTACTTATTTTTGTCTCCCTTTGAAATGTGACTGAAGAAATGCAAGCAGAATACCCATCCAAAACATGCACAGTCTTTGTCCGCTAACATTTTTTCATATGTGCAAGCATCACATTCTGTAGTGATCTTTAGTGCTTGGCTAAAGTATGTGCTTGGAGGGTGGTGGGGTCTACGCTGACAAGTAGACTTGTCTGTATTTCAAGTCTGTATTTCAAGGAATCCCTGTTGAGGTTACAGGGACAAACCATCCCGATGAGTCGAAAGAATAGTAAATATGGCAGGCGACCAGCTTGGCTTAATGGTGAAATCTTAGCGGATCTTAAACATAAAAAAGAAGCTTACAAGAAGTGGAAGGTTGGACATATGACCAGGGAAGAGTATAAAAATATTGCTCGGGCATGTAGGAAAGATATCAGGAGGGCCAAATCGCACCTGGAGCTGCAGCTAGCAAGAGATGTCAAGAGTAACAAGAAGGGTTTCTTCAGGTATGTTGGCAACAAGAAGAAAGCCAAGGAAAGTGTGGGCCCCTTACTGAATGAGGGAGGCAAGCTAGTGACAGAGGATGTGGAAAAAGCTAATGTACTCAATGCTTTTTTTGCCTCTGTTTTCACTAACAAGGTCAGCTCCCAGACTGCTGTGCTGGGCATCACAAAATGGGGAAGAGATGGCCAGCCCTCTGTAGAGATAGAGGTGGTTAGGGACTATTTAGAAAAGCGGCTGTGATTGCAGAGCCCTTGGCCATTATCTTTGAAAACTCGTGGCGAACGGGGGAAGTCCCGGATGACTGGAAAAAGGCTAATGTAGTGCCCATCTTTAAAAAAGGGAAGAAGGAGGATCCTGGGAACTACAGGCCGGTCAGCCTCACCTCAGTCCCTGGAAAAATCATGGAGCAGGTCCTCAAAGAATCAATCCTGAAGCACTTAGAGGAGAGGAAAGTGATCAGGAACAGTCAGCATGGATTCACCAAGGGAAGGTCATGCCTGACTAATCTAATCGCCTTTTATGATGAGATTACTGGTTCTGTGGATGAAGGGAAAGCAGTGGATGTATTGTTTCTTGACTTTAGCAAAGCTTTTGACACGGTCTCCCACAGCATTCTTGTCAGCAAGTTAAGGAAGTATGGGCTGGATGAATGCACTATAAGGTGGGTAGAAAGCTGGCTAGATTGTCGGGCTCAACGGGTAGTGATCAATGGCTCCATGTCTAGTTGGCAGCCGGTGTCAAGTGGAGTGCCCCAGGGGTCGGTCCTGGGGCCCGTTTTGTTCAATATCTTCATAAATGATCTGGAGGATGGTGTGGATTGCACTCTCAGCAAATTTGCGGATGATACTAAACTGGGAGGAGTGGTAGATATGCTGGAGGGGAGGGATAGGATACAGAAGGACCTAGACAAATTGGAAGATTGGGCCAAAAGAAATCTAATGAGGTTCAATAAGGATAAGTGCAGGGTCCTGCACTTAGGATGGAAGAATCCAATGCACCGCTACAGACTAGGGACCGAATGGCTCGGCAGCAGTTCTGCGGAAAAGGACCTAGGGGTGACAGTGGACGAGAAGCTGGATATGAGTCAGCAGTGTGCCCTTGTTGCCAAGAAGGCCAATGGCATTTTGGGATGTATAAGTAGGGGCATAGCGAGCAGATCGAGGGACGTGATCGTTCCCCTCTATTCGACACTGGTGAGGCCTCATCTGGAGTACTGTGTCCAGTTTTGGGCCCCACACTACAAGAAGGATGTGGATAAATTGGAAAGAGTACAGCGAAGGGCAACAAAAATGATTAGGGGTCTAGAGCACATGACTTACGAGGAGAGGCTGAGGGAGCTGGGATTGTTTAGTCTGCAGAAGAGAAGAATGAGGGGGGATTTGATAGCTGCTTTCAACTACCTGAAAGGGGGTTTCAAAGAGGATGGCTCTAGACTGTTCTCAATGGTAGCAGATGACAGAACGAGGAGTAATGGTCTCAAGTTGCAATGGGGGAAGTTTAGATTGGATATTAGGAAAAACTTTTTCACTAAGAGGGTGGTGAAACACTGGAATGCGTTACCTAGGGAGGTGGTAGAATCTCCTTCCTTAGAGGTTTTTAAGGTCAGGCTTGACAAAGCCCTGGCTAGGATGATTTAACTGGGACTTGGTCCTGCTTTGAGCAGGGGGTTGGACTAGATGACCTTCTGGGGTCCCTTCCAACCCTGATATTCTATGATTCTAAGTGACATGGAACAAATAGTACCGTCCTACTCATTAAATTGGCTTATTGTATTATTTATTACAGTAGCTCCCAAAATGTCCTAGGTAGTGTGAAGGGAACATAGAAAAATATAGACCCTACCCTGAATATCTTACAATCTAAAAAGCCACATGTGCCTATTTTGTTGAAAAAATATTTTACTATCTTTCGCTCCTGAGCCAACAAAAGTCTGTAACAGAGGGAATAAACTGGATTCTATTCCTCTCTCAACATCAGCAGCAGTATTGTTTACTAAATGCTAATTACAAGGCCAATCACTTACACCTGTGCAAATCCATTAAAAGCAATGGGTTTGCACAGCTGCCGCAGAAGCCATAATCTGAAGACCATATGGTTGCACAGGTGCCATTGAAGGTATTACTGGGCTTGCACAAGCTTTGTTACTGCTGATGATGAGTAAGAGGGAATGACACAGCTTGACCCTCAATCCCAGGTTCATTTTGCAAGGCTGCCAGATACTAAAGACACCTTTTTACCTGGAAATTGTTGCGACATTAAACATGGAACCCTACACTGTCATTATTGGTCACTTTTAAGTCAGAACTGCATTCTAACAAACCTGCACATGACTGCAAATTATTGGTAGCTGGCTGTAACAAAAAAACCCAAACATTAGCTCATACAGAAAGCAGCTACTAGTTTCTCATGAAAAGTTAGACATCTGCCCACTCCAGAAATAATTTTTGTGACTGTTGGTCTAACATGTAATATTCAAAATTAGGAATCAAAATCTGGAGTATGTAAACAATGGAGTAAGTTATATGTAGTGTAGAAGTTTGCCAGATACTAGGTATAGCTGTAAAAGGAAGGTATGTTTGGGGATCAGTGAGTGTGCAAAATGATCATAATGTACATGTCAAAAGGTAGAAACAGAGGCGGTGTATTGGGATGAGCAACCAATAGGTAGGTGTAAGATAGTGTCACATGAGTAATTTAGTGCAACAGAAGATTGTAAGGAGTATTGGGAATGATGCCAAAATAAATTTAAGTACGAGTGACCCACCTTTATCTTCAGCCTCTTTTTAGTTGCTTTTTTCTGTCCAATCATCCCTTTACACCCCCTTATGTGTATATTAGTCATTTTGCATATCCACTGAATTCCAAATGATTACCAGTGTTGATATTTTAACCATTTGTGCCCCTCATTTTACTAACTTACATCTGACTTGTGGCACAGCATTCCTATTATTAATACTGTAGTATTGCTAAATAAGCAAAAGGAAGAATCAACAAGATTTTAATGGTGGCAACCACACTGTACTACTGTGTATGTCACCAGTAAATTTGGACTAAGGTCTTGTATGGGAAATCTATTTGTTCCAGATTGAATTTGGCAGAAATTCTCATGCTACAGTAACCTGTAAATATTCCCTGGACTCCTTTTATACTGCTATCATAAATATAAAGGGAAGGGTAACCACTTTTCTGTATACAGTGCTATAAAATCCCTCCTGGCCAGAAGCAAAATCCTTTCACATGTAAAGGGTTAAGAAGCTAAGTAACATCACTGGTACCTGACCCCAAAATGACCAATGAGGGAACAAGATACTTTCAAATCTGGAGTTGGGAAAAAAGGCATTTGTCTGTCTGTGTGATACCTTTGCTGGGAACAGATCAAGGATGCAAGCCTTCCAACTCCTGTAAAGTTAGTAAGTAATCTAGATAGAAAATCTATTAGGTTTTCTTTGGTTTTTTTTGGTTTGTGAAATTAGTTGTGCTGGAGGGAATGTGTATTTCTGTTTTTGTGTCTTTTTATAACTTAAGGTTTTGCCTAGAGGGATTCTCTATGTTTTGAATCTGATTACCCTGTAAGGTATTTACCATCCTGATTTTACAGAGGTGATTCTTTTACCTTTTCTTGAAATAAAATTCTTCTTCTAAGAACCTGATTCATTTTTTCATTTTTCTTAAGATCCAAAGGTTTGGGTCTGTGTTCACTTGTACCAATTGGTGAGGATATTATTATCAAGCTTTCCACAGGAAAGGGTGTGTAGGGGTTGGGGGGATATTTTGGGGGAAGATGTCTCCAACTGGGCTCTTTCCCTGTTCTTTGTTTAAATCGCTTGGTGGTGGCAGCATATCAAGTTTTTAACCTAAGCTGGTTCCCAAGGCAAGAGAGAAATCTGTGCCTTGGGGAAGTTTTAACCTAAGCTGATAAGAATAAGCTTAGCAGGTCTTTCATGCAGGTCCCCACGTGAGTACCCTAGAGTTCAGAGTGGGGAAGGAACCTTGACATCTGCTCTGACTTTTAATGTTTGTGGGTAATAGCTGAGATCTGCAGAGACAAATCTATTGGCTTTTCCAAGATTTGCCTGTAAGCTTTAAGTACCACCACCAGAAGAGGTTTCCTAACAAAGACAGGAAAGCAGGATTGTATGGAAGAACCTAGAAGAGGACCTTCTTTCAGATCTAGAGAGATGAAGGGGATCAGTGGAACCATCTGGAGAGGCTTGCAGAGAACAAGCTCCCCTTTCTGAAGGCACAGACTCTACACAATCTTATTTTACATACTCTAGATGAGTGCATGGTTACATGCTTGAACACTGGATAGCTTTACTTAAAAACAAAAACAACCCTCATATCATATCATGGATTACAAATTTAACTCTCCATGAAATTTAGTATTGTCCACTAAGGCAGACATATCCTAAATTACTGCTGCCTTTTCTTGATGAATGTCATGGCTTTTTGTGGTTTCTTATATCAGTGTATCATTTAATGTATTATTGATAATGCAACACATGTAAAATGATTAGTCAACTTGAAATTATAAGAATAAGTTTTAATGTTCTAATTATTTCAATGATACACTCCATCAGCTGTCTACTGATTGTGAATTATTACTTGGCCAGAGCCAATTAAACGACCCTAATCTATTTTGTAGTGAAATCCTATCCTACTCTGTTTGGAGAAGAACTTTCTACAGTATAGATGTAGAATAAATTGGTGAGATTTTATTGACTATTCTGAACACAAGCAAAGGCGAAAAGGAAAAAAATAGCAACTAGTCAATATTTGATTACTTCATTCTTCAACCTCTCTCTTCCCATGAATGAATTTACTGCTAAATTTGTAAAGGGGTCTGGGAAGGAGTGGCAAAGGAGCGTGGAGATTAATTGGGATGGAATGATATCACTCCTACCTCTCAGTTATCCAGTGTAGGCCTGTATGGAGCTACAGTCACTACCCCCTTATACCTACCAGTGGGATAGTAGGACTGTAATGTTTTGCCTAGTACCCATATCAAGCTACACAATTAAGGCTAAATTCACAAAGGGACTTAGGTGCGAAGTGCTACTGTGGGTACCTAAGTCCAAGGTTCATGTGCCACCGGTATTCATAAAACCCTCTCTCAGCTGAGGCCTAATGATGTAGGTACATAAGCTCACTCAGCACTTAAATTTTTTCAGTAAAAGTTCTCTAAGCGCTTGTGTTTCTGCCTCTGGGCATGTGCACCTCTGTCTTGCTATAGGCATCCAGATACCTAAGCTCCAGTATGATTTGTGAACTGGGAGAAGATAGGCACTGCTCTGCTTATCTCACCAGCAGAGCTCGATCTGGTGGCTGTGGTCAGAGGTTGCCCATTGGTTGATGAGAAGGGATTTGAAATGGGCTCCACCACCTCAGTGCCCTAACCACAGGTTATAGAATCATAGGACTGGAAGGGACCTCAAGAGGTCATACAGTCCAGTCCCCTGCACTCATGGCAGGATTAAGTATTATCTAAAAAGGTGTTTGACTAATGTGCTCTTAAAAATCTCCAAATGATGGAGATTCCACAACCTCCCTAGGCAATTTATTCCAGTGCTTAACCACCCTGATAGTTAGAAAGTTTTCCCTGATGTCCAACCTAAACCTCTCTCACTGCAATTTAAGCCCATTGCTTCTTGTCCTTTCCGCAAAGGTTAAGAAGAACAATTCTTCTCCCGCCTCCTTGTTACAACCTTTTATGTACCTGGAAACTGTTATCATGTCCCCTCTCTGTCTTATCTTCACCAGACTAAACAAACCCAATTTTTCAATCTTCCCTCACAGATCATGTTTTCTAGACCTTTGATCATTTTTGTTGCTCTTCTCTTGAATTTCTCCAATTTGTTCACATCTTTCCTGAAATGTGGTGCCCAAAACTGAACAAAATACTCCAGTCGAGGCCTAATCAGCATGGAGTACAGTGGAAGAATTACTTTTCGTGTCTTGCTTACAATTCCTGCTAATACATTACAGAATGATGTTCATGTTTTTTGCAACTGTGTTACACTGTTGACTCATATTAAACTTGTGGTCCACTATGACCCCCTGATCCCTTTCCACAGTATTGTTTCCTAGGCTCTCATTTCCCATTTTTTATATGTGCAACTAACTGTTCCTTCTTAAATGAAGTACTTTCCATTTGTCCTTATTGAATTTCATTCTGTTTACTTCAGACCATTTCTCCAGTCTGTCCAAATCATTTTCAATTTTAATCCTATCTTCAAAACACTTGCAACCCCTCCCAGCTTGGTATCCTCGCAAACTTTATAAATTTACTCTCTATGCCATTATCTAAATCATTGATGAATATATTGAACAGAACTGGACCCAGAACTGATCTGTGTGGGGCCCCACTCATTATGCCCTTCCAGCATGACTGTGATAACCATTGATAACCATTCTCTGGGAACAGTTTTTCAACCAGTTTTGTACCCACCTTATAGTAGCTCCATCTAGGTTGCATTTCCTAAGTTCATTTATGGGAGGTCATGCAAGACAGTATAAAAAGCTTTACTAAAGTCAAGATATACTATCTCTAGTGCTCCTCCCACCCCATCCACAAGGCTTGTAATCTGTCAAAGAAAGCTATCAGGTTGATTTGACACAATTTGTTTCTGATAAATCCATGCTGACTGTTACTTATCACCTTATTATCTTCTAGATCAGTGGTTCCCAAACTTGTTCAGCCGCTTGTGCAGGGAAAGCCCCTGCCGGGCTGGTTTGTTTACCTGCCAGGTCCGCACGTTCAGCTGATTGCGGCTCCCTCTGTCTCCCACTGGCCGTGGTTCACTGCTCCAGACCAATGGGAGCTGCTGGAAATGGCACGGGCTGAGGGAACCACTGTTCCAGATGTTTGTAAATTTATTGCTTAATTATTTGCTCCATTATCTTTCTGGTTACAGGAGTTAAGCTGACTGATCTGTAATTCCATGGGTTGTCCTTATTTCCCTTTTTATAGATTGGCACTATATTGCCCTTTTCCAGTCTTCGGGAATCTCTCCCGCTTTCCATGACTTTTCAAAGATAATTACTAATGGCTCAGATATCTCCTCAGTCAGCTCCTTGAGTATTCTAGGATACATTTCATCAGACCCTGGTGACTTGAAGACATCTAATTTGCGTAAGTAATGTTTAACTTGTTCTGTTCCCATTTTAGCTTCTGATCCTACTTCATTATGGGATATTCTGATGGGGAGCTCCCTCAGTTTTTTCTGTTGAAGCTCTTTGACATCTATGGAGCAACTCCTTCATCTGCTATCTATCCTCCATTCTAAGGAGGAATACGGATCCTCTCTTAGTTGGGAAGCCCATCAAAGCAGTGATCTGAGGGGAATGCTTCCCTTTCACGTCCCGCTTAAACAAGACAAAAATTAAAAGACAATTACTTAAATACAGCACATCTGACAACTGGAGAAAGCTCATAAAGAAAGTAAGGGGGAGTGGATAGATCTACAAAAATGCTTCAGACAACCCCAGGAAACTGGCAATTCTCCAAATCTCTGAAACAGAAAAATCAATTAGATACACCAATCAGAGACTATGCACATGGGGACAAGGGAAAATATTACTGTCCTACACAGAAGGACAAAGATGCACAAGCATCTCTGTCATCAGATGCAGTTTGAGGCAAATCCACACAAGTCATTCCAAAAATAATCATATCTTTGTGGATGCCAGCATGACTTTTAGTAAACTCACAACTCAAGATTTCAGACTCTGAAATGAAGGTGTTCTTGTCAGCCTTTAACTGTCTATACTCATAAGCTACAAAAAGATAAGCTAAACTGCATACATGTGGAGGAAGAGATAAAGGTAACTAAATCAAGGCAGGAAGAAAAATCATGAAGTTGGATAGCACGCAGAATTCTGTTTAAGTCATTTTTATACACAGAAGCCTAATCTTATCAGGCCTGTGATTGCCCTAAACCTAAAAAAGGACAAAGAGCTGCTAGATTGTGGATCATTAAGACCTATAGTACTGAACTTTGAGTAGAGTTGTGGGAGCAATTTGCAATTCATTTTTTTAGTGAATTTAGCATGCTTTTATGTATATAAATTATCTGCAAGGAAGTGCTTTAAAACCTAACCTTTAATAAGAGGTGGCATCAAGCTGCATTGTCCCAGGAAGAGCCCAGGAAAGGAACTGTGCCCTCTTGATCTTGAGGAAAATAATCTACTACTGGTCCTGATCATTAGCTCTATGAGGTATAATGCTTTCTGGATCTCCTGAAGTGGGGGAGGAGGGGTGGGCACAGGGGGTGAGAGTGCAGATCACATTTTGCCCAGTATGGGCCTCTACTTAATAGGCATAATTATACTTTATATAATCTTCAGGGCAGGGACTATGCAGCCTGGGATTTTCAAAAGAGCCAATGGGAGTTAGATGCCTAATTGTCTTGGAAGTCAGTATGCAAGCTGGTGCCTAACTTCCTATTTTTGCCTTTGAAAATCTCCCCCTTAATATACTTAGGGCAGTATATAAATATGAATTATTAATGGTAATAGCTTTTGGCTCAGTTGCACATATATGCAATGCATTAGGAAATATACAACAGGGAACAATTCTGTTCTGGCAGCATAATAGACTAGGTTACTTTCTAGGTCCTTTTTTTTCTCTATTTATATGATAATATGTTACATAATAGGTACAAAAATATACATTTAGCTGATCTGTGCATCTAATTGGTGTCTAAGTGGCTTCCAATATTAATGAATATATTTTCCCTGGTCATAATAATAAGGATGATAACCTGTAGCACTTACAAAAAGCAGAGAATTATATTTTTCAAGTACATTACAAACATTAGCTAATTAATAATTCCTAAAAGGAAATGTGTTGTTTTGCTAAACCTAATAACAAATCCGTTTCCTGTTGTCTTTTTCCTTCTTAGGCATATATTATATAGATGTATTTCTTGCTGGTTGTTTGGGGAATTTCTTTTTGAGACAGATACCATACATCTCTTTATTAGGCATCTGAAAAATAGACAACAGTATCGATACTGAGAATAAGGCTATGAAGGTACTCAGCACTTTTCAGGATAAATCCAAAATGGAGCATAATACACTAGGTCAGACACAGAGAAAACTTTTGTTTCCCATCTTTTTTTATATTTTTTCTACCAACATGTAGTGTGTCTTTATAGTGTGTTTTTGTCAAATAAATGACTAATGTGGATTTTTGCAGATAATTTGAGTTGACTTGCCAGCTGTAAGTAAACATTCTGTACCTGCTCTGCAGATGTGGTTATTTGTATATCTGCACAGCTTTAATTTTGTAGCGTGAGTAAGACATAATGTGGCAGTTGGTTAGAGGAACCAGGGTATGATTATTTAATGACTTGTGAGGAAACTAGGAGCATAAAATCACATATAAATCAAGGGATTAGTTACAGCAGCTTCAGGCTGAAGAAACTTTTATAACCAACTTATATAACCAACAACCAACTTGTCATGATTTTTTTTCACACACTCTATGTAGGAGGGAGAGCTTCATCCATTTGTGGTATTTTACAATCACATGTTTCATAGATGACAAGTGTGTATGCGATTTGCATAACTGGTGAAGATAATTACATTCTGAACTCTGATAAATAATGAACAGATCAAACATATGGTTTTAGTGATTCATAGTTTATGCCTTATTCAATTAAATGAGTATGATTCACCAAAAACACCTAATTAAATTAAATGTTTACAAAGTTGTGGGGGCATTATACATGGGACTACTTCCAATCTGCTTAGCATAGAATCCTACATGAGAATGAATGATATCTGTTCTCAAGATGCACTCAGAAACTGAACAGCCACAAAAAGAAACCCAAAGAGCCATAATACTGGTGTGATTGAAGACTTGCACTTGAACTGTGGGCATTCACTTGCCCTTTGACTCCCTGTCGGGAAGATTTCCAATGAACATAAAATGTTGAGTATTGTCTTTAATTCCTTTGGTTTAGTTGTCCAGACTACATGTAAATTGATCTTGGGTGCAGGCTGGGATTCTACTTTGTCCTCTGCTGTTTTAGATTGGATGATGGGGATCGGGAGAGGGAAGCATCCTTTCTTTCATGCTTGGCTGTTTCCCTTTTGGCATTGTCCCAAAGTTTAAATTTAATTGTGCACTATCAAAGCCGAATATCTTGTTTATGGGGAAGAACAAAATCTATCACAGAGACCTACTTTATGAAGAAGGTTCCTGAAGTTCCATATCCAGTAAGCTGACTAGTGCATGTCCATTGTTTGGATTGGAAAGTAAATAAGGAAAAAGTGGGACTTATGGTAGAGAAGTCAGAGTTTTTGAGTACTCCTTATAATTGCTAGCCCTTCAAACAGCTATTTCCATGGTACATATGGTGCATTTACTCTAAAGAACATTACACTTCCAAAATGAAAGTCAAGAATTGGTGAAATTAAGACAGTGTGTTCAACATTAACTCTTCACTCTTTTCCCATATGCAACATGATTTAGGCTATGTCTGCACTGCATAGGGGTGTGATTCCCCTGCCAGTGTACACAGACTGATGCTAACTTGAAGAGAACTAGTGTGTGTATAAATAGCTATGTAGCCTTGGTAACATGGGTAGTGGAAGAGGAGGCATGGCTTAGCTGTGCTGAGTACATACCTGCCTGAAACCAGTAGATACATACTTGGTATAGCCTAGCCATACCTCCGCGGCTGCTACACTGCTATTTATTCTCACACTAGCTCTACGAGAACTAGCATGAATATGTGTACTCACGCAGGGAAATAAAATCCCTAACTCATAGTGTAGACATAGTGTTAGCTCTTTATTATATGAGTACATTCTGTTTTTCAAATAATACCATAATATCATAGAGTTGATTTATTTTTAAATAAAACCTTGGATAAATATTTGAGCTTGTTGGAAATATGTTCATAAGCTGTTTCATAAATCATAGATTATGGTGTATCTCCCAGTCCCTATGGAGGTTTCACTGGGTCTCTCAATTGCTTCTCCTCTTTAATGATTTCATCTCTTCTGATAGTTTTTACTTCAGTCTCTCTGTTGACGACTCACATTTCTACCTTCCCTCTCCCCACCTGTCTCCTTCTAACCAAACCCACATCTCAGCCTGTCTCTCTCATATTGCCTCCTGCCTGACTCACTGTCAGCTCAAACGTAACATGGGCCAAACTATCGTTCTTATTCTTCCTCTTAAATCCTTCATACTCCCTCTACTTCTGTGCCGCTCCTGACTGTGCCACACTTCCCTGTCACCTGGAAGTCACTTTTGCTGCAAACTCTAAGATGGTCCTAATCCTGCCATTTCTTTCTGCACAGCATGGCTAAGAACCTATCTTTTTCTTTCTGTTCAAACAGCCTTGTCTTGTCAAGGCCCTCATTGTGCTCATCTAGGTTATTGAAATCTCCGCCTCTGTGGCTTCCCTGCTATCCACATCACCCACTATTCAACCAAAATAGAGAAAACAGCTGCTAGGTTATTGTGTCTGGCCCATTGTTCCTGGCCCCATTTTTAAATACTTCCATTAGCTCTGGTGTCTCTACCACATCAAATTTAAATTTCCTTTCCCTGCTTTTCAGACCCTTTGTAACTCTACCTCTCCTGCTTAGGCCATTGTGTCCATTATTGTGTTGCTCCCCA
Source organism: Dermochelys coriacea (assembly GCF_009764565.3). NCBI lineage: Eukaryota > Metazoa > Chordata > Testudines > Dermochelyidae > Dermochelys > Dermochelys coriacea. The sequence continues at coordinate 54,135,959 of NC_050070.1, forward strand.
CATGCTCTTTGTTTTGCAGATTCCAGCCTTGGCATTCTACTTGTCACTTTCTCCATCAATTAGCACTGTGGGGTTTTTTTCCTTGCCACCCCTATGCAATGAATGCCTTTACTATCCTGGGAATGGCTTAGGGTGCCACTGTGACACTTAGAAAACAGGAGTTCAGTTCTCTGCTACACCACAGACTTCTTCATATCACCGCAGAGAAGTCATTTATTCTCTTTATACCTGTCTGTAAAATGGGGATGGATAGTTCTTCCCTACCTCACAGGGATGTTGTGCTGTGTTGGGAGGATAAATACATTAAGGTCATCAGGCAATCATATACTATGGTGATGTGGGCCATATACAGGTGCTTTACTGTAGTATGTAAGTACTTTAGATGGACAGACAACCTTCACTCAAATCCCTCCTTAAAATCCTTGTCTGCCATGACATATACTCAAAATGGGTCATCAACAACATTAATTCCTATATTGATTTATACCAAAGCAAATTACAATTACCAAGATGGCCCAATCATTCCCCTATACATGTTGCTAGTTTGTTATATTCTCCTTCCACAGCTTTGATTTTGTTGTCTGTTTTTATCTTTACACAATAGACTGCAGTGGAATGACATGGCATTTTCTGTTTATTTATATCTGAACACTGCCTAGATTATTTTGGGTGCTACTCCTAGATAAATAATACTATTCTTCCCATCTATATGGGCACTTGTCTGGTTTGTGGACTGTGTATGACTGTTTTTAAGTGTCTGAACAGCCGCAAAGATTGTTACTATTGTGTAAAGATAAAAACAGACAACAAAACCAAAGCTGTGGAAGGAGAATACAACAAACCAGCAACATGGATAGGGGGATGATTGGGCCATCTTTTTGTTTTTGTGTTTTTCTTCTGTTTCTCTCAGTTTAGCCACCTTTCTGTCACAACCATATTTATATTCTGTTCTGCAATTATTTCTCCCTGGCTCGGTTGCCCAAGACATATTGTACGTTGCATCCAGTTTTGGTCTCCCCACTACTGAAGGGATGTGGACAAATTGGAGAGAGTCCAGCGGAGGGCAACAAAAATTATTAGGGGGCTGGGGCACATGACTTATGAGGAGAGGCTGAGGGAACTGGGGTTATTTAGTCTGCAGAAAACAAGAGCGAGGGGAGATTTGATAGCAGCCTTCAACTACCTGAAGTGGGGGTTCCAAAGAGGATGGAGCTTGGCTGTTCTCAGTGGTGGCAGATGACAGAACAAGGAGCAATGGTGTCAAGTTGCAGTGGGGCAGGTCCAGTTTGGATATTAGGAAGCACAATTTCACTAGGAGGGTGGCGAAGCACTAGAATGGGTTACCTAGGGAGGTGGTGGAATCTCCATCCTTATTGGTTTCTAAGGCCCGGCTTGACAAAGCTTTGGCTGGGATGATTTAGTTGGGGTTGGTCCTGCTTTGAGCAGGGGATTGGACTAGATGACCTCCTGAGGTCTCTTCCAACCCTAATCTTTTATGATTTTATAATTGCTCGCATTTTTCTCTCCCACTCTCCAGATGTACAAAGGGGAAGATGGCTTTGCTCCATTCTGCCCCGTTGCATTTATCAGACAAGTCCCCTGCTGTGGACTTCTCCCAGTGTGTGGGAGATTTCAGAAGACAGTGAGCCAGACTAAATGGCTCCCATGCCTACCCCTCCACAAATCCTAGTACAAAGGGTGGGGAGGAGGTGCCCAAGGACAAGGAGGCGGAATGGCCAGGGGCCACTGCACTATAGCTAAACCAGCTGCTGTATGGCTTCTTGGGATATAGCCAGCTGATTAAATTTAAAGAGCATAGCTTGAAAAATCTGGGGACCATAATATGACAGTTCTCCTTCTCTGCTGAAGCTGGGTGCAGCATGGAATCTAACATCTGGACCAAATAGCTGTCTTATCTTGTGCTTTTTACATCACAGAATTCCAGCATCTCTTTACAAGAAAAAAAAAAACCCTAAATTACACTTCCTGGGGAGCATAATGAGCTGGTAACCTGACCTAGTGTTGAGTATCCATGCACATAAGACTTTTCACAAACCTGTAAAAAGATGAAAGAGTAAGTTCTCAGAAAGAAATAAGGACAATCCAATAAATGCCAATTTGCTAATGAAAAAAGATTTGCAATTATTACCCAATATTTCCATGACTTCTTGAGGGAATACCTCAAAACAGAGAATTTTTCTGACCTTTCTATAATTGTTCTTGACATTTAGCTTTTACTGGAAAACTGCTTCAAAGGACTGAAATGGGAATTTTCACTCCTTAATACATTCTTAATCTGCCATTATTTAGTATATAAATTAAATGGGTATTAGTTACTGTATTTGCTCTCAAAATTAGATAATTAATTCTACAATGAAACAACTTATTGTAAGAATGAAAAAAAAAAAACCTCAGTATAAAATGTACCCAATACTTTCTTAGTCAAGAAACTAAGATGACTGGAGTTATCAGCATGTTATACAGCTATTATATTATGCTAATACATCTACATAAATCATACTTACACAGACAGCCTTAAAAACAGACCTGAATTGTACTAGGAACAAAGGATGCTTCAGATCTTGGAGGGTTATAATTTTCCTTTAAAACTATTTATCTTTATTTATAAAGATAGGAGAAAAATATGTCCCCCCTCCATTCCTGCCCCCCTCCCCCGAATTATTACTGCAGAGTTAAAATCCATGTTTTCATCTTATTGTTCAAGCTAATTCAGCAATGATTTTCACCTTCCACATTCAACTCTTTCCTTCTTCCATCTACCCTCTCCTATCAAAGACCTCATTGTAAATTGTTCCTCCAGAAAGCCCACAACACTCATTCTCTGGAACATCAAATGGAGAAAAAGAAAGAGCTCTTTAAAAAGGGTCTATGGTTGAATCTTAGGCCCTGACACTGCATTCAGCTCCATGTGAGGGGTGTCTCATTGACTTAAATAGGTCTCTATTTATTTGTAAATATTTACCCAAATCAATTCAGTTGAAGGATCAAGGCCTGTCTTTAGGAGTCCCTATGGGTTTTGTGTTTTTATCCGTTTAGGCTGAGAGCTCCTTCAGATAAGGATTATGTACAGCATAGACCATGTTTTCAGTCCTCAACAAAAAACTAATAATAATAACAGGAAACATTAACCCTTCCATTCCAATAGTGAGATTCTTTATTCTCCTGATGAGCATGCTAGCATATATGATAAATCTCCCTGTAAGAGCCAACAATAAAGCAATGAGATGACACCCTTCATTTACGTTAGACTGTCAACAGCTTTAGTATTTTAATAACTTGAAGACATATAGAGCACAAGTTTACTGTGCAGTGATAAATGATTGTGTAATATCTTCCCATCAGAACCACTGTAGAGTGTAATGGTTTCAGATTGCTTATCAGAAATTTCTATGGGTTTTCCCACAGTGTGTGTGGAGTAGTATCAGGCACATTAGTTTTAAAAAATCACTTTTGTGATCACTTTTGTTTATCTGGGTGGAAGAAGGGAGGAGGAAAAAAGGTAATGGTCTGAAAGGAACAAGCATGCCAGAAGCAGAAATTCAACAAAGTAGTACATTTTTTAAATCCCTCAAGGAAACCACTGCCTGCATTTATTAAGTTACATATTATTCAAGTACATGGAATAAAAATGTGCTTTTGTTTTAGTCAGTCTCTACTGGTATGCAGGCCAGTTCCTTTTTCTTTTTTGTTCTTTGTTTGTCTTCACTCTTGTCTTCAAACAGTGTCAGAGTCCATTCTGATGACCTGTTTCCAGATTGTCCTTTGCTTGGCATATTTGATATGCCACGTCACATAAAAAGCTCATAAAACTGAAGTGGCATTCACTCTATACAATGCTTTGATTATCAGCATTCATTCAGGGAATGGCACAGCATTTCACTGCCAAGCACTAAGTGCCCATTGGATCTATCATTGAAGTTCAGTTCAACTGTTTAACGTTTTAAGCCTTTTGTCACTCACATTGTGGCTTGGCCTCTCTGAATCTGAGGATATATATTTGCAGATAAATGTTTAGTGTGCAAACAATCATAAGAGGAGTACGGTACTTAAATTATCCATTTTTTAAAAGAATTGGAAATTGAAATTTCAAATGAACAAGAAGTTTTTGCTGCCACAATTTTGACTTTAATTTAAATCTTTAAGGGCAACGTTACATGATATTCACATTTTAGTTGTCCCAGATAAAATCCATCTTCTGCAAAGTTTAGTAAAGAACAGCTATCTTTATTAATGAATTTATTATTTTTCAGGTGAAACTGGTATTAATATTTCAACAAACTATAGCAGTATGTCTTATCTTCTTTTTGTTAACTTAAGCACCATCAGCACTAGGCTGGTTCAAGCAGCCTGAAATTGTTTAAGTAGTATAATTCACTTCAAACACTTTAAAAATGTAAACTCACTTTAATATGCAGAAGCAATATTCTGAATCTGCTGTAAGAACTGCAGATGATTTATCTTAAACAGTCTTAATACAATCAACATCATCTGTACTTGCTTTGGCAAAGCACACAAGAATTAGAATGGCTCTGAAAGCTTGCCCTGCTTGTAAGTACCTTACTGCATGTGAGTTTCCCTTGTCTCATCTGCTAGGCTTGCTCTATGTAGGTTCAACCAAAAATGCAAGACTGAAGAAAAAGTGTTCATATACTGTATGAGATGCACCACCTAGGAATGTAGGTATGTAGATGGAGACTCTAAAGAAAAGAAAATGTAAACTTGGGTATTTAGGGCTAGATCCACAAAGGAATTTAGGTTCCATAATGCTACTTTAGGGGCCTATGTCCAAAATTTAGATCCCCACAATCACTGTTAAGCTGCCATCTAACCCTGTAGGTGCCTTAAGTCCCAAGACTCTTAAGTTTCCACCAGTAAAGTCCCTAGGAACTTTTTAGACTGCTCTGCTCATGTGCACCAGCAGAAACTTAAGTCCAGCCAAAACTGCTCCATGCCAAACTCACCTGAGATATAGTGACCAGCATCAAATCCCCAATTTGCCAGATTTGGAGGAGGGATTTGAAGCCAGATTGCTTGCCTCCTTGGTGAGTGATCTAACACTGGGCTATGGGCTATTCTAGGAGGAGACCCTCTCAGCTCTCCTGTTGAAGTTATTCTGCTGTGGATGAACTACTTCAATAGTCGCTGGGCCAGAGAGAGTAAGAATGACTTTATAGCTCAGTGGTTAGCAAACTCTTGGAAGATGCAGATTCTAATCTCTGCTCTAATATTTAATTATTTAATACAAAGGGGTAATCCCAGGGGAGTTCTCTACCCACTGGGATACTGGGTATATGGGAGCTCACGACCTTCTCCTCCTCTGTTTTTCACGAGAAAGGATGAACCTGATTTAGGTGCCTAAACCAGAAGAGGGGCCTAATTTGGGGCTGAGGACTGTAGATGTGAGTGTTCTTCCCTTCCTCTCTCCCATGTTCTAGGAAGCATTGTTCATTTGTCTTGACATTTTAATTGGGATGGTTAAGGGTTTGTTTGTTTTTTTAAGTATTAAACCAGTAATGATCTTATAGTTAGCCAGACCCGTTCATGCAGGTGGATCCCAAAACATTTTACAAATGTTATTGAATGATTTTTGTTAATTACCAGAACTATTATTATTACTATTACTCTTACTGTTGCTATTTTTTCTTCAGCACACATGCTGTAATATCTTTACCATAGTCAAATGCAAAAATACATAATCAGTACCTAGGGGTAGATAGGTAAATCACTATTATTATAGCTCACCAAGTGTCTTTATGTGTCATAAAGGGGCACTTTCACAATGAAAGTTAAAAAACATAGCAAATAAGTAATCTTTATGTTATGTCCAGGTCCAATTACAAATGGGTTCTTTCAGATCATTTGTTGTAAGTATGTTCCAAAGGTTTGGGCTTCTACAGGGAGTCCTCTGCTACCAGCCTGGAAAGACTTCAGACAAAAGTGGAATCCAGACTAAAGCTTAAAAACAACGTGAGAGCAAGAGTCTGAACATGGAAACATATCCTGTAATGCTTACTCAGGCAAAACACCCACTGAAATCAATGGGACTGTTTCTGCTGGAAGTGCTGAACTGAGCCCACTGAGTTTTGTTTGAGTAAGGATTTCAGAGACTGACGCATAATGAAAAAGGGAAAGCTACAAAAAAGAAAGCTGATCACAGCCACTTCAGGGTTTTGTAACAACAAACTTGTGATAGTCTTTACTTTTTCACTTCCACTCCTGGTGTCCTTGCTGCTGTATTCTTATGGAGATGTCTACCACAGTGTTTGTGCTGAATATTGTCTTGAACAGACAATAGACACAATAAATTAGCACCACTAAGGATATACTGTCCGTTTCTCTTCCTCTTGAATGAATGGCAAAAGACCCAAATCTCTTGGAGGGCCAACAAGAATGAAGAAATGGCCAGATGGCATACCTGTAACAAATAGGGCAATTTTCTGCCATTGCCTTGAAAGACCTTATTCTACTAAGTTTAATGTATTAGTCTATGTAACCTCTTTACGGTGGAGATATGGCAGATGTAAGATATGGAAGATCAAAAGATTATATTGAAAATCTACCAGACAAGTATGAAGTTTTGGGACAGTCAATGTTAAGTGAATTTCCTGGGGGATCCCTGGGGAGAGGTTAATGCAAATTACCCAGCTCCAGTTATGCAAAAACTAGGCTTTTGAAGCTATACCCAGAGGAGATCGGTCTGCTGATTATTTGTTACAGAAGGCCAAGATCAAAGGCCCAAGCTGTATAAATAAATGGATGTTCTGCCCAGATCTCATTCTCATTCTGGATCTAAGACAGATGAACTTATAACCGTGAGGAATATCCAGTTGTGGATTTTGAAGCACTAAAACCTATCAAAGACCTAGATTAGAGTTGGAGGTTGACTCTGGTAAGCTTTTTAGCATGTGTGCAGGGTCTTTTATTGTTTTAATATGTTTTCTCTGCAAAGCTTTTTCATTAAGAATAAATGTGCTTGTTTAAATGGAGCTGTCTGATAACTTACAACTGCAGGCAATATGCAAGTCACAACTGTCAGAAAGAAAACGAAGCATGGGGACTGGCCTGTTTAGGCAGTCTGGTTTGCTGGGGATATCACAGTGTAAATCCAAGGAGCTGTTGAGCCTTAAAATCACTGGTCAGGAGAGAGGGATATCAGAAACCTGTAAGTCTGCCTTCGAGGGACCATGAAGGGGGAATACAACTGCAGTTACCCTATAACTGTGTTAGTACCATCTGTATTCATCAACTTCCAGTCAGACTAAATCTTTTCCGAAGAGATTTCAGTTGTGGATAATGGAAGGCAGTCCTGATAGTGACTCAGAGTCAGGTGCAGAATGTAAGAGCAGTGGTCTTGGCTCAAGAACACAGCTTCTTGTTGATGAGAATTATTACAGTTACTGTCAGTAGACAAGGCTTGGACTATCTATTTCTCTCTACAACAGCTCCTCCTCCAAAATTTGTCAGTGTAGCAAGTTGAAGATCAAACAACTATATGCCAAATACTTACAGCTGTATGAGTCCCACTGCTGATCCATCTGTAGATCCAGCAATGAGCTAGTTGCTTTATATAGGTTGGGTTTGGGATCAAGAGCCATAAGAGAGATTTAAAAGACCAATTTTCTTTTCTCTCCTTTTTATCCATTTATTATTGTTTGCATCAGGTGCTTATAATAGCTGACTTGTTGTAGCTTCTTATGATGATAGGTCCAACTGTGACAGACAATTCTGGCCACACTGGATTATAATATCATAATATATTGTGGATTCTTTTTCCGCTCTTTCTTCTCATTGACTATAGATCAAATTTAGCATTAATTATAATTGGTCAAAGAATAAAGTGAAAGAGTACCCTTGCTAGCCAAGTTGGCACATGAGAAATTCTTACATTCCTATCAATGATATCAATCAGCAAGGGAAACACTTAAGCAGGTCTACAATTGTTTATATCGCTGTTAGAAGCTAGGCAACCACATTCCTTTGCTGGCTAATTATAATTCCCACATGGCCTTACCTATCTTTAATATATCCCTTGACTTGCATCAATGATGTCTGTCTTCAGATGGGCCTCAGGCTTTCCTTGAACTGCTTCAATTACTCTTTTTTCCATTTTACTATTCTGAATTTTTCATGACTTTCAAATCATCCATTGACTTTAATTCAGTATGTTTAGGCTAATGAGGAAAATATTTTTTGTTATATATGCTACAACAATGCACCAGACTGCTCTTGTCAACATTTCCTTTACAAATTTGCTTAAGAAAGAATATAAAGTAGAATCAAGTAACCTGTATGTTGCGAGGTGTTTCAACAGAGAATGATACTGAATGTGAAAGAAATATCAGACCTTTCAAAGTCAATTCAAGCAAGAGGAGAAGAAGCCAACAATGAAATCTTCAAGACTACATCCAACAATGTGCAAAGCTAAGTACCACACATCCAAATGATCATCACGTATGATGACAGTTCATTTTCACACTTATCTAAGCAATAATCCCAAAAGAAGAAAGAAGTGCCAAAAACAACTAGTAACCTTATATCAGCAATATTTCCAAAACCTTTTAAATGTAGACATGTCCACTATATATGTAAGAAAAAGAATGATCACTATTTTTAGGATATATAGTTCTGCCTATATTTAAGAGTATATTCTCCTGTGAAGCTATGGGGAAGTTATGCAAGTAACTGTTATGACAGTGTCTCAATGTAGGAATTACTGTGTGAATTTCTATGGCCTGTACCATAGAATTAGATGATTGTAATGGTCCAACCTAATCAGAAAATGTATGCAAATAGAGTCCTATTTATCCTATTTTGTTTCACTTAGATCATAAGAAGAATCTGTGGAAAATTCTGAAGAAAGGAAATTAATGAAATGCAGCTTCAACCAAATATTATTACTATTAATTTGGACTATGATAATATCTAAAGGACTCCATTGGGTATAAGTGCCCCATTGTGCTAGACACTGTACATACTTATGAGAATATAGTCTGTGCCTCAAAGAGATCAGAATTTAAGAATACAAGATGCGGGTTGGGTTCATACAAGAAACAGGTGGTGAGATCACCAGTTATCTGTGAGACAGTTACGATTAAGGTAAGAAGCAAAGGTCATAGCATTCCAGCTGCAAAGCCATAGTTATACAAGTTTTCTTCCCCTCAGTTTCCTTATCTATATGTTTTTAAATTAAAAATAAGTGGCTTGTAATGGGTAATAGACTAAGCCCAGCTCTCCTGGACCAGAGCAGGTGAGCCTAATCCAGCAAATAAAAGAAAGCTGGGCTACACCTGTGTGTATAAAGGATAGCTAGTGGGCAGCTGGGAGAGGAAGGACTGAAACAGGTTGAGCCCTGAGGAAGGAAAATCATGCTAGACTGGAACTAACTTGTGGGGTGAGTCCCCGGTGCAAGGGGACAGAGAAGAAGTTCCGTGGCTGCTTATCCAATCAGGGAGCAGAGCTGACTAGGAAGATGCCAGTAGATGAAGTGCCAGAGACCCTTGGGAGGGATGGCCCTGAAGCTCGGAGTTAATGATGAAGTTAAAGTTGTTTGCTTGATAGCCTCTGATAAAGAACTAAACCTCCTTGACTGAGACTGTGTGGCAGTGTATGTTTTGGGGCTGGAGAGAAGCTCAGTGATATGGCCTGAACATCCAGAGCTCCAATTGATTTCAGTGGAAGATGTGAGTGTCAGCACTTTTTAAAAATAAATTAAAAGTATTCGTATCCATTGAAACTTCATATGATTCGACTTTTGAATGTGAGAGTATAAAGGGAAAGATGAGACATATTTAGCTTAGAGGAGTGCAATGGCTTTTTGAAAAGCATTGTAACATCAGTATACTATAGGTTTCTTTCTGTTGACCCTACCGCTGTCTTGTCCATCTGCACTGCCATTGCATCTCATTCTTTCCCCCTTTGACTGATGAAAAATGCAGAGAAAATCTCAGTGAGGATCCCCTCGTGGAGTTTTCCATAATCATTGTGTTATATGAGTGATCTTGTTTGCTCTCCCACAGGAATTGTGAGGCCTACCCCCAGCTTGGAGGATCCTGGGGGATCCACAGGAGTTCAGCATCATGTACCTAAATTTCCTGTGCTACCTGAACCCCTGCTGATACTCCTTGACAGAGCAGATCCAATGGAACTGTGCTACCAGAAACTCCTCTGGCCACTGCTGCCCCTGGGACTCACCTTAAAGAGAGAGACCCACCATAAGTGGGATAACACCATAAAGATGATGCAGTTGCCTAAGAAACAAGGTACCAATCTTTATCCCCATCCAATTTTGGGCTGCCCAACCCCTAGTCCTCTCCCCACATGTATTCTGGCCCTTGCAGAGATACTTCCAAGGTTATAGGAAGTTGGGGAGGGAGGATATCTGTTTGGAAGGTCTGTTCCACTTGGGAATCTGGGAGGCCACGATCTGGCCCCTGTATAAATGGAAATTTTCTCTTCTTCTCCTCAGTAAGTCTGGATCCACTGTGGAATCAGTGACTTCCTGACAGCAGCTGCCATGAGACACTGTAAATAATTATAGATGGAGCAGTAAGGATTCAACAGGAACTGAAGCACTGTGGGTAATTCTGCTTAGTAGAAGACCAGAAGCAATAGCCTGAGGATGACTTTTGCTAGGAACTCTGTGGAGGCTGAGGAGTTTCAGGAGTTGAAGTCATAGCTATTATCTTCAGGGCTTTTGTCCCACTGGGGAGTCTGAGCCCCTCTCCCTCCCCTGCTGTGTGTTCTGGGGGCCCCTGCCCATCTATAGATCTGACACTCCACTTCCAGCCCCCAACCCCTTCAAGTGAGCCTGGATATTAGGGGCATTGCAATTATGAGGCCCTCTTCCTGTTCCTCCTACAATGATTGAAAATTAACTTGTTGTCAGATATGATGGCTAATAGATCACTCTCATACAGAGAACACACCAAAAGCAGGGAAGTTATGCTTTTTATGACAACTCAACTCATTTCTCTTTGTGCTTAAAAAATTGTTAATGTAATTACATTCTAGCCTCCTCTCAGAATTGCCTTATACCACTATTTCTGGCACATGGGTACATTTTATACCTTGGCTTCCAACTGCAGTAAATATAAAACATTTTGGGATGTTCAACCAATTAGATCGCCAGATCATTGAATGCTTTTAATACTATAATTTTGCATATCCTGTGCCTCATATGTGGAACTAACTGATAGATTGTTCTACTGTTCCAATTTAACATTACACTGACAGGGAGAAAACAATCTTAACGTTAATTAATTATTTTATTTCAAAAGGGTTTTACTTAATAATGGCTTATATTTCATTGTGTAATATGTATGGTGCCCTGAGCGTACATATACTCTATTAGTATCTAGTATCTGATATTAGTAACAGTACTACTGATCGTAGGTGCCGACTTTTATTTCCCCCTGGGGTGCTCCACCCCCACTCCACCCTGAGGCTCTGCCCTCACTCCATCCCCTCCCCCAAGGTCCCATCTCTTACTGACACTGCTCTGCCTCCTCCCCGAGGCCCAGCCCACTGCTTGCTGCCCCCAAGCTCCTCCATGAGCCACCAAACAGCTAATTGGCAGTGCCCCCAATTATCTGATCGGGGTGCCACCAAACAGCTGATCAGTGGTGCTGCTGAACATCTGTGGCTGGTGGGTGCTGAGCACCCACTATTTTTCTTCCATGGGTGCTCCAGCCCCAGAGCACCCATTGACTCGACACTTATCCTACTGATACTAATATTAGTTCTAAACTATGTTAGTATATTAATTTTTTTATTCATAGTTTGTTAGGGCAAGAATCTTTTATAAGCTTCCCATACCCTACACTGGAACCATTCATCTGCTGGCCTATATTAAAAACAAAGATTCCCTCAGGACATCATATACTTTTTCTAAATACTAGAATTGAGTGAATGCTGACAATCTATGTCCATGAATGTTCATTTAAGTAAAACAAATACATTCACTTAAGCTGTGCTTGTGTGCCTTTGTGTTCACTTTCTGTGAACATCTGAATGATTGCTCATTGATCAGTCTCTGACTGACAATAGTTATGGATAACCTGTCTAGAAATGGGGAAGAGATGCATATTTAAGTATCAGGATGTTCACCTATGCTGTGTTTTCATGTTAATTGATTTTACAGTATCTAATTTATCTGTATAGCCTTATCTCAAATACATTACAGCCATTTAAGATGATTAAATAAATAATAGTTAGCTCATTGGCTTGGGAAATTTGAGTACTGTGTGCCTTTAGTTTCTTTAATTAAGGAAAGAGCAGGTGTCTCCATGGTCTTTAATTGACAAATATGCAAATCAGTGGCTAAGGGGAAAATGTCCCTTTTTAATACAAGCTGTCCCAAACTGCTGTAAAGTATGTTTAGTCAATAGTTTTTAATATTGGCCTGAATATTAGGTAAAGACAAGGAAATGAGCATAAGTGACCATATAACTCTAGTTTTAATTATAATCAAACTTTTTACAATGTTCTCTACTCAGAAATTAAATGTCATAATATGCCAGTTCTCATTACATATTTGAATTTTTCTTTTTCATCTTAACTCCAAACAGTGTATGTTGAAAAGGTCAGAGAAATCAACTGATCAGCATTACCAAAGGCCAATTTAATTCTTTTTGCAGTCAAATGAACTTAGAAAAGGATGGTATTTAAAGCCTATAACCATTTGTAATTCTTCAGCCATCTAAAATGACCACCAACTGCTTTTCATCCAGCAAATAGTGGAGTCTTATCTACAATTTTAAAAAATTCTTGGTTCAATATGTTGAATATTCCCTTGAATGAAATATCAGAAATCCAGACAAAGTCACAAATAAATTAAACCTATATGTTCCATCTCATGTCTTACTGAGTAATAAGAATAGATGACACTGAGTTCACTTTGATTCATAAATCATAATACAATGACAGTAGCCCTAGAACAGCAAAGACAGGCTGACACTTTCATGGTAGACCCTAAAATTTCCATAGGACTCATCGTGATATAATGACATTTTACCAGCTTTAGCCTTTTACATCCCCCATCCGCCATGGAAAACTAAATGGTGATTAACAAGTGGGAGTAATTGGTATTATATCATGATATAACTGGGTCTGCAAAGTACACTGGGAAGTAATTAATAAAAACTAATGTATAACAAAAAGGATATTTGTTTTATACACAGTATTCTAGAACATTAACTTAGTGAAGTCCTTGGAATGTCAAAGAGATTGTTGATGGGATGGGGAATTACAATCAGTCATCACCTTTTGCAGATAGCTTTAGTATTTTGAAATACAAACAGCTGGTGCAGACTGGTATATTGTATCACTATATTACCCTGCCCTGATGAGTTTACAGGGAGGGTCCCCACTGCATACAAAACTTTCTCTCCTCATATGTCATGGGCTCCTGTGGGTTTGGAAATGGTGTGTGGACAGAGGGTGGACAAGGCTAGGTGTGGGCATGTGTGGTAGCGCCATGAGTTGATACACATTGTCAGCACCCAAATGATTATAGACAATACTGTATTAGCTTTCCTGAGGAGCTATCACTTCTCTGGGTTTTTCTCTTAACTAGGCTCCACAAGGCAGATTCCAGCTGCAAAATCCCAGCAGCATGATTTCAGTGGAATTATCCTGATAGGATAATGGGACAAAGCAGGTAGGGGACTCAAAGTGCATTCACAACTCAAATTCACAAAAGGCATTAGGCACCTACTTGCCCCGATAGGTGCCTAAATCCCAGAATTACGCCCCACTGGGATTTACAAACCCAGTTCAGGTGCCACCGACCACTGTAGGTGTCTAAACTCAATCAGTGTCTAAATAGGTAATTGTAGTAAAATAGGTAGTAAAATGAGGTGTCTGTGTTTCTGCCTCTGGGCATGCATGCAGCAGCCCTACACTAGGGCTTGGTCTACGTTGCAAAGTTAGGTCCATGTAAGGCAGCTTACATTGACCTAATTATGTCATTGTCTACACTAGAATGCTGTTTCCGCCAAAGTAAGTGACCTGCTACACTGACATAATAACTCCACCTACATGAGAGGCATAGGGCCTATGTGGGTGTAGTTAGGGCGATGCAGTGTCCGTGTAGACAACATGTTACTTACATTGGCTGTTGGCTGTCATTCTTGGCTTCAGCTGTGAACCTCCTGCTGCTCCTCTGAGCCAGAGGCTGCCAAGAAACTGACAAGAATGTCAGTTTCACTGCTGGAAGGCTCCCTGCTATGAAATTGAGCCTGCACCGGGCTCACAGCTTGGGCTGCCACCCTGGGGGTGGGACAGGGGCTCCACCTGTGAGCCACACTTGGCTATCAGTGCCCCACAATGCCCCACTTCAGGAGGTCTGTCGGCAGGCAGGATTGAACCGGGCACCTGTGGAGCTTAGTGCATGAGTGTCTACAGCATGAGCTAAAAGCCAGCTTGCTGTTAGCTAAAGCTGTAGAGCAAACTCATTAATCTCTCTCTCTCTTTCTAAGTGATCTTGGTACTACTAGATAGGACAGAACACCACACCCAGAAAGTGTGTGGGTTACACACTTCCCCTAGCTGAGAAACCATGTCCCGAGCTTCAGAGTCTTCCCACTTGAAATCCTGGATGAGTCCCCATTTGTAATGCCAACAGACCCTGGGTGTCAGTGGACAGGATTGAACCTGGGTCCTCTGGAGTTTAGTGAGTGAGCATCTACCGCATGAGCTAAAGGCCAACAGGCTGTTAGCTAAGGCTATAAAGCAGACTCTCTCTCTCTAAGTGGTCTCGGTGACACTAGATGGGACAGAACACCACACCCAGAAGATGTGTGGGTCACACAAGAGCTCTTGGTGAGGACACCAACAGCTGTGGCTGCAGGTCGACATAAATTAAGTTGATCTAATTATGTTGTGTAAACAAGCCCTAGGAGTCCAGACACCTGTACCTCAGTGCAATGCATGAACTGGGGGAAGATAAAAATTCCTCCTTCTAGCTCACCTGAGGGATTCAATCTGGTAAGCGTGCTCCAAGTTTGCCTACTGGCCTGGGACCCTTCTTCAAACTTGCACAAAACAACTGGGAGGGAGAGGAAGACTACCTCCCTCAAGCTTTCAGCCTAATGGTGAGGGAGACCCATGATTCAAGTCCCCCCCTTCATCTGATGGAAAGAGAGTATTTGAAGAGGGATCTCACACCCTCAGGGGGTGCCCTAACCATTGGGAAAAGGGATATTCTGATGTAGGGACCCTACAGTCTCTCCTGTTGAAGCGGTTTCATTATGAATAAATCATTTAAAAAGACATTAGAGCAAGGGTTCTGGGTGTCCCACTCCCAAGTGAGTGCTCTAACCACCAGGCTACATTCATGCTTTTGCTTTTTCTCTCTCTCCCTCTCTCTGGCCCAGTGACTCTCAATGTTTATCCCCAGTGGTTCAGAACCTTATCTGTGGGGTAGTAGATCTATGTTCAAATCCTTTCCTGCCCTCACACATAAGGGGGACTGGAACTAGGTGTGTCCCACATCCCCAGTGAGTACCCTAGCCACTAGCCTAAAACTTATGAGGGATTGTTCTCTACCACCACTATCCCCCCACACACATACTCTTCTTGCAAAAGCAGTATATTCTTCTAATGCCAAGAGATTATTTTCAGTTGAGTATCCCAAGCAGAGCGAGACATCTTCCTGCAACCAAGTTTTAGGTGCCAAACTCAGAGAGGAGTGGGGAGTCAAGACACACCCCTTCCCTTGGCATCTCCCATGGGATAGTTTAGGATGGAAGCCTGCTAGTGTGCTAGCTTTTGTGAATCCTATTCTGAAAACCCTACATCCCTCCATTAATTGTATAAGAAGCCTGATTGCCTAACTCAGGCTTTGTGAATCCCAGTGATTTTCTACATGACTATATTCCTTTGTGGCACAGCCCAAAGTCAGTGTAGATGTACAGGGCTTCCACAAAACTACTAAGTGACCCCAGCAAATCTCAGGAAGGACATATGGTTTGAGGCCCAGAATCTAATGTATTTCTTTCCTCAGACAGAATATTATGCCTCCCCCTTCCCCAAAATTTCAGAAATGGAGAGAGAACTTTGTAGTGGGAACCTTATGGAGTGTCCTGGTGCCTATCAAGCATTTCCATGTAGGGACATAATCTGTTCCTGATAAATAGATAAACACTTTACAAATCTATGCTGTATTTTCTGCCCTGGAGGGCCACAGCTATTTGCGTTCCCCCCTGGGTTTGTCCCTAGGGTGGCATACTTCCCTCACAAGCAGTTAGACACACCATTGGTGTCACACACTATTTTAAATGGAGAGGAGACTAGTGCTACATTGCAACTGGGCATTTGACTCATGCATCTTTTATTCTTGGAATTTTGAAATGTATTAATTATAAATTTAGAAACTAACTCAGGGTTTGAACATATGCAGAGTGTTTGGAATATATAAGGTTCAGGCTGCATCATTTGTTTATTAGCTCTTCAAGTTTGATTAGGGATGTGGACTTGAACTAAACTACAGTATTTAAAATTACTGGAGTGCTTCAAATTGTTAAGTGTGTTATAATTTGGAAGATTTATATGTACAATGCAGCACCGATATTTCACAGTAGATCTTAATGTGTTTTGGATGGACTAAATTAGGACTCAGGCCACATAGTTTAGAAGAACAATTATAAAGTAGTGACCAAGCTATACAAAACAATACGCACTTCTAGTGAAACTGGAGAAATTCATCCTTTTCACCAGCTAAACAAGCACAGGTCTGGTTATTGCTTGCTTGAAAACCAACCAATCCTGCTATACCTGACTGTAATACGTGAACAGTGCAAGTTCAAAAGTTTGACTTGAACATTATTGCTTTTGTCTTCCACTTAAAAGAGACTGTGAAAAAAAGGAACAGGGAGTGGAGGGAAGAAAAATCTAATTAAAAAATTAGGGTGAATAAATGGAGCAGTGAGCAGATGGAATAAAATAATATAGAGACTGGGTGAGAATGGAGAGAAGTGGGTATAAAGAGAGATTCCAATGAAGAAAATAAACCTGTGTCTGCTATCAAAGCAGGGTCCATGGTACTAGCTCTCAGAGTTCACTTAATATAACCTAGCATCCCTGTGCCTTATTTCTGGAACGTCTTCCTTTGAGCCTATGCTAAATATGGAGAAAACCTCATATGTTTGCCATCTTCCACTTGAGGCTTTGTTATCGCACTCCTACGTCCATAGGAGAGACCTCTCAGAAGGGGTCCCCATCACACCCTGCCTTCCCTTATGATATTGCTCCACAACCTCCTCAATGGACCATTGCTCTCCCTTCCCCATAGTGGGCACTTAAACTGAGGTTCAACAAACTGGCAATCTCCCTTTTCAAGTCTTTGCTCATTTCCAGAAATAGGCCTTCCCAGCTCTTCCTTTTCCTGAACTTCAAGTTTGTCAGCTGCTCTACTACTATGGCTCCCATATACCTGTCCCCTCACCTTTTCTGGGACATCTATAGTGATTTGTGGCTTCTACAATGGAAAAGAAGGAATGAAGGAGTTGATAACTCTTGTAATTCTCTACCCAATTCTTGTAATATCAAGGAATACAACAAAAGTAACAATTTCTGTTCCATTTAGCCTTTCTCCAGTGTAGACTTGACCAGAGGCTTATACATATCATTAAGCCTATGGCCAAGTTAACAGAAACAGATGTGATCTGCCTTTATGAAGATTTATCTGCTTTGTACCAAAATGCACAAGCAGAGATGAGAGATGTTCAAATGAGCAACAATATCTTTGCTTGGTTTAATTTGGAATATAATTCCTCTTTTTTCTTGTTCTTTTCCAGTTTTCCATTCTGTTTAACTGAGTAACAGGACAGTTCTGAGAACTTTCCTCATTAGTGTCATAATCAATATCCAGGTCATTTTTTGAAGAAGATTAAGTCTTACTGCTGGTATACTATGAATGTAGAAATTCTTGAATGTATTTTAAAGGTATATATGCTATCAACAAGAGTGGTTACTTTTTGGACTCTTTGCCAGAATCTTTAGCTTTGAGAATCAGGCTGATATTGTAAATGACACAGTTATGTATGAAGTGTGCTCAATTTAGTTTCTGTTATCAAGTTAAAGCTACTATAAAGTGTTCAAGATTTGATGATGTTCATAAATAATTATGTTATGGCAGGGATTCAATCAATACAGTACTGTGCCACTGTCTGGCTTGTCTTAACATTATTGGCTTCAGTTGGTTCATTTACTCACTTCTATACTTTGGTCAAAGTGTACTTCAGTACCAGTAGCCAGTAACATGCTGCATATTCCTTTTCTCCAATATTTGTCATGCCTCTCGTGAGCAAGCACTCTTGTGAAAGATTGTCCCCGTGCAGCTCAGCACCATTCCAGCTTCTAATATCTGGAAGTCTCCTGGATCTGTGTGGATTCTTCCTTTTATTCACACCTCTTAGCCCTTGCATGGCTTTCTGCTGAATGACTGGGACCAAGAGCAGCAAAAGGACTTTGCATTTGGTAACAATTGTCATGGCCTCCTTTGACAGCTGACTTCTACATATACCCCTGACTGAGCAAACATCTCAATTATAAGTGCCAAGGCATCTTGCCATCCAGAGCTGGGGTCCAGTTTTTCAAACTAATATTGACCAACCTCATCATTAAAATGTCTCCAAATTCCCAGAGTGCACTCCAAGATTTTCTCCTTTAAAAAAATTTCTCCTTTAAGGGAATCAAAGAAAGACAACTCCAATTATTTGGGTCTCTTATGCTTCATTTTTTTAGGGCATTTAGATACTAAAGTGATAGACCCATTACAAATATCTAAAACAATGTACTAGAGAGACAAGGTGGATGAGGTAATTATTTTTTATTGACCCAACCAATAAAAGATATGTTTTCGAGCTGACAGTACTGAAGAAGAGCTCCAAGTGAGCTCAAAGGTTTGTTTCTCTCACCAATAGATGTTGGTCCAATAAAACATATTACCTCGCCCACCTTGTCTCTCTAATATCCTGAGACCAATACGCCTACCACAACACTGCCTAAAACAATGCATGTCTGGAATAAATTAAATAGTAAGCAAGGTGCTGTATAACACACACTCTGGCATGAAGCGTGAGAGTATACATCATTCTGAGGTGATATCATTTGGTAGTCAGTATTTTTGTCACATTTACATAAAATTTTCCCCATTGATATGTGTTTAATTATATTAATTATATGCAGTCACATTATGGGTGTGTTTCTGATCTAACTTCAATTTTACATACTGTCATAAATGGAATTCCTCCTAATCTACATTGTTAGGAGAGGAGACTCATAGAATCCATGTTGATGAAGGCTGAGATTTTTTTTCTGCCTAGTTCTAGAATCATTGTAATGTACCTCGCTTTGTGTTAATGCTGCTTGTGCTTTGTCCCACTTCTTTAATATTAGCTTCCCTAGTGCACAATGTAATGAATGCTCCCTTTAAGTTCTGCTTACTGACTTATTTGCAAATTTTTGCAAACGTTGAAACTTCTTTGGATTCCATGGTTTTCAAAATAATAGTCTCACTTCAAACAAATTGAACAACAGTGATCATTAATGTACAAGAATAGCTATTCAGTTTTACAGAGATCCTAAACTGATGAATTATGTTTCTTGAAGAGTTCCTACAAGATGATGGAATGATTTTTGCCTGGTTTCTAAAATATCAAGCTGTGTGTATTATTGAGTCTGAGAGCTACAATACTTTGCACAATTTTCCTGTCTGAAAAACATCAATGTTCTTTTATCCGCTGTTTCACCTTACTACTTTTCATTATACATACCTTCTTCTAACTAGCATCATCATTACATAGAAAATTAATGTGAGGACATTATAAATCCCGATAAATACATTGCACCACAAGTACCTGGAAGATGTCCAACATATACTTACTTTAAATCTTACTTTAAATCCTTACTTTAAATGTTCCAAAACATTTATTCTTAGTGAAACATTTGTTTTCACATAGCTATTCACAGTGAGTGATTAGAGTGAGGCTCATTAATGCTGATAAAGTAAAAGGTCAATTTGTC
Source organism: Dermochelys coriacea (assembly GCF_009764565.3). Lineage (NCBI taxonomy): Eukaryota > Metazoa > Chordata > Testudines > Dermochelyidae > Dermochelys > Dermochelys coriacea. The sequence continues at coordinate 54,156,005 of NC_050070.1, forward strand.
ATTTCCATTGTGAAGCCTGCTTTTCAAAAGTTTATAACCCGACTTTTTCATTTGAGACCATACTAGTTGTCAGCTCTTCCCAAAACATGGCTGAAAATGGGTAAAACTTTCTGTAGATGTGGAGCAATAAAACATTTTCCTTCTAATATTTTTTTAAAATTAATATAAATAAAAGAGAGGTCTTTATTAGTTGTTTTAATTCAGATTTCAGCTATTTAGTCATGTAGTATAAACCTGATTTTTACCTTTAAAAATAATTGCAAAGTTTGTTGTGTTGCTTTGAAAAGCAGCTGCTGGGAATACAGAGTAGATTTTTTTTTTATTATGCTTTAGCTTTAGCTTTAATGGTGATAACACATCACAATGAAATTGAAATAATTCCATTGACATAGTATTATGTTAAAATTACCCACTCACTCAGACCCTCAATGAAAAACAAACTGTTGTCATTTTAAGATGCCATTATATTGATAAATGTGAAATAGTTGCACTGACAGGCTGATTATGCTGTCAATAAAAATACAGCATATTGACATGTTGGTTGAAGAGGAGCCATTATCTTAACAATAAACAGGACTCATTTTTGTACTGACATGTTAACAGAGTTACTGCAAGAGCTTCCGTGATGTGGAATAATCCATTGATTTCTGTATTTGTTTTATAGCTCTGTACCTTCTAAAGGCAGATGAAATTAAATTAAGAAAACACAGTTGTGAAATAAGGTTGTGTGTATTTGAAAGGAAATGAAGAAAAATATTCAGAGTAACCTATTTAACTTACTTCATATCTTAGATGCCTAGATACTATGGTGACTGGTGCCTTAGCAAAACCTTAGCTAGGCAGTCCAGTGTATTAATGTGTGTTTGACCTGTTTTTTTTATATTTTTTTTAACTTTTTTTTATTTTTCCACAACTCTTTTCTGTCTACTGAAAATAGAAAAGTTCCCTACATCATGTACAGGTACTGTACCCAAGCTCATTATAGTTCTCATCCTCCTTATCTTCTTGCATTGCTTATAGAAGTCAAACTGTAAAGATATTTTTCCTAAGCAAAACAGTTTTGGCTCCCAGGCAGAATTCTCCAGCATCTGGGCTGGCAGCTTGCAAGTTGTCACTCGGACTGTCATGTAGATACATTGCTGATGAGTTCTCTGAGCTGCCGTATCCACCTACATGTCACTGTCATTTGATTCATAAATGTCATTTTCCTTTGAATGTAACTTGTGTACTTTCATTCCCTGGTGAGTGTTTCTTTGCAACCACACCCTCGTGAGATCTGTATTTATATTTGGATCCTTTAATAGCTTCATAACAGCCAAACTCTTGTACATGGGTCAGTTGCTCACTTAGGTTTTATTTTATTTTTTTGTTTTTTTGACAGTAAGAAATGAAAAGGTTCTCCACTGTACATTGAAATGCCCATTTATTCATGTGTGCATGAAAAATCCATTTTGTTGTGACTAGAATCCCTACAGCTAATATATGTGTGTATTTAAATTCACATTTGGGGCAAGGTGAATAGTTTGATGTGATTCTGAACTCATCCAGTTATTTTTTAAACATGTTAATATTTGGCTTTGTGTTATCATTTGTAGGGAAAGACAGATAGCATACTGAATGATAGAAAGAAGGAAAGTTTTCCTACTGTGAGTGCCATAGCTAAGAGAAAACATCAGACTCTATTGCATAAAAAAGGAAAATAACATGAGGGGGAAAGGAGTCCAGGAGAGCTGGCTATATTTTAAAGAATCCTTATTGAGGTTACAGGGACAAACCATCCTGATGTGTAGAAAGAATAGTAAATATGGCAGGTAGCTTGGATTAACAGTGAAATCCTTGCTGATCTTAAACACAAAAAAGAAGCTTACAAGAAGTGGAAGATTGGATAAATGACCAGGGAGGAGTATAAAAATATTGCTCAGGCATGCAGGAGTGAAATCAGGAAGGCCAAATCACACTTGGAGTTGCAGCTAGCAAGAGATGTTAAGAGAAACAAGAAGGGTTTCTTCAGGTATGTTAGCAACAAGAGAAAAGTCAAGGAAAGTATGGGACCCTTACTGAATGAGGGAGGCAACCTAGTGAAGGGGATATGGAAAAAGCTAATGTACTCAATGCTTTTTTTGCCTCTGTCTTCATGAACAAGGTCAGTTCCCAGACTACTACACTGGGCAGCACCACATGGGGAGGCGGTGACCAGCCCTCTGTGGAGAAAGAAGTGGTTCAGGACTATCTAGAAAAGCTGGACGAGCACAAATCCCTGGGGCCGGATGTGCTGCATACGAGAATGCTAAAGGAGTTGGCGGACGTGATTGCAGAGCCATTGGCCATTATCTTTGAAAACTCATGGCAATCAGGGGAGGTCCCACACAACTGGGAAAAGGCTAATGTAGTGCCCATCTTTAAAATAGGGAAGAAGGAGGATCTGGGGAACTATAGGCCAGTCAGCCTCTCCACAGTCCCTGGAAAATCATGGAGTAGGTCCTCAAGGAATCAATTCTGAAGCATTTGAGGAGAGGAAAATGATCAGGAACAGTCAGCATGGATTCACCAAGGGCAAGTCTGCCTGACTAATCTAATTGCCTTCTATGACGAGATAACTGGCTCTGTGGATGAGGGAAAGCAGTGGATGTGTTATTCCTTGACTTTAGCAAAGCTTTTGACACAGTCTCCCATAGTATTCTTGCCACAAAGTTAAAGAAATATGCTCTGGATGAATGGACTATAAGGTGGACAGAAAGCTAGCTAGATCATCGGGCTCAATGGGTAGTGATCAATGACTCCATGTCTAGTTGACAGCCGGTATAAAGCGGAATGCCCCAAGGGTCGGTCCTGGGGCTGCTTTTTTTCAATATCTTCATTAATGATCTGGAGGATGGCATGGATTGCACCCTCAGCAAGTTTTCAGATGACACTAAGCTGGGAGGAATGGTAGATATGCTGGAGGGTAGGGATAAAATATGGAGGGACCTTGACAAATTAGAGGATTGGGCCATTTTGGGATGTAGAAGTAGGGGCATTGCCAGCAGATCGAGGGACGTAATCATTCCCCTCTATTTGACATTGGTGAGGCCTCATCTGGAGTACTGTGTCCAGTTTGGGGCCCCGCACTACAAGAAGGATGTGAAAAAATTGGAAAGCGTCTAGCAGAGGGCGACAAAAATGATTATGGGACTGGAACACATGACTTATGAGGAGCGGCTGAGGGAACTGGGATTGTTTAGTCTGTGGAACAGAAGAATGGGGGGGATTTGATATCTGCTTTCAAGTAACCTGAAAGGGGGTTCCAAAAAGGATGGATCTAGACTGTTCTCAGTAGTAGGAGATGACAGAACAAGGAGTAATGGTCTCAAGTTGCAGTGGGGGAGATTTAGGTTGGATATTAGGAAAAAGTGTTTCACTAGAAGGGTGGTGAAGCACTGGAATGCATTACCTAGGGAGATGGTGGAATCTTCTTCCTTAGAGGTTTTTAAGGTCAGGCTTGCAAAGCCCTGGCTGGGATGATTTAGTTGGGGATTGGTCTTGCTTTGAGCCAGGGGTTGGACTAGATGACCTCCTGAGGTCCCTTCCAACCCTGGTATTCTATGATTCTATGAAAATATACCAAGGAAAGTAAGCAAAATATTGTTTTCTTGACTTTCACTCAAATTCTCAGGTGTCTCAGTCATTCATCTAACCAGGTTAGGTCACTCACAGTCTTCTCTAATCTTCATTCATTTAAATAGTTTTGTTTGATCCACAAATGTTGCTACTTCACCATTCCCCCTCCTTTAATATATATATTACAACTGAATTGCTCACAACTACCCCTGACTAAGGGGTAACACATAGCCCTGCTGCTCCAGGAGCAGCCCAATATGTTAATTCCAACAGTTCCTTCCTTTCTTGCTCCCAGGAGGCAGTAATCTGTGACCAGTAATACTACCATAAGATTATGATACATTAATTACAGATTCAGATGATAGAGCAGCACCTTAACAGAAGTCCCTTTGCCAGGCTCAGAAGAGGCAACAATGGTGGGAAAGCAGAGGAGTATGGACCCCACACACCTCATTCCCTCACTTAAAAATACCCCCCTTCCTTCTCTATATTATGCCCTACCTGTCATCCGCAGATAGATTGCTAGCTGCAAGTACCAGCGTAACAATTAGACCTGGTCAAAAATCAGAATCTCTGGCCTGGAGGGTAGTCTAATATTTTGGCAGATGTCAATATTTGGTTGAGGGAGTAAGGCTAAGGAGGCATCATCAAGGGGATGGCAAAATAATGGGCCAGTGTTGCTGAGAGAGCAATGGAGTAGTGTTAGAAAAGGTGCTCAGCCAATAAACCACAGTTGGTTCATCAGGCTAGGACAAGGGAAGGAGAGACATTTTCTGATAAAGTGTTTTGTTGTATGGGGAGAGCATTGCATATAGTAGACAGTGTAAGGAGACATGCTGGGATGATGCCGAATTATTATGAATTACTATAATTGATATGAATCAATGTGGTGAACATGAGTTTGGTATGGCTTGATACGTCTGAACTGGTTAGAAGATTCTGGGAGCAGGTTTCTCTTAGTATCAGACCGTTTGTATGGAAATTTACTAAGTGCTGAAATTGCATTTGAATAGTTAATCAGAGATTTTGGATGTGTGTATGTATGTGTGCCTATTTCAGCTTGGAAATTTGATCATGGTCAGTCGATGGCCAGTTCACTAAGTAAATATGCAGGAAATATATAAACAATGAGCTTGGTACTAACTGACCTGGGTCATAATGACCCCTTTAGGATGGTACCACATTAAGAGCGGAAGTGAATGATTGATGAGTAAGTACACATCAACTGATTTTTGATCTGTTCTTCATTGTCCCTTCCAAAATATTAATTAGGAACACAATTAATGAAACACCCACAGGGCATATTTTGGGGACATGTGACTCCCTTGAGAACAAAAGGTATAAGTACTAACAATATCATATTGTTAGTGCAGTGTTAGGTCAATTAATATCTGAAGAGGTCTGTGATGCTGTAAGACAGAGAGTCTCAAGGTTACCAACACCCTACAATGAGGGACTTTTGTCGGACTTTTGAACCAGAGGGCCTCAGGGTAACCAAAGTCCTGCTTCAGGGAACATTTGACAGACCAAGTACAGAAAAGAAAAGAAAAGAAAAGAAAAGAAAAGAAAAGAAAAGAAAAGAAAAGAAAAGAAAAGAAATCTCCATCTAGGACTGGTAGCTATGCCTGCTTTGTTTGCCAATCAGGCTACTGTGTAAGGCCAACATAGTTTTTGAGAGTTTATGCTTTAGGAATTGAGGCTTATTAGGAAGACATATTATTACCTTTTACTGCTTGTGTGATTCTTTCTCAAACGAATTGGATTCAATTGGCTCAATGCACAGCAAATTTTCACTGGTACTGGTAACAATCTGCCCAGCCATAGGCCATTAAAGATCTGTTTCAACAGGACACAGCCAGGATGGCATGGCTAAAAGGGGCTTTTTGAGATGGAAATAATGTGGAAGGCCTGGGAGACTTCAGAGTGATCTGGATTGCTTGGTAAACTGTTCCCATTGAAATAAAATGTGTTTAACAAGGCCAAATACAAAGTCCTATATCTAGGTACAAAGAATGCTGGGTATACCTACAGAATGGGGGACTGTATCCTGGAAAGCAGCGAACATGATTTAGGATCATAATGGACAAGCGATTCCCAGTGTGCTGCTGTGGCAAAAAGGACTAATGTGATCTTGGATGTATAAACAGGGGAGTAGTGACTAGGAGAAGGGAGATGATTTTACCTCTGTATGTGGCATTGTTGAGATGGATATTGAAATACTACATACAGCTCTGGTGTTTACATTTTTAAAAGGATGTTAAGAAATTGAAGCAGGTGCAGAAAAAAGTCACAAAAATGATTTGAGTGCTAGAGAAAATGTCTTATAATGAGAAACTTAAAGAGCTCAATCTGTTTAGCTTATTAAAAAGAAGAATTAGAAGTGACTTGATTTACCTTCACAGGGAGAAATACTGGTTACTAAAGGGCACTTTAATCTAGTGGAGAATGACATAATAAGAACCAATGTTGGAAGCTGACGCCAGACAAATTCAATTTAGAAATAAAAACACGTTTTTGAACAGTGAGAGGGATTAACCATTGAAACATGTTACCAAGAGAAATGATGGATTCTCCATCTCTTGGTGTCTTGAGATCAATCTTTCTAAAAGATATGATTTAGTCAAACACCAGTCATTGGGCCCAGTGCAGGAGTAGTGGGGTGAAATGCTCTGGCCTGTTATTCAGTAGATCAGGCTAGATAATCTGATGGTTTCTTCTCACATTAAAGCTATGAATATATATACACATATATACATGTCCAACATAATCTACTCTGAGTCCATCTGAATAAAGAACAACTGAGGAAATGGCCAGTTTGTCAAATAAATCTTGATTATAATCCGTTACCTCTTTATTTAACCTGGAAATGCTATCCAGAAATAAGCTAATGATTGACTAATACCTGGCTCTTAACAGCTCTCTTCATTTTTAGATCTCAAAGTGCTTTACTAAAGAGGTCAGTATAATTATCCCCATTTTACAGGGTGAGAATACTGTGACACAATTCTCTTTCTAAAGATTTATCTTTATCATTATAAAATCCAGTTATCTTGGGTTCATGCTGCTTTCAATATTTTCACCTAAATATAGTTTTGCACATCATTAAAAATTGTATGGGATTTCAAGTAGTGAGATCTTTTTTGATAGGGATCCTCCTGGCTAAATACATTTATATGCTATCTCCTGAGGAATCTATTAATATAATTCACCTCAGCTTACCCTGAAATAGATGAATTTCCTAAATTTCTAATTCTAGTGTTCTTCTGTGAGTCATGCCCATTGGTCACCCTTCTGTATTTCTTCCAAACTTCTTCACTGATGGCATCATACCCTCAGGCAGTCCAAATCAGCCACCTTCTTTTTAAACTTTTTATCAGTTAGGTGTGCTGATTCAAGCATATGTCAAAATGCTAGTGCAGCATCTCTAAGTTGTGTGTCACTACTGCTGCAAAATTAGAAAGTGTAGTCTTTAAAGAAAGTATAACAAGCCCCAGAGAAGAGGATAAGGAAAATGACCAAGTGCCATTTTTTATTTCTTTTTTGTGAGGTTTTAAAAATAACTCCTGGAACATATGGATTTAGAGTAGAGTCTCCTTGCACCAAATGGTTTCTAAAACAGGATCTGAACTACTAACGGTCTCTAACGGGCAAAAGAACAAAGAAACATCAATAGAATTAACGGTCCAAAGACCCAGAAAGATGTGTCCTGCAATGCATATATCTTCAATTTTTAAAACAGAATATGTATTCGTTATTATTAATAAATGTTAATAATATAAGTAGGGATGTCTATTAATCTTGATTAACTTGATTAACTAAAAAAATCATGATTATTTGTCCTGTTAAACAATAGAATACCAATTGAAATATATTACGTATTTTTGCATATTTTCTACATTTTCAAATATATTGATTTCTATCACAACACAGAATACAAACAGAATACAAAATGTGAAGTGCTTACTTCATATTATTATTTTATTACAAATATTTGCACTGTAAACATGATAAACAAAAGAAATAGTATTTTTCAATTCACCTCATACAAGTACTGTAGTGCAACCTCTTTATTGTGCAAGTGTAACTTACAAACGCAGATTTTTGCTACATAACTGCACTCAAAAAGAAAACAATTTAAAACTTTAGAGTCGACAAGTCCACTCTGTCCTACTTCTTGTTCAGCCAATTGCTAAGACAAACAAGTTTGTTTACATTTATGGGAGATACTGCTGCCCGCTTCTTATTTACATTGTCACCTGAAAGTGAGAAGAGGCTTTCACATGGCACTTTTGTAGCTGGCGTTGAAAGATATTTATGTGCCAGATGTGCTAAATATTCATATGTCCCTTCATGCTTCAACCACCAGAGGACATGCATTCCAAAGGACATGCATCCAGGATGATGGTGGGTTTCTGATCGATAACAATCCAAAGCAGGGTGGACTGACACACATTCATTTTCATCATCTGAGTCAGATGCCACCAGCAGAAGGTTGATTTTCTTTTTTCGTGATTAGGGTTCTGTAGTTTCTGCATTAGAGTGTTGCTCTTTTAACACTTCTGAAATCATGCTCCACTCCTCATCCCTCTTAGATTTTGGATGGCACTTCTGATTCTTAAACTTTGAGTTGAATGCTGTAGCTATTTTTAGAAATCCCAGATTGATACCTTCTTTGCATTTTGTCAAGTCTGTAGTTAAAGTGTTCTTAAAGTGAACATGTGCTGGGTCATCATCCGAGGCTGCTATAACATGAAATATATGGCAGAATGTGGGTAAACAGAACAGGAGACATACAATTCTCCACCAAGAAGTTCAGTCACAAATTTAATTAATGCATTCTTTTTTTTTTACTGAGCATCATCAGGATGGAAGCCTGTCCTCTGGAATGGTGGCTGAAGTATGAAGGGACATATGAATCTTCAGAGCATCTGGCACATAAATACCTTGCAATGCCGGCTACAAAAGTGCCATGTGAAAGCTTGTTTGTCTTAGCAATTCAATGAACAAGAAATAAGACTGAGTGGACTTGTAGGCTCTAAAGTTTTATATTTTTTTATTTTTGAATGCAGTTTTTTTGTACATAATTCTACATTTGTAAGTTCAACTTTCATGATAAAGAGACTGCACTATAGTACTTATATTAGGTGAATTGAAAAATACTATTTCTTTTGGTTTTTACTGTGCTAATATTTGTAATCCAAAAATAAATATAAAGTGAGCACTGTACACTTTTTATTCTGTGTTGTAATTGAAACCAACATATTTGAAAATGTAGAAAACATCCAAAAATATTTAAATAAATGATATTCTCTTATTGTTTAGCAGTGCAATTAATCGCAATTAATTTTTTTATTCATGCAGTTAATTTTTTAATCACTTGCCAGCCCTAAATATAAGTTGTTAGGTACCCAAAGATCTCAGTGAAGGTTGTGCTGTTTGCTGTACAAATACAGATGAAAAGACAGTTCTCATCCTACAGAGCTTCAATCTAGAAAGTACAAAAAAATGGAAGGTTGGAGATAGGGATATACCACATAAGCAAATGAAAATAGTGATGATTGGCAAAGTTTTGTTCATTCATTATTTCTCTCTTTGTTTAATTCATTTAGAGGTCATGTGAAGGGGAATGACAGGAATATGGAGGGAGGGAGTAGGAAAAGGAAGTAAAGGGATGAGAAATAATCATAGATTGCCATGTGCTTAGTTATGATTGACAGGTTGGGTTTAGTAGGCATCACAATAGAAGTGAGTCATAAGGAAAGATTTGAAAGAGGATATTAACATTTGGGTATCTAGATTTGATCAGGGACTTTTTCCTATGCACTTCTTCCTTTAAAATTTTGGGGAGGTGAGGAGGAAAAGTCCCTAATCAAATCCTGATGCTTTAGGCACTTATAAATATATATTTTAGAATATATAACTAGTCCAAATTAAAGTAAATCATTTTTCCAGATAGGTCCTGTGATGGGTTCCCTGGGGGGCAACTTGGAACTGGGTTACTGCTGAGCTCTCTGTCTTACCAACCTGGGCTCCCTCTCACACTGTGATTATGTGACATGCTACAAACCCCTCCAGGTCCTGCACTTACAACGTACAGGCAGTGTCACGCCCAGCTGAGTTACATGAATGCTTTTGACAACCACTCATGAACCAACAAGAGAAAGGCTCCAGACAATCTCCCACAGCTCCGCAGCCTAGGACCCCAGAGCTATACCATTTTGCCTTGGTCAGAAGCCTGACCATTATAAGTTTATTACCCAGCCTGCACCTCCCTCAATGTGGAGAGGACAATGCACCAGCCCCTGTTCCTGAGCAGATTTCCCTCTCCCATTCAAAGTCTTTTTTCCTCCAGGTGTTCTGTTGGGGAGGGAGTGAGGCCAAAGTGATGATATCACTTCCCCCTTTTATAGCTTCTTCCAGCTTGCTGGAAAGATGCATTGCTGTGATGTGAGACAAACAGTCTCCATTGTGTACATGCTATCTCTGAGAGGTTTCAATTGTATAGTTCCTGGGTTAATACTTGTGAGTGTGTGTATTCCCCTTAATGGGCCATCAACACCATCTGGCTTCTTCATTGTTGTACCTGAAAGGCTGCTTATGGGTGTTCCCAATCTCACGTCGTATTTCAGTAATTCTCCACCAAGAAGTTCAATCACAAATTTAATTAATGCATTTTTTACCTACAATTCAGTAACACATATATAGCAAAACTTCACATACAATAACACATACAATCCAACAGGATATTAATACTTAACAAATCAAGACTTTTAAAATCATACCTCACAAGGCATACCTTGTACAAAACATAATTATATGACAGTGGTGTATATGGGGGTGCCAGGGTATTGCTCTGGGGTGCAGAGTGTCACAGGCCCTCAACCACTAAGAGATCTCAAGCACTGGACTACTAACTCTTATTCCTCCTGCACATACTGCACCTTCAGCTTAAAGCACTCTTCCAGCCCTTTTTGTCTCCTCTCCATAATGATGTGTTTCTTTATAATGTCACCACCCTTCACTATTCCAGAAGTTTTTAGGTTCCAGGCTTAAACAGGCAAAGGAGGTGAGTAAGACACTAGCTCCCAACCCAGGAAAGAACTCATTCAACTTCCCCATCTTTTTCACCTGTGTCCAGCACATGCACTGGGACCCAAGAGGATAGAAGACACAGCTCCTTGCGTCCTTTCCCATCACTTATCCACCTGTTCAGGACAGAGCATAAACATTACTAGTCTAGAGTGAAGTATGTAATCATTCAGGGAGTACTGTTCTACTATTGTTCTCAATTTATCTGCTTGTTCCTCAGTCCCTCTTTTAAAATAAATTGGAAATAAAAAAGTGACATGTATCAGATTATCTACAAATACACATTTCTGTCTGCTGTGGTTAGAGTCCACTCCCAGAGGGAGAATGATGCAGCTAACTCCAAAGTAAGCACATCAGTCAATTTATGACTTCAGTTAATATTTGTAAAATATACACAATAGAAATAATAAAGGCAGAAATAAAGGCAGTGTGCAGCAGGTGGATTAAAGGAGCAGAATTGGTGATAAGGGGCCTGATTCTGAAAGAATTTAACGAACTGAAAGATTTACCCATGTCTCCAATGGATGCTTGATCAGGTATAAGATATTTACCATTTTACCATTTACCATTCATGATTTTCTATGTTCTAAAAATGTTTCCCAGATTCTATTAAGTATTTTTGTTTTTCTTGTGATCTGTAAACTACCACCTCCTAAGCAGCAGTTTCTGACAATACTAATATCCATTCCTTTTGAGGAAGTAAAAACAGGTCTTGCCAGGGTCTAAGAATTATTTTTTTGCTGTCAGGAAGCTTATTTTTGATCAGTTTTATCGGCCCTCCTGCAACTGTTTTCAAATTAGTTGTAATTGTCTCGTACACAGAGGGACTGTGTCATGCATATGTTTCAGTTCAATATGTGTCTCATTTTATCTGGCAAATTGTCCCAGAAATTATTTACTTCCTTACAAGATTAAAATGTATGACTATGTTCTGGGGTTTTAGGAGTAATGTCAGCACAAATTGATAATTCTAAACCCCAATTTACTCATCTCCTCAGGTGTCCAGTGTAATATAATCAACTCACTCTCAAAATGTGTCAGCTTCCAGTTTGCATCCCAAACAGCTTTGTAGTTCACATTTAATAGGTTGCTCCATTCACCTTCTGAGTAGGATGAATTTAAATCACCACCACAAAACTGTCTAGTGCTATATGGTATATTTGAGTTTAGATCTAATAACCAGTTATACCAAAATGATGCTCCTTATAGCATCTTCAGTATAGATCCTGGCTAGACTCTTTTGAGCAAAGACAAGAATTAAAAGGTCCTGCTGTAGACCCACTTGGTTAGATTTTACTTCTTCTAAGTCTGTGAAGATCACAAATATGATACCTTTTCAGATATCAGAAATAATTATCCACTGCTTCCAAACAAATTAGGCATTTAATTATCCATTGCTTCCAAACAATTTTCTTTCTTGAAATGTTCAAATTTCTTGATGTGTGAGAGTATAAATTAATTTCCCATGATATTTTAATAAATGATTAAATTTATTCTATGCTTTCAAGGTTTGGTAGATTAAACTAGTAGTCCAGATAAGAGTCATTTTCTTTGGTTTTCATTGTATTTTTTGACCCAAGGCATATAGGTTAAATTACTATACCACCAACTGTGATCTTTCAATGGATTAAAGACCACTTGACTAGATGAATTTAAGATTACCAATACAAAGATATGAGATTGGTAATCTAGGTGGTTTATAATTTCACAAGAAAATCTAAAATTTGTCTAGATGTTTAAAATATGTTGACACAATCTGTCAGCATTTGGAATAGAACAAACATTATCAAGCTGTGGTCCATGTGTCATCAGTGGTCTAGTGAGTTTTTCTTAATAGTCACAGGATGAAATGCTTTGGGAACCAAACAGTGTAAGGGAGTTGATCCATAAACTGGTCTTTCTTTTTTGGAACAGACTCTTTAGATATGGAGCTACAACCATCTTTAGTGCACTAGTTCATCTACAAAGGCTAAGATTCAATATATTCCATTTCATGAGGATCTCTTTACATTTTAGGATAACTGGGCCCACACTACCCTTGTTTAATTCTTTTAGAATAATGTTCAGTTTACTGCCTAAGTAAGTCATAATTGTATTTCCAAACTCATTTTCCTGTTCTCAAAGGATTTATAGTCTGAAACTCTGCCAAAGTCTGTTGCTACTAAGGACCCTATAAAACTGTTTATTTGAGTTTACAAGTAGATATGTAGTTGGGTAAATGTGTGTGTGGGTATGTGATATATATGTAGGCATATATAGGGTTTGAGCTCTCTTTCCATCTCTGCACTGGGCACTATGTGACCTGGAGAAAATACATTTAAATGGTAAGGTTACAAGAGTTTCCTCATTTTAAAAAGTTGTCCTTCAAAATGTCCACAGGCAGGTTCACTGATGCCAATAAAAAATACACTATAGTGGTTAAAAGATAAGATAGAAATTAAGAGGGCCAAAGAGAATTTGAAGAGCAAATAGCAAAAGCCAACACCCCCTGCCTCGAACATATTCCTTATAAATATCAGAAGTTGGTAGCCTGAGAGAGAATCTGTTGCTCATTTAGGCTACTAGGAAGTAAAATGAAAAATCACAAAGTATAAGGATATTACAGTGAAGATAAACAATCTCTTGGCATCACCCAGGTCTTCAACATGAGTGTTCTAAGTACCTGGCTACAGAGTCAGTAGGTCGCTTTCTCTCACACTCTCTCTCTCTCTCTGGGCCAATTATTACACTATCCTAGGTGAATGCCCTCACTACTTGGCTGTTAACTATAATTAATCTTGGAAGAATTTGGTTTTTTGGTAAGTAAATGTTGATTTCACTGTATACCAAAAACAATGATAAATATTTCCATTGACCGTCAAAATTTAGAGATAGTTAAAGTAAGAAAAATGCTGTTTGAGAGTTTGAGAACTTATTAGAGTTTGATTTAAGGTATTTACTTTGTATATTTTGACATAACTATTGACAATTTGTGTTTTAACTGTAACAAAGTTTTGTCTTTTAAAATATCAACATCTACTGTCAGTTATCATTGTCTGAGCCCCACATTGTCTGACCTCCTCCATAATTACCCACAAGTGTGAAAATTTTAATTGATAAAAACCCATAATTTTATGCAACTATAAAAATTTAAAGCTGATAAAATACAAAAAATGCTTTAAAATAATATTATCTGTCAAAATTATAAAAATAAATAAAAATTGAATTTTGTGAAACCTAGATATAATGGGGTCAGGGTCTCTCTCTCTGTTTTTTCATGAGAGAAAGAATGACCTGGCTTAGGTTCCTAACTCCAGGAGAGGGTTCATGGCTGAGAATGTGGAATGGATATGTGCCTAAGGTCCCAATTGATGGGAGTTAGTCACCTAAGAACCTTAGTGCATCTGGGCCCTAAGCCCTGCTCCTTTCTTCTCCCCATTTGTGGCTAGCTTAGGTGCTCCCTGCTCAGGGTAATGGCTTCTGAGAATCCCTTTCTTGGGGCCTAATCCTTAGCCTTGGCACCTAACTCAGGGCTGTAAATTCTGCTGGGAGTTAGGTGATGCAATGCTGAGCTTTGCAATGCCTGAAGTTCCTCTGTGTCTTTTAGAACTGATGCCAGTATGGCTGTCTTCACACTTGGGGTTACATTTCCAATGATTATTATTTCATGATGACTCAAAGGACTATTCCTACCTTCCTGAACACAGATGGTCCCACAAGGACTTCCATGGGAAGAGTGAGATAGTAAAGGGCATTGCATTTAGGATGTGTATTGTTCTAAATTATTTGTATTTTCTTATGCTTTATTCTGTGCAAAGTGTATTTGTTTGTTACACACTTCACAACTGTCAAGTGCCTTTTGAGAGAGTTGAATTGTAAACTAAAATGCTCAGACCTTTGGTGTAGAGTTCTGGGAGAGGGAATGTTTAAACTGCAGGGGAGTCTGAAGGGTCAGCACTGAGCCCGGGGACTAGCCAGCTAGATATCAAGGTGCGGCTATCAGGCGGGGATGCTAAATAGAAGGTCTGTTTCCCAAGAGTGTGCTTAGGGGCACCAAAGACTGAGGCAGTGGCTGGGCTCTGTTCAGACTGAGAAGGGATAAAACACCTAGGGACTCTGTGCCTGAGTTCCCTGATAGCAGTCTGAGTGGCCAACAGGGGCTCTTGACTGGGAGCTGTGATACACACACACACACACACACACACACACACACACACAGCCCCATTCTTCATGGAGACTAACTGTATCATTTCTCTTATATACCTAGTTTCTATGAGACCAAATAAGGGATCCTGAGTTCATGTACCTGGAATAAAGTTCACCAACTGGGCTTTTTCCAGTTTACAGTACAACTTAGTTTGTGTGTTGGGCTGTTAACTTTTACATCCAGGCACATGCTTTTGTAAAACTCAATGTATTTCTATCCCCAAAGGTAACATGTTTAATGGGAAATAATTTATTTTGTTCCAGACAGCCGTGACAACTAGAAGTAAACCATCGAAGATGCTTGCTGCAAAGTTTTTCATCTAAGTATATTGATTTTAATGCTTGCACAGATTTTTCCCAAATTAACCTTTTTATGATCTTTAGTTATATTAAAAAAAGTTTTAGCGGGAAGAGAGTAAAGCTGCACATCAACAGCATTGCTCTGAGATCTCTACAAGGAATAAACATTTCTAGGGCTGTGCATCTCATTTTCCTGTTAGAACCGTCAGTTTTACTAATTCCAATAATATGAACCTGACCACAATCTAACAAAAATAAATAGAGGAAACACATACATAATATATGTGTGCATAATAAATATATATCCTTCCCAGCTGGAAATCTTTCATTTTGATATAAATCTATGATATTCCTTAAGGTGTTCATTTCAAATGTGAAACAGATACAGAATTTATGATCAAAAGGTTTAAACCATTCTGCCTGTGTCCTCTGAGATATATATACATATTATATATATATATATATATATAACTGGTTACCAAAACGTAAGCTTGAAATATTCACTGATATGTAAACAATCTACCCAATGCTATGTCCAGGTGGTGCTGCAAATTCTAGCCATAAAGGAGAATGTAGATTTACATTCAAAAATAGAAACAAAATTATAATCTCCCTGGAGGTCAAATGGAGTTGATATGGCCACTATGTCTTACTGGCATGTTTGCAAGCAGGGTGTACCAACTATACTAGCAAAATTATTCCTATCTCTTCCCTTTACTTGTGTGATGGCTCCATAGCTCCTCTCACTGGAATTCTCGGCTCCTGCTCCTCCTGACACAGTTCCTTCATCCTTCCCTTATAAGAGAGCCACTCAATCAAACACTGTCTTCTCTCTCTCTCTCTCTCTCTTTTTTTTTTTTTTGCTTTTTTTGTTTAAGTGATCTATGTTACTCTAAGTATATGCATGATCCAAGGTGCCCCATGCTTTACTGATAAAATATGACTCAATAGAAAGATGTGAGGCACTTTCATAACTGTTAGTGCACTAGCACCTCTACTCTAAGTAAGGGGAGGGAGATACTGTAAAACTAGAGAGGACAGCTCCCTCTCACGCCACCAAACTACATTCATCTTATACAAAGATATGGCAAGAAACAGGGAATGGGGGTTGGGCAGGAGGAAGAACATTGCCCTAGAGAAAAGCAAGATTTCTAGAGGCTAGCTTAGTGGGAAATAGGAGATCAAGGATTATCATGGAGAGAATGAAGGGATGGGACAGCTGAAAAAGAAAAAAAAAGGGAGATAGGGTGACTGCTTACCTAAGACTTTCTCATGTCCTATTATTTTTGTTATCCCATCTCTCCCCACACCGAGGCTGGCCTACTTGTTTGTGTCATCCACCAATTATGTCTTATCTTTTAAAACTGTAAACTCTCTGAGGCAAGAACTATCATTTTCCATAGGTTTGTGCTACACCTCACACAATGGGGCCATTCTTGACTGTCTTGGTTGACACCAAGAGATTTTTTAGCAGCTCTGTAATGTCCTTATGCTCTGTGTTTGTTCCTATTACCCCCGGTAAAGAACAGTTGTTGGGAAAAGCAAGATAATATCAGAACAGATGGGAGGAAAGAGTGCAAGAGAACAGGGATAGTGGGGAGGATGAGAAAGGAGAAAAAGAATGAGGGAAAAGAAAGAATGTGGGAGGGAATTTTTTTTCCAGAGACAGTATTTTGAAAATGTGCTCCTTAAAATACTATCAACACCTCTATTAATTACCTTCCAACATCAACAGCTATGTGTAATGTCAGCACAATTCTACATCTGATGCTTTTAGCCGGCTGTTTACTATTCTTACTTGTAATATAAAAATGATGCATTCTGTATCCTAATGTAAAAATTCTGTCATGGGCCTTAATTCTTTAATATGCCATATTACTTTAAACCTTAAATATCTTGGGATTAATTCACTGGCTCTTGTGTAAAGTGATGCATGCTTGAATAGCATATTTACAGTAGGCCTCTTAGCCTGATCGATGTCTAAAATTATGAATAAAAATGTGAGACTGTTGCAAAAGGCCTTCCACTGCACTGACATGATGTTTTCAGAACACTGCTGGGCTATTCCCATAAACTGATAAAACTATAAATTATGTCAGCTTGTACACCTTCTATTTGTTAGTATGCACTGTCAATCAAGCATCATGCTAGTAAAAAAAAGATTTGAAGTACTTCCAGTACCAATAACTATCTCAGATAAGACATGGCTGTATTTAATGTTAAATACATTTTTATAATGATTGCAGATATCAAGCTGACTCAATAATGATTGTTGCTTTTCTGACATTTGGCTACTTAACAGCAGATAAAAATATTTCAGACAGGGGGAATGATGATGTGGTGGAGCAGAGAAATCTCACACGAGCAGAAAAGGACCCAGCTAGCCCTATCCTGTTATGCCTGCAGCCAATGCCAGGCCTGGGGGGGAAGAAAAGGAAAGAACATGGATCAGTTCAGGACTGACTGGTGAAGAGGCAGGAGGCAATTCTTCTGGGGGAGAAGTACTGCATCTCTGGCTGTAGCTCACAAAAGCTTATGCTCAAATAAATTTGTTAGTCTCTAAGGTGCCACAAGTACTCCTTTTCTTTTTGCGAATACAGACTAACACGGCTGCTACTCTGAAATCTGTTTGGGAGGAAGACTGGGGAGCACTCAGCAGTGAGTAAACTGTACGATTTCACTGTAAGGACGTTGTGGGGTTAGGTCCCTCCAATCTTTCTGCTCTTGCCCAGGGGGACCTGAGGTCATGGCAGGATGCTTCAAAAGTTGCACAGGGGGTACTACTTGAGTTGAACCAGTACAAAGACTGTTTGGACTATAGGGGCCATGCCCCAAACTAAAGACACATAGGTAGGAAGTAGCCTAGGGCAGAGGGCTTAGACTTTCTGATGGGAAGACCCCGCTGATATTGCTTCCCACAGGTCTCTGGGTTGGGTCCTGGTGGAGAAGGAGGGCCTGCATCCTCCTACCACACCCCTTAAGTGCTGAGGCCCACATGTGGGTGGAGGCCAGAAGATCTGAGCCTAAGGTCTGGAAGGATGCACCTCTGCCACCTGCTCTGAGAAGCAAAAGGCTGGAAGCCAGGTGTCCTAACAGGTAGGCCACTTGGCCTCTGAGCACACTATGGCAAGTGACCTTATTGTAGAAAGTAAAATTGTTTCCCTGTCTCTATCAATTCTGGCAACACAATCTATAATACATGAAACTGCCAAGTCTTTAAATTATTGTCTGTGCAAGCAATATCCAGTCTCCCTCCTACAAAGTACAGATCATTTCCGGCAAGGTTCTGATTATCCTCCCCTCCTATAAAAGTCAATGAGAGGAAAAGGCACTCAACTCCCTGTAGGAGATGCTCTGCACCCTGTAGAACTGACTGCTAGTCCCTGCCCTTTTTGTAACTACCCAACTTCAGTTTCTCAAGAGACAATCATGTGTTTCCACTTCATGCTGGAAAAGATTGTATTGCTTTTATAGACTGGTCTCTTATATACAAAGGGACTGCTTATCAGGACAAATTAATAACAAAATGTTAGGACAGCCCAGGAACCTGATCCATATTGGTAAGGGTGCTTTGTGCCACTCTGGCAATGTTAAGCAGCCTCGGAGTGGGTATATATGTCATTTTTAACAACCAGTTTTGAAACAGGGTAGTCCACAAGGGCAGAACTAATGGGGAAATCCTGCCCCCTCCTCCACAGAAGGCTGTGGAACCAGAGGAACCTTTGTGCTGCCATTAAGCAGGCAAACCACTGAAGTTCCATGATCTGTAGGTGCTCCCTGTGTGCTGTCATACAGGAAAGTATAGAGAGGAGGCTAGTAGATTTGCTAGTACAAAGCTCCACCAGCCCTGAGAGGTGGATTTCTCTCTACTAGCAAACATAGTTCATCCACCACTAGCTCCACTATCTACCACCATCCAGCTCCAGGGGCTTGCTCCTTTCCCCACCTCCTAGGCATTGCAATAAACCCCAATGCACAGTTCACCTGATCAGGCTGTGCACTGATTTACAGAGTCTTAATTGATTCCCTGCTGAGACTATTAGGTATGAAGAGTCAGGTTGAAGTTTATTAATTTTATTTATAATGACCAAAAATTGATCTTTGAAACACACTGCTTCAGTGAGCAAAACAATTGAAAGCAAGGTGTAAGGCCAAGAGCTGGTTGTGAATGGGATTCTTGCATGAGAATGGTGAACAGGACTTTGCCCAAAGGAAGGATGACAATTAGTAACTCTAGTAGTGGGGGATACAGTTTTGAACACATACAGTAACTCCTCACTTAACATTGTAGTTATGTTCCTGAAAAATGCAACTTTAAGTGAAACGATATTAAGCGAATCCAATTTCCCCATAAGAATTAATGTAAATTGGTGGGAGGGTTAGGTTCCTGGAAATTTTTTTTCACCAGACAAAAGACTATATTTTTATATATATACACACACGTACACACACACACAGTATAAGTTTTAAACAAACAATTTAATACTGTACTTAGCAATGATTATTGTGAAGCTTGGTTGAGGTGATGAAGTCAGAGGGTGGGATATTTCCCAGGGAATGCCTTACTGCTAAATGATGAACTAGCACTTGGCTGAGCCCTCAAGGGTTAACACATTGCTGTTAATGTAGCCTCACACTCTATAAGGCATCACAAATGGAGGGAGGGCAGACAGCATGGCAGACAGAGACAGAGACACACACCCTATGTGTGAGAGATGCACATTGCCCCTTTAAGTACACTGACCCCACTCTAAGTACATTGCCTTTTAAAGTAGATCAGCAAGTTGAGACAGCAGCTGCTGCCAGTAAGCTCCCTCCATCTGAGCCCTGTCAATGTCCCGCCCCCCGCTCTATGGAGATGGAGTAAGCGGGAGGCAGGAGCAGGGAGGAGTGGGACACTCTGACATTAGCCCTCCTTCTTCCCCTCCCCCCCCCCACACCTGCACAGCAAGCAGGAGGCTCCCAGGAGCCGCTCCAAGGCAGAGGGCAGGAGCAGCACATGGAAGTGCGGGGCAGGAACAGCTGAACTGCTGGCAATTGATAGCCTGCTGGGAGACTCCTACACAGGGAACTTAGGGGAACAGGTTGCTGATAGGGGAGCTGCCGGTCCATCCTGGTTCCAAGTCCCCACCAGCTAGCTCCAATGGGCTGCTCTTCCTGCAAGCAGTGGACAAAGCAGGTGGCTGCCAAACAATGTTATAACGGAACATTGTGCAACTTTAAATTAGCATGTTATCTAACTGATCAGCAACGTAACAATGAAACAATGTTAACCGGGATGACTTTAAGTGAGGAGTTACTGTAGTTTATTGTATTTCCCATATCTTCAAGCGACTCTACAAATAGTGAGTAATAAATTCTCTCACCCACCCTGTGAATTAGGTAAGCAGCCCCATATAGGTAGGGAAACTTAATACAGAGAGGGAGTCAGTGTACAGGCCAGGATTAAGAATTCAGTAGTCCATTTCTTCTATTCTTCTGCTTAGATCATTTGAAATACTACTGTCATTTGTGTACAAATTTTGATTAAATAAGAAATTGTTAAATAATAAACCAAATATGATCCCAAAGTTTTTCATGTTCATATGTCTCAGAGTCCAACAAGTTTCCAAAAAGGAATGAAGATTTGTATTTGTATAAGACTATTAAGACATAAGTGACTACAAAATTGCACACACAAATAGTTTCTATTCCACAACATATATATCTCCATATCCAGAAAACAGCTATTGTGAATGCATGCACCATGGTCTATAATCAGCCAACCATTTCAACACATGCTTAAGTTCCACTGACAAAGTTAAGCAGGTAGCAGCATAGAAGTAAGGGTGGCTATACCATACCATGCCATCCCTACTTCTGTGCTGATGCTGATGGTGGCTCTGCCTTCAGAGATGAGCACCCATCCAGCAGTTACTGCTCTCTGGCAACCGAGCTCTGAAGGCGTTGCCGCCACCAGCAGCAACCAGAAGTAAGGATGTCCGTACTTCAACCCCTCTACAATAACTTTGTGACCCCTCCAACCCTCTTTTGGGTCAGGACTCCCACAATTACAACACCATGAAATTTCAGATTTAAATAGCTGTAATCATGACATTTATTATGTTTTAAATCCTATGACTGTGAAATTGATCAAAATGGACCATGAATTTGGTAGGGCCCTAATCATATGTATGCTTCAGAATCATTCTCATCCTATTAAATAAGCATGATGTCGCATGTGACTGCTCTCCTCTAGTTACTATATTTTGGATAAAAGATAAATCTGAGGTTTTGTGATCCACTGGCACTGTTGTAGAGACAGTGTGTTGATCGTGGTCTCCTAGCAAAACTCTAGATCACATTGTTATTGTCTGGCTAATGTTTCCATTCCATGGAACATGGTTTTCTTGATTTCCTGCCCTTTACTATTGTGTGGTGTTGCTATGCAGTTAGAAAATAGCCACACACCGTACCACATTTGGCCACACTTCCATAATAAGTGAAGTGAACCTCGTAAATCACTTACTTAGTCCATAAGGACATTTGAAGGTTTTGATTAAGTAATGTTAATAAGTGACTGAGATCATTAGATGAATGGAACTCATATGCTATATGAGGTCAAAGAATTATTGTATTTTCATAACAGATTTAAATACAAAGGAATATGTTACATGCATAGTCTTTGCTGCATTTGTTTATCTGATCAGACTTCTTAGTCCTTTGTTTACAGGGTGGAAATGATATATTAGTATATGTTATATTCAAGCTCACCTATTCAATTTCTTAGGGTCAGGCTTTCAAAAAAGCCACCAAAGTGGGTTGCATGAAGGTGACAAAAGCCAAAAATGCATTTGCAAGTACAGAGTTGTACATGTGTAATTTCTTGACCATTTCTGTCTAGATGAAGATGTGGCCCAGGCACAAAAATATCTTTATGCTTCATAATCACTCATGAATTTATCCTCATAACACGACTCTGTGTGAGGGAAGTATCATTCTGACCATTCAAGATATGGCAACTGGGGCACTCAGAAATACAGTAAGGTATTTCAGTGTGTGCCTCATTTTAAGCATGTGAATAATCCTATTGACTTCAATTGACAATGCATGCCTAATTTTAGGCACATGTGCTTATGCACCTGGTTGAATCAGGACCAAAATAACTTACAAATTCCCATAGTCAGTCTGTGGAAGATCTGTGAAGCCTGTTTATAGTAGGAATGGCCCTGTCACCATAGTATCTGAGCTCCTCACACTCTGTAATATATTTATCCCCACAGCATGCCTGTGTGTTAGGAAAAACTACCATTGCCCTCATTTATAAGATGGGGAAATGAGGCAGAGAGAAGCAGTGAAGGTAGAATTCACTAGGGGAATGTAGGACCCTGGCTGCCACTTTAGGTTCCCAAATCCAACATTTAAGTGTTACTGACTTTTACAAATTCACCACTTAGCTGCCACCTGTAGGTTCCTAAAGTCCCTAGATGCCTAGTTTCCCCTGTTAAAGTCCACAAGGCGCTTACATTTAGAAAATGGGGAATGAGCACAGCTACCTTAGTCATGACAGTGCCTACCAGCTTGGAACCTAACTCATGCCTAAGCCCCAGTTTACAAACTTGGTATTCCCCTTTATCTTGCCTTTTACCCTGATCTGGTAGGTATTCTCAAAACATGTCAAAACCCACACAAAATGGATGGACACGGAGGTGATAGAGTCCCCCATCGCACACACACACCCCACCTTTAGTCTTTCAACTAAGTGATTAGTGCATTCACCCAGGCTGTGGGAGGCCCAAGTTCAAATCCTTTCTCCCCATCAGGCAGAGAGGGAATTTGAGCCCATGTCAACCACATCCTGGGTGATTGCCCTAACAGCTGGCTAAAGGTTATTGTGGGAGGGGCACAGCACCAGAACCACCTCAGGTTTTCTTCGGAAGAAAATAACTTGATTTAGGTGCCTACATTCAGGAGAGGGTTCACAGCTGTGAATCGTGACCAGCGATAGGTGCCGCCCTCCAATCTGGATGTAGGTACCTAACCCTCTTGAAGATGCAAAGTTTAGGCTACACCCCCTTCCCCAGCATTTCCTACTACCTAGCTTAGATGGATTCCCACTAGGCACATTAGCTTTTTGTAGATCCCATTCTCAGGTGCCTGTCTCTCATCATGCACTGAATAGGGAGTTTGGACTCCTGACTTAGGCCTGTGAATTCCACTTGGTAGCAGGATGCCTAAGTCCCCCACATGAATCCCACTCTAAGTGAATTGCCGAAGGTCATGCAGGGAATCTGTGGCAAAGCAAGGAATTTAACCAATTCTCCTAATTCCTCGTCTTGTGCTTTAATCACAAAACTTCTTCTCTCAAAACCATTCTTCCCCCTTTAGTAAACACACCCAGATTTATTAAACAAGTAATATGAACCAGGAAATAATGGTGATTTAGACTGTGACTGGAAAATGACCAACACTATTCCGAACACACACAAGTATGTTTTGATACTTTTTAAATTCTTGTATATTGCAGGGCAATAAAGTAGGGAAAACTTCCCTTGTTCTCATATTGTATCTTCGTATGCTTAGACCTCCTCCAGAAATGCCATTAAAATGTTTTTGAATATTTTAATTAACACCACATGTCAGCCTCGGTGCCTCGCTGATGCTCTTGCTCTTTACCTGATGACTGGAGAACTTATATTTAAAGAAGACATTTTAAGATTTGTGCCCTAATGCTGTCCTTTGCTATTTACCTCTATCAACCATGCTTCATTAAATAAAATGTTTTGAGAGGGTGCCAATGTCCCTGTGATAAAATAGCTGCTGCCATTTTCCCCCTTTACAGAGTATTCTTGTATGGGTAAGGTCAAGACATCATTAAATTAGAAATGTGTTGAAAATTGTCTTGTACTTTTCAAAGACTGTAGCAAATAGAAAGTTGTGTGGGAGGATCAATTATAGACTCACTTAGTTCTGAGATACCTAGCCTGTTCCATATCTCAGTCATACTCATATATAAGAAACAACTCCTTTTAAGTCAATTGATTTATATAGTGTAAAACCCATGTAAAAGGAGAAGAGAATCAGGCTCACTCTTTCTAATCCTCTCATTATTTCACATGCCGTCTCAACAACAAAAGGAGATACTACATGTTTCTCCCTGATTTTGAGACAATAATACAGCTTCTGATGTGTTAGTCATAAGAATCCCTCAAGCCCTCCTTCAGAATTTAAAGAATTGTTAATCATGTCACAGAATCTTTTTAAAAAGTATAATTTATAGGTGGCTGCTTTAAGATGTATGACTCTAATGGAATAAAATTAAGGTGCTTGGGGATTTTATTTATTTATTTATTGTTTGTTTATTTTGGTAGTACAATGTCAACCACATTTTCACAGATTTCTTTAAATTGTTTTTTTCCGGCCTCTTCTTTTTGCAGTAGTATGGATGATAATTGTATTGTTTATATAGTGTTCATATTTTCCTGAGGAAATATGAAGAGAGAATTTTAGCCTTGATCACAGTCAATTTTGAATCTCAAGAACCCCTTTAAGAGGTTTTTAACATAATTCATTAGTGATTTCTGGGGCGGGTTTGCCTAATTGGATACGTCTGCCTTGACTCTAAGTAGCACAGATCAATGACTGAAAAGAACAGTGTTCAGAGCCTGCATGTGGGAATATGCCAAAGACACTTCTGGAGGAGGGGAGGGAAGGATTAGCCCAGGAAAATACAGGTAAAAATATATGATTGTAAAGTGGAAAACTATACACAGAGAAAAAAGAGGGGATGGAGAATTGCAAATGTAAATTTATAGTACATCATTCCAAGAGATGTGAGAGAAACTTATTTATAACATGCCACTTCCTGGACATCCTGGTGGTCCTACAAATAACATTTAAATAATGGGTTACAAAGTGCTTTCATTTACCCTAGGAATATCTCGCACATGAATTATTCCCTTGGCACTTAGCATCTGACCAGACAGCTGCTAGTATCTGGTTACACAACTATGTGATTGGATTTTCAGAAAATCCTTTCAAGTTCCTACCTAAGACGATTCATGGATATCTATATGCTAATCGGCTAGTTTAGGCACACTGTGTATGGGGTTTGAAAATCTGGCTGCTAGTTTCTAAATTATCCTCAGATTGCAGAATTAGTGTAATGCTTGGAGTGGAAGAATATATGTTGACAATATTACTTGGAAGACAAAATGTATATCCTATATTCACCCCATGTAGTTATTGATCATTTGAAATATGTTCTTTTAAACAAAGTGTGGGAAAGTATCTCATCTTCCTGGTCTTTTTCTCAAGCTTTTAAGCCAGATACACCTCATAAAATGAAATCCTCTCTAGGAAAATAAGGGAGGATAAAATAAACTAGTGAAACATAATTCACTGAAACCACACAAACCTGTAGGAGCATCAGAAGCAGCAAAAATGTAGTGCTTCCAGGAGAATTCTGATGAGTTTTAGAGAGCATATGCAAAAAGAAAAGGAGTACTTCTGGCATCTTAAAGACTAACAAATTTATTTGAGCATAAGCTTTCGTGAGCTACAGCTCACTTCGTTGGATGCATTCAGTGGAAAATACAGTGGGGAGATTTATATATACACACACAGAGAACATGAAACAATGGGTTTTATCATACACACTGTAAGGAGAGTGATCACTTAAGATGAGCTATTACCAGCAGGAAGGCGGGGGGGGAGGAGGAAAACCTTTTATGGTGATAATCAAGGTGGGCCATTTCCAGCAGTTGACAAGAATGTCTGAGGAACGGGGTGGGGGGGGGAGAAATAACATGGGGAAATAGTTTTACTTTGTGTAATGACCCATCCACTCCCAGTCTCTATTCAAGTCTCAGTTAATTGTATTCAGTTTGCAAATTAATTCCAATTCAGCAGTCTCTCGTTGGAGTCTGTTTTTGAAGTTTTTTTGTTGAAGGATAGCCACCCTCAGGTCTGTAATCGAGTGACCGGAGAGATTGAAGTGTTCTCCAACTGGTTTTTGAATGTTATAATTCTTGACATCTGATTTGTGTCCATTTATTCTTTTACGTAGAGACTGTCCAGTTTGACCAATGTACATGGCAGAGGGGCATTGCTGCCACATGATGGCATATATCACATTGTTAGATGCGCAGGTGAACGAGCCTCTGATAGTGTGGCTGTGATTAGGCCCTATGATGGTGTCCCCGGAATAGATATGTGGACAGAGTTGGCAACGGGCTTTGTTGCAAGGATAGGTTCCTGGGTTAGTGGTTCTGTTGTGTGGTGTGTGGTTGCTGGTGAGTATTTGCTTCAGGTTGGGGGGCTGTCTGTAAGCAAGGACTGGCCTGTCTCCCAAGATCTGTGAGAGGAATGGGTCGTCCTTCAGGATAGGTTGTAGATCCTTGATGCATTGGAGAGGTTTTAGTTGGGGGCTAAAGGTGATGGCTAGTGGCATTCTGTTATTTTCTTTGTTGGGCCTGTCCTGTAGTAGACTTCTGGGTACTCTTCTGGCTCTGTCAATCTGTTTCTTCACTTCGGCAGGTGGGTATTGTAGTTGTAAGAATGCATGATAGAGATCTTGTAGGTGTTTGTCTCTGTCTGAGGAGTTGGAGCAAATGCGGTTATATCGTAGAGCTTGGCTGTAAACAATGGATCGTGTGGTGTGATCTGGATGAAAGCTAGAGGCATGTAGGTAGGAATAGCGGTCAGTAGGTTTCCGATATAGGGTGGTGTTTATGTGACCATCGCTTATTAGCACCGTAGTGTCCAGGAAGTGGATCTCTTGTGTGGATTGGTCCAGGCTGAGGTTGATGGTGGGTTGGAAATTATTGAAATCATGGTGGAATTCCTCAAGGGCTTCTTTTCCATGGGTCCAGAGGATGAAGATGTCATCAATGTAACGCAAGTAGAGTAGGGGCATTAGGGGACAAGAGCTGAGGAAGCGTTGTTCTAAGTCAGCCATAAAAATGTTGGCATACTGTGGTGCCATGCGGGTACCCATTGCAGTGCCGCAGATTTGAAGGTATACCTTGTCCCCAAATGTGAAATAGTTATGGGTGAGGACACAGTCACAAGTTCAGCCACAGGTTAGCCGTGACATTGTCGTGGATACTGTTCCTGATGGCTTGTAGTCCATCTTTGTGTGGAATGTTGGTGTAGAGGGCTTCTACATCCATAGTGGCTAGGATGGTGTTTTTAGGAAGATCACCGATGGATTGTAGTTTCCTCAGGAAGTCAGTGGTGTCTTGAAGATAGTTGGGAGTGCTGGTAGCGAAGGGCCTGAGGAGGGAGTCTACATAGCCAGACAATCCTACTGTCAGGGTGCCAATGCCTGAGATGATGGGGCGTCCAGGATTTCCAGGTTTATGGATCTTGGATAGCAGATAGAATACCCCAGGTCGGGGTTCCAGGGGTGTGTCTGTGCGGATTTGTTCTTGTGCTTTTTCAGGGAGTTTCTTGAGCAAATGCTGTAGTTTCTTTTGGTAACCCTCAGTGGGATCAGAGGATTGTAGAAAGTGGTGTTGGAGAGCTGCCTAGTAGCCTCTTGTTAATATTCCGACCTATTCATGATGATGACAGCATCTCCTTTGTCAGCCTTTTTGATTATGATGTCAGAGTTGTTTCTGAGGCTGTGGATGGCATTGTGTTCTGCACGGCTGAGGTTATGGGGCAAGTGATGCTGTTTTCCACAATTTCAGCCCGTGCACATCGGCGCAAGCACTCTATGTACAAGTCCAGTCTGTTGTTTCGACCTTCAGGAGGAGTCCACCCAGAATCCTTCTTTTTGTAGTGTTGGTAGGAAGCTCTCTGTGGGTTAATATGTTGGTTAGAGGTGTGTTGGAAATATTCCTTGAGTCGGAGATGTCGAAAATAGGATTCTAGGTCACCACAGAACTATGGATATCTTAGGGGTCTTACCGTACCTCATAAGGAGGTAGAACTACCTAGGCAAACTCCAACTGTATCTAATCTGTAATGAAAGAAAAGGCTAAAAGGTGTAAGGGATAGCCTATATATTGGAAACTAAAAAGCTGGCTATGAGCCACCTGACAATGACTGTTGCTCTGCTTGAGTCATCCACTAACCAGCATGTATCTTCAATGCTGGTAAAGGCAATTATGTTCTCTTTTGCCACAAGTGTTGTGTCTCACTTTCCAGAAGAAAAATCAGAAACAGTTCCTGAACTGTCCTACAGGTGTCCTTCCAGTTTACATGTCATAAGACGAAACAAACAAGGAGTCTATGAAAATGACTGGTGCTCTCATAGAGCTAGTTGGCAATTTTTTTGGTGAGATATGTGTTTGTGGGGTTTGTATTTGTTTTTCCAGAGAATGCCGACACTTTTTTTGTGGAAATGCATTGTTTTCAATTAAACTTTAATCCAGAAGGTGTTTCTGGTCAGGATGGAATCTCTGGTCAACACTAGAGGCCAGCCCATTCTGGATTAGCCAGTAGCCCGGTGGTTAAGTCTCTTAGCTAGCATGTAGAGTATTAGGTTCAAGTGGCTGCTCTGAACTAGACCAAAGAGGTACCGGAACCTGGATCTCCCCCACCCTCATTGCATGAGCTCATTGTTTGGCTATGGAGTCTGTCTGTAGTCCTGTGGCCCAATACAAATTTATTTATTTATACAAAGTGGAACAGCTCCAACAAAGAGCTTGCGAGAGGTAGTGGTGATTCAATAGTTTCAAGTTGAGCACATGCATCTGAAATGTGGAAGGTGCAGGTTCAATTCCCTGCTTTGTCTAATACTAAGCAAGGATGTGTATGTGGATCTCCTACATGCCAGGTGAGTTCCCTAGCCATCACAGTAGTGGCTATTCTGGGGTGGGGCCCTCTTTGCCTTCTGAAAAGGCTCAGTTTTCTTCCAGGATGAAACAAGTTCCAAATCCTCAAATTTTTCCATGAAAAGGAAATGTTATGTTTTGGCCAGCCCCCATTGTAGATGATCTCCCTCCAACACATGAAAATCTAGATTCTCTCTAACTAAAATATGGCTGAGGCAAACATTATAGTTTTCTTACATTATGGATGCCTCTACCAATATGTCTGTAGAATATGCTGTGGCATATCATTTGCTTGACTTAGAATGAAGGGTGCATGGGGGTAGGGGAGTGGGAGTGTCAATAAGAGAGAGAACCACGAGTATAGTTGAAATTCTCTTTCCTGATGTTATTTTTGTTTTTGTATGGCTTTTCTCTTTTATTCTTTGGAGTTTGAAGTTGATGATGCAAACAGAGGGCAGGTGAATAACAGAAATTTTGCTGATAAAAGAATGTCAGTTAGGGGTGTGATTCTTTGACACTTTTATACCAGTAAAATACCCTACTATAAGCACAGTTATACCAACAAAAATATTTAGTTGGCATAGTTTTTGTTCAGGGCACTGGTATCCGCTATACAGGCAAAAAAAACCTTTGTCATATAAGTTGTACCTCTACCAGTGGAGTTTGCCTGTATGGTTATACAGGTAATCCCTTTCTAGTATAGACCTGGTCTTAAACCCCAGTCCTGCAAACACTTATGCCCATGTGTAACTTTATAGGGTTGGTCCTGTTGAACTCAAGAGGATTCCTCATCTATATGAATACTTTTACCTGTGTTAGTGTTTGCAGAATTGGGAGTGTACTTCAGTACGCTCATTTTTGTACTTTTAGGGTAACACTTATAAAATAACAATAGGTAATTTCTGGCACTTCAACAGATTAAATATTTCAATACACGTCCAACACCATTACAAATGGGGGGCGGGGGAGGGAAGAAGATAATACCTTACTCTTACATAAATGTCCAGCCCACTATCCATTGGCCTTCTATTTGTTGTTCTGTTATGACCAATAGTTTTCACAAATTAATCTCAATCCCCACAGAGATCATATTGATCCCAGTTCACTGTTAAACTCTTAAACAAAAGAATGTTCAGAAAGGGTAACTAGTGTAAAGTAAGGTATCACTAATAACCCTGTGGGGCTTGTATCAGAGCAGTATGTGTCATGATAGCTGCAATCTTGTATATGGCCACAACTAAACAATTATTATCCTTCCAAAAGCTTTTTATAATTTTTGTGTTTAAATATTAACTTCTCCCACTTTTCCCTCATTCAGAGATGAACTGAGCCAATTTTCCTATTCTACTTAGAACATGACTGCCTTGCATGAAGAATAGACCTATTTTATTTTTTAGTTCGGTACAAGATCACAGTGTTTGACAAATAGTTTTATCAATTTTCCATAGTCAATCTTTCTTTTTTATGTACATATAAACAATACAGGTTTTAATATATTCTTCGTCTCATATAATTAACAACATGAGGGTGGGAAGTGCATTAACTCTTTATAGTCAATGTCACTTAACTGACATTTTAGGAAGGAATCATTTTTGCCTCAATAAGTTTATGAATGGAAAAATACAATAAAATCCCACTTGTGTGTAATATAAACTTATAAAACAGTAAAATGAGAACAATATTTAAGATTGCTATTCTTTTTATTAATTCTAAATTGTAGAAACTTCTCAATTGTTTATGGTTTTACATACTGTAGAGACAGCAGGCCTTCACTGCAGGCTTTTTCAATCAATTTCTCTGATATAAAAGTGTTAATTTTCCTGTTTTGTATGATCAATGCCAACAACAGGGCAGTGAGAAGAAAGACAGTGAGAACAAAATGTTAACATTTTCAAAGACATGATCTGATTCTGCAGCCACACTCAGGCAAATACTGCTAGAACCAATGTGACACAAGTCTCAATGCATAGGCCCACCAAGGCTGCAGACTCAGTCCCACCAGAGGACAGAAGGAGGAGCTGCCAATATTACCTGGTTTGAATACTCAACCTCTGGCAACTGCTTCAGAAGCAATTGCCTCACCCTGCACAAATGAATAAAAACAAGCATTTGAGAGCCATTTGAAGAATCCTCCCCTCCATTCAAAGACACACACCACCGCTTCTGTGTAAAGATACACATATATTACATTGAAAAATATACTTCAAAGACAGAACCATCTTCAAATTATTCTAAATATACATACTATTGATTGATTCTAGAACCACAATAATCAGGTCCCAGACACATTGGCTGAGTGATATCTGCCTCCCACATGCTTCCACAATCGTAAAAAGGGAAAGTAGGAAAGCCTGCATGATTTGAACCCCCATGAATGTCTTGACCTAATGGAAAAATGCACAGGACAGGGAAACTGTTTCCATAACTATTAATGGTCAAGGTTGAAATCCCAATAAGGTCAAGCACAAGGTCAATGAGATATAGGCCTGAGTATACTGCCAGACGGTCTCTACGTAAAAGAAGAAATGGACATAAATCAGACATCAGGAATGGTAACATACAAAAGCCATTAGGAGAACTCTTCAATCTCCCTGGACATTCTGTAACAGATTTAAAGTAGCCATACTTCAACAAAAAAACCTTCAAAAACAGACTTCAAAGAGAAATTTCAGAGCTACAATTCATTTTCAAATTTAACACCATTAATTTGGACTTGAATAGGGACTGGGAGTGGCTGGCTCACTACAAAAGCAATTTTCCCTCTCTTGGTATTGACACCTCTTGATTGAATTGGCCTTGTCAACATTGGTTCTCCACTTGTAGGGTAACTCCCTTCTCTTCATGTGTGAATATATTTATGCCTGTATCTGTAATTTTCACTCCATGCATCTGAAGAAGTGGGTTTTTTACCCACAAAAGCTTATGCACAAATACATCTGTTAGTTTTTAAAGTACCACCGGACTCGTTGGGTTTTTTTTGTGGATACAGACTAACATGGCTACCCCTCTGATACTTGACACCCTTCACCATATGTCCTGTAGTCCTGTACACCCATATGCAGTAATGCTAATAATGCAAGATTGTTAAAAATGCCTCATTGTGACTTACAGTCACAGATAGGAGGAAAGCAGTCCTTGACATTATTTGTGAGAGGCGTTATTTGTGAGTCATTAGCCTCACATGGCTACACATGATTCTATCAAGACAGCTAGATGGAGAAGTTTGTAATCATGCAAAGCAAATACATGTTTTTTTATGTTTCTGTAAAATTCTGCTATTAACTATCAGTAATTAAACTGTATATCTATCAATATTTCCTGAAATATTTTATTAAAGCTAAAAATGTACTATTTATGGTCTTTGCTATTCTCTACCAGGTATTTAATCCAAATGATGTATTTTCATCTGCAAATATTATCTGTTAGTAAATCTTTAAATAAAATGAAATTATTAGCATTGCAATATCTCCAGCTCCCACCCACCCTCACACAAAAATATCTCAATACAACTAACAAGAGCCTGATTCAGTAATATTTGTAATGTCTGGATGTAAAAAAAAAAAGTGATTGATCCTTTGGACATTTTTACCCAACCTTTAATGACAGCACTTTATTGTGCAGCCATTAAGAACTCTCTCTCTCTCTTTCCCTTTACTTTGAAGATATACAGTCTCCATGGGCCTGCCTGACTCAAAGCCTATTGAAATCAATAGAAATATTCCCATTGACTACAGATAACTTGGATCAGGCCCCGTATGTTCCAGATACAGAAAATAGTTGATATTTAATAAAAACTAGCATAACGTTTTTAATAATTATTATAATATGTTATTCAAAACTAAAATGATTGTATAAATCTAGTGAATCATATTCCTTTTCCACACTTGTATAAACTACATTTGGCCGGATAGTTAATTGAGGAAGTGAAAGCTAACCACCTTCCTAACCCATCCAACTACAGAGTCAGAGCTCTGACTTTTGACAGTTTGTGGTCCCTTTTATAAATTATTTTGATTCCCACCCTATCCACTGAACTTTGAAAGTCTCTACCATAGGCACTACTGAAAAAAGTTATCCCATGTTAGAGCAGCTAATCTGTTCAAATGTTGGACTGAGTATTGCAGCCAGTGACTATAGCTTCGGATTAGTTCAGAAAATTGAACATTTCAGCTACCCAGTGTAATTTGTAGTTGGGATATTTTTTGGGTTGTTTTTAATTAAACATTTCGCTACATGCTTGGGTACAAATTTAGTCTAATCCGGGAGCAAATTTACTGAGGTTTACTCATTTCTACTGAAATCGAACCTACATATATATGTATATATATACTGAAAGCACCACAGCCAGCAGGTAAATATGTCAGACTAATATTCTCCTAAAACATTCTTTTGTACATATTCAGCATTTGTTTAATCAGAGTATGTAAACATTATTTTAAAAAAATTATTCCTCTGCTCATTGTCGCAAGTGGTAAAGAAAGAAACAAATTATCAGAGTAGAATGTTGCCAACCCTGCACAATGTACTAAACAAATGGCAGCAGAAAACTTTACTGTAAAGCATTAGTCAGACCCCTGGTTCTTATAATCTCTGGCAAAACACAATTTTTCATACCGTGACACTGATATACTGTCTTTATTTTTAGCTCTTGTGCTGTAACAAAAAGCCACAAATGTTAAAAGTTCCCTGCTTGATATTAGGGTGTCTGCAGGTTTGATTTAGATTACTACTGACACAAGTCAGGCAGTGAAGTAGACCACGGTCAGGTCATCCAGTCAGCTGGCCTCTTTCTTACCTTTGTGCTCTAAAGAAATATGAACCAATTCGGACCATACTGTATTGTAATGGAAATCATTTCTAATGGACTGTGGTTACAAGATGTTGTAGAATATATACATCATTCAGCACCAGTAATACATCTTCTTTCCATATAGCAAACAGTGCCCCATTTAGTGAGAATGACCACATTCATCTTGCTCTGCCTGTACTTTATACATCACATGGCTGCAATACTGATTTGCTATCAGAAAGTAGCAGAACATTGAAAAGGGGTGTCCTGAATATGACATAAAAATAATTGGATTTCTCACTTACAGAAAAGATCGAATGCCAGGGCTCATCCTTTGCATTCAAGTATCTGATGGTTGCGGGGGGGGGGAGGTTTGAAGGCAGCTATGAAAGATAATATGATTTGTATAAATTGCGCTAATATGATAACCAAACTGGCTAGAATTATATATATAAAATTCCCAACTAAACTGTTTGCATTGCACTTTGATTACTGTCTAACCTTTGTGCCAAGCAAGGTTGTAAAACTATCTTTTTTTCAAGTCATTGTGACATGCTGATGTGAGTGATAAGAAAATACATGCCATCTTGTTCACCGAAGAATCATCCTGCACATGACTTCTTCATCAGGATTATTTCTCCCTCAGATCTACAGGCTGATGACATATCCCACTCTATAAACCCAGCCCCCCCTCTTCCCCTGACCACCACCACTAAGCTGTGCAGTTTGGAACAGTAAAAACAACATTTTTTTCAGCATGATCTGATATCTTGGCCTTTATTTAAAATGAAATTTACATGCAGATTCATAGATGACCTTGATATTTTGGGTTTTCATTTTATTCCCACAGTTCCTGTACAGATTTTTAAACATAACTAATTAATTTCCCAGTTATTTTCCGATGGCATTAACTTTTCTGTAGCTTGAAGTCCTATAGGAAAATCAATTTGCTTAAACTAAAGTAAAAGGCAAACATAAATTAGGCTGAAGAATTGCAATGATGAATCAGAGATTTAAGGAAATATTGAAAAAAGACTATGATTAATTGTGATGGCTGATTCAGTATGAAATGTAAACTTAAGTTAGGCAACAATATTTTTGCAATCTGAAAGCTCCTCATCAAGTGCTAGTCCTATACTTATTCCACAGTTGGTGAACACGTCTCATGTGCACACATAGAATTTCTAGTCAGCAGTATCTGTCAGGACAGTGCATGCACTTCCTTTTCCTTGTGCATTAGGTATAAGGGTGAAGCTATGCTGCTTCACACAGTTCCTTCTCTCCCACCCATGTATTGGAGCAACTCTCTTCAGGATTTACATCTACTTTAATGTTATTAGTTAGCAGTTCGGTTCAGTTAGTTAGTTTAGGTCTATGGGACTTTGCAGGGGGAAAAGGGCTTTTCCCCTCCATCATCACTGCCAAGTCCCCAGGCTTTAATAACTGCTTGATCCTGCAAGGTGGGTGTACCTCTGAATGATGGACATATAAAGTGTCAGTTCTGCTTCAGTGAGGGGCATGTGCCGGAGTGCCATGAAATCTACAGGTCCTTCTTGAAGCAACCCAATGCTGAAGGGACGCTCACCTGAGAGATTTCAGAGTAGCAGCCGTGTTAGTCTGTATTCACAAAAAAGAAAAGGAGTACTTGTGGCATCTTAGAAACTAACAAATTTATTTGAGCATAAGCTTTCATGAGCTATAGCTCACTTCATCAGATGCAACTGAGAGAGACCATCCTCATGCAGCAGGCAATCAGACCTGTCTCTGGCCCTGGGGTCCACACACCAGACTCCTTGGGAGATTGGAGACTGTTGAAATCTTCTCCCCACTTCAGCATCAAAACCAGCTGAAAGATCACTCAGGCCTGCAGCTTCCTTATCCTTGAAGCACAGAAAAAAAATGGATTCAGCACAATCCTTGAAGGAGAAGAGGCAAAGATTGCTTTCCCCAGATCCAATTCTGAGGCTGAATAAGAGTACCAGGCTGTTAGACTATAAAGTTACCTCAAAACTTAGGAAAACTTCCCTGAACACTGGAGTTGGTACCAGCTTAGTGAATCTCACCATAATAGAGGCTCCATATAATGCAAACCTGGCTGTTCTAGCAGCTTCTGTACTGAGGCAATTTGAGAGACTGCTGACTAGTGCAGTACTGGATAGAAGCCTGCCTCTGTACTAGTCTTTCTGTTGCCTCTGGCACCAGCTCCAATGTAGTCTCCCTTGCATCAGTCTGCAGGTGCTCCACTGCCTCGGGCCACGTCATCAGGACCAGCACCTCTACAACTACTGAAGCAGCATTCACCATTGATGTTTTCCCAGATTCATTTCCCAGCAATTTCAGTTCTCCAACCATCCAGTCAGCTCCTCCTACACCCACATGGTGAACATGACACTTCCCATGTTCTTTCATGTCTTCTGATTCACAAGATGATGAGTATCTGTTCTTGATGATTATCTGTTCTGTTCATTCCCTCTGGGGCACCTGGCATTGGCTACTGTTTGTCGGACAGGATACTGGGCTAGATGACCTTTGGTCTGACCCAGTAGAGCCATTCTTATGTTCTTAAGAAAATAATCAGCCATCCCCATCCAGGTCCCAGGGCTTGGTGGTATCAGTCTCGTCCTGGGAGATAAGAGATGAATACCTATAGTTGATGGCAGTGTGATACTGACCCACTCTGGTACCAGGACTGGTGTCTGGTGCCATATGATGAAAGTATGTGGAGCTCAGTGCCACCCAAGACCAGCCTCTCCACTGCATTTGTGGCACACAACCTGTACCTCCACCCTGCACCAGAGATTGGATACTTCCCTGCTGCTTCTCCCAGATCAGAAACCAGGATCAGGCTGCTCCAGTGCAACAGGTCCAGGATGAGTAAGATAGTACTGACCATGACCTTGTCATCTCTCTTGCCCCAGATCAACTGACTACTAACACTGAGGACTACAAGTTGCTCCAAGACCTCACGAGAAAGGTAGGAAAGGCTTTGGCAATACTACTGAGGAGGTACAGGATATGTCTTACAAGCTCCTTGACATCCTGCACTCTGAGGTACTCACTGATCTTGATCAATGAAGGGCTATTGGAGCCCATGAAAGCCCTATGGCACAGGCCAGCATCATTGGCACCAATGTCCAAACAGGCAGATAGATGGTACCAGGTCCCGGCTACAGGATATGAACAGTTCTATTCATACCTTGTACCAGATGGTAATGGTGGCCAATGAGAGAACCTGTCAGGGCCACCAGAAATCAACCCCCAAGGACAAGGAGGTACAGTGCCATGATCTAGTTTTATTGGAAAACCCTTGAGGTGGGCAGGCGCAAGCACTTCCACCTCACAATTCACCAGTCACATAAATGCTTCTTGAGGTCTGTGTTGGCCAACAATCACTACCAATACTGAATTTTGCCCTTTGGTCTCTCTAAAGCTCCCCATGTATTTATGAAGTGCTTTACAGTGGGGTGGCCTACTTCAGAAGGATGGGTATCCGATCTTCCTGATGATTGGGTGATGGGTCAACTCAGAGTCTCAGATCCAGGCCAGTACTGCAACAGCTCTCCAGCTGTTCATATGCTCTGCACCTGCTGGTGAACAAGAAGAAATCCACATTAAACCCTGAGGAACACATAGAGTTAATTGGGGCCATATTCAATATGAAGACAGTTCTTGCCTATCTGGCACTTGACATGTTTCATGGCAGATGGTGGAAGTATACCACAGGAAGCTGAATGCATTTCACCAGATTTGTTGGGAATTTATTGGAGAGATTCTGTAACCAATAAGGAAATGCTCCGTTCTCTGATCCAAAGCTTGGGGTAACTGTACTCTTTGCATGGCAGTGTCCAGGAATAAATCAAAGGGAGACACATGCATCCGTCTGATTAAGGATTGCAACAAACCCAAAATGCTCTCATCCAAATGTACTGTTTTATTAGATCTCAAGCACACACAGATATGCAAAAGGGGTAGAGCGCCCCAAAAAATAGTTACCATGGTCCTGGAGGGTCTCGAGTGGTCAAACGCAGGTTCAAGTGGCCAGCTATCTGCCAGTCACCGAGAAGTCCAAGAGATGTCCAGAAGGTCAAATCCAAATCACTAAGACCTCTTTACTTTTCTATGCTCAAAATGTCACATAGCTTATCAATCACCAATAACCACTGAAGAAGCAGTTTGTTAAGCAAGAAGTTTCAAGCTGTTAGTTATAAATATGTGTTTTTGCAGAGTCTGAAGTCTCCTGAGATCCCCAACACACACACACACACACACACACACACACACACACATTTCAGCAGTTTTAAAGAAGCAAGGACAGGATGATGTAGGATCTTGCTCAATTCTCATGGTCACTCCTGCTCCTCTCTTGCCCTGCCTAGTTATGCTAAGGCTGCTACAAAGGCCTTACAGGGTGTTTTTGCCAATAAGCTTAATCATGTATATTCTAGTACTGGCAGTGGCTTAGGCATCTTGCTGCGCTTCCAGTGTCTCCCCTACAGCATCACACAGGTCAGCAGCTGCACTCTCAGTAATGAGGCAGACGTTTAGTGACTCAGTTACATGATCAGGGTTACCCCTGGGCAGAAGTACAAGGTATATCTTAGACTAGATTCCCCCCTGGAGGATGAGAAGACTTGGAGGGCAAATAATTGACTTATCACAGACAAGTGTAAAAGGATGCTGCCCTAATGAGATGACTTATGATGGAGTCAGACATCTTGCTTGGACAGACCGTGGGGGAAAAAATGTGGGTTAACTCATGTGCCACTAGGCACAGGAGATTCTAACTAACTGTACTCCCATCCTATCACCCAAGTGAGATCCTACCTCAGGCTGCTGGGTCTCATGGCAGCATGCACATTTGTTACTCTATATGCAAGGCTCCACTTCCAGCATTTTTCAGGCAATGCTGTCTTCCATTTACCATGCCACAAGACCCCCACCTCAACAAAGGTGGTGGGTCCTTCCACCCCAGTAGCCCACTGGTTGCTAGACCGGTGGAAGGACCTGGGCAATATTTGCAGATACAGTTTAACCATCGCAAAACCACGGTCTCCAGTGCTGCCATGTGAGGATGAGGGGCTCAAATGACAATCTCACAGCTCAGGCTTGTTCAAAATGCAACAGGCCTTACACATCAATGTCCTAGATCTCAGGCCATATACAGGGCATGTGCAGCCTTCCTTCCTGACATTTTCAGCCAGAGAATCTCTCATAAGGAAAGACAATTGGCAACAGTCTTCTACCTAAACAGGCAGGGAGGAACCAGGTCACATGACTTGTGCCATCCAGCTTTGGGGATTTTGCCATACGGCACCACATTACCTTACCAAAGCTCTGTCTCTCTGTGGTGAACAGCGTGAATGTACACAACCTGAGCAGGCATTTCTACAACAAGCATGCAAGGTTAATTCATTTAAGAGTCCTTCAGGACTTTCTCTAGCAATGAGGGCGTTCCCCACATGGACATTTTCATGCCAGTGGAGAACAACAAGTGTCACCACTTCTGTTCACAGGTGGAGGCAAAATCATTGTTCTTTCTCTGGTGCCTTTCTCCTCCCATAAATGGACAGCTTGTTCTGCACATTCACTCCCATTCCCATTTTGCCCAATGTGCTGTGGAAGAAGAAGCAGGAGAAAGCCAGAGTAATCCTCATAGCCCTTCCCTGGCTGAGGCAACTTGGCTCAGGGGTCCCCCATAACCTCTCTGCAGTACTAGCAATCTCCCTACTTTTGATACCTCACCTCCTAGTTTGAAATGGGGCTCAGTCTTGCACCTGAACCTGACTTCGTCCACTTCACAGTGCAGATGCCCACTGGTTGACACAAGTGGACAGAGCCTGCTTGTGAGCTGTTCATCAGATCTGTATTAGTAGCAGCAAAAACTCCACTAGGTTATCCTACTTCAGTAATGGGATGGCATTCACAAACTGGATACCACAACACTGGGTATTACCATTCATGCTGGAATACAAGAGGTGCTGGACTAATTGTTGCACCTGAAGCACTCTGGCCTCTCACTGAGCTCACTCCAATTTCAGCTAGCAGCCATTTCCATTATCCACCCCACTGATGGACCAGTCCTTGGTCTTCTCTCACCCCTGGGAAAGAGGTTCCTGAAGAGCATCTCAAGATTGTAACCCACCAGTCAGGGACCTAGCCCCAGGTGAGACCTTAACCTGATCATCTCAAAACTGATAGATGCTCCTTTTGAACCTATGGCTACCTTCTCGTTGCCTATCTCTCCATAAAAATGGCCTCTTTCTTAGCAATCACATCTGTCAGGAGAGTCGGGAAGTTGCGGGCTCTAATGGAGGAGCAAACCTTATACAGTCATTCAAGGAGACAAAATATCCATGAGATCACATCCCAGATTGTTTTCTCATAGTGGTGTCCGAATTCCCAAGCCCCATGTGCAGGGAACAGAACAAAAGCTTCACACGCTCGAAGTGCACAGAGCCATATTTTCCTACCTGGACAGGACAAGACTCTTCTAGAAAACTCCCTGTTCTGGTTTACATGGAGAGTATCAAGGTCAAGCTGTGTCTATGCAAAGAATATTGAACTCGTTTGCCCAGTGCATCAGGTCATGTTACTGGCTAGTGGACAGGCAGCCTCTGACAGAATCTGAGCATACCCAGCAGGGCACAGTCCACCTCCGTGACCTTTCAACAGAACCTATAAATCCAAGATATTTGCAAAACAGCAACCTGGTTTGTCTATACACACATTCACACACGCTCTACACATTGGTAAAGCGTCAGGGCTGATGGAAGATTGGAAGGTGTTTCTTACAATCCATGTTTATAGAGACTCCTCATACCTACCCCACAATGTGGCTATTGCTTTAGATGTTGCCAGCAGCGGGGAAATGATAGAGACTAGCACTCAGAGAAGAAAAAATAGATTATTTACCAGTAATGGATGTTTACCAGTAATGGATGTGCTGTTGAGATGTGTAGTCCACATACATATACCAACTCATCCCTGTACTTCAGAGTCTGATGTCACAGGGTGGTGAAGGAAACTGGTTGTGGCTGGTTGACTCTGCCTTCATACCCTCACAAAATGCACAAGGAAAAGAAGGAGACTTCACAGAAAATTCCTGAAATTAGTAACAGAATTGTATTGTATTGTTTAGAGGTCATCTTTGAGGTTTGAAGGTTCCCTTTACTTTAGAGGGGAATTCTATCTTCAGACAGATAAATTTTAAGTTGTCTGCCTAATTTTCAAATTTTTAAACCCTTCACACTAATG
Source organism: Dermochelys coriacea (assembly GCF_009764565.3). NCBI lineage: Eukaryota > Metazoa > Chordata > Testudines > Dermochelyidae > Dermochelys > Dermochelys coriacea. The sequence goes on from NC_050070.1 coordinate 54,196,982, forward strand.
CATAAGAACCAGTGGAGAGAACTAAAGTGGTACTGCCCATGAAGAATTGTGGTCTCAATCATTCCAATTTCTTTGCAAGCAAGGGACTCTCCTCAAGCACATTTTTCCCAAGTAACCAGAAACACGGACACAATTTCCTGTTTTCCACAAACACCTAAAATTCTCGCCTCAGTTCATGATGGAGGATCAGGCTCCAGAGACTTTGAGAAGGAATCATTTCCAAGCTTTGCCTTTTTTTTTCAGAAGATAATCTGGTGGATATCTGCACCTAAATTAACGCTTCTTGGCACAGTATTATAGTAGAGTCTGTCCCTGCACCTACTATTTTCTCCACAGGTGCAGGTACCTGGGTCAGTGGAAGCAAGGTTTCTGTAGGACTGTGCATTTTTTCTCCAGGTAACTCCAAAATGTTCCACTTCAGATTGCTATCTGACCACTTTCTGAACTGAGCTGTCACTAGGCTCTTTTCAAAACAGTCCTTGCCTGACACTTGTGGTCTAGGAGTTAGGTGTATCTACATTATCCCTCCACTTCTTCAGATTCCCATCTCCTTTGAGGTTGACCGGCTTGTAGGATATGATAGACTGAGTAGTTTTTTTCTTGTTCAAAAGACTTCAGATGTGCCTTTGAATCATTTTTGTAGAATAGCACCAGGAAAAATGATCAGTCTGAGAAAATCTTTAATGGAATATAATTGGAGATGGAATTGAGTCTTCATTTAACATACCCCCAAAGTATTATTTCTTGCATATATCAAAATATTCCCCTTCCTGTACAGAGTGCTGAATAGTTATACAATAACTGTATTTTGATTTGGGCTGCACATTCATGCAAGGGAGTAATAAGGAATAAAATAATTAAACCCCTAGCAAGCAACTTTTACATAGTTGCATACAGAAATAACTGATATCACTGACTCTTTTTGTTTACTAATAAATCTATTAAATAACAAAACAATTTGAAATAAGTACACTTATAATGAACTGACAAGTGCCAAAAAAGTCACACAGAAGTTACCATTCTACCTTTTCACTCAATTTTGCTATCAATTAATAATTTTCTTAGTATTGCTTTCTTTTGTCATTAGCAAACACAAAAGAGCTGTGGTTTCTGTAATGAAGATTCACTTCCTATGCAAACAGCAAGGGAAGGAGAAAGTGCAATAAGATATGAGTGCAGTGATCAAGGTGGTTGTTAATTTGTTAAAGTTACAATCTGACTTTTGGTGCATAAACTGTGCTGTCCCAGGAGGCATTTTGACTCAGAGATATCCTGTGTGTCAGAATTCCTCTTGGCTTCCTCCTTGCTCTCAGGGGTAGTAATTTACTATTGGCCTATACCAACAGTAAAGTCACTATCAAACCCCCCATCTCTCCCCGGCCCTTCCCCGCCAACACATACATGCACACAAGATAACTGGCTCAGTTACTCTGGGCCTGAGCAGAGATGGTGGAGACTATGCTTTCTCCATTCCTCACGCCACTTCCCACCTGCCGTCTCCAGGGAGGTATTAATGTTGATAGTCCCAGTGAATCCTAAACATCTGGAGCGGAGAGTTTAAGTGTGATTCTTTTCCCTCTGTCTCCCCTGCATTATGTGTAGCCCAAATCAGAGTCTAGCCTTTCAGGTAATATAGCGTTAACACCATACATATTTTGTGTGTAAAATATATAGATTATACCCAAATACAGCCATACTCATCCTTTAGTTGTGGATTTCCCAACAGTAAAATCTCTTCCCTGGTGCTATATGAAGTAATGGCAGTAAGTACATAAGAAAATAGAACACAAGAACAGCCCATATTGGGTCAGACCAATGGTCCATCTAACCCAGTATCCTGTTTTCCAGCAGTGGCCAAAGCTAGTGCTTCAGTGGGAATGAACAGAACAGGTAATCATCAAGTGACCCATCCCCTGTCACCCATTCCCAGCTTCTGGGAATCAGAGGCTAGGGACACCATCCCTGCCCATCCTGAGTTGCTATATTAAGTCAGGCCCTAAGCTATCTGCCCGAACCTGTCTCTGACAAAGGCCACCAGAGCTTCATGGGGAGTGTACCAAACAGGGCAATTATGGAGTGACCCCTGTCTTCCCTTCTCAGCTTCTTGTAGTCAGAGGTTTGTGTTGCACTGAATATGGGGTTGCATCCCTGTTTATCTTGGCTAATGACCATTAATGGACCTATCCTCCATGAATTTATCTAATTCTTTTTTTAATCCAGTCATACTTTTGGCCAATCACAATATCCCATGCCAATGAGAGGTTAGATGTGTGTTGAATAAAAAAAAAAATTCCTCTTGTTTCTGTTAAATATGCTGCCTATTAATTTCAGTGGGTGACCACTGCTTTTTGTATTGTGTAAAAGAGTACATAACACTACTCTATTCAATTTCTCACACCATTCTTGATTTTTATAGGACATGTATCACTTCTACCCTTAGTCTTTGTTGCCCTTCTCTGAACCTTTTCCAATTCCACAATATCCTTTTTGCGATGGATGACCGAACTGGATACAAATTCAAGGTGTGGGAACACCATGGATTTATATATTATGATTTTTTGTCTTATTATCTCTCCCTTTCCTAATAGTTCCTAACATTCTGTTAGCCTTTTTCACTGCTGCTGTGCATTGACCAGAATTTTTCAGAAATGATGACATCAGAATACTAACACCTAATTTAGACCTCATCTTGTATGTATAGTTGGCATTATTTTTTCAAATGTAAAATTACTTTGCATTTACCAACATTGAATTTCATCTGCCATTTTGTTGCCCAGTCACCCAGTTTGTGAGCTCATTTGTAACTCTTCACAATTTGATTGGATTTTACTGTCTTGAATAAGATTTGTATTGGTCTGCAAATTTTGCCACTTCAGTGTTCACCCTCCTTTCCAGATCATTAATGAATATGTTGAACAGCACAGATGCCAGTACTGATCCTAGGGGGAACCGGTTGTTCACCTCTCTCCATTTTGAAAACTGGCCATTTATTCCTACCCTTTGTTTCCTATCTTTCAATCAATTACTGATCCATGAGAGGACTTATCTCTATCCTATAGCTACTTAATTTCCTTAAGAGCCTTTGGGAAGGGCCCTTGTCAAATACTTTCCGAAAATCTAAGTACTCTATATTGACTAGATCAGTGGTAGGCAACCTGAGGCCTGCAGACTGCATGCAGCCCATCAGGATTCATTGTTCCCGGACAATGTGAGCTGTGGGAAGCAGTGGGCTGCGGTCATGGCAAGCTGCGTGAGGGCTGTATCTGCAGACAGTCGACATCAGCAAAATGTCTTGCGGGCCTGCAATCAGATTACCCTCATGGGCTGCATGCAGCCCAGGTTGCCCACCACCGGACTAGATGATCCCTATCTGTAATGCTTGTTGACACCCTCAAAGAACTCTAATAGATTGGCGAGACATGACTTCTCTTTACAAAAGCAGTGCTGACTGTTCCCCAACGTATCATGATTATTATGGGGTTGATAATTCTGTTCTTTACTATAGTTTTCTACCAATTTGCTTGGTACTAAAGATACACTTACTGGCCTGTAATTGCCAGGATCTCCTCTGGAGCCTTTTTTTAAAAAATCAGCCTTACATTAGCTACTTTCCAGTAATCTGGTACAGAGGATCATTTCACTGATAAGTTACTTACTACAGTTAGTAGTTCTGCAATTTCATATTTGAGTTGCTTCAGAACTCTTGAATGAATATCATTTGGTCCTGATGACTTTATTACTGTTTAGTTTATCATTTTTTTTCTAAATCCTCTTCTATTGAGCCATCAATTGGGGACAGTACTTCGATTGTCAATGAAAAAGAATAGCTCTGATAAGGGTATCTCTGATGTAGAAACGGCTGTGCCTTCTTTTTTACCAGGGAAGAATAAAATGGATTCAGACCAGTAAATACTTTTGCTCATCACCTGAACGGAATCCAACCCTTTGTTGAGGCTAGCATAGTCCCATAGTCTTATTCAGTCCAACCTACTTCTGGTTCCACTCACGACCTTATTCCAGAACTCTCCCTTTTACTTCTTTCCCCCCTACCGCTATCTGTTTATGATGCGCACCCAGCAGATTTATTGGCAACTTTATACTGCTAGGCCCCAGTGTACCACTCAATCTAAATTTACTAGCACTTTGGGAATTCATTATACTCTGCCCAAGACTACACCACGTAAGAATCCCTGGAGTGGGAAATCTTGCGCACAGGAGAATTCCCTATCAGAGGCAAAATTATGCTCTGTGGAGATCAGTTATTAGGGAATTCAGAGTTTCAAGAGACTGGCAGTGAGTGGTCCACTTGGGCTCCACTGAGAAACTTCCAGACTTGTTGGGCCCCTATCTTATAAGTTTCAGAGTAGCAGCCGAGTTAGTCTGTATCCACAAAAAGAACAGGAGTACTTGTGGCGCCTTAGAGACTAACAAATTTATTAGAGCATAAGCTTTCGTGGGCTACAGCCCACTTCATCAGATGCATAGCTTCATGAAGTTGATAGATTTCCATTCCATATGGCTAAATTCAGTGCCTTGCATAATGACAGGTTTCTGGGCTGTAGCCCACGAAAGCTTATGCTCTAATAAATTTGTTAGTCTCTAAGGTGCCACAAGTACTCCTATTTTATAAGTGTGAGGAATGGGGAACAGGTGGGAGGAAGACAGGAGGAAGTCTTACAAACCCTTTCAGGGAGGGGAGAAAGGAGAAGTTTCATATGTTCCGTGGTCTGAATTCAGTGCATTAGGTATATCCCTTGGGATAAATAGCAAATGAGAAGTTTGGCCCATCTAAACGTCATATGATGTTTCAGCTAAGAGACAATATTTTGTGGCTGAGTTACAACCCCCTGAAAACAGAATTTAACATAAGGAAAGTACTGACACAACACAAATGTAACAATAGCAAAGCAAAAGGATATTATTTTATAATATCACTTCAAAGCCAGTTGTTAGTTTTGTTTGCCGATTCATTCAATGAACTCATTTTTCATGATAAAGAAAAGCTGTCAGCAATCTGGCATTTGAAAGAGTTATAGACATATTGTACAAAGACATTTAATAGTTCTAATCCCATATCTTGTATTTGATCCCAATCCTTCTTTGATAGCTGACACTGCATTACACAGAGATCAGTCAAAGAAAGATCTCTCAAAGGCTCAATTTCTACTCCCTAAAGAGTCAATTCTCCCCTGATACACATGCGTAATTCCTATTAATGTTAATGTGGTATATATGCACACATTGTTGGAGAATGTAATTTGAGGAGACTAAATATTTCTGTTCTATAATACTACTACCATATCCAACTGTTTCTCAGGCCTGGTCTACATTGGGAGAGGGGCGAGCTAAGTCAGTCCTAAGTTATGCAACTTCAGCTACGAAAATAGTGTAAGGTGAAGTCGACGTACTTAAAGATACTTACCACAGTGTCTTCACTGCAGTAGGGTCAAACTGCTGACGCTCTTCCGTCGACTCTGCCTATGCTTCTCACTCCAGTGGAGTGCGGGAGTCGACGGAAGAGCACTTGGCGGTTGATTTATCGTGTCTTCACTAGATGCGATAAATTGACCCCCGCTGGATCAATCGCTCCAGAGGTAGGTGTAGACATGCCCTTATTCAGACCCCATGTTCAAAGATGTTATGGACTTAAGCAGTTTGAAAATTAGATTCATTATTCAATTAGAGAAACAAACTCTCCATTACACACACTTAGGACATCTATGTTGCCTCAGGAAACAGTCACCCAGATGTACCACCATCAACATCTTTCAGCCATGTTCTTAACTTTATAACACTTGGCCAGATTCTCAGCTGGTATGAATCAGAGTAGAATCCAATGTAGCTATGACATATACATCAGCTGGGGATTAGACTCATAGACTTTAAGAATTAGAAGATACCAATCATGATTATGTAGTTGAGGGGTCAGCAACCTTCAGAACGTGGTCCATTAGTGGATTACATTTTGTTTACATTGACCGTCCACAGGCATGGCCCCCCTGCAGCTCCCAGTGGCTGTGTTTGCTGTTCCCGGCCAATTGGAGCTGCGTGAAGCTTTGATGGTGTAACTCTACTGAAGTCAACGAAGTTAAGAAAGCCGAACATTTGACCCAATACGAGTAGGAGAATGTTTCTGGGAACAGAATATCCATCTGTCTTCCAATGTACCCATCACTGCAGCACTAGTGAGCGCATTCTATACACAAAAACACACCTATTATTTAAGTCAGTTTGTTTATACATCTGTACCTGTCACACAAACTCTAGCTATGAAGAATGGCCCCTCCCTTCTATTTTCATGTGACTTTTCTATTGAATCTGAATACCAAACACTTTTTTTAAGCATTAGGTGAGATGGGTTACTTGATCAGTTATTTTAGTGATATACATACATGATTGAGGAAAGCTGATTTTTCCCTTAAGTGAAAGTCAGTGGATCTGATTCTCCACTGCAAAGTGAGTGAGAAGTGGATGTTGAATTCCACTAAATCAGAATGGTAAGAATTTACATTTACCCTGCACACAAGCTGCAGGGAAATGGTGAATCAGGCTCTGTGTGTTCAAGTTTTGTTACAGTAATTATGAGCCCAACTTGCCATTAATTTTAATAAGAGTGAGTAGTTTCTTCAGCTATTATGTTCCTAATAATTGTTACAAGAGAGACCCCCAAGCAGTATTTTCACATTTTAAACATTAAACACCTGGTAAACACATGCAGCTCAAGTTGTCCAAATATCTGTGCTTCTGAGAGAAAACATTATTAGACTAATGTTTTCACAGCACTATTGCAGTAAAAGCAGCAGATCTTCAAAAAAAATATTAATTCATGATGCAATGTTTGTGATCATGAAGGGTCTGGTATCTTCCAATATAAATCTTACAGTGCTTATATTCTATGGTGATAGGTACTATACAAACATTGAGATGGATAAGTAGATAGCACTCTTCCAGTTTGAATCAAGACATACTATTGCTCAAAGGAAGAAACAAGATAGGAAAATGCACTTCTGAAAATATAATGTATTCAGGACATAGCTATATTTTATTTATAGGGTTTATATTATCACTGCAACACATGTGATTTAAAGGATTTTTTAGAGTTTCCAGACTGGTATGTATAAAATAATAGAGACCTATTTTTTAAAAAACGTATATGCCTCCTCAAATAGACTTGTTGCATGTGTAACACCGACAGACCCCAGTCGTTGGCAAGTGGGATTGAACCTGGGACCTCTCGAGCTTAGTACATGAACCTGTAGTGCATGAGCTAAAAACCAACTGACTAGTAGCCAAGGCTGTAGAGCAGACTCATTTTATCTCTCTCTCTAAGTAGTCTTGGTGCCACTAGATAGGACAGAACACCACACCCAGGAGGAGTGTGGGCTACATATACTCTTTCAGTAGTGCACAGATCTGCCAAAATCTGAGCTGTTGCACATTATGGGAAGGAAAATATGGGGAACCTCTTTGAGGTTTAATGGGTAGTTTTCTGCCTTTATGTTATCCCATAATTGATAGTCTATCACATATTTTGATGTTCCTTTCTATTTTTGGATGATTATTCTTGTATTAGAAACTCAAGGACAACGAGTTGCTCGGATCACAATACTCCATATCTCCCTTTTGCTTCTCACAAGGAGTCACCTCCTAAATTTCTGTAAAAACAAACAGAAAATGGCATGGACTACAGCATATTCATTTATAAACAGAATGAAGTATATATATTAATGTAGGCAGTGGAGCCAATGTTACAGTGTTCAAACCATCTCTGGGTATTTCCCAAACTCTTAATAAGCATCCACACATTATTTCCCTTTCCACACTATTCAACTGTGAGAGTGGGTGTGTATGATTCAGCTCAAGAAAACTTGTCACAGCAAGTGGATTTACTTTTAACTTTTAGTCCCATCATTTCCTTGCTATGAGGCACACATTTTGAGTTTGAAAAGGCAGAAATAGTTTCTGTTGGCTCTGTATTAGACCCCAGATAGTAATTTGTGCATTCATAGGAAATATAGAATATACACACTTAGACCCTGGTCCAACAAGCATTTATGCATATGCCTACATTTTAAGCATGTGAGCATTGACATCAGAGACTACTCTTATGATTAAATTTAAGCATATGAACACATTTGCAGGTTTAAGTACTTTATTCCACTCACCAAATAAGGAATATTAGGCTTCATCTCACATAACTGTTTTCTGTTTGTAATATATATTCAACATCCAACTTTTTCTAAATGCAGACTAAGGCTGATTGTATTTCACATTACATCCACCTACAAAAATCAACCTATTGCAAGTATCTGAATGGCGAGAATTATTTTTTAAAGATATGGTTTGTAGAAAAGTGACTGTTTGAGGCTGTTCTTTGTTCCTATACTGCAATAAAATTACCCTCCTCCTTACTATTCTTTTTTCATACTTTGGTGGAAGAATTACTATCAATTATAAGATGTGGTGATAGAAACAATATAAAATGCAAATGTGTAACACAATAATTATTATCCATAAATCAAACTGTTAGTGAGGTTTTGTGTTAATCAATAGAGGTACTTTACATAGTACAGCCCTATATAGAACTGAAAGTATTACAATACATTACTGTCTTTGTTAATTATAGGATTTTAAAGTTCTCTTGTAATGCATTCTTCTACCCAAAACACTATCTTTATCTTGATGTCCATTAGCACTGCTATATTCCAGGGTCTTTCAGTCTTGCCATCATAAACCAACATCCTTCCTAGGGTTTATGACTCAACTGTATAAATTCATTCCAAGTTGAAACTTGGCTTAAAAAAGCTTAAAAAATTAAAAAGCTTCAATATGCAGGGAAATTTCTTGTTCTTGTTGATATTACTAAAATTGGTTTACATTTCTTACTTTAGGGCCCAATCATACCACTCTTACTCATCTTGAGTAGTATCTTCCTATGTGAGTAGGTTAATTTCAATTTAATTTATAAACTGTTGGAAGGAATTAATTTTGTTGTTGCATGCACTTCTTTGGTGCTTTTGTAACATGAAAATTACTGATGTAAAAAACAGGATATTTCTGGACCTTGGGTAATCCTCTCCCCCACCAAAGCTACTCTTTTTGACCACCATTGCATTTGGATGGCTTTATCACAAGAAATCTTTAATCACACCTGTAATTAACAAAGACTGTAAATTATTGCCAGTGAGCTCAGGTTTCTGTAAGACAGCACTTTAAACCCCATTTCCCAATCTTGGCTCCCTTAGCCCATAAACAAAGGTGAACAAATTACTGCAGACTTGGTTGTGCTCCACTGTTTTTGCAAGATGAACATGGCAGAGAATGGCCAGCCCCCAGGCTCCCTCATTCCCTCACCAGGTACAGAGTACCCCCAGAGGAGCTTCCAAAGGAAAGGAGGATACTTTTATTGACCTCTCCAGAGCCTGCAGGAAGTGGAGAGGTACCTCATAGAGTGCAAAGGGAAGGTCAAGGAGACCCACTGTCCCAGGAAGCCTCTTAAAGCACCACTTGGTGGAGTAAAAAAGAGGAGTTGGTCAACACAGTTTTCTCCCCCAGCTACTGCTGCTCTTTGCAGTTGGGTAACATAATAATTCCTCTCTATACACAGCATCATGCACTATTGTATGTGATATACTGATTACATACTGTACTACTTTAAAAATATTCCGTTTTCAATTGACAAAATGCTGTAGTATGTAATGATTTGTAGATTACAGGTGTTTCATGCTGTGCCTTTGGAAATCTTTTTTTAAACTATTATTAAAACCCTCCATATGAACACCCATATTCTATGCCAGTAAAACTGGGAGCCTGAATCCATAAAATTAAGAATTTTCAAATTCCCCTTGCGTCCTTACTCCATCCCTTTGTGTTTAGCAATTACACTACACATCAAATGTTTTGTCTCTGGTGGATTTCAGGCCAGACCTATTCTATTACAGTTATCAGCAAAGTTTTTGTTCTAATAACATATCCAGTATTATATATTAAACGTGGTCTTTTAGTTCCTTTCTGCCTGAAATATCTGTTATAGATGTGTAATATCTGTCAAAAATTGCCACATTCTCTTACCGTAAGTCTCCTTTTGTTAATGCAAACTATAGTTTCCAGGTTTAGCACAACTGTAATTTCTAGTTGGTAATTTTCTTCAGTCTGAAAACTCTTTGTTGAAATCTACTGACTGAATATTAATGGCGTAACTACAAAAGGATATTTATCAATAGTTACAATCCAATAGCCTTTTGATTCCAAGAGTGTAATTCTCATAAGGCTACCAATAAGACTTCCCATAAAGAGGAGACCCAGTAATGAGATCATAACTAGCAACATGTATCTTAAATAGTAATGACTGTATTGAAATAGGAAACAAATGACCCCCAGAAAATGTGAATGCTGATCAAAATGTTCATCAGGGTGAGTGAACCAGAAGAGATTTGAGATCTTGTAGCTCTTTTGTATTGACAATAAAAAAATACTATGCAAAAATTAGAAATTAAAGAAGAAATTCAATTTAAATTTTAAATTTAAAAATTTTAAATTTTGAAAATGTATAATGTTAAAAAAGCATGTCTCCTTCCCTTTGCTCTTTCTCTCCATTTCCCTTCCTTACTTTTCATCCTCTGCCCCCCCCCACTTCTGTCTTTTCTCTCTATCCTGTTGTCCTGTAGTAATAAAAGTCATACTAAGAAATGTGCGCTGTTTTTAGTAGTTTGCACCTACTCTTCACAGTTCCACTACTCATAGGTACTGGAAGCTCAATGCTCCAGTTTTACTGCTAAGTAAACTTCCTGCAACTCTTTAAAACTGGCCCCTGAATCTCCCCTCATTGAATTCACAGGTAGCAAAGTCTCTGGGTTATTTCCCCATGATGAAGCCTCACTACATCCTGCTTTCCCATAGATATGATCCTGGAGCATGGACAGGTCTGACCCCAGCCCCCAACTCACAAAGTTTGGGTTTGCTGACTTGAATGTCACTGGTTTGAGTGAACTAATCTAATGACTAATAATCCAGCATAATCAATTGCCCATAATTCCATATCAAACAAATCTTTTTCTCTTACCCCAATCCCAATTTTCCCTCTCTCACCTATGACCTTATGGTTAGTCACCTAACAATTCCGACTCTTTCCTTCAGTACTGTTAGTTCTCTGTCTAATCTCCAAACCCACGGACTCCCATTTTCCTCTTATTCCATCACATATACCCTTCTTCATGCCTGCTCTTTCCCTAGGTTCCAAAAACCTCTTCCCTCCAATATGTACTGATATTCTTATCATCATGTACTAGCAAATACTCATATCACACTCAAATGGTAAAGGCCATGCTAGCAATTTGCCTTTGAATTTTGAGTTGACCCTTAGTAAAATAACCCATCATATTTTATTGAGCTTCTTTTCAGAGAGATTCCCAAAGATTACTATGGTCTGAGTTAACTGGCTATTTAATATGCCCTGAATATAATCTTGAAGCACTTCAAACAGCAGGAGCAAGTGTTTTTTGTAAATATGCCCATCAGCTGTGGAACAGACTTCTCCTATTATCTATAATTTCCAGTCTGTGTTAAAATTTGAAAGTAGAATGATATGTTTGCTATTGCATTTAAGTGTTCTTGATCACTGACAATTTACATTATGCAGTGCTCCAAGGCACAAAATGTGAGTGGCACTTTATACATTCAGTGTTACTATTGTATTTCATGGCCAGATATGAGATTGGTAGAAAACAGATAATCCAGCAAATACTGACAGACATGCTGAAACAGCAGAGATTACAGAGACCAAGGAAAGGCTGGTTGGGCTTGGTGTGTAGGCCAGACTGTCTTTAATTCCTATTTACATAGACTTACTGCCTTACTATATGCTTCCTACTGGTCACTCTGAATAGTGGCTCTAACATGATAGACACAGTAAACTTTGTGGAATATAAGAAGGGGCTATATCAATTCTATGAGACTGTAGTTTCTGTTTACTGAGAGGTATAAGAAAAGAGAAGCATAAGGGAGAGGAGGATTATTTATTACAGGCCGTAGAGATCTTCTAGAGAAATTATCAAGCGGGTGTGTTTCCATTGGGGTCCCATAGGGATCAGTTCTTGGCCTTATTCTCTTTAATGTTTGGGGTTTTTTTATCAATGATCTGGAAGAAAACATAAAATCATCACTGTTAAGATGACACAAAAATTGAAGGAGTGGTAAATAATGAAGAGTACTGGTCACTGATCAAAGCAATCTGGATTGCTTGATAAACTGGGTGCAAGTTAACAATGTTCATTTTAATATGGCTAAATGTAAATGTATAAATCTAGGAACAAAGAAGGTAGGTGATCCTTATACAACAGGGGACTCTAAATAGGGAAGCAGTGACACTGAAAAAGATTTGCGGGTTGTAGTGGATAGTCAGTTGAACATGAGCTCCCCGTGTGACACTCTGGCAAAAGAGCTAATGTGTCATAGGGTGCATAGAGAGGGGACTCTCGAATAGGAACAGAGAGGTTATTTTACCTCTATATTGGGCACTGGAGAAACCGCTGCTGGGATATGTTCCATTGTTCATAATTCAAGAAGTATGGTGGAGAGGGTTCAGAGAAGAGCCATGCAAATTATCAAAGGACTGGAAACATAAGTACACAAGAATGGTCATACTGGGTCTGACCAATGGTTCATCTAACCCAGTATCCTGTCTTTCAGCAGTGGCCAGTGCCAGACATTTCAGAGGGAATGAAAAGAACAGGGCAATTAGTAAATGATCCATCCTCCATCTTACAATCACAGCTTCTGGTTCAGAGATTTAGGGACATCCAGACCATGGGGTTGTGTCCCTGACCATCTTGGAAAATAGCCATTGATGGACCTATCTTCCATGAATTTATCTAATTCTTTTTTTAAAACAGTTATACTTTTGGCCTTCACATCATTCCATGGCAATGAGTTCCACAGGATGACTGTGTTGTCTGAAGATGTACTTATGCTTGTTTTAAACCTGCTGCCTATTAATTTCATTGGGTGACCCTGGCTCTTGTGTTGTGTGGAGGGGTGAATAACATTTCTCTATTCACTTTCTCCATACCATTCTTAATTTTATATACCTCTATCATATCTGCTCTTCGTGTGTTTTCTAAAATGACCATTACAAGTCTTCTTAATCTGTCCCCATATGGAATTCTAATAGATTGGTGAAACATGATTTCCTTTCACAAAATCCGTGTTGACTCTTTTCCAAGTTATCATTTTCATCTAGGTGTCTGATCATTCTATTGTTTACTATATAAAAGGCCTTATAGTGACAGATTCAAATAACTCAATTTATTTAGATTAACAAATGGAAGATTAAGGGTTACTTGATTACAATCTATCAACATCTACATGGGGAAGAAATATTTAATAATGAGCTCTTCAGTCGAGCAGAGAAAGGCATAACACAATCTAATGGCTGGAAGTTCAAGCTAGACAAATTCAGACTAGAAATAAGGAGTACATTTTTAACAGTGAAAATACTTAACCACTGGAACAGTTGCCAAGGGATTGTGATGGATTATCCACTCCAACAGATCCAGATATAAAATCCAGATTGGATGCTTTTCTAAAATATATTATCTAGATATTATTTTGGGAAATTTCTACGGTCTGTGTTATACAGGAGATCAGACTAGATGCTCACAATGGTCTCTTCTGGCATTGGAAACTATGAATTATAGTATATTGAGGGAGAGACGAAAAAGAAATTTCAAGGATGAAGGAGGAGTTGTGGGAATTGAAATTATTAGAGTCAGAGTAAGGAAACAGATTAAACTGAGAGGTAGGAGCAATAGAGTAGCATTATCAGAGATACGGATTGGTATTTGAGGGTTGTAGATTTGTGAGAATTATAGGAACTGAAGTAAATCTCTGAAATACTTAAAGTGATTTGCCCATCAAAATTATGATGTGGGACAGCTTAGCAGGAAAGTATGGAACAGGCACTGTGAATATAGAAATAGTGTTAAATAAAAATGCCTGGCTTTTGCTCAGTTATGAATAGAGCTGAATGCATAATTCAGAATGAATAGTTTATTCAATTAATATTGTTAGTGTTTCTGTTCCCTGACTGGCCCCTTCTAGCAAAGCACTTAAGCATTTGCTTAAATTGAATCATGTTAGTCACAGTGTCTTCATTGTCTTTGATGGGACAACTCATGAACCTAAAGTTAAGCACATACTTAAGTGGGGTAGGGTCTGGATGAGCATTACTCTTATAATCAGGAAGACTTAAAGAAGCCATCAGGACTTTGACTCTTTCATAAAGATGAAACAGATAAGACATAATTAGACATGTTTAGAAAAATGTTCCTGTTTCTTTCTGGCCCATACAGCCCTAACACCAGGAATCATTTCTACAAAAATGGGGATTGTTGTAGGGCGTTCAGAGGTTCAGAAGGGCTTGTGGTTAGCATATCTGGATTCCAGTCTCTCAGCCCAGAAAAGGAATGGCGGTTGTCAGGGTTGCCTCCCCACTCTGAACTCTAGGGTACAGATGTAGGGACCCACATGAAAGACCCCCTAAGTTTATTTCTATCAGCTTAGGTTAAAACTTCCCCAAGGCACAAATCTCTATTTGACCTTGGACTGAGGTATGCTGCCACCACCAAGTGATTTAGACAAAGAATCAGGGAAAGGACCACTTGGCGTTCCTATTCCCAGAAAATAGCTCCCCAAGCCTACACCCTCTTTCCTGGGGAGGCTTGAAAAATAAACAAGGTGAGCATGAACCAGACCCTTGGGTTTGTAGGACACTAAAAACCCAATCAGATTCTTAAAAAAACAGAACTTTAGTATAAAGAAAAAAAAAGTAAAAGAAGCACCTCTGTAAAATCAGGATGGAAGGTAATTTTACAGGACAATCAGATTCAAAACACAAAGGATTTCCCTCTAGGCAAAACTTAAAAGTTACAAAAAAAACAGGGATAAACCTCCCTCTAGCACAGGGAAAATTCACAAGCTAAAACAAAAGATAACTAACGCATTTCCTCGCTTTACGTACAGTTTTATAAAAACTAGATGCTTTTATAATCTAGATGTTTAGATCCAGTAGGGCTTTGGGAGATGTATTTTCCCTGTCCTGATTGCTCGCTGACCCGGAGAGAACCAACAAAGAGAACAAAGCAAAAACCTTCCCCCACAGATTTGAAAGTATCTTCTCCCCTTATTGGTCCTTTTGGTCAGGTGCCAACCGGGTTACCTGAGCTTCTTAACCTTTTACAGGTAAGGAGGGATTTTATGATACTGTATGTTTATGACAGGGGCATCACTGTCTTGGCCCACCTCAGGGCCTAGCTCTCAAGTGGGGCATGGTAGGAAGGATTCATACCTACCCTCTCCACCAGTCCCAGCCCAGGGCCCTGTGGGAAGCAGCAGCACCCAATTCCGTCATACCAAGAATCCAGGTCTGCTACCCTGGGCCACTTCTTGCCTATACTCACCTGCAGCTTGGGGTATGGTCCCCTACAGTTCAAACAATCAAGAGTTTAACAGAGTTCAAATGAGAAGAGCCTTGCATGACCTTGTGATGCGGTGTGTGCCCCACACTGGCCCATAAAGGGTTAATAGATCCCTAGGGAGGCTGCTCAGGAGGCAGCCAATCACAGAAGGATTTATAGGAGTATCCAGTCATGGCCTGACAGGCTCATATAAGAAGGGCTGGAGGGCAGAGCATGGTTCAGTTGCTGACTGGAGCTTGAGGGGAGAAGATCAGGCTCCTAGCTGGAGGAAGGAGTGCCAGCACCTGGGACAAAGCAGGGCTGCAAGCAGGGAGTGGGGGAACTCGAGAGAGCTCCTGGCTGGCTGCTAGGGCTTGCAGGCTGAGGCCCTGTGGTAAGGGCAGAAGAGGGTGCTGGAGCCATATGGGAAGTGGCCCCAGGACAAAGGACTGAAATTACCACTGAGGTAGTCACTGGAGGGAGATTGAGGTACCCAGGAAGGGGAGAACAGCTGGAGGGCAGTGTCACTGAGGGAGACTCTGCAGTCCTGGGAGTGGTGCAGGTCCTGATACAAAAGTGATGGCAGCAAGACACCACCAGAGGAGGATGCATTGGTGAACAGAACTAATCCCCAGGACAGCCAGCAGGAGATGCCACAGTGGTGAGTCACACCCCATCACAGACCCACCAGCTCTAGGAAAAAAGGGAGGAGGGATGGAGAAGACACTATCTATGGGGCTTGTCAGCACCGTGATGCCATCTCTGGCTCAACCTTACATGTGGCTTTCAGGAGAAAGGCCTGTTTTCTCCCCAAGCCTGTTCACTCTTTCCCCCCATGTCTGGTCTTCTGAGCTCCTTTTAACCTGCTCCTCCAGTTGGAGCATGCTCTGCAGCCCAAAGGGGTAGGGCTACCTAGGCCCAATATTGTCCTTTAATCCCTTCAGGCCCAGTATGGGGTTTGTATACCCTATCTCAGAGATATTACCAGAGTTTCTGGCTGAGACCATAATATACATTTAATTTTGTCTAATCCAATTTACAAAGTAATAGTTTATGCATGTGTTTTCTCAGGTATGAGGGTGCAGGAAGATTTAATTGCTTATTTAAATTCTTCTGTGCCAGGGCCCTGGTGAGGGGTACCACACAGGATTCCAGACACCATGAAATATTGCATATATTAGTCCATACATTTCTCTCACTTCCAGAGGCTTTCTCATAAAATAATTGCATGTGGGTATACTGCCTAAATTGGGAATGTCACAGTCAGATGCCTCTCTGTTTCAAATGGAACTTTTTTTAAATACTTGCATGTGCAAATGTGTTATTTTCTTTCTGGTGATATATGGGTGAGAAGAACATGATTTCCTGAATGTTCATGGAAATTTAATATGCTTGGGACATAAACACAGCCAAAGAGAATTCAATTTTATTTTGGACAGAAATTTATGGGGGTTTTATTTATTCAGAATCCGTGTATGAGGCCAACAAAGCAACAGCTATCCTAGCATAACTTCTTAGCAGTCATGGTGATCAGATTGCTTTATATTTCCCCCTTTTGCATGTGTGCACAGTCAGTCCCTGTAGTTTGGCATGTGTTTTGGTTCATAGATTTTTGACTCCAGCTTCAACTTCTCTGGCACGCACCAGTCATTTTGAAAGATTTTTTTTTTAACAGCAGTCAAATAAACAGGAGGGGGTATGAAAAGTGAGCATTTTAAGGCCTCAAAATATGTAAGCTGTTAGAGTTCATAATACAGCCATGTAAAATGTAATAATATTTAGTAGTTACAAACATTTTTACATATTTAAAGCATATTTGTAGATGTTAATTAACTAACTAATCAGGTTCAAAACTGACTGATATTTATGATTCTTTTAGAATAACAAAACGTTCAAAGCATTCTTTCACTTAAGATTATATGGGAATCCCAATTTCACATTAAATTACATAGAAAAGAGGGAAATAACAAATGAGCATTGACATTCAACATATCTTCCTAAAGATAGTTACAGAGCAGACATAAAAGTCCAAATTCAGACCCACTATCTATTAATGGAGTTGCACCTGATTACTCCACATATGAATTTGGCCTGCAGTACAAGAGACTGCTCGAGCTCCTCAATCGGGTTCATTTATTTTGGCTGAAATTTTCAAAGGAGCCTAGGGGAGCTGGATACTTCATTCCCATTGAATTTCAAAAAGAGTGGATGCCTAATTCCAGTAGGCTCCTTTGAAAACCCCAGCCTTTCCCACAGAGGAAGGATGGTCCGGTGGTTACAATGCTAGCCTGGAACTTGGGAGATGCCAGTACTAGGCCGTGTTCTGCCACATATTTCCTTAGGCCTAACTCAGTGGGAGCTAGGCACCTAAATACTTTTGAGAATCTGAACCTTACTTTATCTGTGTCTCAGTTATCCATCCATTAAATGGGGATAATAGTACTTTCCTATCTCGCATAGGTATTGAGATTCACTCACATATACTGGCACTGGAGACTATAAAAGAAGATGGCTTTTGAGCCTAACTATCAGCTAATATTTGTTGCAAAGTCACTCAAAGACAGAAAAATGGGGTCAAGCCATACATACTGAGCAAACTATTGTATATTTTAATCACCTATATCACTTGCAAAGCACAGGAGAAAAGAATTCATTGCACATACAGGCATACCCACATCTTCCAATTTATTTTCAGAAACCCAAGACTAAATCCTCAGACACTTCTAAAGTCCCTTTGCACCACCAAGGGAGTTAATTGCAAAAGTCAAGAGCATCGACTGCAGAAATGATTTGTAGCATGTTTAAATAGCTATCTCCCTGTCTATCTGAGCATCCTTATAAGTACTTCAGTGATGCCTTTCTAGTTGGATATCATCAGGTGGGCAGGGGTCGACAACCTATGGCACGTGTGCCAAAGACGGCACATGAGCCAATTTTTAATGGACCCCAGCAGGCAGCAGCGTGCCATTAAAAATCCTGCCTGCCCCGGCCTGCTTTTCTCCGCCCCCCACGGAGGCAGGGTGAAGAAGCTTGGTCCTGCCCACTGCTGCTGCAGGGGAGGCAAGCTCCCTCTTCCCCCAGTGTGCTGGGTTCCCCACAACTCCAGCCCTGACTCCTGCATCCTCCTCATACACCCCCTGCCCTGACTCCTGCAACCCCACACATACCCAGCCCCGCATGCCCTGACTCTTGCACCTCCCCCCATTCCCACCCCCACCCTGAGCACCAAATGGGAGCTCCTGCCCCCCCACCCATTCCCACCTGCACCCTCGCACCAAATGGGAGCTGCCCAAATAAGCACTCCACACCTAAACCTCCTGCCCCAACCCTGAGCCCCCTCCTTCATTCTAGCTCCTGGCCAGACCCTACACCCCAACTCCCAGCCTGCTCCTTCACCCCCAATCCTGTGCTCAGTGCACTCCCACCCTCAGCTCAGTGCAGAGAGAGAGGAAGAGAATGGGTTAGAACCAGGGAGAAGGTAGATACCCACTCTGTGTGGGCAGGGCTGGGATCCCAGACCAGCAGGGGACTGAACGGGCCGGCGGCATAAGATCAGCATTTTAATTTAATTTTAAATGAAGCTTCTTAAACATTTTGAAAACCTTGTTTACTTTACATACAACAATAGTTTAGTTATATAATATATAGACCTATAGAGAGAGACCTTCTAAAAAACATTAAAATGTATTACTGGCACGCAAAACCTTAAATTAAAGTGAATAAATGAAGACTCGGCACACCACTTCTGAAAGGTTGCCAACCCCTGCAATAGGGTATAGAAAATAATAACAGTTAACTGAAGATTGTTTGTCACTTGCGTATATTTCTTATAATGCTCTCTTCCTCTGCCATTATTTATTATTTTACTTATTATTAATTTGTATTACCATAGAACTTAGAAGTTCTTGTCATGACCAAGACCCCATTGTGCTAGGTGCTGCACAAACACAAAACAAAAAGATGGTCCCTGCCCCAAGGAGCTTGCAATCTAAGTATAAGATAAGAGTAATAAATGAATAAGGAAACAATGAGACAGTATTGGTCTGCATGATAGGCAGTGATCTCAGTGCACTACTGGCATCATGGCAGAGGAGAGTTTTGTGGAAGGTTCTGAAGGAGGATAATGAGTGAATTTCACAGATGTCTATGGGGAGTTCCTCTCAAGCATGAGTAGCAGCATGGGAGAAAGCATAAAGGTGCTTGTTTGAAAATGTAATGAGTGGGCGGCATCAGAGGCAAGACTTGACAACTTGATAGCCAAGGAGAGGTGGTAGGTAAAAGTGGTGACTGAGTGTGAAGGGCCTTGAAAGTGAAGACAAGCAGTTTGATGCAATAGAGAAGAGGGAGCAGTGAAGGAATGCAAAGAGAGGGATGATATGGTCAAAGTGCTGTCTCAGGAAAATGATCATTACAGAAGTATTTTGAATTGATATCAGCAGGGCAAGACTGTCTTTGCCAAGGTCAGAGAGAAGGAGTTGCACTAAGTGAGACGCAAGATGATGAGAGCTTAGATGAGAGGCTTAGGCATGCAGAGAGTAAGAAGGGCTGTACCTTAAAGATGTTATGCAGAAAATATTGGCAAGATTTACTCGGCCTGGATTTAAGGACCTACTTCTGTACAGAATATTGTTATAGAGTCTATGTGTAAGATACTACATAAAATAAAGTTGTATAGTTTGGATACTTTGGACCTGATTTATACTTGTATTATATTGGTATGAATTTGGGGTAACTCCACTGAAGCTAGAGCAGAGAAACAGTTGGAATCAGAATCTGCCACAATGGGAACAAAGCTCTTCTCTGATCCACACTGGGCATTTCTTGTCCCTATTGTAAGTGTGTAGAGCAGGGATCGGCAACCTTTGGCACACAGCCCATCAGGGAAATCCTCTGGCAGGCCGGAACGGTTTGTTTACCTGCAGAGTCTGCAGGTTCGGCCGATTGCACCTCCCACTGGCCGTAGTTCGCCATTCTAGGGAAAGGGGGGGAGGCTGCGGGAAGTGGTGTGGGCTGGCTGCTGCTTCCCTCAGCCCCCATTGGCCTGGAACAGCAAACCGCTGCCAGAGGGACCTGATCGGCTGAACCTGTGGGTGCTGCAAGTAAACAAATCATCCTGGACCAACACCAGATTTTCCTGACAGGCCACAGGCCAAAGGTTGCCAATCCCTGGTGTACAGCATAGTCTGTTCTCATTCTGAATATACCATTTCAATCAATGCTAGCAGGGCTTTTATTTTTGGGATTAGTTGGATAATGGACACCCCACTGATGTCAGTGCGAGTTATAAGCTTGAAACAAGTGAAGAACATTTAAAAGGAAAATTTGGCCATGACTTAGATGCAGATATTCTTATTATTATGAAAAAAAACCTACCTTACAAAGATCTAGAGTGCAATGTAATATGTATAACTCCCAACAGTTATAATCCTCCTATCCACAATAGCAGAGAGAAAGTCAGGTCTTCATCTAGCTATATCTATATTTAGCACTATGGGGGTTATTACAGGATATTCTATGTCTGTAATTATGTAAATAGCTAAATTGTCAATATATGGGGCTCAAGAATATGTAGTATAGTTCCAGGGTTTGGGAGGACCAATATACTTTGTTGTGCACTGCAAATGTATTCTTGTGGGCAGCTCTTTGTATGGTGCTCATAACAGGATTGGACATCAAACTTCAAAAGTCTGAATTGCAGTTTTCAAAAATGTAAATCAACTTCACCTTATTCTATCGTCCATCACAAAAATACATTGATGAGCCAGCCAAGATATCTGTCTAATATTACAGTTAAATATATTAGTTTTGGCAGGTTTATATCTATCTATCTATAAAGTAGTCTGTCAACTAAATTTGTAATTAGAACTTTTTTGGCAGTTAATAGGATGCTGCTGTAAATTACATAAATTAGGACATTTGCTGCTAGTAAAACAAATAAACCAAATTCATTCTGCATACACAGTATGTAATTATCTTGACTTAATTGCTCTGATACTAATCAAACGTAACTCAAAGTAAATCAGGAGTAAATCCACTGAATTCAGTAATTAATATCAGAATCAGACTCTGGAAGAGTGGGTGGATTTGGAGATGTATTGCCAGAATTGTCTGATATTAAATGTACTTTTAACAAAATGACAGTTTTCCTCTTGGAAAACCAAAGTTGTCTGAATTATAAAATATTGGCTCCAAAAGGGTTTTAAATGGGTAAAGCACTTTTGTTTGTTTGTTTAATTTTGTTTGTGTCTGTTTTCTTCCTTTGCCTGAAATAAGAAAATCTAAAAATAGTCATTTAGCTTGTTAAACAAATTTTCTTTCACATCACTTTGTATCGAGTTTCCGTGAGTACTCCAGTAAACAGTTTACTCACAGGTATGTTCATGGCAAAAGGGTATTGAAAGCAAACACTGGAGAATATTCATTGTGAAAAGTTACTTATGAATCCTTAAACACAAATATTGGCACTGAAAATTTGATTTTAAGGGTAATGCTAATCCTGTCGGACCACAAACATAATATGTGACCTCTCAAAACTAACCAATGAAGTCTGAATATGCCCAAAATATTTTTATATTATAATAAATAGACTATAATACAATTATCAAGAAAATAATTGTCAACAATGTATACATTTGTTTCAAGTTTTTGATGGACAGTATGCAAGCTGAACATAAGGACTTTCATGAAAAAAATTATTCATTATAAATTATTTATCCAGCTCTACATTTGATGCACCCCACTAATGGGACACCTCCAGAGTGGGTTGTAATAAGTTAATCAGTTTGACTTCAAAACTTTCACAGTTCATTGGGTTTTACCATGTCAAATCTCCAGACTTAAATTTAATAACAAACCTATTCTGTATAACAGGTGACTAAGCAAGGGAACAATGAGTGATATTATACATAAATGGCCATTCATTTATTATGCTTCTGGAGAAGAATAAGTGTCCGAGATGAGAGAGATTGGATCATATTTTAATCTCAGTTACATCAGTATAGATCGGGAGTAAATTAATTTGAAATGATTAATTCCAGATTTACATCAGAAAGGGAAACCCTTCTATAGAAGATATTGAAAATAAATTTGAAAACCCATTTTTATTTTTCTACGAAACTTATAATGGTTTTCTTGTAGCCTTGCAAAAAGTTAGGGAAAGTTTGGGACCTCAGCATCACTTTAGAATAAAACAAAGGAGGAGGGGGTGATTTTGTGAAACACCTGGGTCAACTAACTAATACTGGAATTCTTCCTTGTATGCAGAACTGTTTATAGCCCTGATAAAATGGCTAATGCGTAGACATGATCTGCTTGTATGTTGTGTCTGCTCAAAAGAGCCTGGAACATTGTTATGTGCTTCTCAATTGTCTTTTGGTATTTCTTTTTTCGCCTCTATTCAAAGATGAGTTCTATAATTGGATTTCTGTTGGTGTCTTCCCTTTCTTTCCTTATTCTAAAATCATTACCCTCAGCCACCTAAACTGACTCTCATAAAAAGAAGCTACTGTAAGCTATCTACTAGAAGCTATATACTATCTAGTAAAAATTGGATGTTTCCTCATTATACTTTTCAGAGATCCTTGGTATGTCTTTGAGAATAAAATCCAGCAGCAAGTAAGGTCATCAAAACTCAGGACAGTGGATTAACTACTATTAAGGTGACATGTACTGCATGGAACTGTGGGAAGCAACTGAATGGCTCCAAAAATACGTTAGCATTCATGAGTCATACAGGACAACAGTAACAGTGTCCTGCAATATTTTGATTCTGGAAAACAGACAATTTTACATCACTAAATTAAATAAATGTATACTATGAATGATAATGTCTTTAAATGCTTGCAATGGAATAAGTGATCATATTTTTGTTCTTGGTTAGTGCTTCACTTTTTTGATCAATATTTTTCTTCATGTTTTACTTGCATTGAGCTTTTTATAAACTGAGGTTTGCGGCAAATTTTTCTTGTTCAAGCAGGCTAAAAATCCATCCTGAATCATCTAAGAGCTATCTTCACATCAAAGTCAGACTTACTCAGAAACAAAACTTCAAAGTCTGACTTTCCAAGTTTCTCAAATCATACTAATACTCTCTTGTTAGAGAAAAATAAAGCACTTTTACTGATTCTTCAAGCATTTCTTCCTAAGTTTCTTTTGACCAGGGTCTCCTTTTGACAATATATTTGTTACAATTCCCACTACAAAGACTCAGAGAAAAAAATAATGAAAATAGTACAAAAGTGTAACTTCTACACTGAGTACCTGAGACTTACAGCACATATTGTTGACACTCTACAAACAATACACATGAAAAGGAACATACCACTGCTCTTTAATATAATGAGTTAATATAACTGGTCTTAAAAACATTTCTCAATTTATTATGTACTATTTGTGTTTTAGTAGCACCTCTGATCCCTAGCTGTAGACCAGGGCTCCTTTGTGCTAAGCGCTATACAAAAAGACAGCTGTTCCAAAGAGTTTACAGTTGGTCTCATAATCTATGCAAATTCAGAAGCATTTCTGTATCTGAATGGTGTTAAAATACTTAACTGATTATGAGACATAACAGGAAAAGTGCATGTGGGGTCCTATTCTTTCCCTCTGTGATAGGAGTAACTTCTAAAATGGAAGTTGATGTAGGCTGGGAGGAAGTTAAATTTTGTAGAAAGTACATGGGGAAGAGAAACATAGTTGGGGAGAACTGGATGGAAGGAGAAAGAGAAATTTGAGAGAGAGGTGGAGGAATACTTGTAGGAATGCAGAAAGAGTGATTGGTAGCTAAAAGAGGAAGATGGAAAGAAGGAAGTGGCAATGGTCTGAGTACAAAAAAGAAAGAAAAGGATAAGCAGAAAGTAAAGGAAAGACACTGACAAAGAGAAAGTTGGAAAGTTGGAAAGTTGAGAGCAGCTCACAGCAGGAGTTTGCCTGGGAGTTCGCCTGGAGTGAGCCCAGTGAGGCTTACATCTTGCCAACGTCTCTGAGGAAGCTCATAGTAGGTAGGTGATATGGAAGGGGGGGGTTCAGCTGTTGTGACCTGCACTGGATGTGCCATGTTTGTCTTTCTTCCACAGGACAGAAGCGACTTTGTCTGTACAAAGTGCAAGCTGGTCTCCATATTGGAAGAGAAGATTGAAGGTCTGGAGCAACAGGTAACGACCCTGCGTTGTATACGAGAGACTGAGGATTTTCTGGACCAAACTCAGGATAGCCTTCTAGGGGCACAAAGCTCTAAAGATATAGAGCAGGTTGCACAGAGGAGCCAAGAGGCCAGTGAAGAAGCTTGGCAACATGTGACCTCCAGAAGAGGTAAGCAGAATGTCCGGGTTCCAGTAACACAGACACAGGTAACTAACCGCTTTCATGTTCTCTCCACAGGTACCAATGCGGAGAGTGGACCAGATGATATGTCTGGGGGGAGAAAGCAGAAGGAGACTCCGCTGGTTGGGAGGCATGAGATGCGATGTCCTGAGGTTGGGGGTTCCACGACCACCACTCCCAAGAGGAGAAGGCGGGTGGTGGTGGTCGGGGACTCTCTCCTCCGGGGGACTAAGTCATCTATCTGCCGCCCTGACCGGGAAAACCGAGAAGTCTGCTGCTTGCCAGGGGCTAAGATTCGTGATGTGACGGAGAGACTGCCGAGACTCATCAAGCCCTCGGATCGCTACCCCTTCCTGCTTCTCCACGTGGGCACCAATGATACTGCCAAGAATGACCTTGAGCGGATCACTGCGGACTACGTGGCTCTGGGAAGAAGGATAAAGGAGTTGGAGGCGCAAGTGGTGTTCTCGTCCATCCTACCCGTGGAAGGAAAAGGCCTGGGTAGGGACCGTCGAATCGTGGAGGTCAACGAATGGCTACACAGGTGGTGTCGGAGAGAAGGCTTTGGATTCTTTGACCATGGGATGGTGTTCCATGAAGGAGGAGTGCTGGGCAGAGACGGGCTCCATCTTACGAAGAGAGGGAAGAACATCTTTGCCAGCAGGCTGGCTAACCTAGTGAGGAGGGCTTTAAACTAGGTTCACCGGGGGAAGGAGACCAAAGCCCTGAGGTAAGTGGGAAAGCGGGATACCGGGAGGAAGCACAGGCAGGAATGTCTGTGAGGGGAGGGCTCGTGCCTCATACTGGGAATGAGGGGCGATCAACAGGTTATCTCAAGTGCTTATATACAAATGCACAAAGCCTTGGAAACAAGCAGGGAGAACTGGAGGTCCTGGTGATGTCAAGGAATTATGACGTGATTGGAATAACAGAGACTTGGTGGGATAACTCACATGACTGGAGTACAGTCATGGATGGTTATAAACTGTTCAGGAAGGACAGGCAGGGCAGAAAAGGTGGGGGAGTAGCACTGTATGTAAGGGAGCAGTATGACTGCTCAGAGCTCCGGTACGAAACTGTGGAAAAACCTGAGTGTCTCTGGATTAAGTTTAGAAGTGTGTGCAACAAGAGTGATGTCATGGTGGGAGTCTGCTATAGACCACCGGACCAGGGGGATGAGGTGGATGAGGCTTTCTTCCGGCAACTCACGGAAGCTACTAGATCGCATGCCCTGATTCTCATGGGTGACTTTAATTTTCCTGATATCTGCTGGGAGAGCAATACAGCGGTGCATAGACAATCCAGGAAGTTTTTGGAAAGCATAGGGGACAATTTCCTGGTGCAAGTGCTAGGGGAGCCAACTAGGGGGAGCGCTTTTCTTGACCTGCTGCTCACAAACCGGGTAGAATTAGTGGGGGAAGCAAAAGTGGATGGGAATCTGGGAGGCAGTGACCATGAGTTGGTTGAGTTCAGGATCCTGACGCAGGGAAGAAAGGTAAGCAGCAGGATACGGACCCTGGACTTCAGGAAAGCAGACTTTGACTCCCTCAGGGAACAGATGGCCAGGATCCCCTGGGGGACTAACATGAAAGGGAAGGGAGTCCAGGAGAGCTGGCTGTATTTCAAGGAATCCCTGTTGAGGTTACAGGGACAAACCATCCCGATGAGTCGAAAGAATAGTAAATATGGCAGGCGACCAGCTTGGCTTAATGGTGAAATCCTAGCGGATCTTAAACATAAAAAAGAAGCTTACAAGAAGTGGAAGGTTGGACATATGACCAGGGAAGAGTATAAAAATATTGCTCGGGCATGTAGGAAAGATATCAGGAGGGCCAAATCGCACCTGGAGCTGCAGCTAGCAAGAGATGTCAAGAGTAACAAGAAGGGTTTCTTCAGGTATGTTGGCAACAAGAAGAAAGCCAAGGAAAGTGTGGGCCCCTTACTGAATGAGGGAGGCAAGCTAGTGACAGAGGATGTGGAAAAAGCTAATGTACTCAATGCTTTTTTTGCCTCTGTTTTCACTAACAAGGTCAGCTCCCAGACTGCTGTGCTGGGCATCACAAAATGGGGAAGAGATGGCCAGCCCTCTGTAGAGATAGAGGTGGTTAGGGACTATTTAGAAAAGCTGGACGTGCACAAGTCCATGGGGCCGGACGAATTGCATCCGAGAGTGCTGAGGGAATTGGCGGCTGTGATTGCAGAGCCCTTGGCCATTATCTTTGAAAACTCGTGGCGAACGGGGGAAGTCCCGGATGACTGGAAAAAGGCTAATGTAGTGCCCATCTTTAAAAAAGGGAAGAAGGAGGATCCTGGGAACTACAGGCCGGTCAGCCTCACCTCAGTCCCTGGAAAAATCATGGAGCAGGTCCTCAAAGAATCAATCCTGAAGCACTTAGAGGAGAGGAAAGTGATCAGGAACAGTCAGCATGGATTCACCAAGGGAAGGTCATGCCTGACTAATCTAATCGCCTTTTATGATGAGATTACTGGTTCTGTGGATGAAGGGAAAGCAGTGGATGTGTTGTTTCTTGACTTTAGCAAAGCTTTTGACACGGTCTCCCACAGCATTCTTGTCAGCAAGTTAAGGAAGTATGGGCTGGATGAATGCACTATAAGGTGGGTAGAAAGCTGGCTGGATTGTCGGGCTCAACGGGTAGTGATCAATGGCTCCATGTCTAGTTGGCAGCCGGTGTCAAGTGGAGTGCCCCAGGGGTCGGTCCTGGGGCCCGTTTTGTTCAATATCTTCATAAATGATCTGGAGGATGGTGTGGATTGCACTCTCAGCAAATTTGCGGATGATACTAAACTGGGAGGAGTGGTAGATACGCTGGAGGGGAGGGATAGGATACAGAAGGACCTAGACAAATTGGAAGATTGGGCCAAAAGAAATCTAATGAGGTTCAATAAGGGTAAGTGCAGGGTCCTGCACTTAGGATGGAAGAATCCAATGCACCGCTACAGACTAGGGACCGAATGGCTCGGCAGCAGTTCTGCGGAAAAGGACCTAGGGGTGACAGTGGACGAGAAGCTGGATATGAGTCAGCAGTGTGCCCTTGTTGCCAAGAAGGCCAATGGCATTTTGGGATGTATAAGTAGGGGCATAGCGAGCAGATCGAGGGACGTGATCGTTCCCCTCTATTCGACACTGGTGAGGCCACATCTGGAGTACTGTGTCCAGTTTTGGGCCCCACACTACAAGAAGGATGTGGATAAATTGGAAAGAGTACAGCGAAGGGCAACAAAAATGATTAGGGGTCTAGAGCACATGACTTATGAGGAGAGGCTGAGGGAGCTGGGATTGTTTAGTCTGCAGAAGAGAAGAATGAGGGGGGATTTGATAGCTGCTTTCAACTACCTGAAAGGGGGTTTCAAAGAGGATGGCTCTAGACTGTTCTCAATGGTAGCAGATGACAGAACGAGGAGTAATGGTCTCAAGTTGCAATGGGGGAGGTTTAGATTGGATATTAGGAAAAACTTTTCACTAAGAGGGTGGTGAAACACTGGAATGCGTTACCTAGGGAGGTGGTAGAATCTCCTTCCTTAGAGGTTTTTAAGGTCAGGCTTGACAAAGCCCTGGCTAGGATGATTTAACTGGGACTTGGTCCTGCTTTGAGCAGGGGGTTGGACTAGATGACCTTCTGGGGTCCCTTCCAACCCTGATATTCTATGATTCTATGATTCTATGATTCTAATATTCCATTTTACTTATTTAATTTACAAGAAATAAATAAATGTAATTGTGTTAGGCCAAAAAGGAAGGGATTTATTTCAATATTCAGCAAATTCTGAAGTCACTGAAAAGTCACTAGAATGTCAACTGGAAGTCACTGAGGCACCAGCCCCTTTTTAGATTATAACTGCACTATAAGAGGACTCAGCTATATCATTCTGGAAGTACTGCTGGCCTATGCACTGCTTACGTTGTTTAGTTAAAGATACAGACAAGAAAACATCTGAGCTGGAAAATTCATGAAGAATGTAAAGGTTGGACTGGACTACAAGGAGAGATACTTTACTACACAAATTATCCATCTGACTTCAGCCAGGCTGCTGCTTGATGTAATATATTAGTCAATATGAGCAAAGGGATCAAATCTGGTCAAAAGATGCCATACTGAATTTAAGCATGAAATTTTAAAAAAATTCATGGTGAGCTATGGAGAGTAACTTGTCGCTAATACTATCTGATTCATGTGATGCTAATTTTGGCCTGGCTAGCATGGCTTCCTTATGTTCCTTTATTGGGTACCTACCACTGGTAGCTACACAGGCCAAGCTGCTATGTTCCCCTCCCTGGGCAGGTGGCAGGCAGCAGTGGGGAAGAGCTTTGGTTTAACTTCCCCAATATATCTGTTAATGTAGCTGCAATGACACATCAAGGAGCATATGCTGTGCTGAATATAGACCTGTCCTTGTTTACTCTCTCCACAGAGCAGCTAGGAAAGCAATCACAATCTCAAATCACAATTTCCCTCCTGGGCAGTTCCAGGGACAATGTGAAAATGTGATGCGCCTTTCACTGGAAAAATCATAATCTCACAATCTAGTCAACTGGAAATTAATAGAATTAGGTGCATATTCAACAATGCCTTCTGCAAGAATTAGCATGAATTTGTAAATGGTCATGCCTCCCTTTAAAGGACTATTCACAGATATAGTGAATTTTGAGCAACTATTAAATATTGTGCAAGGAAAGTGAATACTGAATTCATCAATTTGTATTTGCAATGCAAACTCCCTTCTAAGAGTTATGCACATAAATTAGGGAAAAAAAATATGTCATGTGGCCCAAAGGCTAATCAAATTAGCCAATGTGCATCAAATTCTGAGTACTAAACTGAATTCAAATGATCTACAGCCCCAAGAATTATTCACCAGAATTATTCAGTACATTTCAAATAGCACATATATTTGAGAAACTAATAAGCTAATTGTAGACAACTTTAGAACAAAAATATGATCATCAAATATGTTGTGAATTGTTAACTCAGATATGAAAATTAATTAATAGCCCTATTGTTCCACAGCAACTTTAAATATTATTGACATCTTTGAATGCAGAAAAGAATACACATGGCTTAACCTGCTTGACTGATCTGACCTACTCATTATTAATGGGCTGGTTTTTTACTGAAAAATACTGTCCAAAACAACAGAGAAGTGATCCAAAGATTATAATTCAGAAGTCTGAGCATGGATGTCTGTCTTTGTGATAAAAAATTAAACTACTCTGTAAGTATTATATAAGCCAAGAATTTTTATAAATGCACTAGGATATCATGCAATGCAAGGAAGCCTTAAGAGAAAAATCACTAAAGAGCTTTGACTTTGTGAACATTGTAGGATTTTGGATTCTTTGTAGATGCACAGACAGTCTGTTTTTTTTCCCCCGCAGTGAAGTAAGATGTGTTACTCACCTAGCTTTAAACAGGTCTCTTGATAGAGAGAACCTACATTGGATGGCACTATCCTAAATGATTTCTCATTAGTTTTTTGCCATGAATTAAAAGTAATTAACCAACAATGACCACATTTTATTTTATTCTCAGCAAGCAAAGTGGTTTAGCTTTGGTTACCATACTATATGGTAATGTGTCTTCAAAGCTCTGAATCAAAATAAAAATAGCAGGATTTTGATCCCTGACTGTTAAGTAAATTCAGCTGCATATTTAGTCACAATATGACAAGAACATAAAACTAGCTTTTGGACACTAATAGTGTGTGATTACAGGTGAGACACTTAGACCTCCTACATTTTATTATACTCAGTCTAGCTACTTTTTGTAATAGATCTGGTTGAAATTCTAAGAGCTATGTTATTTCAATGCTGGGGAGTTTCAGAAATAAATTCACACATATTGAGCTGAGAAAAAAAAAAAAAGTTCTTGCCAGATTTTGTTCAGTTACTCCAGTGGAATTTTCAGTAAAGTCAGTGGAGTTTCTTCAGGCTTACATCATTTTAAGTAGGAGCAAAATTTGGTCTTACAATATACTCACACACACACACACACACACACACACACACACACACACACAAAGAGTTAATAGGTAAATTCTGGTCTCATTTATACTGGTGTAAACTAGTTTGTTTATATGTTTGAGTTGCCATTTAAGTTTGTCACCTTATAACTTTGGTCTACCTCAGTAGCTCTTTACTTTAACAGAATCCTTAAGCTAAAAGTTTTGCTTGCCATACGTTTACTAAATTATGTTCCCACTGTGAATGCCCACATTTATTAATGACAGGTTTCAGAGTAGCAGCCGTGTTAGTCTGTATTTGCAAAAAGAAAAGGAGTACTTGTGGCACCTTAGAGACTAACAAATTTATTAGAGCATAAGCTTTCGTGAGCTACAGCTCACTTCATCTGATGCATTCGGTGGAAAATACAGTGGAGATATATATATATATGCACACACACACACACACACACACACACACACACAGAGAGAACATGAAACAATGGGTTTTATCATACACACTGTAAGGAGAGTGATCACTTACGATGAGCTATTACCAGCGGGGGGGGGGAGGAGGAAAACTTTTTGTGGTAATAATCAAGGTGGGCCATTTCCAGCAGTTAACAAGAACATCTGAGGGACAGTGGGGGGTGGCAGGGAGGGGGAGAAATAGTTTTACTTTGTGTAATGACCCATCCACTCCCAGTCTCTATTCAAGCCTAAATTAATTGTATCCAGTTTGCAAATTAATTCCAATTCAGCAGTCTCTCCTTGGAGTCTGTTTTTGAAGTTTTTTTGTTGAAGGATAGCCACCCTCAGGTCTGTAATTGAGTGACAGGAGAGATTGAAGTGTTCTCCAACTGGTTTTTGAATGTTATAATTCTTGACATCTAATTTGTGTCCATTTATTCTTTTACGTAGAGACTGTCCAGTTTGACCAATGTACATGGCAGAGGGGCATTGCTGGCACATGATGGCATATATCACATTGGTAGATGCGCAGGTGAACGAGCCTCTGATAGTGTGGCTGATGTGATTAGGCCCTATGATGGTGTCCCCTGAATAGATATGTGGACAGAGTTGGCAACGGGCTTTGTTGCAAGGAT
The DNA here is from genome assembly GCF_009764565.3 of Dermochelys coriacea. Classification (NCBI taxonomy): domain Eukaryota; kingdom Metazoa; phylum Chordata; order Testudines; family Dermochelyidae; genus Dermochelys; species Dermochelys coriacea. The sequence continues at coordinate 54,228,816 of NC_050070.1, forward strand.
AGGTTCCTGGGTTAATGGTTCCGTTGTTTGGTGTGTGGTTGCTGGTGAGTATTTCCTTCAGGTTGGGGGGCTGTCTGTAAGCAAGGACTGGCCTGTCTCCCAAGATCTGTGAGTGATGGGTCATCCTTCAGGATAGGTTGTACATCCTTGATGATGCGTTGAAGAGGTTTTAGTTGGGGGCTGAAGGTGATGGCTAGTGGTGTTTTGTTGTTTTCTTTTTTGGGCCTGTCCTGTAGTAGGTGACTTCTGGGTACTCTTCTGGCTCTGTCAATCTGTTTCTTCACTTCGGCAGGTGGGTATTGTAGTTGTAAGAATGCATGATAGAGATCTTGTAGGTGTTTGTCTCTGTCTGAGGGGTTGGAGCAAATGCGGTTATATCGTAGAGCTTGGCTGTAGACAATGGATCATGTGGTATGATCTGGATGAAAGCTAGAGGCATGTAGGTAGGAATAGCGGTAAGTAGGTTTCCGATATAGGTGGTGTTTGTGTTTAGAAAGGTGTTTATACTGGTAAAACTGCTCTCAAACAGGGTATTTCATGATTTAACTATAGTAGTTTCTAAATCAGTGTAATTAAATCAGTACAAAAACTATGCATAGAACAGCCCTAACTCAGCAGAAGACCCTGCAAAGTGATTTTCCTTTACTGCATGGTGCTTAAAGGATGGCTTGATCTGGTTTTTCTTCCTTTTATATATTCTTCTCATGTCTCCACTACAATGAGTATTTCTAGAACTGCCTCTGCAGAAACTAGATGAAACTTGTGATTTTGGTGATTAAGCAGGAAGTTCCCTTCTTGCCTGTGTTGATTTTTGTATGGCGCTCAGAGACCACCATCCAAGGACATCTTCTCTATCCAAAATAAATTGTTACTGCACTATTCATGTGCCAGATATTATACATTGTTTATAACCTGATTAATTTGATATGATTTTGATTGAAGTGGAATATAAGCCGAAGCAAACTTATTGAAGCTAGCCAATTTGATTTGGGGGAAGCAGGGGGTTTCTCTCCAAATTTTATTAGTGCCATGAATTATTAGAAAGAGAGCACAAAGAATCTACCTGCGACTGTTTTTCTATGTGTTTATCAACTGTACTAATCAATGGGGCTAATAGACGTTTGAAAAAAGTTTGGAATGCAGGAGTGAGGAAAGGGATTTGTCATGCACTCAAGCAATGATAGGAATAAAAGTGGAAAAAAAAAGATAGACCTGTCACATCTATTTACATTATCTGTTGGGTAAGTGAGATGATAAAACAAATATGGTAATTAAACAATGATTTGTCCCCTTACTATATTCTTTTTGTAATTAAAAAAAACCACCCCCACCCCCCAAGTGGTATAGCTTTTTAACAGCAAAAGCAATCAAAGCCCAGAATTATTGTTGCTTCCCTTCTGAGACTTCTCTTTTATCTTACCCCATTCAACTGTTGAGATGGACAACACATTCCTATAAGTATTAAATTTAGCTGTCTAAAGTGTGTCCAGTGTGGTTTCTTATGGAAAAAATCAGCATACAAAGCACTGGTGAGCACAATAGCTGAAGAAAGGTAGATACACTTTAACTTCAGGCACATATAAAGTGCATTGATGAAAGTGAATGGCCAAATTCCAATAAAACTCACTTTGTTTCTAATTCAACCTAGCCATTGAGTTCATCAGTGCTTTGCAAACAGTCAGCCCTCTTTGAATTTTAAATTTCACTTCAGAATATAGGAATCTTATTGAGCCAATACCAGCTGGGATTGGTATTAACAGCACTCACCTGGCATCTCATTCTGGTGTCCACAGCTGTTCACACACTGGTCTTCTCTGTGCTATACGGACTATTCAGTATAGCACATTGGAAGCACTTTCCATGGCTAGCAGGTAGCTATCTGATATTCTCAGTTTATATGAAAAATCTGGTTTTTCTACTTCCACATTCTGTATAGCACTACACCCTATATTCTTGCAGAGATCAAGAACAGAAGAGAGAGAAGGGGGGAGAAGGAGACTATATGGTTATCCAAAACTTTACATAATTTGGGGCCAAAATTTCATGTGAGTATCAGTTCAATGTTTGTTTGTTATTATTTATATAAAGAATTCTCCATTGTTATAAAACCATCTTAGAATAGCTTTCAATAAAGAATTTAGATAAAATCTTCCCTAAAATTTTCTGGCATAATGAAAGTAAATCAAGAGCTCTGAAAGACAGTAATGCCCACCGTGCATGTGACAAAAAGGCAGAAAGAAAATAGAGTAGCACTGACATTTTGCTGTCTAGTATAGAGGAATCTGTGTCTTCTGTAAGTATGCATTGATTGCACTGGCATCTCTGTACAATTTCATGCTTCATTGTCCTGCCTAAAAGAAAACCAGTTCCAACATCATTGTCCCATACAAAATAACAGTCTACTTTTCCAAACGTGATGAATGGCCATTAGCATTTGCTGTGAGTACAGGCAGTAAAGATACTGGCTGGTGTGTATTTGTGGAGTAGCACAAATTAGTCATCCCCTAAAGTGGATTGACAGTCGTTGCTAAACATGCATATATTATGAAAGTCAATCCCAATTCTCTTAGGTGATTGGTGTGCCATGACCACTGTCTATCATGTTGACCAATATTACCTCACTGTTTCCTTGTACTTGTCCATCTGTCAGTATCCACCTGTTGTCTCTCGTCTTATACTGACATCAAACTCTTTGGGGCAGGGCTCATCTTTTGGTTCTGTTTGCACAGCCCCTAGCACAGTGAAGTTATAGTCCATGACCACAGCTCTTAGGTGCTCTAACAATACAAATGAATAATAATAATAATAATTAATAGCAGTGACAACAGTCTGAAATGAAATCTGTCTCAAGTTCAGATATATCAACAAGGAACAAGAGAACACAGAAAAATACGGAAAATGTGAGAATGTCAGTTGCCTGGGAATATGCATTTCCCTCCCCCTCCCAGTGCAGTTAATCTCTTACAGGATGCAGATTAGAGCTGGTTTGGGATTTTTTTTTCTTTTTTGGTGAGACACAGACAATTTGCTAAAAGAAAAGGAGTACTTGTGGCACCTTAGAGACTAACAAATTTATTAGAGCATAAGCTTTCGTGAGCTACAGCTCACTTCATCGGATGCATGCTGAAACTCAAGCTTTTAGTGGAAATGTATCAGTTTCAACAAAACTTTCTTCAGAAAAGTTGTCTCAGTTTTAGGATGCAATTTCTGGTCAAAATCACAGACACCCCAGTATGGCCAGACTATAGAGTCTGTTTCTCTCGCTCTCCCTCTGGCCTAATGAATAACTATTTATTCAAAGTGGAACAATTGCACCAGGAGCAATTGAGACTGCTTTACCCAGTGGATTGGACATTCATGTGGAAGACCCCTGTTCAAGTCCCTGCTTTGAATCAGACAGAACAAGGACTTGAACCTGTGTTTCCCACATAGTAGGTGAGTGCCCTTACCACTGCATATAATTTTTAAAGGGGATAATTTTCATTCCAATGGAAACAAATGTCAAAACCTCAACATTTTTTATGAGAAACAAAATTTGTTTTCCAATCAATACTGCTACAATTATAACTCATTACCAAGTTCACAAAGGGTTACAATCCAGGATCAACAAAGCCAATCAGTGATGCCAGCAGTTCTACTCAGTGACTCCTGTTGATCCATAGGTATAACGTCAAAGGAGTGGTTAGAACAAAACTGTTATGCCATTGACATGCAAAGAAATTTCTGTGATCTCTGTCAATCCAATCCATGCTGTGCTGAATGCAGTGTGTGAAATGAAGCCTGATCCAAAGCCCATTGGAGTCAATGGGAGTCTTATTGATGTCAGTGCTTTTTGGAGCACATCCTGGGTCAATGAGGGAAGGTATCATGATAGTCCATCTTTAATCTATCCTCATGCACGTGCTTACAAGCATGTGGAAGAGACACAAGAAGTTACATGTTGCTGCAGAGGAGGAAGCAGAGAATGGTGCAGCACCAGTCTGGCAAGTCATCTTGTGGTGACATCAAAACATTTCTTGCTAGTCAGATGGGATGAGTGGGTGATACTGCAGCCACAACTGCACATCTGTTTCTTCTGCTGGCAGTTCACTGATTGTCCACACACAACATCTGATGTCACTTCTTAACATTTTAGCAACCTTGAATGGACTAATACCCAGCAGAAGTACCAACATAAAGATAGAGCAGCTAACTGTGAAAGTGTCCAGAAAGATGGGAAGGAAATAAAACCTAAACTATCCTTTCACAAAACAAGTTGCACTGTTCAAGAATAAGAGAAAACAGTTTCTTATGTTTACTTCTTGAGAGAACCCAGGGTACAAAAGTACTTTTTCACTTTAGTGAATCCAAGGACTCTTGGCAGTAGTTCACATGTGCAAATTCCATCCATTTCAGAGAATGTAGAGGCCCATGGAGTCTTGCAGTCTAAATAGCTTGAGCTGAACACAGCTTGTAACACCAGGAACAGAAGAGCCCAGGCACAATAAGCGTGGAACCATGAGATTGCTATTCTTAAGTAAAGAAGATAATGTAAACAGTGAGGTGTGAGTGAGCGGCAAAGGAGAAAAAATGCATAAACCAAAGCATGGGGAAAGGTTCCAGATTGTGAGTTTCCATAAACCAAAATACGTGTGGTTCAGGAAATCAAAATATTTCATATCATTCCTCCCCAGAAGACAATATACCACAGTAATTATACAAAGTGCTGAAGTACTCCTATTGAAAGTTTTAGAATATTAAACCTTTATTGCATACTGCTGTAGTACTTCCCAGGGCAGAGATCTGTAAATACCAACTCAGAAACATATTTCTGTGCGTAGAGCAATGAATAAAGGAGACTGAGCATAAATCATGCAACATATATGGGTGAAGCAGTTTTATGTCTTCAGGAGAGTGTGAGACCATATATAGCAACTAAAGAAATGATGTCTTGTACAAGGAACTGTGTGGCACTCAGTATGACTCCTCATAGAAGACAAAGGAAGAGGAAAAGTAAATTAGCCAGTACCAGGCAGGTGAAAAGCAGAAAAAAGAGATGAGTGGGGCTTAAGGGATTGAACTGCAAATGACATGAGCATGCATGGGCTGGGCTAACACTGACAGAATGTATCCATGGACATCTGTTTGATTTGTTTAAATGAATTTACTTTGATAGTCCCATTTTTGTGTTCACTATTTTGCAAATGTTCACAGAAACTCTGATCTCCATTGTGGTCAGTTTGACTAACATCAGGCTTTGGCCACAGTGTTTCATTTACACTACCATTTACATAGGGGTGGTTGAAATGCTGGCAAAAGATCAAACACTTTATTAAAATATTTGTTGTCAAAATGCAAAGTTTTATTTGAAATTTTGCAATTAGATTTTTTTACAGCTAGCACTTTCTTTGAAAAATGACCAGAAAAAGGCATGAAAATGTCAAAAGTTTTGCTATATTCAGACATTTCAATGAAAAATTTCATTAGAATTGCAAAATTTGAGAGGGAGGAGGGAACAGTCCCAGCCCTTTGTTTACATCACTACAGAATTTTGACTAGAGACTTCCAGGGGAGATGTGCCAATTCACACAAGGGCAGAATTCAATGCTCAGTTTTGATGGTTCTGTTTCAGGGCTCTGGGTCTAACTTTCTCTTCTGACTACACAAGGGTGCAGGCTCCTTCACTGTTGAATAACATATAAAATATATAGTTTACATTTAAATGTAAGTGTTTACAAAAATGAAAGTATTTCATGCCTGGAATTCACACACAAATGTATGTTCCACCAAAGACTGCCAACAGAGCAGCACACTGCCCACACACATTTTTTTAATTTCTTCATGATCAAAATTATGCAGCCAATGCATCCCTATGTTTAAAAGAAAAATTGCATGATATGAAGATATGTTTAAATAAATAAAATATTGAGAGCTCCAACTTGCATTGGGTCAGATATTGTATGGTATTCCACACTCAGTTGGTTCTTCTGACCAATTCACAAATGCTATTCAGCTTTTGACTCTCAAATCAATGATGATTGACAGTCATACTAAACTGCATATGCCAGAAGGTAGTTCTGTAATCAGATTACACCCACCATATTGAGTTCTATGTTCACTGTGAGTTTTGCTGCATTTCATCATTACAGTGACATAAAACATACTTTTGTTTCTGCAGTGTACCATAATGTTGGTAGGCTAATTTTCAACTGGGAGCCATTTGGTATACTCTTTAAATATGGGTCATTAGTGTCATTCAGGAACTAGCACAGTTTAGTACTCTGTACAAACATTTATAAAAATCCTATTCTGCAAAGCATATAAAGCCAATATTGACTCACAGCTCATTGAGCTCATTGGTGTTTGTCCATGGGTCATTGCTAGTAAAGCCATTTACATAGAATCATCATAGAATATCAGGATTGGAAGGGACCTCAGGAGGTCATCTAGTCCAATCCCCTGCTCAAAGCAGGACCAATCCCCAACTAAATCATCCCAGCCAGGGCTTTGTCAAGCTTGACCTTAAAAACCTCAAAGAAAGGAGATTCCACCACTTCCCTAGGTAACACATTCCAGTGCTTCACCACCCTCCTAGTGAAAAAGTTTTTCCGAATATCTAACCTAAACCTCCCCCACTGCAACTTGAGACCATTACTCCTTAGTCTGTCATCTGGTACCACTGAGAACAGTCTAGATCCATCCTCTTTGAAACCCCCTTTCAGGTAGCTGAAAGCAGCTATCAAATCCCCGCTCATTGTTCTCCTCTGCAGACTAAATAATCCCAGTTCCCTCAGCCTCTCCTCATAAGTCATGTGCCCCAGCCCCCTACTCATTTTTGTTGCCCTTCGCTGGAAACTTTCCAATTTTTCCACATCCTTCTCATAATGTGGGGCCCCAAACAGGACACAATACTCCAGATGAGGCCTCACCAATGTCAAATAAAGCGGTACAATCACGTCCCTTGATCTGCTGGCAATGCCCCTACTTATACAGCCCAAAATGCCGTTAGCCTTCTTGGCAACAAGGGCACCCTGTTGACTCATATCCAGCTTCTCATCCACTATAACCCCTAGGTCCTTTTCTGCAGAACTACTGCCTAGCCATTCGGTCCCTAGTCTGTCGCGATGCATGGGATTCTTCCGTCCTAAGTGCAGGACTCTGCACTTGTCCTTGTTGAACCTCATCAGATTTCTTTTGGCCCAATCCTCTAATTTGTCTAGGTCAGTAATTCTCAAAGCTGGTCCGCCGTTAGTTCAGGGAAAGCCCCTGGCAGGCCAGACAGGTTTGTTTACCTGCTGCGTCTGCAGGTTCGGCTGATCGTGGCTCCCACTGGCTGCGGTTTGCCGCTCCAGGCCAATGCGGGCTGCGGGAAGGGCAGCCAGCACTTCCCTTGGCCCGCGCCACTTCTCGCAGACCCCATTGTCCTGGAGCGGCAAACTGCGGCCAATGGGAGCTGCGATCGGTCAAACCTTTGGACGCGGTAGGTAAAGAAACTGGGCCGGCCCGCCAGGGTCTTTCCCTGAAGAAACGGCAGACCAGCTTTGAGAACCACTGGTCTCGGTCCCTCTGTATACTATCCCTACCCTCCAGTGTATCTACCTCTTCTCCCAGATTAGTGTCATCTGCAAACTTGCTGAGGATTCAGTCCATGCCATCCTTCAGATCATTAATTATCTAGCCTGATCTGTGACTTTAGACACATTTTTGTATGTAACAGGAGTTTGTTACAATTAAATACAAAATTGCATTAAAATTATATTGAGTCTAACTAAAACTGCCACCGGTTAGGAAATTCAGAATAAAAAGCAAAAATTCCATCCTTAATCCAACCCCATTCTCCTTGCTGCTACTCAAGGTTCCTCCTACTTTGGTGTAAGTCTCAAGGGATCTGTTATAACCCTTTTAAGTCTGCTTTGCCCTAAGGATATGTCTACATAGCAATTAGATATTCACAGCTGGCCTGTGCCAGCTGATTAAGCCTTGCTGGGCTTGGGCTAAGGTGGTATAGAGGTTCAGCCTCAGGCTGCAGCCTGAGCTCTAGGACCCTCCCATTTCACAGGGTCTTAGAGCCCAGGCTCCTGACCGAGGCTAAATTTCTACACCACAAACAGACCATTAGCCTGAACCCCGTGAGTCCAAGTCAGCTGGCACAGGCAAGCCACGAGTTTAATTGCAGTGTAGATATACCCTGAGACACCAGTACAAAGGAGAGTTAGGGCTTGTATAGACATATACTTCCCACCCCCCAATACAGGGATGTGAATAGCAGTGCTGTCCAGTAGCTCCCCTGTGTCAATACTGTGGGGATGAACTGAGATGTTCCTAATGTAAATGTAATTAATTGACTGAAGAGAACTATGTTAGCCTGAACTAACCCTAACCCCGCCCCCCATTTTAAGAATCAGTTATGCTAAAGTAGTGGGAACAGGTTAACCTATCTGTTGCCAAATTGTAGTAACAATATCAGCAATATTAATATCGCCTAAAAGCCTTGTCTTCATTTACAATGATTGTGCAGTAATTCTTCACCAGTGCAACTCCACCAATGGTATCAATGGAAGAAGTTGTAGCATAGGTTATACAACCTCAGCACTGTCTGATGAGTTGGTAGCAAAACACAATCACCTTGCTTACAGCACAATTTTCACAATTACTACCACTGATGAAGAATTAATACAACAAAGTTTACTATTGTAAATACAGCCAAATTTGTTTTCTATGCTCCTGTTTTGCAAAATTTTGGTTTAAAGACATGGTTCCTCAGCTGCCATTTGCAGCACTCTACACATCCTGTAGAGATGAAAACCATGGTGCATAAAACTATGTCCTCTTCTGTTTTCACCTGAGACTTTGTGAGTGTGAATGTAATATACAAATGTGTGCAAAACTTTCTGAGAGCTACCATATACCTCCGTGTCTGCTCTTCACGAGCTCAAATTGCCAAGGATGGCTGCCATGCTAAAACTTCAAATCATCCAAATTGCAAAATCACAAAACTTAAAGCCAAAAAGACATCTGGAACTTTTTGGAATTTTTGGAGCCTTAAAATTCTGTGGAAACAAAATTTTGAAGACTGAAAAATCATATAAAAGGAGTTGGCCTGCAATCCGCTACCCTTCATCTTAGGGTCTTCATGAAGGAGCAGTAGGCTTCTTATGCCCTCTGGCATCTTTAAGTGCCACTTTCTACATTTCTCCCCCTTCGAGGATGGTGAAGAGTAGAGCATCTCCCTAATTCCCTTCAACAGGAAATCATTCAGGCACTTTGTTTCTCTCCTAGGAGTTGGAGAGAAGTGGGTTTTGCCATCCCTAAGGACCTCCCCAAGTCTCTCTTCATCCCTCTGTCAGCCCATATGCTCCCTGCTCATCTCCAAGTATCCCTCTTTGTATTCCCTATCCCCAAGATGTCACTCTGTCTCAATTAACTCTGTTCCCTCCCCAAAAAAGTAATTTCCTGAATTAATTCTGAATCCCTGCACTCCCCAAATTTACCATTTATTTGAAGCAATAGCTGACATTAAAAGTAGGAGTTCTGAAAGACAGAGCTGGCTCCCTTTCACCAAATGCCCCACCAGCCTTTCAGGACCCATCATAGCAACATTTCTGCTACCTGAATAACAACCTCACTAAAGGCCTACCATGCCCAGGAGGCACAGAATTATAACAATAATAATAATCTAGCAAAAAAGTAAAAATCTCTCTCTCTTTCTCACATTCTCTCCTGAGATTTATAGGGAAAACATGTCAGTGTTTTCACTATGAAGCCCTCTTTTCAAAGGTTTGTTCTTTCAGAGTAAAAATTCCCCCTAGGCTGAGACTTGGCACACAGGTTTTCAGTCCAGATGGAAAAGTATTTTTAAAAACTAAAATATCATTCATTACAAATGAGCACAGAAAATCTTTTTTGTTTCAAACAACTTTGTGCTTAAAATCTATAGAACAAAAAGTTCTTTTTTCTCCCACAATCTCCAGATTCATAGGCCTTTTTAGTTCTTATACCAGGTTGGTGCCGCTGTGGTGTTTTAAAATTGATTTTAATAATAATGACAATGTAATATCATGGTGGCTACTATGACTGTGAAACTCTTACCAGATGTCCAGGATCCTGTCTCTTAATTCCCCTCCTTTTGCCTATATATGCAAATATCATTTCTATTCATTAGTATTATTAATTATTATTAGTAGTATTATTAAATTGTGGTAGCACCCAGAAGCTGGAGGGCACTTTTCAAACAGAGAAGTAGACATTTTCTGACTCAAAGGTCATGTGCAATCTATACAAATGCTACTTTTACAATGCATTTGTTTTTAGGATTGAACACCATGTCATTTTTAAACAAGAACTGACCTGTCCCCTCAGATAGCCAGCTCCATGCACATAAATTCCTTCAGGGATTTAAGTATAGCGTTTACAATCCCAGTTCCCTCCCAGCCTAAGGGCTAGATTGATCAACCCTCACTCATGTAAGCATTTTCCATCTACTTCTCTGGAGTTACCTATGCCCTTCATGGCTTGCCAACAAGATGTAAGTTTGGATAAGCTAGCTCTTAGTGAGAGCAGTGAAAGATTTCTAGCATTCATTTCATAAATTCAGGGGCTCCCCAGATCCATTTAATTTAGTTCATTTCATTTAAAAAATATAATCTGGATTATTCATACTTCACAGAATAAACAGAGATAAATACAGTTTAAACTGCACTAGGAATACAAAATGAAAGCAAAAGAAGGATATTTGTGAACAATAACTACATTAAGTATCTACTTAACTAAATACAAGAGCCATGAGAATAATTAATGGATGGAAAACCATGCCTTATAGTGATATGCTAAATAGATTGAGCTCCTTCAGTCTAACAAAAAGAAAAGGTTAAGGGGTGACTTCATCATAGTCTGTAAGCACCTACATGGGAAACAAATATTTGATAATGGGCTCTTCAATCTAGCAGATAAAAGTGTCAAAAGAAGTTGAAGCTAGACAAATTCAGACTGGAAATAAGGCTACATTTATAAGAGTGAGAGTACAATTTATGAAGGGTTGTGGTGTTCTCCATTACTGTATATTTAAATCAAGATTGGACGTTATTCTAAAAAATATGCTTGGGTTCAAACAGGAATTCACTTGGAGATGCCCTGTGGCCTGTGTTATGAAGGAGGTCAAACTACATGTTCACAGTGGTCCTTTCTGGCTTTGGAATCTATTACAACTGCATCGACAAGTATAGCAAGTGTGCATATTTAAAACGTATATAGAAAGTGTTTATTGTTCATGCACAGTAAGTCTTCCTCAGCAAAATATCTAATCCCTTCCCTCCCCTTTCCCCCCGGCTAAACATTTTTATTGAAGTCATAATCTCAGGGGTCTGCCCTTAGAAAGCAATTTGGGGAATCAGGGCCTATGTGTGTATGTATTTTTCCTTTCCCCTTTTTTTATTTCCATCTTTAATTTTTAAAAATGCTGACACCTGCTTTGAAAGCTCTTCTGCATACAGCTAAACATTGTTTGAAAGAAGGTTGAAACTATTCAATACAGTGTTTTTTAAAAAAAAATTACCAAATCTGTACAGTTTGCTTTTACAAATGTACACAGATGAACATTAGTAGATTATATATTATATTTTTTTCTGAAGACTCCCTAGTTCAAACACATCCAATGTATATTGATCTTGCCTTTAGCACCGAGAGAAAACACTTACACAGGTTATAACATTGTTAAGCATCACAAATAAAATTAGAAAATGAGTATCATTGCTTCTGTAGGTTGTAAATTAGATGATTCTCTGCATATGGAAAATTACTCCATGGTGATTGGTTTGTACATAATTTAAATTATAAGTTGGGTGGTTTTGTCATGTTCCATGTCACAAAATTCATGACCTGGCGCTAGATTATATAGTCTTAACTCACACAAGCCTGACATAAAGAATGCAAAGAATGAATTTGTCTAGTGAATGTAATTTGAAATACAGGAGTTGGCTGTTCTCCAAATTATAGCAGCATTCAGCATTGTTTCTATAGTGTAAGGGCTGTAAGACTTCTCATTAAAATTCTCCAGTGCTATATTTTGCCCATTACTAGTCATAGGGCCTTAAATCTGATGAGTAGTACATGCTGCCAAACCAATTTGAGAGGGTTTTTTTAATGTTTAAAATAATCAAAATTCTTGCAGTTGAAAAAGTAAAAGAAATAATAGTATTACAGAAGATATGTTTGCCATGTATCTACAAAATCTGGAATTAAGAATTAAAAATGAATTTGTAAATGAACTATTGTGACCAATGTCACCATTTCCATATCACTTTTCATTCCTAGATCTATGAGTTCATTCCAGAGGTGAGTATTATTATCCCCATTTTACAGAGAAGGAAAGTATGGGACAGAGAAATGAAGTCACTTTCCCAAGGTTAAAGAGCAGATCAGTGGCAGAGCTAGAACAGAACCCAGACTTCTTGAGTTCCTAATCCAGTGTCCTCCCTGGAACAATTGTAAAAACCATATTAAAAATAGACACCAGGACTATCCAGTAAATTCTTATAAATGAATACCTTCAGTTTGTTTAACTGTAACTTTATCATGTGGAAGATATGAGTAGACCACTTACTCGAAAGTAATGTAATTGAAAGCAGAATAAAAGAGAAGTGAGGGGGGAAAGACCTAGGGTTTCTTCTTCTTCTTCTTTTTTTTTTTTTTCAGTTCTCAGCCTCACTGGATGAAATCCTCACTTCACTGAGGTCAATGGGCATTTTGCCATTGGTGTCAATGTGATTTCACCCACTGATTTCAGTATGAATTTGATTATGAATTGAGGACATTTCCTCAGTGGCATGGGCTTTAGAGGGATTAAAACACAGTGAGAAGATGTGAAGGGCAAGATGGGAGCAAGAGTAGAAAAAAAATTTCTTGAATGTATTGGAGAGCACAGTTTTGCACTTGGAGAGGTAGGACAGATATGCTAGAATAATGAGCCAGATTCTGCCCTGACATGGACTGTATGTGAGCTCACTTTGGTGTAAATCAGCACCAGATTTGGCCCAACAGGTCTTTCCCAACCCTAATTATCTTGTGCATCTCCTCACTAATACTGTATTGTTCTCTCCACTGTATTCTGGGAATGTTTTGCACAGCCTAGTTTTAAATAACTCAAATAATAGGGCTTCCACTTTCTCCCTGGGGAGGTTATTTTACAGTCTAATACATCTCTTGCTGTTCAGAAATGCTTCTTTATAGTCAGTTGAAACTTTTCTTTGCTCAGATTTATCCCATTATTCCTAGTTATAACCCCTGGGCAATCCTAAATAATTCCTCTCTCTCTTTCCCACTTTGGTGTTTATAACTTCAATTACATGCCACCCTTAACTCATCATATTATGCCAAGGTTTCATGGCTCACGTAATATATATACAATAAAATTGCCTGCTGTTCTGATAGTCCTGTGTTAATAATATATATCTCCAAGGCACACTACAAATATTAATAGATTATTCCTCACAACACTCTGTAAGATAGGTAAGTAAATACTATCCTTCTCATTTTACAGATAGGAAAACTGAGACTAAGAGCTTGCCTACAGGGTGCTTTTGCCCCTCCAGACTGGTGTAAATTTTAGCCCGTACTAGCGTGTTGTGCACTTAGGGGCCAATGTAGACCCTGCTGGTGCACATTCAAAAATCTCTAGTACATGTTAACAGTACTGCATTAATGCACACTTTTAGCACATGCCAGCAGAGTTCACAAGGGCCAGTTAGTGTACAACACACTAGGTCAGGCTAAAATTTACACCATTCTGGTACGGTTAAGGCACCATATAGACAATCCCAGAGAGGGTCAGATACTGCTCTCAGTTGAACTGGTACAACAGAGTTGCTCCTAATTTATGCTGGTGTAAATTCCATTAGACCATTCCCCCTCTTAGTGAGATTATATAGAAACACCTACCAAATGGGAATTGTGATTTTTTTGAAAAAAGGCAGGGAGGGATGATGATACATTTTGGTTTATCTCTTCTGAATTGATTTCCTTCCATTCCAGAAAGCACTGATGTTTGCTTATTTCCAAAGGGCTTTGTGTGATTCATGAAACCCGACTGAGGATATATTTTCTTGTTTTTAAGTGTTCTTTTTGAGTACAAATTGGATTATAGAAAGCATGTCAAAAACTACCCAAATTACCTTTGGCTGGCCTCAGATGACTTGGAAACTGAGCCAAGGTAACGGATGATCCCTAACGTATGCTTAGTAAGTTAGTTGTTTTTTGTTTTACTTTTTAAAAGCAGTTTTGCAGAGAAACGGAAGTTCTCCAGCTGTCAGACTTTGATTTCCAAAGGAGTTATGGTGGTTCGTTGTGCCAATAATTTGCAAATTAAAATGCCCCTGTGCAGGCTATTGCATGATAGATCATAACAGTTTCTTTTATTGTGCTAATGATTGGTACATTAAGGACTCCCCAAGTGGTCCTTTTCAATGCAGACTGGGACTATTCATTTGTCTACATATTAATGAGTCTTCACATTACACTTCCACATGGCAGTACTTTGTAAATCAGTTGCACTTCCTGAAATGAGTTGGTTCTCACCACCAGGAGGGAGAGGTATACTGACATAATGTAGGGAGGGGATCCTACATAACAATAGGTGAGGAAAAAATGGTAATCCCTCAGCTGAATCTTGTGTTATAAAATTCTGAGAATTTAACTATCCCCCTATTTATTGGGTACATGTCACCTCAGGACTGAATGCAGAGATAATATTTCTAGACACCATTATTAACTGCTTCCTGGAGCACCTAGGTCTGCAAACCACAAGGAGAATGGCAATTCATGGTTTAGTCCTAAGCGGAGCACAGGATCTGGTCCAAGAAATGAATATAGCTGAACCGTTCAGTAATAAAGACCACAATGTAATTAAATTTAACATCCTTGTAAGGAGGGATGGGGCAAAGAAATCCACCACAGTAGCATTTAACTTCAAAATGGGGAACTAAATAAAAATGAGGAAGCTAGATAAGTGGAAATTAAAAGGAACAGTCATAAACAATCAGTGAAATGCCTGAAAGCTTCATGAAAACTATTTAAAAACACCATAATAAAGGCTCAAACAAAATGCATACACCATATCCAAAAACAGAAAGAGGACCAAAATATGCCATCATGGGTAAATAATGGAGTAGAAGAGGTAGTTAGAGGCAAAAAGGCATTGCTTTTAAAAAATGGAAGTCAAATTCTACTGAGGAAAATAGAAAGCAGCATAAATTCAAGCAAGTCAAGTGTAAAAATATAATTAGGTAGGCCAAAAAACAATTTGAAGAGAAATCTGGTAAAGAGGCACAAACTAACTTTAAAAAAAAAATGAATTACATCAGAAGCAAGCAGCCTGCCAAACAATCAGTGGGGCCTACAGGCCAATCGAGATACTAAAGGAGTACGCAAAGAAGCCAAGGAGGTGCAGTGAAGCTAAATGAATTAGTTGCATCAGTCTTCACAGCAGGGAATGTGAGGGAGATTCCCTTATATGACCCATTCTTTTTAGGTAACAAATCTGAGGAACTTTCCCAGACTGAAGTGTCAACACAGGAGGTTTTGGAGCAAATTGATAAATTAAACAGTAATAAGTCATCAAGACCAGGTGGCATTTTAGAGAACTCAAAGATGAAATTGCAGAACTACTAAATGTGGTATTTAACCTAGCACTTAAATCAGCCTCTGTATAGCTAATGAAACACTGATTTTCAAAAAAAGGCCAGAGGCAAGCATGGCAATTAGAGGCTGGTAAGCCTAACTTCAGTACCAGACAAATTGGATGAAACTGCAGTAACAAATAGAATTATCATACACAGAGTTGCACATGGTATGTTTGGGAAGAATCAACATAGAAATTATGCCTCACCAATCTATTAGAATTCTATCCATGGTCCCTCAACAAAGGCTCTTAAGCAAAGTAAGCAGTCATGGGATAAGGGGGAAGGTTCTCTCATGGATCAGGAACTGGTTAAAAGATAGAAAACCAAGAGTAGGAATAAATGGTCAGTTTTCACTTTGGACAGAATTAAATAGAAGGGTTCCCTGCAGATCTGTATTGTAACTTGTGCTATTCAACATATTAATAAATGGTCTGGAAAAGGGGGTGAACAGTGAGGTGGCAAAGTTTGCAGACAATACTAAATTACTCAAGAGTTAAATACAAAGCTGACTGCAAAGAGTTACAAAAGGATCATACAAAACTGGTTGAATGGGCAACAAAGTGGCAGGTGACGTTCAATGTTGAAATGTGCAAAGTAATGCACATTGGAACATATAATCCTAACTGTACAAGAGGGGTTGTAAATTAGCTCAAGAAGGAGATATGAGTCATTTTGGATAGTTCTCTGAAATCATCTGCTCATGGGCACTGGCAGTCAAAAAAGCTAACAGAATATTAGGAAAGGAGTAAAAGTCACAAGACAGAATTTATCATAATGCCATTATAAAAATTCCTAGTATGCCCGTACCTTAAATATTGTATAGAGTTCTGATTGTCCCATCTCAAAAAAAGATACATTAGAATTGGAAAAGGTACAGAAAAGGACAACAAAAAAAATTAGGGGTATGGAACAGCTTGCATATGAGCACAGATTAACAAGATGGGGACTGTTGATCTTAGAAAAGAGACAACTGTGGGGCGGGGGGAGACTAGAGTTTTGTAAAATCATGAATAGTGTGGAGAAAGTAAATAGGGAAGTTTTATTTACCCTGTCACATAACACAAGAACCAGGGTAACCAGGTCACACCATGAAATTAATAAGCAGCAGGTCTAAAACAAACAAAAGGAAGCATTTCTTCATACAATACACAGTCAACATGTGGAATTTGTTGCTAGGGGATTTTGTGAAAATCTAAGGTATAAATAGATTCAAAAAATAATTAGACAAATTCATGGAGGATAGATCTATCAATGGTTATTAGCCAAGATGACCAGGGACACAACCCCATACTCTGGGTGTCCCTAAACCTCTGACTGTCAGAAGCTGGGACTAGATGACAGGGGATGCATTATTAGCTAATTGTCCTGTTCTATTCATTTCTTCTGAATCATCTGGCATCAGCTAATGGAAGACACATACTGGACTAGATGGACCATTGGTTTGACCCAGCTTGGCCATTCTTATGTGCCTAAAATCACTGTGGATGGAAGACTTTTTGCAGCAAAAAAATGGAGAAAAGGGGGTCCTGAGCTGAAGAACATTCTTACTGTTGTTCTTACAGTAACATTTAGAGGCCCCAGACAATTGTGCTAGGCATGGTACTTGCACATAGTAAGACAAAGGTATGTTTATAGCATTGATATTTTAACTTACAACTGGAATGTAACAATAATATTAGAAATATTAGGCCAAATCTTGCAGTTCTTACTAGTCAAAACTCTCAAGTTATTGTGGGAACCTATTAAGTTTCACTGCAAGATCTGACCCACAAATAAATTATAATTATGCCTGTGTGAATGCAATGGAGTTCAAGGTGCTATAAGCGTTAACCTTATCCTTCCCCATATATAAAACCGAACTTGTCTATCAAAGAAGAATTTATTTAAAAGCATGTTGGGGATTTGTTTAAATCAACAGCATAACAACACAATTGATAAAACAATGAAGTAAACCTTGAAAGATCATTTTTCATTCTGCAGTACTTATACACAGGTATAGAAATATTCTCAGACAGAAGGCATAACTACAGAACTGCAGAGGAATTTAAAGTGGCATACAGAATGGACTGAAAAATCCACATGATGGAAAACTCCCACCAATGCACTGTTAAAAAATTGCCTTTGTATTTAAGAACACAAAAGTCTGTTTATTTGATGGGAATAAAAACTTTAAAAAAAAAATCTGGGTGATCACTTTGGGTGAAATTCACTCCATTCTTACATAGCTAGTAATTGGGCTGTATGTGACTGGAATGCAGAGGGAAGGTAGAAGTGATTGCCATTACTTCCACCCCCAAAACAAAACAATACAAAACAAAACAGAAAAGGCTACCAACCCCGCCTGCCCCAACTGTTGCTAATCTAGTCTATGTGCCACAGCCTTTCTTTTGTTCCAAGAACCGAATGCAAAGACCATTGAAGTCAGTGGAGAGACTCCCTTTGGATGCAGAGCTGCACTTGTGCAGTGTTTTAGAACCACTGTGTGTGGCCCCTTTGTGCTTTTCTGTGCCAGTCTATGCAGAGATGGCAAAGAGACTTTCCCACAGCACAGAAGACATGCACAGACACCGCTCTACAGATACCCCACCAATCATCTCCCTAAAAAGGTGTAGAGTCCTTTTGTTGGAGAATTTTATCCCTTACCTTTAAGTCTATCACTCTGGTAGATAGACCATGCTCCTACAATGAACTTCTTTGGACATCCACTATAAATAAGTCTTCTCTTCTACTCTTCTCTGATTTCTCTGTATGTAGTGCTGAATGGAAAACATCAAAGGTACTTTTCAAAGAAGGTTCTAACGGATTTGTTTATGTTTAAGATTTCTAATTGTTTTCCATAATTGAGGAATTGTTAACCTGATGGTAAAATAATCATCATTAGTTGTTCTGCAAATAGAGTTTTTGTACAACCTTGTGTAAAAGTGAGTGAGCAAATGATGATAGGGGACCAACTTCATCCTTCAAATTGTTCTAGCATGATGGCAAATTATTCTGTGTTCCACATGGAACAAAGACATAGAAGAGACCAGTCTGTGCCACACAGTGTACCCTATTTTTATCATCCCTGGATTCATTAGACAGAGACACAGTGTCTCCAGGAGGTGTAAACTTCTATGTATAAATCTTGGCAGGTTCAATTTTAAAAATGCCAGACATGCATTTTCTGGTAGGAATTTGTCTGTCTGGTCTGTTGTAGTATTTCCTGTCACTCAAAACTTCTATTTGGAACACTCGTTGGTGAGCTGTCTAGTACTTCAAAAGCTAAATCTTATCTCTATTAGCATTTTAAGCATGCATTGTGTTGATTTCAGTATTATTAAAAATAATATATTAATATGTAGTCTCTAGAGGCCCCAACCAAGCTTGAGACCCCATTATGATAAGTGCTGTGCAAACACATAGTAATAGACAATCCCTGCAGGAAAAAGCTTACAGTCTAACTAGACTAGACAGAGACAGGGTGAATTTACAGATGGGGAACTGAAGTGTAAACAAATTAACTTGGAATCGCCAAGGTCAAATAGAAATTCTATGCCCTGATCTCCTGTATTTCACTTCACTGCTTTAACCACAGATCACTCTTGGTCTCCATTTCTCCTAACTTTATATCATCCCACACCCAGTCAATCATTTTCTAATCTATTATATTCTGCTTCTTCATATATACTTGGCTTCTCAAATGGTTTAAGTAAAAGAAGCATTTCATGTTACAGAAGATTTAGGAGTGGCATGACTTGATGGGGATGAGGCTGATTCAGCAGATTTATCTCTTGTGGTTGTCTAAGAGATCCAGGATCCAGCCCTAAATTCCTTTGAGCTGAAAATAGTGGGGAAATTTTAAAAAAGCATTCTTTCTTTTGGGGGAATAATTTTTACTGCCACATTTTTGAAAAGGAAATGTTGGGTTTGCAGGGTTATAATCTAATGTATATTAAAGTTTATTCATGTTTTTTCTTATACACAGTATTCTGCACATTCTTCAAGGTAGACATTGCAACCCATTTAGTTTTATAACTTAATTTATTTGTTTCCAGCTCTCCATATGAATTTCTAACACTAATACAGTTTGGGAGGGTTCACACTGGGGTTTTGGTTTATGCCTATGTGGAAAACAGCATCTGAAAGATATTATTTTATGTAGCAGATTGATCATCTTTCAAAAGTCAAACCTTACCCACATTCAGCATGCCATGGTATCTGAGTTACCATAGATATTTAATCTTAGAGTATGGTCAACTACTCAGTATATCAGTACCACTATGTGGCAATTCTGGGTAAATACTGTTTTTGTCTTTGATTTGTTTTATGTCAGAAGGTATATTTCATATGCAATGATATATGTATATTGCAGCATGCCTTAGTTCCGTTGTAATATATCGTTTTAAATAGTTGCCAAGTATGCTTCCAAAATTGAATAGGCACTTTTCCTGGTTTTCTTCCCCCTCCCCTCATCTCCCATAAAAATAAAATGTCCCTAACACAAACATATAGAATCTGGTTCAGCTCCCATTGAGCTAACTGTCAAACTCCAATTGATTTCAGTGGGGACAGGAGAAAGCCCATTATATCTTTCCTTGTACTAAAAGTTTATATTACTCCTGTTTGTATATCTCCTGTTTTCTACTTCACAACCTTCAAGAAAAATGGGGTCTGAGCTGTAGTTATCAGACATGATGGTAGGTTATTTTGCTGCTGTTGATGCATATAGACCTTTTAAAAAAAATGTTTCACCTACACCACCTCAGAGGATTGCACTAACCAGTTTCCATTATAATGGGCTCTTAAAGGAGACAGAATATGAATCCCTGTTCTTCTGGGAAGCTAATTGTATAATGGTGAAGATGTCTGACATAATTAAGATGCATGATTGTGTTACCTAATCAAACAAATTTTATCTTTGTAAATTTGACATTTTTCCTATACTCTTCATGATTCTAATAGGAACAAATCAAATGCACATCTTCTTAGCAGGAGTCAGAGGGAGAATAAAGCATGGATCATTTCTAAATAATTGTTAGAAGCACTGGGAGTCTGCAAGCTTCCTTCATATAGAATCCTCTCCCCTTTTTCTTTTCAGCATAAATTCTTAAGGGCCAAATTCTGTCTTTTATGACTTATATGTGAAATTGTGCAGAAAACTTTGGCAGATCTCTCTGTTCACTGAAGAAAGTACAAATCCTAATAAATCGCAGCATATACTCTCACTGTGACTTTAATAACTTGGTGGAAAAGTCAAACACAGAGTTATATGATATTTGGCATCTCCTTGGGAATGGGTGAATAGTACAAAACATTTTCCATGTTCACTTAATTTTTTTTAATGGATTTGCTTTGGCCATGTACATGCCCTTTTTGTCCACATGTAAGCATTCCAGTCCGTTATCATGATACTTATAGAAAGTGAATTTCAAAGCAAATGTCAGCACTCATGTTGAAAGTGCTTGCATGCTCATCCACTGAGGAAATAGAAACTATAGCATATAATTTATGTTATCAGTCACTATGAGGAACACAGCTCATATTTTGAATATTTGCCATCAGTTCATGATCTCAGATCAGTAAAATTCTGTTGATTTTAGTAGAGTAATGCCAGTTTACACCAACCAGGATTTGAGAATTCACCTCTAGAAAATTAGATTATATTTCAGTGAAATCAGTTTAGTCTCTATATAGGGATAGAGCCACAAAGGGATTTAGGCACCTACCTACCATTTTCTATCCGCAAGTCCAGAATTTACTTCTTCAAAACCCTTGCTAATCTCCCACTTACTGCTGTAAGGTTTAAGTTTCCACTGATAAAGTCCCCTAGACACCTAAGTTTTTCCCAGTGGTCATGTGCACAGAAACCTAAATCCTGACACCATCAAGGTACTCAGTACCTGTCAGCCAAGTGGGACAAAGGTGGTCTAGCCTAATGGTCAGAACATGCATCAGTAACCAACAACGAGGGTCAAAGCCAAAGTCAGTAGTTGGAAACTGGAGCTAAGCCTCAAGCTGGATATCAGGAGCTAGATACTGGAGCCAAGAGTGAAGCCAGAGTCAGAAGCCAGAGCCAAGGATCAAGCTGTAGCCAAAAGCCAAAGCCCTGGGTCAAACCAGTGTTCAGGAACTGGGGCAAGCAGGATAGCAGGCAAGAAGGACTTCAAGACAGCAGCAGCAGGAGGAGCAAGGTTACCCAGATGAAGTCACAGTGGTAGTAATGGACATTGTCAGCAAGTTGCTTTTGCTGCTGCAAGCTTGAGAATCATCCCACTGGCTGGCCCAGCCAATCAGTTGACGGATCCAGTCAGGCAGCCTGCTGCAGGCCAGCTGTACTGATGAAGCTGCTTGGAGACTAGCTCTGGTGCAGTCCCTGATTCCTGACAGCACCTAAGCAGGTTCCTCAAACTAGGTGTTCCCCTGCTGGGCCCAATCAAGTAGGCATTCTTAGAATTTGCCTAAGATCTCACCTACTGGAACAGGCCCTGCACAGTACACAAGTGGAGGAGGAGCACCGCCCCCATAAACCAGCGGTTAGAGCATTCACCTAGGATATGGATTCGGGAGACCCAGGTATAGGTCACTACTCTATGTGCTTCACCTCCTGGGTGAGCG
Organism: Dermochelys coriacea; assembly: GCF_009764565.3. Lineage (NCBI taxonomy): Eukaryota > Metazoa > Chordata > Testudines > Dermochelyidae > Dermochelys > Dermochelys coriacea. The sequence goes on from NC_050070.1 coordinate 54,251,060, forward strand.
CCCTAACCATTGAGCTATAGGAGTGAGTGCTTCTCAATCTTTCCTGTTGAAGCAGTTCCAGTTTGTATAAAATACTTAAAGAATCATTGGGCAAGAGAGTGTGAGAATGAGTGTATAACTCAGTGATTAGCATAGTCTCTTGGACCACTGGTGGAACAGCTTCAACAGGAGAGACTGACAGAGCTGCCTCCCACCCCACCCCAGGATACTCTATAGCCCAGTGGTTAGACCACTTACCTGAGAGAGATTTGGGTTAAACACGAGCCTTCTATTTCCCAAGTGAGGTCTTCAACCACTAGGCTGGGGGGGGGACCCAGCACCACCACTGTTTTTGTTTTATAAAACAGGGCTGACCTGGTCTAGGCACGTACCTCCAGGAGTGGGCTCATGGCTCTGAATCCCAAGTGGATGCAGGTGCCTAGCTCCCTTTGAGGGGTGGGGTTTAGGCTTCTATTGAATCCATTCTTAGGTGCCTAACTATCACCATGCATTGCAAAATAAGTGTGGACAGCTAAGTCAGGGCTGATGGTTTGACTGAGTGGCCAGGTGCCAAAAGTTTGGCATTGCAATGCTGAGCCTGAGTCCTCTTTGTGGAACTAACCCTTAGTACCTAGTGATATTTGGTCATATAACACTTAAAGAAAAGGAGTACTTGTGGCACCTTAGAGACTAACAAATTTATTAGAGCATAAGCTTTCGTGAGCTACAGCTCACTTCATCGGATGCATTTGGTGGAAAAAACAGAGGAGAGATTTATATACACACACACAGAGAACAAGAAACAATGGGTTTATCATACACACTGTAAGGAGAGTGATCACTTAAGATAAGCCATCACCAGCAGCAGGGGGGGGGAAGGAGGAAAACCTTTCATGGTGACAAGCAAGGTAGGCTAATTCCAGCAGTTAACAAGAATATCAGAGGAACAGTGGGGGGTGGGGTGGGAGGGAGAAATACCATGGGGAAATAGTTTTACTTTGTGTAATGACTCATCCATTCCCAGTCTCTATTCAAGCCTAAGTTAATTGTATCCAGTTTGCAAATTAATTCCAATTCAGCAGTCTCTCGTTGGAGTCTGTTTTTGAAGCTTTTTTGTTGAAGTATAGCCACTCTTAGGTCTGTGATCGAGTGACCAGAGAGATTGAAGTGTTCTCCAACTGGTTTTTGAATGTTATAATTCTTGACGTCTGATTTGTGTCCATTCACTCTTTTACGTAGAGACTGTCCAGTTTGGCCAATGTACATGGCAGAGGGGCATTGCTGGCACATGATGGCATATATCACATTGGTAGATGCGCAGGTGAAGGAGCCTCTGATAGTGTGGCTGATGTGATTAGGCCCTATGATGGTATCCCCTGAATAGATATGTGGACAGAGTTGGCAACGGGCTTTGTTGCAAGGATAGGTTCCTGGATTAGTGGTTCTGTTGTGTGGTCTGTGGTTGTACATTGGCCAAACTGGACAGTCTCTACGTAAAAGAATGAATGGACACAAATCAGACGTCAAGAATTATAGCATTCAAAAACCAGTTGGAGAACACTTCAATCTCTCTGGTCACTCGATCACAGACCTAAGAGTGGCTATACTTCAACAAAAAAGCTTCAAAAACAGACTCCAACGAGAGACTGCTGAATTGGAATTAATTTGCAAACTGGATACAATTAACTTAGGCTTGAATAGAGACTGGGAATGGATGAGTCATTACACAAAGTAAAACTATTTCCCCATGGTATTTCTCCCTCCCACCCCACCCCCCACTGTTCCTCTGATATTCTTGTTAACTGCTGGAATTAGCCTACCTTGCTTGTCACCATGAAAGGTTTTCCTCCTTTCCCCCCCCTGCTGCTGGTGATGGCTTATCTTAAGTGATCACTCTCCTTACAGTGTGTATGATAAACCCATTGTTTCATGTTCTCTGTGTGTGTGTATATAAATCCTCCTCTGTTTTTTCCACCAAATGCATCCGATGAAGTGAGCTGTAGCTCACGAAAGCTTATGCTCTAATAAATTTGTTAGTCTCTAAGGTGCCACAAGTACTCCTTTTCTTTTTGCGAATACAGACTAACACGGCTGCTATTCTGAAACATATAACACTTAGTAACATAGTGTGGTTCTTTGTCTCCTCTAGAGGTTGGGCTACATACAGAGGTTTATCAGTCTACCATGGCTCCCAAACTAGTGGCACTGGTATCTTTGACAGAGGCAGTTGTGCCTCATGATACTAGTTTCAGTACCTGTAGGTGATCCAGCCAGCAGCATTGTTATATTCACATCATAAAACTATCTCAGAATTGCAGTCTCTGCTCAGAACTGGAAAAGCAGCTGCAACTAAGGTTCACTGGGAGTTTGAAGTGGCCTGGGGAGTGATAAACAAATACTTTGAACCAGGTGCTGAGCTTATTTCAGTGGAACAACTCCCACTGAGCAGTTTCCTTTCGTTGTAAGTTTTGGCAGGATCAGTCCCAAGCTTGTACAGGGCTTTCCATGTGCAGTTTGGGCTCAGCCCCTCATATACATAAGCACTAAAATAAAACAGCATGGAAGTTAAAATAAAAATACAAAGACTGCCATAACAGACTTATTAGCTTGCATGTTTTAAAAATTTTTGTTATAAAAGTGATGGAAGCCAGATTGTCAATCTCCTTTCATGCCCTTGGAGAGAAAGTAAGGGGCCATAAAGCACCTTTTGTTTCCCTGCATGGGTTACATACCCCATGACTCTGAATGCAAGGCAACTTTGCAGAGTCTGTAGTTAAACTGACACAGACAAGAAAATAATCTACTACTGGTATATATCAGTAGCAGATTACTTCCTCCCTGGAACAGGGGGGAACCAGAAAATGAATTGTGCCTCTGAGTCACAATTCATTCCTTAGTCTGCTCTAGGGGCAGCACAACTATGAGCCTCACAGAAGGAAGATTGTTATGTCACAATCTAGCCCTTAGAAAGAAGATAAGGGGAAAGCGGACATATTCAATAATGGTTATATATGTCCTGATAAAAGATGAGAGTAGATATTTGGCTACCTGTGAAATCAGATTTATGGAGATGGATGATAGGGAATTAAGATAGGTACAGCTTGCATCAGACATGGTTATTAAAAGGTAAAATGACTTTTGAAATTTATAGGGCCATGACCAAACAATATATGTGTAAGAAGGGTTACGGAAATAAGGATGGAAACTGAAGAAGCTTTGGCAGACATTTTTATATACTTGTGCTTTTCAAAATAGTTCAAGAGAAATCTGTGAGGACTGGAAGGTAGCCAACATAATGCCATTATTTAAAAAGGGCCTAAAGAGAGACAAGGGAACTAAAGACTCATTGGAATTCTCAGAGGATATGGCTGTCAGCCTAGACAAAGGAGATGTGCACATCACACACTTACATTTTCCGAAAATGTTCAACAAAATTCTGTATTGGAGGTTACTGTCTAAATTGCAGAATCAGGAAATAAATTGAAAGTGGGCATATTAAATTGAATGCAGTAAAGGGGCTATCATAAATGCTTTCTGAAAATAGAAAATAAAACTAATGAGGAGGTTTCTGACCAGGAAGCCTTCTCGGAAAACATATAAATGAAAAGATATGATGCTAGCCTGCCAGCTATACTTCTCCCTTTAAAGATTGTTTGAGATCTAATTGTTAATGTATTTCTCTTTCCAAGGTGTTTTTCTCATCATTGTATTGTGCTATTTGCTGCTCTCACACATTTGCTCTTCTGCCATTAAAAAAACGGAGTTGTGCTTGAGAAAGATATTGGTTCCACAGCTGAATTCCTGCTTTTTTACAGTATGGGTAGCTGTAGGCCAAGCTTCTTGGATTGTCCTTCAAATTTGCCTCCAACTTCATACTGAGGCTCTCTTATCTGGATGAAAGAGTAGTTCAGTTTCTACCTCCATTCATCCAATGGCTGCTTTGTTGATACTGCCAACAAGGGTGCAAATATATTATATTATATTATATTATATTATGTTATATTATATTATAGTTTTGGGACAGGGATGTGAAATGGATAGAGGCCACTCATAGACATATGCCATCAAAAAGCATCAAGGGAAAACATTTGGACACCACTCACGCTATATTTGAATTGATGAGTAACCAATATATAAAAGGCTCTGTAGCTAATCACAAAACACCTGAGCCTTCCAATCCCCCAGTTGTTATATAACTATTTTTCTAGAAAATAAATTCATATTTTTAATTGGAAAGGCTCTAGAAATGATTTATTGAAAGCATAAATCTAAACCTTCACTACCCGGCATCACTACTTCCAACACAACTCACCAAGAGCATTGAGGATGGGGACTGGCACTCACTATTCACAGTTCCCATCACCTATAGCTTTTACTAGGGCTTCTAGAACATTGAGATAAACTTATGGGAATGAGAGTCTTATGGGAATGAGCTGTGTTTGTAGCATGCCCTGATCTCAATAGAGGCTCTGAGAAATGCCTTTAAAGAACTTGAACACTTTTTTTCCCCAGAATTTTGTCATTTTGATAAGTCAAAGTTTGTGTAGGATACCTACACCATTACCCTCATGTCCCTTTGCATTGATGCTTGACTTTTAATATTACATTTGACTTTACAAGATCTATTTTCTGGTGCCATTACAGTATTTTTTTAGGTTGCTTGTGCAGCTCCATGAGATCTGGGGCAAGGGCCTAGAGGTTACATTTATAGGAATATTGTTTAGCAGGGGAATAGATTTATGTTGTGCCACTTCCTGAACAGGTCATAATCCTTGCTGAACTTGAATTTGAGCTTGCTTAACTCTTTTTGTGACAGAGATTGTGGCAAGGTCAGACAGCAACACAACATAAATCAGTTCCCCTGCTAATGATAATTCATATGTGCTTGTTCCAGCCACAAAGAAGCTGTAATGAGGGACCAGTTCACTGGCCCAGTGATTTATGGGGATGCTGTTTATTTTCCCCATGGAGTCCTAGTCTTTTTGGTGTTTCCAGATCCTAACAAAGGTGATGGAACAATTTTTATAGTGGGGGTGCTGAAGATGGAAACCATGTATTTGATGTTTATTATTAATACTGCAAGCAAGGGGGTGTGGGAGCAACCCTAGTTCCAGAACCACTGGGTCCTATATCCAAAACTCATCCCTATTGAACTCCATGGAATTTCCAGCAAACTCTTTCCATCCAACATGTTGTTTCCCTAGGGAAGGGAGACCTGAACCCCTGAGTATTTCGCAGATATAAGTATTTATTATTTATTTAGTTGAGTTGACACATTTAGTTAGACACATTAAATACTCAATGCAAAATTAACACATACATTTGATATGCCACCCATGAGATGATGGCATTCCTACTATCAACACCATTACTGTCCCTCACATATTACAATGCTGAGGGCTACTATTCTGGAGAGCACTGCACCCAGAGTTGGGGCTGGACTTTTAAAAGAGATCAGATGCCACAATGGGAGTTGCTGGGTGCTGGGTGCCTTTGCAAATGTTGTCATTATTTTGGTCTAAATGGGAACTGAGCTTTGGAACATTTGCAGTTGTAGGTTCTGGATATTAGAAAATGAGACCCGGAGCTCTTTTGTAATTTGTCTCCACAGGTTAATGCAAAACTCCCCAATGTAACAAGCAAAATATTAAATAAATAAAGCAGAACAATCAATAAAATCAATACAAACTGACACTAAATACAAACAATAATTAAATGCTAAACAAATTCATTTATCAAACTGCTTGACTTTGATGAGAAGCTCATAATTTTCTTTGGGGGGACCCATCTCTCACAAGCTTGCTCAAATAATCACCTACTTGTGGCACTCATAACCTTTTATAATACAGATAACTTTTTAAAAGTAACTGCTCTGCATTTTTCTTCTGGACTGGATATCACCCATGACCCTGCTGTGCATTTTGTATCACATATGACATTGCAGCATTATGTCAAAACACAAAGTAATGTGTGATGTCATCAAAGTCAAGCAAATGCAGGAACCAGAGATTGCTCTCTATTTGACTGCAGTGGTAAAATTGAAACAAACAGGTAAAACTCATACATGGTCTTGTAGTTAAGGCACTGTACTTAGAAGATCTGGGTTTTGTTCCTAGATCTGCCACATCCTTCCTGTAGGAGCTTCCTCTTCCCCCACAGTAGTACAGCTATGACCTTCTCTTCCTAAAGCCCTGCATCCAAAATTTACTTTCTGTGTATATACATTTAGAGACTGTGTCACTCTGTATGCACATGACCAGTACTTAGTACAGTGTAGGTACTAGCTGAATAATAAAATTATTAATAATAATCACACATGCCTCAGTTTCCCATATTTAATATGGTGCAACAATATTTGCCTACCTAAGGGATGTTATGAGGCTAAATTCATTAATGTAATGAGGTAATACACTGATTAATGCTATAAGAAAGGCAGTAAATAATTAAATACCTTGTAGCCTATAAAAGAGAATATATGCTAAATTGCAAAATTCTATAGTCTATTGACTGAGAAAGATACTTAGGAATCATAGAAAAAAAAGATGAGCCTTCAGGCCCAACAAGTTGCTGCAGTCAAGAAAAAAAATGCTGTAGTTTGTGTTATTGTTAAAGGAAGGGAATATCAGGTACAAGGGTCAAAGTTGCAGGACAATTGAGGGTTCCGCTAAAAAATGGTAAATGCTAAAAGATTTCCATTTTAGTCCAATGTTCAGTCATTAACTCCCCTTGGTGAGTAGAGATATTGCTCGAGTCTCAGAGCACTGCACATTTTTTTTTCTATTTACCAACAAGTGCTTCAACACTTAGCTACAAATGGCTGAGATCATAATAGTAGGATCAAATTGGGATTACTTTGTTTTCATTGGTTTAAATCAGATTTTCAGATTATGGACATTCAGTACGTGTTGACCCATTGTTATGTGCACACTTTAACCTTGCTGCCTCACCCACCCACAGAGGTGGCACCATGGTTTTGTGTCCAGTTTCCAGATGTATCATCCCCTGCATATAGAATCCCTGGGCACATTATTACACCACAGGCACTGCTGAATCAGTAGTGCTGTAATTTCTTCAAAGAATAAAATGTTAGAAGGGAAGAGGCAAAAAATATTTAAATTGGGAAGGGATTAATAATTCCACTTCAAAGAGAAAATACTGCAGAACTGTGTCACCTGGGGCCAGCTTGGTACTTGTATTATTAAAATATAAATTATGATGCATAATACAAAGGAACAGAGTTTGGTCAGCTATAGTTATCCCAAAGGGCTAGTAGTGTAGGCAGTTTAAACTTTGTCTATTCCTTTCACATGTACATAATTCTGTCCCCCATTCATATTTATAGATCACTCACTCATAAACACAGACTGTGCAAATACAAGAAAGAAGCAATGTTTTTCTTTTTCTTTTCTTCAATTTTTATTGCATAAAATTAAATGTTGGTCCATTTACTACTACGTGTCATCTTAAAGTATTGGGTACTTAAAATTCTACTTTGACTTTAACCACTGTATAATAAATAATATCATAGGGCTTAAGAAAATATTCACTTGTCTTTTTGGTATGACATCGTACTGATATGATCAGACAATGATGTCATCAACTTAATGGAAATTGGAATAACTGGATTGCAAATATTGCAGCAGAATGAAAAGTATCATTCATGTGGGATTTAAATTGTCAGCTTTTCATCATTATTTATATTGTGTCACAATCAGGAATTCCCGCCTCCCCAATGCTAAGCACAGTACAAATATATATAATGTCAAGACAAGCCTTGCCCCAAAGATCCCTTAATGTAAGTATAATGTTGAGAGTTAGTGATAAACTAAAGCAATGAAGGACAGAAAAAGTGTGGCTGTGCTGCATGGGAGCTGAGTGATATCCATTTTATGTACTCAAATAGGTAGAACTCCTCTATCGATCATAATTTATCTAGACACTTAGAAGGCAACAGTCGCTGTGATCTCTAGGTACCAGGGCTCTCTGTTTATGTTACCTGAGTGCTTAAGGCAGAGGTGGGCAAACTATGGCCTGCAGGCCACATCCGGCCTGTGGGACCGTCCTGCCCGGCCCCTGAGCTCCTGGCCGGGGAGGCTAGCCCCCAGCCCCACCCCTGCTGTCCCCTCTCCCCTGCAATTACACTGCTGCGCGGACAGCATAGCTGGCTCCGTCAGGGCAGCGGGGCTGTGAGCTCCTGCTGCTCTGAGCAGCGTGGTAAGGGGGCGGTGGTGGCATGCACGTGGCAGCAGGGTTGGGTAGGGAGCCCTGGGGGGCAGTCAGGGGACAGGGAGCAAGGGGGTTGGATGGAGTGGAGGTTCTGGGGCGGGACGGTCAGGGGTCAGGAATGTGGATAGGGGTCGGGGCAGCCCGGGGACAGGGAGCGGGGGGGGGGGTTGGATAGGGGATGGGGTCCTGGGGGGCAGTTAGGGGCGGTGGATGCTGGGAGACGTTGGTCAGGGGACAAGGAGCAGTGGGAGTTGGATGGGTTGGAGGTTCTGAGGGGGGCATTCAGGGGGCGGGAAGTGGGTGGGGGCAGAGGGGGGCACAGCCTTTCCTACCCAGCCCTCCATACAGTTTCGCACCCCAATGTGGCCCTTGGGCCAAAAAGTTTGCCCACCCCGGCTTAAGGCTACATCTATCCTTCACAGTTAACCTGGGCAATTGGCACCCAGGTCTGAGCACCAGGGTTAGTTTAGCACAGGTGTGAAAGGACCTAGTGCAGTGGTGGGCAACCTAGTGCAGTGGTGGGCTGCATGCGACCCATCAGGGTAAGCTCATTGCGGGCCATGAGATGTTTTGTTTATATTGACTGTCCGCAGGCACGCCCCCCTGCAGCTGCCAGTGGACTTGAAAATTGAACTGCGGCCACTGGAAGCTGCAGGGGGCTGTGCCTGCAGACGGTCAACATCAGCAAAATGTCTCATGGCCTACAATCAGCTTACCCTGCTGGGCTGCATGCGGCCCACAGACCTCAGGTTGTCTACCACTGCCCTAGTGCAAAGCCCTACCCATGTTATTGTTTCTGCAATACCCGTTTTTTTGTGCCGAGATGCTCCAGGAATCTTTTCCAGGCAATTGCAGGAGAACTTGTCTGTCCTTTGGGGAAAATTGTGGGAAGGGCACTGTAGGACTATCCACACTAGGGTGACTTTGCCTGCATCCTCACTGCAAAATGGGTGGGCTACTGCCCAAGATAAAACAGAGCCCAGGTTTTAACCTACTGCTCCTGGGTTAACTGTGCAGTAGACGTACCCTCTGTGGCATACAAGCAGTGTATAAGCTTTGTGCTGACCCTCTACATAGGGGTGAATTCCAGCAAAACTTCACAAATTAGATAAGCGTTTATTGAAACAATTTTTAAACAATGTGCCTTCAATAAATAACTCTAAATTTCACTTTGAGGCTAGGAATGAACTTTTTCAGCTCTACCCATTTTCCCCTGCACATACTACGGAAAGATCAGGAGAGGTGAGTGAACTATGACACGTGATTATTTTATGAGCAATCATAAAGAGGGTCTGTGGGGGAAACTCTCTGAAAAGTTTACTGTTAGAATTATTCCCTTGTTGAAATTATTCAAAATGCTAAGCAACGGTTATTAAGTGTATTCTGGTGGGTGCTACATACAAGCATTCTTTTAGTAGAAATAATGATACCCACAACACACCAGTCTATAAATTGCAATCAACTTAGCAAATATCTATGTGACTTGGGAAACATGAATGCACACTGCAATGAGATAACTATTTTTTTATGTATTTGCTGAAATAGAATAAATGAGAAATATAGATGGAAATAAATTGATCCATGATGGCTTCCTCTGATGTGATTGGCCAGATACCCAAAAATTAGGTGAGGGGAGGATCAAACTGGAATGTAACATTCAACATAATCTTTCAGATGTTATAGCTGCCAAGAATGTCATTTGCTTATGTAACCCATTGTTCAGTGTGTTATCTATTCTCCTCTGTGCCTGAACACTTAGTGCGTAAGTATATTATAACACCCATCTGTGCTGCTGGATCCTTTGTCTCAAGCTGTAGAATCTCATGCTTTAACGCTGGAGGTCCCTGAGCCAATTCCTGGGGTTGGCCAAGATAACAGTCTTCATATTTACAGTAAGCATGGTTTTCTTTACATAACATCTGCCAGTATAGTGCTTTGGTTAACAATTTAAATATATCTATGCAATCTATAAAAAGAAAAGGAGGACTTGTGGCACCTTAGAGACTAACAAATTTATTTGAGCATAAGCTTTCATAAGCTACAGCTCACTTCATCTGATGCATGCAGTGGAAAATACAGTGGGGAGATTTATATATACAGAGAACATGAAACAATGGGTGTTACCATACACACTGTAACAAGAGTGATCAGGTAAGGTGAGCTATTACCAGCATGAGAGCGGGGGTGAAAAAACCTTTTGTAGTGATAATCAAAGTGGGCCATTTCCAGCAATGCAATCTATGTGTTCATAATGTTTTGCTCATCACAGCTTCTGAATTCTCTATAAAAAGATACTGTCAAGTAGTTTTCATAGGGCTTTTTTTATTTAACTATGGCAAAATTCTTTTTCTTTCTTTCTTTCTTTCTTTCTTTCTTTCTTTCTTTCTTTCTTTCTTTCTTTCTTTCTTTTATCCTGTAGTAACTCTTAAAAGAAATCATTATTTGATTTTTGGTTCATTTCTTTGTTTTTGCACCTGAATCTGGTAATGACATTATTGCTCTGAGCTCTTGACAAGTTTTCTGCTGATACCACACAGCCAGAAAAGTGAAGATAAGCTGACGTCAAAGCAGTGGCAGCTTTGCCCAAGTAAGAAAGGCCAACGAGGGACCTCAGAGTAGTTTCCGTGGTCTAGATCATTGGTTCTCAAACTAGGGCCACCGCTTGTTCAGGGAAAGCCACTGGCGGGCTGGGCCGGGCCGGTTTGTTTACCTACTGCGTCCGCAGGTTCTGCCAATCACAGCTCCCACTGGCTGCGGTTTGCCGCTCCAGGCCAATGGGGGCTGTGGGTAGGGGCGCGGACCCAGGGATGTGCTGGCCGCCCTTCCTGCAGCCCCCATTGGCCTGAACCGGCGAACTGTGGGCAGTGGGAGCCGCGATCAGCTGAACCTGCAGACGCAGCAGGTAAACAAACTGGCCCGCCCACAAGGGGCTTTCCCTGAACAAGCGGCGGCCCTAGCTTGAGAACCACTGGTCTAGACTGTGACTTTATAATCTACCCTGAAAGGCACAAGGGCACACCGGAGAACAAATAATGACTCCGTAGAAATTCCTACCTTGTTCTCCTCTTTTTCTGTGAGTGGAATAAGTTACTTCACCTCTTTTCATGGAACAATTTGTGCCATCACTTTGTGGCTTGCCAGGCAATATGGCCAATCAGTAGGAGATCCTCCCAGGCCCACCCTTTTTACCCACTCCCTGCCTACTAGCTCACAGGGAGAAGCATTCAGTGAAGAGTACCACCTCTCCCCCTAGCATCAAAGTCCCAGATCTTCAAAGTTATAGGCATCTAGGTCCCATTGACCGAATGGGAGTTGGGCACCTAAATACCTTTGAGGATTTGGCCCCCAAACTACAGTCTGAGCAAGGGCAAAACATAAAAGGATGGAGGGTTAATGGAAGGCCTAACCATTCCAAGCAGCTGAGTAAGGACTGTGGCAATCTATCCCTATATGAAGAGTGGCTAGTGTGCATACTTCAAAAATATTTCTTAATAACAAACTAGTAGCTTTTCTAAAATGTATTTTGAAGTCTGAGGGGATTCCTCAGCAGACTTGTGTGAAAGTCACTGGAAAGTATTATTTCAACCACTACCTTAGAAAACAACTAACTAGTATTAGGGGAATAAAATGTCAATAATTTATTGTCTGGAACTACAAATCGGAACAGCAAGTAGATGCGCTCCTGGGGCTTAGTGTATACATTTTGAACATCCAGCTATGTACTTAAACACTGAACTTTGGTCAAAAATATGTATCAATGGCAGGTCTTGTATAGGGGCATTGAGGCCCTGCCCCACCATATACAAACTGGAAACACAGCAAATCTATAGCAGTCTGCTGTGTTCACAATTCACATTTCATAGCAGAACATTCTTTTCCAATACTCCTGTGGTACACGTTCAGTTTTGATTTCCAGGGTTTGACAGGAAGTAAAATCACAGTGATTTTCATTCATTACCTGGATTCATTACCCAAGCCACAGACTGTAGCAACTGTAGAGTGCTCTAACATTCAATTCTCTGAATGCCCTGTGTAGATCCTGCTGACACACTCTGTAAGCCGGAGTGAAAGTAAGTTAAAGGACTTACCGGTACGCCGGAGCCCTGAGCAAGGGGCGTGGCTTCAACCGGAAGAGGCATGGCCTCAACTGGAAGAGGCAGGGCCTTAAATCCCCAGGCCCTTTACATCTTGATTTAAAGGGCCCGGGGCTCCAGCTGCGGTAGTGGCGGCTGGGAACCCCAGGCCCTTTAAATCACCCAGAGCTATCAGCTGCAGAGGTGGCTGGGAGCCCCGGGGTCGGGGGCAATTTAAAGGGCCCAGAGCTCCAGCTGCTGCTACCACAGCGGAGCCCCAGGCCCTTTAAATCACTGAGGAGCCCTGGGACTTCTGGCTGCCACCGCTACCCTGGGGCTCTGGCAGAGCTTTAAAGAGCCTGGGACTCTGCCGTGGTAGCAGTTGCTGGAGCTCCGAGCCCTTTAAATCCCCGCCTGAGCCCTGCTGCCCGAGCCCTGGGGTAGCGGCGGTGGGGCTCTGCCAGGGATTTAAAGGGCCAGCGCACTAGCGGCGGCTGGAGCTCCGGAGCCCTTTAAATCCCCTCCGCAGCCCACTACCCTAGGGCTTCGACAGCAGGGTTCAGGCGAAGATTTAAAGGGCTTGGGGCTCCAGCAGCCGCTACCGCCCCAGCCTTTTAAATCCCCAGCAGAGCCCCGCCGCCGCTACCCTAGGGCTTTGGCAGCAGGGCTCCGGCAGGGATTTAAAAGGCCAGGCGGTAGTGGTGGCTGGAGCTCCGGGGCCCTTTAAATTCTTGCCGGAGCCCTGCTGCCACCACTCCAGGGCTTTAAATTGCCCTCTGGGAAAGCTGGTCCCGGTACGGCACACTGGCTTTTGCCGGTACGCTGTACTGGGGCATACCAGCTTACTTTCACCTCTGTCTGTAAGGTACCTAGACCAAGTACCTTTTAGAGAGTACCAGCCAAGTCTACATGGGACAGTTAGAGCTTAACATGTTAGAGTGCTCTACAACACCAGACACAGACTGTAGGGACCAGCTTTCATATGCCCCAAGTGCAATTAGCACAGGCTCCAGGGCCCAGGTTAGTAGTTACCCAGGGACCAGACTTCTTTTTTTTTCTCTGCTACATCCTATTTTTCCCAAAGTTCAGCAGCCACCATTGTACCAACGTTGATAATGAGCATCTATCATAGATTTCCATGCTTCTGGATATATTGTCCTAATTTACTAACAAGAGTCACTTGGCACTCTCCAATTCAATAAAATCCTGGATTCTACAGTTCTTAATCAGCTGTGTAATTTCCAGGCCTTCTCCACTGTCCAAATATAGCAATTCAATTTAAACCATTAAAACTGCCACACACGACCTTTCCTCCTCTGGCATTGACTGCCTGTTCTGAAAGCTGTGCCTTTCTCCCATCACAAGTGAGCAGTCACCTGCTGGGAGGTGGTGGGGCTTTTAAAAGCTGGTTCAGCACAAAATGAAGACAAGAGGAAAGTAACACTGGCTGTAATTGCCAGACACTCTGCTTTTAAAATGTGACAGAGACAAGCAGGAAAGAAGAACAGAACAGAAGTTAGGAGAGTAGGAGTGAAATGGAAAAAGATATCTGAGAAAAGTGGCAGAAGGGGGAAAAAAGAAGCAAACTGAAACTCTCATAATAAGTTGCTTAAAAAAGTGTGCCAGAAAATGTTCTCTAGGCATTGCAAAAGAAGTTCTAAAGTTCAGTGAAATGGGCAGTGCCTCTAAAATCAGAATAAATTGTGAAGTGCCACAACTGCATGGGCTTGATCCAAACTTATTGAACTTAATGGGATTCTTTCCATCTGCTTTCAAAATATATAGGTCCAGCCCCTTTTCAGCATTAGAGCTGGAGCAATAATGTAAAAATATTTCTGTTAATATTCATTTGGTTTATGAATTTGATTTGGCCCCTTTCTGTTTGAGTTCCATGAACAATCCAGTGATCAAGTTTTACTGGCATATATATTTGCAGAAGGTAAATTTCAAAGTCATGTGTGAATATTCAAAAAATGATCTATTGCTTATTAAATATCTGAATGTTTCAACATTGTATAAGTACAATATGGTTCTCCTTTATGTAGTACACATTTTAAATTATCTCTTTGGAAAGTTGAAAGAAGAATTTTGTGGCCTGAACTTTTGTGTAGGCTGAGATATGTAAAAGTGCAATTTATTTCCATGCTCCTCAGTGAAGTGTGCATTTTCATTCATTTATGTTAAAGCTCCTTAGTGCCTGTAAACCAATGAAACTAATTCTATGAAACAGGAAAAACACATTAATATGCAGATGAAAACTGGACAAATAAGTCCTAACAAATATTCCATTTGATAAAAGCAGAAAAGGGATTACATTTGGAATATATTTGGGGAAATTGCAACTTCCTTAGATGTATCTGTTAGTCAAATATATTCCACAAATATATTTTTGAATTTGTTAACGTACAGCTTGACCATGAAAAATTGAACACAAATCATGTCTGCCTCAGGATTGGTCTACACTAGGGGTTCTCAAACTTCATTGCACCACAATCCCCTTCTGACAACAAAAATTACCCATGAGGGGGCACTGAAGCCTGAGTTTGCCCGAGCCCCATTGCCCTGGGTGAGGGGGCCAATACCCAAACCCCACCCACCCCAGGTGGTGGGACCAAAGCAGAAGCCAAGGGCTTCAGCCCCAAATGGGGCCAGTAACCTGAACTCCACTACCCTGGGCTGAAGTCCTTGGACCTTGGCTTTGGCCCCGGGAGATAGGGCTCAGGCTTTGGCCCCGGGCCCCAGTAAGTCTGAGCCTGTCCTGGTGACCCCATTAAAACAGGGTTGCAACCCACTTTGGGGTCCCGACCCACAGTTTGAGAACTGCTAGTCTACACACACCCTAAATCCTCTCTGCCCCAGTAAAGTGCTCCCACTTCTCCTATAACTTGAGTTAACAAGGTACCTACACCAGTGAGTCAGCAGAGACCATTTCACACTTTCCTAGCAGGATGAACACCTGTAAACAAGGTAGCATGTTTAAGGCAAACATTGTCAACTTCCTATTCTGGTGGTGTAAAATATTGCACCAAAAAAGAGAAAGAAGGAGATAATGAAGAAACAGAAAACAGAAGCCTAGTAGTGATCCAGCAAAACATGTTTAATGCTGTGTAGCCTTACAATACAACTGAAAATACCATTCAAAATGACATAGCCAAGGGGCATGGCACCTGGGGAGTTAACAAAGTTATATGTTATATCTGTGTAATTTACTTACATTTGCAAAGCTTTCAGTCTGCACTTTATCTAAAATTGGTCACTCTCCCCTCTAACCTAGATTTACTGTCTAGCATGGTTTCTCTGAACTTCCTGTAAAAAAAAAATACTGATAAGTCAAGCACTCTGCTGCTTGATATTAGAATATTTAGTCTTATATTTTCAGTTTGATATTAATAAAACCCTGCATATTCTTATGGGTGGAGATTCTTTATCATTGAGGAGAGAACAAAATCAAGATATCAAGATAGGGAAGATATTTAGAAAACAGGATCAAACTGCAGAGGCAAATTTGGACTGGTGTAAGCTGCTTTGGAGTATGCTCTAATAGGATAGTCATATAGTCACGTCATGCCTTTGATTTTTAAGCAGGATTTTCCAGTGAGTTATTTCACTGGGCAGTTTTGCTTAAAAGTCAATAGCACTTTATGGCTCTGGGAGTTCAAGACTGTGACTACAAAACAGAAAATATGGAACATAACTTGATTCAATTAACATCATATGATAATGAAATAGGAAAAGAAAGGGGGAAATTGTGCAATGACACTCCTTGGTCTATTCTTCCCTCTCTCCATGTGACCAAATGCAATGACTGTAATATCAGGGTTGGAACTGGAATAGCCCGGTCAAATTTCATGAGGGACCTAGGTTGGTGAGGATTGGACCCAGGTCTCTCATTACAAGCCCCTGTGTAAAAATGGCCCCTTGCCATGTTTAATAAAGTTCTGTTTTATGCAGCTCCACCTGCCTGCTATGTCACTGCAAATGAAACAAGGACAATTGCAACCTGAGCACAGGGACTGCACCCTCTCAGGAGCTTGGGGACAAAGATCACCCCAGAGGGGCAAGAGATGGGTGGAGGAGTCAAAAGACCCCTCATTAAAACCATTCTTATGTAACACCGATTCTTTTGTTTGCTGTGAATTCACAGGAGTCAAGCAGTTATTAAATAATCTCCTGCTTCCTTTTCCTAAATATCACAGGGTTTAGTTCCTGAGCCCTAGGAGCTCTCCAAAGGCACATTTGTTGTGGTTTAAATATTTAAGAGCAGGTGAAGAGAATATTGAATTGTTACATATAGTTTGTTTTAATCTAATATTGATAATTTCTGTACATGGATATTATCCTTCCCAGACATTAGTACATTAGTACAAATATATACCAACTCGCAGGCTACATTAAAATTTTAAGTGTGTTCTGTTTCATTACTAAGAGGGAAAGCTGTTTATGAACAGACTGCACTGCACAAATTAAGGGAGTTATAGATAATAAGACAAACAAACATTTTTTTGGTTATAAAGAAATCATCCTCATAAAATGCTGGCCCTATTTACAGTGAAAAAGGTAGAAGATTGTTAAGAACAAATAAAGCTATCTCTGTTTACAGACATTGTGAGATATTAAACATACACCACAATTTTAGGATTTTTCATACAGGTGTTCGTGCTGAAACAAATCAAAAATAGAGAGCCAGCCAATAATTCCTAAATGAAAACAGCTTCCACAGTTTATGGAAAGAAACATTAAGAATTAAAATGTACCATAAACATGACCAAATCAACCATGACGCTTTCAAAATGGACTTTCTCTGGGGCAAAGCCTGCACAGTCCATGTCCGGGAGGATCTTTGACTACAAAGGTTGCCAACCATACATCCCAGCATAAAGAAGGGCATGACTTGTAGAGAGGCTATTGACTGTGCTACTATTCTGTGGCCTAGAAGGGAGGATTTTTTGCCATCAGACCCTCTTGTGCCATGCTCTGCTGGGATTGCTACATTGGGAAATGTTGGACAATTTCCTGTATACATACATAGTGATACTGGTTACATGATTCATGGTATACCAAAAACTGACCTTTGCACTATAGGAGCATGAAAATACTTCTTTAAAAAAAAATCTTCACTTAGTCAGATTTAAAGTATGCTTTAGCTCAGCTGTCTTTTTGCTCATACATACAGGACAGGACTGGGCTCCAGAATCATGTAAGTACTCTACATTTGCATCTCCCTTTAAAATCAATGGGAATTCTACAGCCAGAGTGCTTACAGGAACAGGTTTTATGCAGAATTTTCTGTAGATGAGTCAAATCTCTGTAAATTGTCATTACATTTTTGCAATGAGAAAATAGAGGCATAAAAATATAATACCAATTTGCACAGAGACTATCAATAGTTATGACCAACCTACACTCCTCTCTTGTCTACTGTAAATCTTCTTCATTTTTTTTCTAACAATCATATTAGTTTACCAAACAAAAATACAATTTTGTTTTTATATAGTAATTTTCACCTTTGGAGAGCTTTGCCAACATTAAATAATTAATCCTCACAACACTCTAGTGAGGCAGGTCTAAACTTGCACAAAGGAAAAAGGTTAGTACCCAATCAAAAGCCGTCTGTGTAAAAATAGGAAAATGTGTGATAATCTTCTAGGATAAGTGTTTCTTTTACAGTACATTATTTTTACACATTGTGATACAGCATGGCCAGAGGGCAGCAGGAGGCTGATGGAGGGGAGATATGTAAGCCCCAGGATGATGACAACCTTATTCCCTGTAGAGGGAAGAAGGTTGCTATAGATTAATTAGAGCACCTGAAGCCAGTCACCTGATAAAACCCCCATGCTTCAATCAGACAGTTGGAGGAGTTGAAGCAGAGTGGTTTGGTGTTGAAGCAGAAAGCAGTTTGAAAGACAGCCGTTTGAAGGGAAGCAGCGGAGAGTTTGGAGAAGTGCTGTGGCTGGCCAGAAGACTAAGACCCTAGGAAAAGAGAAACCCGGCTTGTGTAGAGCAGAGGGACTCCACAGACCAGGGGTTGGGGGAAACCTGGCCCAAGCAGAGAGAGAGGGCAGGAAGCCCCACAAACTGAAGGGCAGGAGTGGGAAGTAGCCCAGGGGAAGGAATCGTAGTTCAAGTAGTTTGCCGCTATCCCTAGGGCCCCTGGGCTGGGACCCGGAGTAGAGAGCGGGCCCGGGTCCCTCCCTCTCCACTCCCCCTCTCTGGGATACTAATGGGACAGTGAATACCTCAGATCAGGGGCGAGAAACAGCACCCTGACCCCCCACACACAAGAAGAGAAAGCGCAGGACCCATCACAGGAGTGTCAGCAATTTGCCACAACATAAACATTTCAAAGACTGCTTATGGTGCCTAATAAGTCTGGATGCTTCAGATATTTTGAGCCATCTGTTTTTTTGGTTACAAATGCAAAAATATAGATGCCAATAATAGATGCTCGCAAGTGAGCACTTCTTCTCCACCCGCTATTTGAAATATTTGTGAAATCCAGACCTTTTAGATATTATGCGCTTTACATGTTTGGAGTCAAATGAGCCCCCAGTTAAAGAAAAAAACCTATTGTGATGGATCTTGTTCCCATTCACCCTAGATTCTTCATGATTCTGAAGATCCTCCTAAATCCACACGGGTAGCCCAGCAGGTCTCAAACCCACAAGTCTAAAACAAAACATTGTAGACCCATGGAGAATCTTAGCCACCTCAAGTGTACTAGGTGGATCAAGTGGCTTCCCTCATATCCTCAATTTGCCTAGTAGTTTTGAAGTACAGTACAAGGCTAAGCCTTTGAACTGAAAAATAATTAATAATGAAAACAGAAACTTCCATTGGCTGGTCAGAAGAAAGTAGCACATTTCCTTTTTCTGACTTGTCCTGGAACACATGCAACCTAAATCAAGTGACATTCAAGTGTCTGTACCAGTTTCCATGGAAAACAACCAATAAATGTGTTAAATGTGGATAGAGTAAATTGTCATTATTTAAATTGACTCATCCCCTGAAGTTGAAAATATATTTCTGAAAAGTGTTACAAGATTTGAATTCCAAATATACATATTAAAAATGAACACTCCAGTATAGTATACTTGGTACTCATGCATAGAACATTCTTCATAGGTCTACTAACCTGCCTTCCTCTGAGTCATTTCTCAAGACTCATTTTGACAGTGAGGCTTATAGTAAACTGCCAGCTGATAATGACTAGACAGTTGTCCTGCACATTTATTTCTCAGCTTATGTTTACTTATCTTTAACAATTATTTGGAACCATCAGGAACCAATAAATTCAACAACTAACTTAGGCAACTGCATTATTTTCATTATTCCTGTCCTCCTTCCACCCCATTCTCTCCTTTTTTACAGTCACATTCACTTGTGGCTTGTTTAAAATGAGGTTGCAATCTTGTCAGGATATACATTGTCTCTTACTACTGCTGCTACTGATATAATTTCAAAATGTAACCTCCTAAATCAGACATTATACACTGGAGGGAAAATCCTATGGATCCTAAGATTTGTTATCCATTCACCTCTTCTTCAGTACAAATAATCCTAGTTAATACAAATGACTGTTATATGTGTGTGTGTGTTGAAGATATAATAGAACCAACGTGAATGTGGTGGATTCTCCCTCCCTTGAAGCATTTAAATCAAGAACGGATATTTGGGTTTTTTTCTAAAAGATATGCTCTACCTTAATAGATATTAATGAGTTGATGTAGAAATTGCTAGATGAAATTCTATGGCCTGTGCTATGCAGGGAGTCAGACTAGGAGAGAACAATGGTTCCTTTTGGTCTTAAAATCTAAGAATCAATTAAAATCTGCCTTCAGTTGCATACAATGAATTCCCATTGAAGTTAATAAGAGACAAATAGGGCACTTAATATTTATTTTTTAATTTAGATTTATGCATTGTACCTATTAAAATTTTAGGGCCTAAATCCTCTCCTGTCAAAGACAATAGAAGAATTCCTACTAACATAAATGGATATAGGATCAGGCCATAGGTGCATAGAAAATGAACA
Organism: Dermochelys coriacea; assembly: GCF_009764565.3. Taxonomy (NCBI): domain Eukaryota; kingdom Metazoa; phylum Chordata; order Testudines; family Dermochelyidae; genus Dermochelys; species Dermochelys coriacea. Next base: position 54,271,373 of record NC_050070.1, read on the forward strand.
ACATAAAGAGTGAATGAATTATTTGCAGATCAAAAAGACATTAAAATATATTTTAAAAAAAGACATTCCCACCTCTGAGAACAAATACATCCCTGCCATCCACCCCATAACCTAATCATCCCTGACCTATGAAAAACAGTCAAGTCCACCAATATGATCTGAAGTTCATCAGATCTGGGCTCTGCCAGATCAAGTTGGGAAGTGAATTCCAGACTGGTTATCTTTCTCCAAGAACACTAGCACTCCTTCATTTTAAACCATGGGACTGTTAGGTTCAGTGCCCCAAATTACTGCAATTGCCACAGTATCACAATGGGAGAGAGGCAGTTCCTCAGTTATCTAGGACCCAACTGTTGTGTTCATGGCATACCCACAGAGACGTTAGGTTAAAAACATAAAGTGCCCTTGCTGTAAGGGTTCAGCATAACACAACTTTATTTCTTAGAATTCAGAATCCTAACACACAAGAATCCAAAAACAGAGAGAGACAAAGAAAGCTGCTCCCCAAAACTGATAGGTACAACTTACGTCACGTCTTTCTAGGCTAGCTCTTTCCAGATTGATTCTTGCTCCCAGATCACACACTTCACTATGGAGCTTCCCACCCAAGACTGAAAGAAGGACCAGGAAACCCACACACATACTCTTAAAGAAAGAGCTTGCAATTCCAATACAGTCCTTAGTACACCACACTAACATATTTTAGGCTTCATAGAATAAAGCTAACATTTTAAACTTTATCTGGAAATCAACTGAAAGCCAGTGCAGACAGGCAGCTACATTCTTCTGATTGCTTTGCAGACATATATCCACTACAGAAATCTAATCTTGAGGTGACAAAGGTAAAGATAACTTTAGCAAAGTCTTATATTTGAAAGAAAAGGTCACAACCTTCCTTCCATACAAATAATGAAAAGCTCTATTGGCAACTGTCCCTACCTGGTTCTCTGCAAGCTGATGAGGATCTAACAAGACACTCAGGTTGTGAACCTCAACAATAAATGGTGGACATAAGGCCTCAATCAGAGATATTCATATAATCTCCGCTATTTCTTATAGTTATTTTCCCCTTCAGTAAGAATTATTGTATTCCAAAGTCACCATTTCTCAGGGGTCAACAAATAAATAATATCTCAGCAACAGTGGGTAACAAAAAATGACTAATTTCAGAGACATGCTGTTATCATCAATGATGCTATACTTCAAATAACCATAATAGCCACTGATTTTAGACCATAACTACATTGTACTCTGATGAGTAAGTAAGGGCAGACTCAGACCTTTGATGTCTACTAATGTTTTTGAAAGGCTGGAATCTGCACATTAGAATGAAATATGAATTATATTTGATGGGACAAATTTGGTTTTCTGATGAATGTGCAAAGCAAGGCCCACTGACTTGACTGTCATTTGTGCATGCACATGCGCACACATCCACATTCAATTGCAATATTTCATCCAAGGGGCACACAATGGGCTTCAGTGGGCCACAATACAATAACTTGTGATTAGTATAAAAATGATCGTCACAGCCTTATTCCAAGAAAGCACCATTTATAAAAAAAATCCATATGGATGACAGAAACATATTTTAATATTCTGTATATTTTTTCACTAAACAAGTGAAAAAAGGGAGACACCCTTTTTGAAACACCCAAGAAATAAGTCTTTATTCCTATGATGAAGGCTATATTTAAGAGTAATTATTGCTTATGCACCATAACTAATGACTTGTAAGTATTCATTATACGCATTATTTACTCACCTTCTTTTTCCTAGCAAAACTAACCACCTACTCCTTGCTTTCAAAAAAAAACCAACAAAACATGGATTCTTCTTTTAATTATAATGTATTTCTGATGCAGTGGGTTAGGTTGTGTCAGAACTGCTATTATAGAAGCTGGTACACATCTGCTTGTTGCAAATGTTCTCCCAAATGAAATTAAAATGTATTGTACGTGGTCTAAGAGTTTGGGGGGAAATGTGAAAAAATAGTTAAGGGTATATAAATGATACAAGTGTAAAATAATAATAATGGACCTAGTTCTCAGTTGCTGTAGATTGGAATAGCTCCATTGACTTCTGTTCCTATATGTCAGAATTGCAGTATACTTCATTTATAATTTCAACATGGTCTGGATTGATTTGTTTCTTAACTATTGGAACTCGCACTTAAACTAAAATATGTGGGGTTCTATGTATTAAGAGTGGGCCTGTGGTTAGTGCTCTGCATTCCCATATGAGATCCACATTCAATTCCCCAGTCGGATCACTCATTCCCTAGTCCATCATAGGTTGGAAGATTTATTGTGACAGGCTATTCAGCCCTTCAGATAGAGGGAGCATCCTTAATCTACTCCTCTCTAACATCTATAGGAATGGCAGCACTGACGGACTCCAAAAGGGAAAGCCTTCTCCTCCTGGCCAAATGAAAGGCACCAAGGTGTGAGGCTTTTAGAGGAGAAGAGCCAAAAACCTGTATAAAAGTGTGCCTAGCAAACATGAAATAACTATCTGTCCATGTGTAGCAATTTGATGGTCCATGGGTTATTTATACAGTAGCAAATTCTGACCCCAATGATCAGTCCAAGTAATCGAGCAACGGAAGCAAGAGCCAAGGAAGGTGGAAATGAAATTGAATGTTCTCCACCACCAGCTGTGAAAGCAGTATCAGGGCCACATCATAAGGAAATGCTTCATTCTGGCCCGTTCTGCATGAGGACTAGAAGATGGACACCTATTTTTGCAAATTCACCAGACCATTCCTCTCCTCAAGCCTACTCCTGACCCTTTGCACAGGCTCATATGATCATGTCCTCTTTCAAGTGCCCATGAAGAGTGAAAGACAGTATTTTAACTCTGGTATTTTGACAGACAGAATTGATTCTGTGGACTAAAATATATATAGTACACTGTGTTTTAGGGAAATATTCTTTTCTTTATGTAGGCACAAAACTCTCAACAACACTACTTGGAGTTAGATGTGCTAATCAGGAGAACATTTCAACTCTGGGAACAAAGGCTTCTATTCTGCTCTTAATAATACATAATTTCCATTTATAGCAACAGAAGACTAGAGAAAACTTTAAGTTAGAAGAAACATCATGCACAGACTGAACATGTACTTACAGTAAACTGTGCACCATATGAAAAACATTTGCCTGATTTTGTGTGGTTAAGTTCCACTGCACCCCATCCCACATACACACGCAACAAAAACAGTGAGCATTGGTATTAAAGGAAAACTAATGTTACAATGTCAAATAATAATACTTACTATTATATCACACTGTATGTTCAAAGCATTGACAGACATTACTTAATGAATCCTCAAAACACCATTCTGAGGTTTTTTGAGGATTTCAGTTTTGCAGATGACACTAAATTGGGAGGAGTAGTAGATATGCTGGAGGGTAGGTATAGAATACAGAGGGACCTAGACAAATTAGAAGATTGGGCCAAAATAAATCTGATGAGGTTCAAAAAGGACAAGTGCAGAGTCCTGCATTTAGGATGCAAGAATCCCATGCATTGCTACAGACTAGGGACCTACTGGCTAGGCAGCAGGTCTGCAGAAAAGGACCTAGGGGTTACAGTGGACAAGAAGCTGGATATGAGTCAACAGGGTGCCCTTGTTGCCAAGAAGGCTAATGGCATTTTGGGCTGTATAAGTAGGGGCATTGCCAGCAGATCAAGGGATGTGATCATTCCCCTCTATTTGACATTGGTGAGGCCTCATCTGGAGTACTGTGTCCAGTTTTGGGCCCCACACTACAAGAAGGATGTGGAAAAATTGGAAAGAGACCAGCAGAGGGCAACAAAAATGATTAGGGGGCTGGGGCACATGACTTATGAGGAGAGGCTGAGGAACTGGGATTATTTAGTCTGCAGAAGAGAAAAATGATGGGGGATTTGATAGCTGCTTTCAGCTACCTGAAAGGGGGTTCCAAAGAGGATGGATCTAGCCTGTTCTCAGTGGTAGCAGATGACAGAACAAGGGTTTATTGATACTAAGATTTATTTGGTCAGCCAGCACAAATCCTCATTCCTTCTGGAACAAGGATGACCAGAAGGGTATTAACTTGCCTCGTCACACAGATCAAAGTAACTTAGAATCACAGAATCATAGAATATGAAGGGACCTCAGGAGGTCTCAATGGTCTCAAGTTGTAGTCGGGGAGGTTTAGGTTGGATATTAGGAAAAACTTTTTCACTAGGAGGGTGGTGAAGCACTGGAATGTGTTACCTAGGGAGGTGGTGGAATATCGTTCCTTAGAGGTTTTTAAGATCAGGCTTGACAAAGCCCTGGCTGGGATGATTTAGTTGGGGATTGGTCCTGCTTTGAGCAGGGGGTTGGACTTGATGTCCTCCTAAGGTCCCTTCCAACACTGATATTCTATGACTCTTTGAAGTAGCTGGGTAATTCCCATTTTAAAGAAAGGGAAAGTGTCACAGAAAGTGTGCCACAGTCACACAGACATGTCAATGGCAGAAGCAGACATAGAAACCAGAACCTTCTGATACCTCTTGCTCCAGACCACACTGCTTTCTCATAATTGCAGGCAAAGCCAATGTAAAAACATGTATTTAACTCATCCCCATGTCAACCAGTATCCAAGCACAGCAGACTATCAGGTTATTGAATTTGGTAATGTGTCTAGTGGCCCAGGTAGATTAGAAGACATATGTGGTGTTTCATTCAAGGCTAAATGTCCTTGCTTTTATGATATAGTTTTAACAGTCTCCCATTGTGGTTTTTACTATGTGAATATAATTACAGTCAGTCTTTGTCACCTGAGTCTTTTATTTCATATTTTGTAATGCAGTTCAATTTACAGTTCCTAACAGCAAGTGGTAGGTTTTCTCAGTGACTAAGTAAAGATGATTACTCCTGAGGAGAAGGGGGAAAGAGAGATAAATGATCTGGTTTGCAATTCCATTTGTTTCTAAACAAAATAATTAAGGATCAGTAAGAAAGATAGTCCACTTTCAAACAAAATTTATTTATGATGCAAATATAGATTTTAGCATGTTTATGGAGACGTTGCATTGCAACTTGGTCAGAAAAAAATAAATTATAATCTCACAGCCTTGGGGGAGGAAGACTGGAGCATTGTCCATTACAGACTACAGGAAAGAATTATCACCTCAGAGGTACTTTGGCTCTAGACAGTGGTGTCCCAATCAGTCTGTTGCTCATGTTGCAGATGTGCCAGACTGGTGATATCCTGCAGTGTCCTGGACAAACCTTATGGAAATAAAATAAACTTTACTGAATTAAGTTAAACCTTGTTCATTGAGGTTTAATACCTCTGGGGTCCATTTTATTAAAAGTGTAACTATGTATGTGTTATTGTAGAATTATACATAACTCCTTTAGAAGGAGGGGGATGCTAATGTAATTCCTCCAGTTATCAGCCCCTTTGAAACTATCCCCTGGAAAGATTTGCATATACTAGCTCAGACTGGATTCTCCAGGGACCAACAGTCAAAGAAAGGATTTTTAGATGAATAGCCTGGTTTTGCACAAGGTCAAGGCTTTATTCTGGATCCAGAAAATGGATAGAACTCCTGGTCCACAGAGGACCCCAATCCTTAGGAAAGGATTGGGAGTACTGGGCCTATGGAGGCCCTATAAGACCGCATGCTTGTTCTAAGCTGAAGGCATTATGAACTGAAACCACTTGCGTGGGGTGTTGAAGGAATGCTACGACCAGAGTCCATGTTAGGGCTGGAGTGCTCTCTGATAAGCTGATTAACATGTGTTTACATTCCTTTATTGTTTTTATATACATTCTCTGTAATGTTTTTATCTTAAGAAAAAGTAGGCTTGCGTAAAAAGAACTGTGTGGTAACTATAACTGTCTGAAGTCACATTGTTAACCATCCTTGAAGAGAAAGCAAGCAGGCCTGCTTAGGTGGCCTATCTTTTGCTGGAATATCACAATATAGTCAGGGGACTATGCAGCCTAGAAATAAACTTGTCAGAAGGGAGTGAGACGTGGTTCTCCACCCAAGAAAAGCAGTGGCTGAGGAGCCAAAAGCCTGAGAGTGGGTGCACTTGCTGAACCACTTAGGAGAAATACAGGTGTGGTTGCCTTTAGCTGTGATAGTATACTCATCCCAAGTTGTGATTCTGATTTTAACTCAACTCTTGCTGGAGTCAATGGAGCATGGCTGCCATGGTGAGTTACTTGGTTTGTCCCTATACTGGCATCTATTGGTCTCCTTTTGCTTTATTTCTTCTCTATTGTGGGGAAAGAAAAAGAGTTGTGGAACTGTGCCATGTACTACGCACTCACTGCACCAAACTCGCAGCAGATAATGCATATAATAATACAATCATCCTTTTTCTTTCTTGCATGCTTTGATCAGCATTGAAATAGTTAATAATATTTACATTAACATAATTAGGCAGCTGACTTAACAGCTCATTGAGAGGAGAAAAGGCAGCTTAAGCCTATTATTTCAGGCTTTCTGAAATCACAGCATATAGTACCCTTGAATTCACAGTACAAAGGATTTCTTTACAAGCATAAGGTCCAGAAAATTCCTTTTAAAAACATTGAAGCTGAGATTCTGGAGCACATGATGGCTAATTGGGGGAAGTTATAATATAATGAAACCCATATAAAACCAAGTATGCTCCCTATTCAATGCCCAGGTCTACCATTGATTGGTCTTAATAAGATTTTGCACTTATATAAAACTTTACAAATGTTATTTAATTATGCTTCACAACAGCTGTAGGAGGTAAGTCAACTTCATTAATCCCATTTTATTAGTGGTGAAACTGAGAGATTAAGTGACTTGCTCAAGTCCCATATCAAGTCAGTGTCAGAGGTAATATTGGAATCACAGTCTGCTAGACTGCAGTGTCTACTAGGCAACCCACTTTGCCCTTATTAACAAATTTCCATATCATTAAAACAGGGTTAATGATATCTACCATGCTCATGGGCTTTGTGAGGCATAACCAAATCATGCCTCACTTAAAGTGCTATACAAATACAAAGTATTATTTGAGACAGTGGGGGAGACAGGATTAGATCAGGTTCCAAGTTCTGTGCTGTGGGCCACTAGATTATTCTGCCTCTTTGAGAGATGCAAACACAGAACAAATTTCACTTTAGTCCATGGTAAATAATTTAAACTTTCTAACAAAAATGGCTGTTCAATTTTTTTCATCAATACTGTTAAATACTGTCCAGGCCCACAAAATTCAGAGGATGCTAAATGACATAAAATGAAATAGTTGCAAATTTCAAACCAATGTTGAGAATTTGGCCTGGTTTTGCCTGATTCTAGTTGCTGTATGGTAGGAATGATAGGGAGCTTTAAACAGAGTCATATTTTCACAAACATCCTCTGATTTTGTGCCCCAAACATTGCAAATACAATCAAATCAAGCATGAATGAAGAATTACCCGCTTTAGGAGTGCAACTGTAGTTTCATTTGCAATTCAAGTGGTTGGTGTCTAAATTATAACATTTATGCCCATTACTGAGTTTTCCAGTTAACTTGTACCATCCATTGACTGCGAGAACAACATTGTGAACACAAGCTTTGGGGCTGGATTTGGCCGGTTGAGTCAATGACTGAATGTGGCACCCATTTGAAAGTTAGCCAAGCTCACATGCTCACTGGACATATACTTAATAAATTAATAATCCTATACTTTTCAATGGCTGTGTTGTACTTATTTGCTTGCTGGAAAGGAGCCGAACTATCTAATCTCTAAGCAGAAGGAAGAGACTCCTCCTTATCTGGGTAATATGTAAGCCTCAGGTTTTGAAGAATTTAAACCTCTTCAACCTTCTGTACCTCTCTAATATTTATCTTGAGCTAGACTGTGCTGCCCTTTGTACCCTGTTCTATAAAGTGATATTTAAATTTATCTACTGTGAAGGGTCTGAGCGTGTTCTGCCTCCATCTCAGCTTGAGTGGTGAGGTTGTCATTAGAATGAGGCCCTCAAGGAGCAACAATCCACTGTGTATTCTCTGACTAGCTAAGTTATAAACTTTATTAGTAAAACAAACAAAATCACAAGCGCTGTAGTATAGCAACGGAGATAGAGACAATAAAGAATGTTGAGTGCTTGCATTACACACAACATCCCTTGAGGTCCATCCCCAAAGTAGGTAAGGTGAAAAAAAAAAAAGCTTGCATAAGGCAGTGTGTTCCAGTGTATTTCACTGCTTACAGGCTGGGTTTCACATTTTATAAGGGGTTATGCCTTAACCCACCGTACTTTATACATATTCAGTTACGGTTTCAGACTCTTTTCCTTACACATACATCCACACTTCAATAATATTGGGTTCCCTAACATCAATGGGTCAATTAGCCATTTATGTTATACTCATTAGCATTTATTTCAATTAATTGCCATGCTATGTCCGCAGTTAGTACGTGTAAGTTTCAATTAAGCTCAACATCTTTTAAACTCTCCCTAAAATTCCAGAAATATATTTTTGCAGTTCCATATCCCTCCTTTTCCTAGCACATAACACTTTTGTTTACTGTCATATTCATCTTGTGATGTAGGATCTTTTAATGTTAGTTCCTATGCCATGCTACTTGAAGATGCTATTCTTTGAAGATGCTATTCCTTGAAGATGCTAAGCTAATTATCATATAAGCCCAAAGGTCCTTGTGTTACACCTTTAAAATACCTCTGCCCTACCTATATATATGGCTTTTATACTTATGACCAGCTACACCCAACTCATTTGGAGTAGTACCTCACTTCTTGAGCAGTCCTGCTCTAGTTAACAGGATGATGTGTGGAGGAAGGTGCTATTCAATGAGAGTAAGGTTGGTACACTCTGGTCCAATTAAATTACATACCAGGAACATACTTGAAAGTGCATTTCAAATTAAGCACTAATCATAACAACAAAAACAAGGTATAATCAAAACATTCCATCACCTTAGTTGCTGGTATTTGCCTTTAGTTTTATTGCACTTTGTTTTTATGAATGCTAGTAGAACCATCCGGTACACCTACGCTGAAAAAAACCCCAACCCTTCGTCAGTGAGTCTCAGAACCTGGGTCAACTGAGTTGGGCTCTCAGGCCTTGCGCTACAGGGCTAAAAACAATAGCGTAGACATTCTTTCTCATGCTGGAGCCCGGGCTCTGAGACCACGCCCTCTCCTCAGGTCTCAGACCCCAGGTTCCAGCCCAAGCTACAATGTCTACACTGCTATTTTTGGCTCTGTAATGCAAGCCCTACAAGCCTGAGTCAATTGATCTGGGTTGTGAAACTCACTGCTGTGGTTTGTTTGATTGGTTTTGCAGCATAGACATATCCACAGAGTACATTTTTTTAAGGGTAGCAAGAGTAAGGTGAACAGTGATACTTGCTATAACATCCCTTGGCTTAACAGCTATTTCTGTCCTCACCACTATTCCAATGTTTTCTACCTGCAGTATGTATCTGTGGCTTGATCCACATTTTAGACATTCTGAATGTAGGTCCAAGAATCCTAACAAAATGTAAGATGAAGATTTGAAGGTTTCTCTTAAGTCTGATCCAAACTTTGGTATATTGGTATAGAGAAATTCCAGAAGCTACACAAGAGAAATACTGAAGTGAAGTAAATTCTGAGGATTGGGTGGGAGTCAATTTGTATTTTATTTATGCTGTCACTCAATTGATTTGGCATGAGTGAAGTGATGGGTCTGATTATTAATTTTGTGTATTTTTAAAACTTTTGTACTTTTTAAACCCCCACCCCCCAAAAAAGAAGAAAGTACATAAATAAATAATAAAGGAAGATGACTAGTATATTCATTTCATACTCATACCCCAAATGTGTTTTACAGTTTATTTCTATTTTGTAACAGTGATGATGTCTGAAATCTGATCTGCATGTGCTTGTGGATGATTTAAATTCCCATAATTTTATTAAGTTACATTGTTTTTTGATGAAAGAGCAAAACACTGAGCATATGTCTATAAGGCAATGCAAAGACATTCAGGAGATGCACTTAAAATTCTGTTTAGGAATAGGGAGAAGGACCCATCTCTGAATATATTACACTGGTTAAGTAAATGAGCTACAATCCAAAGTCTACATCAATTGTAAGATACAAAGTTAAAGAGAAAGACTTTGGATTGTAGCTCTTTCACTAAACCAATATAATAAATTTCAGAGATGTTATGTCAGCAGAAAAATCCTACCTGATGCCAGAAGCTTCTGTAAAATATTTACTAAATTAGGGAGCACCTATCTTTTTGACAAAATTTAAGACTCCATTTAAAAAATATTCAAGCCTTTCAAGCTAAGTTTCCATATTTTATTCAGAAAAATTGTACAATATGCTGTGCTCAGTACAGACTGCCTATAGTAAATCAGCATCCCATCTTATCACATCCTCACACAACAGGGATGAGTAACTCAAAGGAGTGGAATTGGGTGGACAAGGTGACTTCCCAATTTTTTACATATTAACTATTTCCCATTAAAAGCTGGGCTTTCTTATACTGTTAATAAATGGAGAGGCAGATTGCCAGTCTGGCTCCTTTCATGAGCACTGTCCATACTTCAGAAAGAATCTGGGTTCCCTGATGAAAATTAATTATTGGCAATTGGATATGCCACTGTCATTGACACAAAGGGTAAGAAAAAGAAGTCATATTTTATACATGTCAGAAAGTGGTATACAGCAAGGGGCCATGGCAATTTAGCACAATGTTGTTCATTTATAATAGAATGTCTGGATCTGCATCCACAGAGCCATAAACTTGCACTTTACTGGATGTACATTCTATTTCCCTAGATCACTGAAGCTATTAAACATCTGCAGACTAAGTTATTGGTATGGAAATGGAAGACAACTACCCTGTTGCATTCTTATATCTATCTCTGTCTCTTTCTCACTCATAATTTTTGAAGGACTTAGCTTGGCAAGTTTGTTTCTTTTTTAATCTTTATTGCTGTGAAGGAATAAGGGAGACCTTTCCTTTAGGGACAGGAGCCTGGAGCTGGCCTGGCTGTCTGATTATTCCCACCCTCTGCACCTGAGAAAGAGGTGAAATGTAATAGGCTCAGCCTTATATAAAGAAAGTAGTGGAAGGGGTGGAAGGAGAGAAATTCAACACCCTCCAGGAAATTGAGGGGCCAGAGGTGTTCCCCCTGTGAACTGCTACTAGAATTCCTGCTGAGGGGAACTGCTCCAGAAAACCAAACCTGAGAGGAGACTGGTTGGGAATTCTGCATTGCTGAGTCTCTGAGGTGAGAGCGAGTAAATCTGGTTACTGGAATTGCTGGTGTGAGAGACTAATCTGGAGGAAAGGGCTGCTGTGCTTGCACAGACCTTGAAGAGTCTGCAAGGGCTTGACGATGGGTTTTTTAAGAAGAGAGGAAAAGCCTATGCCTGTGCCAGAAGTAACTGCATGGAGTCTGCAGAGGAACCTTCCCAAGGAGTTGAAGTTCAGGAGAAAACATCCCAATGATCTGCAGGTTACCCTTCACCCATGGACGCTTCAGATCCCCTTCTCATCCTAGACTACAGTGTCTTGAGTGGCACCTTTGAAGTTGTGGCAGCCCAACAAGAAAATCAAACACTCCAGGAATTTTTCAACTAAGTGGCTGCTGTAAAAAGAGTGGTGACTCCTGAACACACATCTCATCAGTTTCTCTCTTTGAATTATGGACTAAGATTTTTGTACTGAGAGAGAGAGAACCCCAAACTAAAGATCCCAAATATCAAGTCCTAGTCCTAAACCTGTCCAGAGGGATCTCTTATGGCTAGCCCATTCTCTTCCCTGGCAAGACACTTAGGTAAGGTGAAAACCCCAGAAAGTTTGTTGGCCCAATTCTTTAGAAATGTGTGAAGAAGAAGCTGATTTTCTGCTTGTCATGCCTCAATTGCCAAAAAGTAGGCCCAAGGGGATGGGACTGGGAACCTCTAATTCTCCTGCGTCTCATCACCACCCCCTTTCAGAGGATAGGGATTGAAATAATAGGTCCACTAGAGAAGATCTTAAAGGTCAGAAGTTCATTTTGGTGTTTGTGGATAATGCCACATGATATCCAGAGGAAATCCACTTATGAAACACCTTTGTCTCCATTATAGTGCAAGAGCTACTTCAAGTGTTTTCATGAGCTAGTCTTCCCTCAGAAGTTTTCACTGACCGAGAGAAGAATTTCATATCCCAGATGCTCCAACAAGTTTGGGCACTATTGAAAGTATGACCACTCCAGACCGCAGTCTATACCCCAGACTGATGGTCTGGTGGAGCAGTTCAATAAGACCTTCTAGAATATGATAAAGAGTTTGTGGAGACAGAGGCCAAAGACAGGAACCATCTGCTCCCCTGTCTCTTGTTTGCAGTATGAGAAGTATCATAGATCTCTATGGGCTTCTCCCTTTTTGAGCTTCTCTAAGGGAGACAGTCCTGAGGAGAATTAAACTTGGTTAAGGAGTCTTGGGAAGCCCACCCTACCTACTCTGCCAATATTCTAAAATATGTCATTCAAATGAGGGAAAGTTTAGAATGTCTAGGACATTTTTTCCTGAATTACCCTATCTCAGGCCCAATAGACCCACATATAGCAATACACTAAAGGGGCTAGAACAGTAGTGGGGCAACCTGTGGCCTGCAGGCCACATGTAGCCCATCAGAGTAATCTGCTGGCGGGCCACAAGACAGTGTTTACATTGACCATCCACAGGCATGGCCACCCACAGCTCCCAGTGGCTGCGGTTTGCCATTCCTGCCAATGGGAAACAGTGACTAGCACACCCCTATGGCCTGCACTGCTTCCCGGAGCTCTCATTGGCAGGGATATCCTAATCTGGTGCGGACTTTGAATTAAGAGTCTGCAAGGGTTTGTTAAAAAGGCTCAATTACAGTAACTACCCCTGCTGAGAAATAGCTACCCTGAATTCCTTGGAAATGAACCTCAGAGAATGAGCTGACCCAGCAGAACAAACCTTAGGGCTGGTCTACACTGAAAACTTACATTGGCATCAGAAAAATCCACACTGTGAGAGATATATCTATGCTGACTTTACACCCAGTGTAGACAGCACTAAGCCAACAGAAGAATTCTTCCGTCAACCTAGCTACCATCTCTCCAGGAGGTGGATTAACTATAGCGATGGGAGAAACCCTGTGGCATTTTAAATGTAGACTAGCCTTAGTCCAATAGGAGAAGGCTGTTATTATATAGACCTAATCCATTACAATTGTATAGTCAAAAGCTTGTCATTTAATCAATACAGTTTCTTATTGATGATGTAACTGAGAAAATATAAATACAATGACTACATGAGGACGAAGTGCTAAGCTGGTATAAATCAGTATTGCTCTGTTAGCCTTGCATGTTTAAGAATAATACAAAACGTATAAATTTGCTAGAGATATTTTCACTCACAGATGTCATAATTGCCACAAGTACTAAGAATTAACATATAACTGTCATCAGTATATTAACAAGACTCATGTTAAGTAACACCTGAGAAACAACTGAGAAAATCAGTCAAAATATAGCCCTGTCATTTATCAACCCATACTATTCAAAACACATATTCTAATTATATGTCCTACTACTTAAGCACTCCGTAAAATTAGAGAGGACTTTCCTAGGGATGTGGGAAGAAGAGAAATGAGCTATGATTCCTGATATTTTAGAGCTATCCATGGTACAAATGCTGATTGGGTGATAAACTATGGTTGCAACCATTGCATCTCCTCCGATAAGATTTAAGTAAAGAGGCACAATGGATAAAGTGGTCTGTTGTTCCATTATTTGAACCCTATAAATTCCTACAGTTCAAGTGTTTGGGGGCAATCATCACTGATGAAGGATCCAAGGCAGAAATTCAGGCAAGAACTGTGCAAACAACAGCTGCAGTGGCAAAGCTAAAGCCAATTTGGAGGAATAAGAATATGTCCCTGGAATCCAGACTGAAACTGCTGCACGCATTGATCATCTCCATTTTTCTGTATGTATGCAAGACATGGACCCTTACGGCAAAACTTGAATGGAAAATTCAGGTAGTAGAGATGAGATGCTTCCCTAAAATCCTGAGCTTCTCCTATATCGACCACGTCACTAATGAAGAGGTCTGCAACATCATCACCCAATGTGCTGGGTCATATGAAGACCTCTTGATAACCGTAAAGAAGCGTAAGCTGAAGTAGTACGGCCATGTAACAAGATCATATGGCCTGTCCAAGATCATCCTACAAGGGAAGAGAAGAAGAGGTAGACAGAGGAAAAGATGGATTGACAACATAAAAAAATGAACAGGAATGGACTTCATGGAGACTCAAGTACTGATACACAATCGTCAGGGGTGGAGACAATTGCTTGATTGCTCATCAGTGATGGTGCCCCAATGATCAATGTGGTTATGGGAGTGATGATGATGATGATGATGATGATGATGATGAGATACCTAGTGCCATGAAAATTCTTTTTCCTTTCCCTGCATTTGCAAGGATGCTTGCTATATCAGCTCAAAGATTTTTGCCTCAGTACATCACATAAATAATACTAATATTTATAAAAAGCACCTATCTGAAAAACAGAATCTGGAGCATTGTACATAATATATAAAAATTTCACTGAAGTGGGCTCAGTGCCCAGAGAAACCAGCCATCCCAACAAAACTGATCATAACTGGAAAAATTCCAGACAGTGGAAGAAGTGGTGAGAAAAGGGAGGAAAAATGGTCAGTGATGTACTGGCCTTATAGATTTATAACAGGTTTACTTGGAGTCTTGAAGACAATTACAGAGGAACTCACTACATTTGATGTTCTCACCACTAATACATTGATGATAGTTATACAACATTCTCTCAACATTGGTACAGTAACTAAAAGGTGAGGGATAAAATTCAACCTTGATAACACAGGAGGATACAATTGAGGATCTGGCGGAAACATTGATCTCACTCTCCACTGAGTGCACCCACCTTCTGATCATGTAATTGGTGCAGTGTTGGGGTTCTATTGGACTCATCATTAATTCTGAACATGGAGATTACAACAGAGATGAGAAGAGCCAGAAGATGTTTAGATTTTATAAGTAGTCAGAGTTTGTTGTTTGCTGTTACAGTATCATTTATTAGTTATTATTCTTATACATAGAGTTTATAATTTTCTCTTTCTTCTTTGATTAAGGGATTTTTTCTCTGTTCAAGATATTGATCTTATTGGACCAAGTTAATCTCTAGTGTTAGCCCCCTGAAATAGTAGATTTATTACAAGAATAAATATGATAAACATTTTAAAGATCCAAGTCTTGTGCACAAGTCTGGGTCATGATCAACTGTCATTAGAGAAGCAGAGCTCTAATTTTTGTCTTTTGGGTTCTGTTGGCCCTCACCCAACATCATGCTGAAGGTACAGGTGAATATTCATGATTAGAAAAATATTGTGGAATTATTCTTCCCAATCAACAAAACTGCCTTTTCATAAAATCAATGGTAATCTGTTTTTATCTTCTGTCAGCACATGTCCTTTGCTGTGGCTATAACTCAGCCACCATGACTGGAAAAAAAAGTAACATATACCATTACATAGGAATGATTTCTTTATAAATTAGAACCAGATTCTCAGATGGCATAAATTATATCCACTGAACTAATTCTATTTACATCAGCTGAGGATCTGGTATTATACGTATTATGATTTCCCCAAAGGCAATCATATTATATGTGAGTTAAGAATGGGATCCATTCATGTAAGTTTATTTTCACTAGTAGAACTAATGAAGAAAATGTGCTTTATGTACCTCTTGACAGGTCTGTTGTGATTGCTATGACTTTAACAATGAGAAAGAAAGACAAATAGAAATTATACTTCATCAGTCATACAAAAAGAAACCTTGTTTTAAAAAGAAATCTTTTAAAAACAGTTTTTAGTGGATAGATATCCATATAATAAAAAACACCTTCAAATTTGTCATTAATTGTTAGTAGTCTCAACAGGAAGGTCAAGATTTGAACAGGCATAAAATTGCCTCTTATTTTTGCATTTGGTCTATCCAGATCAGGACTGAGGTATTTTTTCATGGTGGGATAGGGAAGTTTGCAGTGCTTTTGACTTTACTGTGCCTGTTCTATGGATAAACTGAGATACACATGCTTCAGTGTTGTCTGTATGGATTTGTTGCCCCCTCCCTCACCTGAAGGGGCAGGTCTTTCATTGCTTCAGGAGGTTTCACTCTCCAATCCCAGTTATCAAGTAAGCTCGACATCTCTTTACAAGAAAAAAGACAGGGTGAGATATGCATATAGTTGGTGCTAGCTTTTGAAGAACTCCTGGGTCAAATTCAGCCTCTGGGTAACTGAGGGCAACTCCATTCAATTCAATTTGGCTCTTTGACTGTTATGGTAAGATCCTTCACCATTACTACCCTTGCACCAAAGTGAACGAGGAGGTGCAAAACGGTTAGTGTCCTATCTACGTGGAAGGGGTGGGGTTTTCAAATGTACTCAGGTTTGGCCTCACTTTGCTCCCATTTTAAAGCTTCCATTGGCTTCACTGGGAGCAGAGGTAGGCTTTTGAAAATCCATTCTAATTGTCTTCAAGAATGGGAGTTTCTCACAAGAGCATCAATCTAGTATGGGATTCAGTGGAGCAGGATGTGCAGAATGCGAGAGGTGAAAGTTACAGACTCCATGAGTGGGGCCTTGTGCAAATGAACAACCTAGTGTCAAGAAGAGGCTGCAAAGAGCCTTCCTCTCTTCCACTCTCTGCACATGGAGCCTGCATAGGTATAGCCCCATGGCCAAATTTACAAAGGTATTTCAATGCCTGAAGGTGCAGAGACACACCTACGGGGATTTACAAAAGTGCCTAAGTGAGTTGGGTATCTAACTCCCATTGACTCAAATGGGAGTTAGGCACCTCACCTGTTTGGGCACTTTTGTAAATTGCTCTAGATGCCGCTCTGCAACTTCAGACATTGAAATACCTTTGTAAAGCTGGCCCCTATGCTTCCCTGAGGCATTCACCACCAAAAAAAGTACATTATAAAGTACCTGTATCAGTTCTATATATTTCATATCAGGTTTAGAGTCAGATTGTGTCATTAGACCAGGGACATGTCCCATAACCATTTCAGACCCTGAGTAATCTCAGGCAGACTTCTTTGTGCAGTTTGCTAGGGGAAAATCCTTTTCCAAAACCACCAATTGGCTGGAACGGTATCCATGGACGCCCGTGTGAGTGAGAACCAGATGTTCTGCATAGCAGCAGCTTGTAGGATCTACCTAAACCCTCGTGAATCTTGGCCATGCCCTGTCCCAACCCACTGCCTGTGATCTCTGGTGTAAAGAGGGCTGGAAAGGGGGTAGTAAAAATGCAGGCAGACTTAGACCCTTAAGGCACTGACTCCGATTGAAATCCTAAATTGTTTGGCCTCAGTAATTAGGCCCAAAACATATGTCATAACTGATGCAAATAGAAAGGTCTCAGCATAATACATCCCCTCAGTCATGAAATTTCCCAATATATTTTCAAATATTGTAGTTTAGTCTTTTGTGCAGTTGGAGGGTTTTGGATAGCATAGGTTAACAGGATCTGGTATTTAAAACCATTTTCCTCATCCTTAACTGAAAATGAATTAGCATGTGCATCTTTAATTTTAGGGGAAGCACATAATAATTCTGTAGTCAAAGCTACTACAAAGAATAATGCTAACTATTTAACAATAAACACCACAATCAGCATTATAATTTTAAAGAATACAGACAACTGCTTTCCTTCAAAATGTCTTTTGAACACAAAGGAAGATGTTAATAAAGAAAAGGGAAAAAAAGCAGTTAAAAATCAATGCCTGTCTAATTTTGAGAAACTATTGGGTTCTCTCAGTAGTTTGATACTTTATGCACTAAGTTACTCAAAAAAGATTGCAATGCTTTGTGGGAAGTTTCAAGGACATGGTGAAGGAGAATTAAATTATCAAGTAATGTTACAGCTTGTTCTTATATTTACATTTATCTTGAATGAAGGTAATTTATTTTGGGGCAAAGAGAATCATATATCACACTAATGCAGACTCTGAAAAATTTGCCCTTCATGCTGTGACTGGACACTGTCAAGCAAGGTTTACAACCTTTTTATCTACATCCAACCAAAGTTGCAGTATTTAGTTACCAACATTGCTACCAGTTACAATATATTTCCCTTATTTGTATTTATGAGGAAATGGAGGAAAACAATTCATTTGTTAAAAGAAATAACCTCTAAAGAATAACCTCCAGAATCTGATGTATTGATTTTCTTATGCTTCCCCAGCTGGCAAACAGGTTAAACAGAACCAAGAACACCCAGAGGCAGTTACTGCTGCTTCTGTGAGGAGAATTTCAGGATGGAGAAGCTTATTCTGTCATTGTCCATAATATTGCTTGGGTTCCCTGTACATTACATGCATACAAATCTCTCAGTGAAACCTGTAAGAAATCAGATTTAAAATATACTGCAGTCATGACTGAGGAGCTGTCCATGAAACACCGAGTCATGTCCCTTTCCATTGGCACCAGTGCCATACAGTATGTGTTCAGAGCTAAGATTTTAATCTCACAGATGCAGTACAAGAGTCTGCCTGACAGTAAGATAATGGCAGGTTTAAAAGATGGGCTCTTTCTTCAACAAGGAGTTAATTTAGGATTCTTTGTGGAGGAAGCTTACTGAAGGCAAACTTTTCTTAAAAGCCTTGTTCTTTTACCTGATTAAAGGCCTACAAATTGAGGTCTGAGAGATTTATGCACATACTTACCTTTAAGCATGTGAGTAGTCCAATGGTGTTCGAAATTTCAGCATGGGAGTCTTTCCCAAGATTGGGTCTCCACTATGTTCACGCTATTGTGAACTGGGGAAGGACCAAATAAAAGTGAAACTGGCCTGAAAAAACTCTGTGAAAGGACAGGAAGATGCGTAGCGAGAGTTAATACTGCTTTTCACGACATTATTTCCCCCTATTTTTTCCAGCAGTATTTCCGTCTCTGTCATTTTATCTCAATAGTTCTCTCTTTTTCAGTGGGAACAATGCTGTTTTATGCCTGCTGCCCCTGAATCACAGTGCTCTAGCCATTTGGATTGTCCCACAGAGACCTCTGTGGGCTCAGAAAGGCTCTGCAGCCCTACGTCTGCTCACTTGTGAGCTTCCTTGCTCCATAATATAACTACCTGGCTCATAGCCAAAGTGAGTTTTGGGCCTGCAAATAAATCCTGCTATAGATTAAAAATGAATCTTAAACACAGGGGCTGAAGAGGCTAATTCTGTTTGCATTTATGAGGAGGAATGGCAGTAGTAAAAACAGTGCTGTTAGTGAAAGACCTGGAAAACCTTTTGATTTTTTACAAAACAGGGCAAGGAATGTGATAGCACTAGTGAGATAACATTTAAAAGCTATTCACCAGATAATATTTTCTGGCCAGAACCATTACACAGCTCTAAGCAAAACCAATTAAAATGTGGGAAAAGGACCAAAAATATACAATATATCTTGTGAAAATACTCAGAGGAGATTTATTTTTTTAAAAGGGCTTTCAATAAAGTTAGGATTACCTTTAATTGAAGCATCACTGTTTGGCATATTTTTATGTCTAAATTTAATATAGAACACTACCTTTAGAAATGGAGCATATTATAGCTAGATATTAAAATAAGGAACGTAGGGAAATAGATTACTTAGGGAGTCAGTTATAGATCATAACAAACCCTGGCATTCCTTAGGTATATGGCACTCCCTTTGCACTCATTAGCCCTCACTAACTTAATGGCACACTCTTCTCTATGACTAGATGGTCACCGCTTCTCAAGTCAGAATTTACATTCTGTCTCTCTGAAGCACCCAGTACCATTGAATCTCCAGTAATGGAAAAAGGAGTTTTGTATATACTTCAGTTCCATTTTAATAAAGAAAGTCACAGAAGAGAAATATTTTATTTTTGTATGTCATCATCCAAGAACCTTTGTAAAAGTTTTTTTTTAAATTATATCAATAAAGGTCAACATTTTATTATTATATCATCTTAGAAAATGTTTATGTGCAAAAATTAGGTTACCAATCATTCTCAGAGTCAAAATAACATATGTATTGTCTATAACTTCAGGTGCTTGACACAAATATGGGGTGAGAAGGAGAGAGAGTGGTATGGTAGGTGGAACATTGGTGGTTTCACAAGACCATTTGTACAAACACACATGCACAAGTCCTTAAGACAACCAGGGGCCAGTTCAGCTTCTGGCGCAAATTAAAGCAGCCTCAGGCTTTTTCAAACTGTCAGTAGTAACAACTTACTAGAGGTATTGTTCCAGCACAGGACTACAGAGAGCAGCCATGTCCCCAACAATAGCCAAACCACCTACACTGCAAGAGAGGCACACTATCTCTATGTCACCCTTTATGTTATCTCTAGGCAACAGGGCCGGCCCACAATTTTGGCACCTGAGGCGGGGAGCTCAAATGACTCCCTCATGCCTCCTTTCTTGGGCCAAAACTTTGAAGGTCTCTATTCTGCCTTCTTCCTGTTCTACTCCTCTTTTGCTCTGCTACCTACCCCAATAAAGGAGAACCTACAACTTAAAATGCCTTGTTCAAAATTTTTAAGTAACACTTAACTTTCAACGCCTGAACAGCAAATGTAACTTTTCTTGTCTGCATAGTAAACACTGGCATTTTTGTCTGTTTGAATAATCAAAGTGGTGCTTTACGTGCCTGCCTGGTTGCAAAGATTTGAACTGCTTCCTGAAGGTCCACAATCTGGGCCAGCTCATGCTCTATTGAGATGGTTGCAAGGCCGACCAGCCTCTCCTGTGTCATTGTGGAGTGTACATGTGTTTTTATTAACCTCAGCTTGGAGAAGCTGCGTTCTCCACTGGCACCTGTTACAGGAAGTGTTAGAAGTATGCGCAGAGCAACAAAAGCATTTGGAAAGAGGGTAGTCATCTTATTTGTGCACATATTTTCCAGAACAGTCTTTGGAGTTGATCCTGCTGAAATGTATCTTGAAAGGGCTTTCAGTTCATCACCTAAATCACTCGCATCAATATCGCGCATGTCATCATGTGTCAACACTATCTCTAGTGCCCTGCATTGCTGGTGTAGGTCTTCTTCAGGTATAGTGAGGAGTTTTGGAATATCATACAACATCCCAAATATACTGCTGTGTCCCTTGAGCTGCATGAAAGGTTCTTCAACTGACTGTTTTGCACAATCTAGCACCTGGTTAAAGAATTCAACTTTGAATTGTTGTTTGGGGTCTCTTATGGGATTATCCCATGCCTCAAAATCAAAATGTTATCTTCTTCGGCGACTCTTGTATTCTTGAATGGGTGGGAAAATAGCTTCAGTGTGAAGTTCCTCTGCCAACTTCTGTACACTCTTCAGAACATTTTGAAATCCCTTATCTGACTGGTAAGACTGTAGGTATGACTTTGCTTTGTCCAGTTGTTCCATTGCTCCAGATATATCAAGGTCAACACCTTGGAGTCTCTTGCTTACAACATTTATTTCAAACATATGTCATGGCACAACACTAAGCCACCCAGAAATTTGAAGTTATGTATGTTTCTGTGATTCAGTTTCCCTCTGTCACTGTTCTCCCATGAACAGTTCCTGTCATAGCATTATCCTCCATAATGGCAACTATGGCATCATCTATCTTCCCAATTTGGTGTTTGACAGGCTTTATCGCCTCCACTCGACTTTCCCATTGTGTGGCACTCAGTGGTTTCAGTGTCAGAGAGGATGTTCCCAGATGTTGCTTCAAAATTTGGCATTGATGAGTTGATGCAGAGAAAAATACATAGATGCTTTGAATTACATTAAAAAAATCAGCAGCCTCACTAGAAGCTGATGCTGCATCACTGACCACCAAGTTCAATGAACAAGAACTGCATGGGACAAAAAAAGCTTGAGGGTTTAACTCTCGGTTCCGTGTCTGCACTGCTCTGTTCTTTCCTCACATGTTGGCACCATTATTATAGCCCTGACCTCTCATGTCAGTTATCGCAATTCCCATATCTTCCAGCTCTTTAAGAAGCAAATTTGTCATACCAGCTCCTGTAGTATCATCAATGTCAATAAATTCTAGAAAATGCTCTCTGACAGTCACCATTGCAGGGACATTTTCACTATGTTCTGTTGTTTTTACAAAATGCACCATTAAAGTCATTTGTTCCATATAGCTGATGTCAGGTGTGCAGTCCAGAATAACAGAGTAATATCTTGCTGACTTCAGATCTGCCACAATCTTCTGTTTGAGAGTAGCAGCCGTGTTAGTCTGTATTCACAAAAAGAAAAGGAGTACTTGTGGCACCTTAGAGACTAACAAATTTATTTGAGCATAAGCTTTCGTGAGCTACAGCTCACTTCCAAATAAATTTGTTCATCTCTAAGGTGCCACAAGTACTCCTTTTCTTTTTGTGAATCTTCTGTTTGACTTTTGTTGCCAGTAACTGTATGATCTCATTTTGAATTGTTTTTCCAAGGTAGTGGTGTATGTACATTTCTTAGGTGGTGACTCTTCTTAGATGCTCTTGGAGTACAGCATCAGACTCAGCCATCAGCTCCACAATTTTAAAAAAGTTTCCTTTGTTTGTCACATACAGCTGATCTGAAGTGCCACACAGTGCTAGGTTTTGGGTAGCAAGCATTCTCAAAATGACAATGAGCCTTTTTCAGAACATTTTGCCAGTAAAGAGACTCTGATGCAATCTTCTCTTGATGCTGATCATCTATGGTGGCCTTTAACCTTAATCTCATCTCAAGTTCTTTCCACCTATGGAATGTTCTCTGGTGATTTGCTGCCTTCTCATGGCATGCCAGATTTGTAGCCAGATTTTTCCAGTCCTTTGTTCCTGTAGAACCCAATGTGCCTGGAACATTAGACTGTAAGAGTTTGCAACAAAAACAGTATTCAGCATTCTGGGTTTTTGAATACATAAGACATGGTCTCTCCACTTCGTCACCATTGGGGATTTCACGCCAGTAATGTGTTGGATGGAAACTTCTGTTTTCATTTTCTTTGGGGAACATGAAGTTTTTCACTTGCTGTGGCCCATGCAGTACAAGGAAGTCCATCAGGCTACTGCTCAAGTGGGTCCTGGATCATCTAGACCTAAGGAACTAAACTCAACAGCAGCTGCTTCTTGTGCCTCCAACAGACTCTTCTCTGATCTACACTTTTCTTCAGGAATGTGCATGGTTACATCCATTTGAGATGGAGATATGGATGCTGCAGTAGCTGCCAGGTCACCTGCACTCTGACTAACTGGAAGATCAGGCATCTCCTCACCACTCACTGGGGCCGGAAGGCTCACCGTGAACATTTGTGTCTATGTATCTCAGGAGAGCTCCTTCCTGCTTAGATAGAAAAGCTTCCTTTGCTTTCTTTCTTTTTCTGAATGCTGCCCCAGAGGGGCATTTTCTCCTTTCACTCATGACTGCTGTTCTGTGCCAGCTATAGTGGCTTTCAAACACTCAGTTGAAGGGCACAAATAAGCAGGCTGGTAGCAGGGCCTAAGTGAAGGAAGATATCAGCATCCCTAAGGCCCTAACTGGCTCTGCTACTTCAGTAGACTGCCTGTTCTCCTCAAGTGGGTTCAGGGAACAGGAAACAGGAAGCTCCTTGAAAAACTGGTGTTAATCAGTCCAGGCTCCTGACAGTGCTAGAGAGGTACATAAGAGGCTCCTCCTTCTCTCTCTCCCTGCAGCTCCTGCTGCTTTCTGATATTCCCTCTCATCTTTTCTCCTGCCTGCCTCTTATGTTTCTTGTGCCCTCCTTCCTGCAGGACAGCATTCCACCATCTCTGTGCATCTAGGCAGAGAGAATAAACATGCGCCAGCAGCAGACACAATTTTCTACACTCTGGGTCCTAGTGGAGCCCCCTTCCCCTCCCCCCGCCCTAGTCTGGCACCTGAGGTGGCTGCCTCAGTAAGGCCAGTCCTGCTAGGCAAGAAGAATCCACAGTTGTTTTGAATCAGACACAGAATGGGCTGGGTCTGCACCCCATATTCAACAGAGTGCACAAACCCTGTAGTAGTGCTCAAACTCGTGCCCCTGTTGGGTTGGCTCAGTTGTACCACTTAAACAACACCCTAAGATTCCTCCCTGCACTTGGCAGTCCCTAGGTTTTATATAATTATGAATGTGTTAAATATGAATCCATGCTTTATCTTGGATTTTAATAAATGTTATTGAAGTGTCTCCAATAGAATTATATTCACACTGGATGTGATTACTGCTGGTGCTTGGTGCAAGCCAGAACTCAGATCTGAAACACACACATCAAGTTTTTAAAAAGTAACAATTCTGATCCAATAATTAATCGCCTGGATCTGTCTCCAGAATGAGCCCAGTCCAGAACTGTGAATCTCAGCTAACCCATTCTGCCTGAACTTGCAGAACATTTGCATCTGGATCTGATTTTGTGGCTTGAACCCCTCTCTAATTATGTCTAATTAGGGGGCATACTCATGCAAAGTTTCCATTGTTTTGGGTGGGGGTTTTGCCTGAGTAAACAATGCAAGAATGGACCCTAAAGTTTACATTTTAGGGCTGATCACAGTTACATTGTGTTTCTTTCAAAGAGTCACAATGAGATCACATCCTGACATAAGAAAAGTTTCAGAGTAGCAGCCGGGTTAGTCTGTATCCGCAAAAAGAAAAGGAGTACTTGTGGCACCTTAGAGACTAACAAATTTATTTGAGCATAAGCTTTCGTGGGCTACAGCTCACTTAATCGATGCATACAGTTGGAAATACAGTGGGGAGATTTCTATACACAGAGAACATGAAACAATGGGTGTTACCATACACACTGTAATAAGAGTAATCAGGTAAGGTGAGCTATTACCAGCAGGAGGGCCGGGGAGGGGGGGCAAGGGGCGGCTTTTGTAGCAATAATCAAGGTGGGCCATTTCTAGCAGTTGACAAGAACGTCTGAGGAACAGTGTGTGTGTGGGGGGGGAGAATGAACATGAGGAAATAATTTTAATTTGTGTAATGACACATCCACTCCCAGTCTTTATTCAAGCCTCAGTTAATTGTATCCAGTTTGCAAATTAATTCCAATTCATCAGTCTCTCGTTGGAGTCTGTTTTTGAAGTTTTTTGTTGAAGAATTGCCACTTTTAGGTCTGTAATCAAGTGACCAAAGAGACTGAAGTGTTCTCCGACTGGTTTTTGAATGTTATAATTCTTGATGTCTGATTTGTGTCCATTTATTCTTTTAAAGAGAGAGTCCAGTTTGGCCAATGTACATGGCAGAGGGGCATTGATGGCACATGATGGCATATATCACATTGGTAGATGCGCAGGTGAACGAGCCTCTGATAGTGTAGCTGATGTGATTAGGCCCTATGATGGTGTCCCCTGAATAGAAGTGTGGACACAGTTGGCAACGGGCTTTGTTGCAAGGATAGGTTTCTGGGTTAGTGGTTTTGTTGTATGGTGTGTGGTTGCTGGTGAGTATTTGCTTCAGGTTGGGGGGCTGTCTGTAAGCAAGGACTGGCCTGTCTCCCAAGAAAAGTATCCAGACGCCTTAGCAGCAATGAAGAGGTGTCAGGTTCTACTATAACCATATGTTACAGTGAAATGTCTTAGTTTTGTCTTCTAAACTTACAGAGGGTTCCCATTTAGTAACCGATAACCACTCTGGGTACAGAATTTTAGTAGGAACTGGGTAGTTTCCAATTTCATTAGGAGTCTTTATTATTAACTACAGTAACATTTTACTGAGACCTGTTAAAATATTATGCAAAAATATTTAAAGTGCAATTGATATTTTAACCTTCATTCCTTTGTTTTATGTGGAACACATGTAATATATAGATATAGACAGTTTAAATAATTTCAAAACAAAGTGAATATTTTATACTTGGCTCTTAACAATTGAATAAAGGAGGTAGATATGTGGCTCAGCCTTAATTACACAAAACCATAATTGAGGTTACATTCAAGGTGAAATCTCTAATTCATTGTTGTGAGATACTAAAATAATTGCAGAAATATTTTTCCTCACTCAGTCTTTATGGAAAATGCTAAACTGCAGTCAGCAGGATACCACCTTTTCAGTCCAGCCTACTGTTCTTTTCAATCAGGCATGAAAATGTACATGTTATCTTCAGTGGAAATTCTTCACTGTAGATTAAAGCATTGGATCTCTAATTGGTTGGTGATCAGTCTTCACTTTTGTCCTAGATTAAAAAGATTTTTAGATTCCATTCTGATGTGTTTTTGTTAGCTGAAGTGTTCACATGAATAAACTCTTAAAAATCCACTACTGATCCAGAGGCTATAAATACTAAACCTTGTCAGGGCCTAGCTTATGTACATTTTTATTCTGTGTTTAATACCGTCAGTTGCTAGGTTGCACAAATTGGCTCAAACAAAGGAAAAAACATCAAACTTGTCAATTTGAGCTGATCCACACTTCTAAACCTCCAGCAGTCTCATGATTTTCAATTCCTGAACAGGATTCATATAATTCAACTTTGCTTCTTTATATATACTCCAAAAAATCTTGTTGCAAAATAATTCAGTCTCTGAAAAATATAGTATGTATCTTCCATTTTTCTTTTTTGAATGAATATATAGAAATGGTACTATAAACATACAGCTAGCACTTTCCATGTACAAACGGTATTGATGAATTTACTGAAGGTGTAAAAAGGGCCTATCTAGATGAACCATTTGGGAGGAATAGGGTAATACTGGTTCTATGTAACACAGAGACTCCTACTTCACTGGCAGAATTTCCAGATCCCACTGGCTTTATGACCCCTTTTCTCCTGTGTAATGGGAGCAATGGTGAATCAGACTGAGTGTCCAGACAATTATCTCAAGTAATATATGTAACAGGCCTTTGTGTTATGGAGTAATTCGTTACAGGTACTTAAGGGATGTGTCTGCACAGCACATTCAAAGCAATGCACAAATACACCTACTGCATCATTTATTTAGGGAAAGATCTGCCATCCTGGTTCCTGTTGAGTAGTATCTTATTTAGTAAGGGCTCTGGATCTTCAGTTTCACTTTGGAGGAAGGCAGGCTGAGAGGTTTCTGGGAGTAATGACTTCACCAGCTTTCCCTGACTCTTCAACTCTTGGCATTATGCACCTGAACACAAAAAACTACAAATGTACATTGCTGCTGCAGTGGTAGGGGGAGGCTCCTGGGTTCTCCGCTCCCCTAGGGCATCTGAGCAAGAACGGGCACAGTCAGACACTTAATATGCATATGTGCTCAGGACTTCAGTTTTAAATCTTATCCAAAAGACAGTACCTTATGCAGCATTGTCATTTTAATGCCATGCTGGGGCATTAAGTTAGTACTGTGTTAGAAGAAAGGGTATGACCTTCCAATCACCATCTGCTGCAGCTAGGTGGTTTCTACAGAGATTTCACTGCTTTACTGAACCTTTCAGCCCCTGCTCAGTTAGTAATGTCTGACAATGTCACAGCATAAGGGGTGTAGATCATTCAGGATAACTCTCTTTCTCACAATTTATCTCTAAGTCACATGTCTTACTGGAAATTCAAACTCTGCATTTCCTTTATCCCTTATATTTGTATTTACAACAAAAGAGGGCTATACATTTGTTTTGTATTACTCATTTTTAATCATTTAATGTATGTTGATTATAAAGCACTTTTGCTCAAAGTTTTATATGCTACGCAAAATTTTCTTATTTATTATGCCAATGGAAATCAAGATTAAATCTCCTAAATTTAATGGCGCTATTTTACAGAGAAGAGAATTTAGCTTAATGATTACTCTACAGATGGGCAGCTGTTTAATTTGCTATTAATTTTTTTATTTATTTAATTCTGGTTCTACAATATATTTCTTCCTGGTTCTGGTAATATGCAGTGTATGATACTTTTTAGATGCCTAAATGTGCATCCAAGTTTGAAAATGTTGGACTAATTGACTTGCCTAATAACCTAGCAGATATCACTTGAATATTTGAGAATACAGCTTAGGAGCCTTGACTTCCAGTTCTCTGCTCTAACCACTCAATCCTCTATTGACATTTTATAACTGCTCTGATAAGCCCCAGTTCTAAAACTGGCTTCAGCCAGGCAAAGGAGTCCACCTGAAGTCAGTTGCAGATTTGGGGCCTCAGACTACTAAAAATGTCCCAAACTCTCTATTAAGCGGAAATATGTCACTTACAAAGCCTAATCTTTTGGAATTTTAATACAATCAGTGATCACCCTTCTCTAAACTAGCTAGATCTTTTCTGTTTGCCCATTTTGACTATTTAAAGCAAAACTCAAATATAATTTGAAAAGATATTTCTAAAACTAGATCTAATCACAAAGAAGAACAAGTCACCAGAAAAAATAAAAACTATCATAGAACCATAGAATTAGGGTTGGAAGAGACCTCAGGAGGTCATCTAGTACAACCCCCTGCTCAAAGCAGGACCAGCCCCAACTAAATCATCCCAGCCAGCGCTTTGTCAAGCTGGGCCTGAAAAACCTCTAAGGATGGAGATTCCACCACCTCCCTAGGTAACACATTCCAGTGCTTCACCACCCTCCTTGTGAAATAATGTTTCCTAATATCCAACCTAGACCTCCCCCACTGCAACTTGAGACCATTTCTTCTTGTTGTGTCATCTTCCACCACTGAGAACAGCCTATCTCCAACCTCTCGGGAACCCCCCTTCAGGTAGTTGAAGGCTGCTATCAAATCCCGCCTCACTCTTCTCTTCTGCAGACAAAATAAGTCTACTTCCCTCAGCCTCTCCTCGTAAGTCATGTGCCTCAGCCCCCTAATCATTTTCATTGTCCTTCGCTGGGCTCTCCAATTTGTCCACATCCTTTCTGTATTGGGGGGCCCAAAACTAGATGGAGTACTCCAGATGTGGATTCACCAGTACCAAATAGAGAGGAATAATCATTTCCCTCGATCTGCTTGCAATGCTCCTACTAATGCAGCCCAATATGTCATTAGCCTTTTTGGCTACAAGGGCACACTGTTGACTCATATCCAGTTTTTGGTTCACTGTAATCCTTGGGTCCTTTTCTGCAGAACTGCCACTTAACCAGTTGGTCCCCAGCCTGTAGCAGTACATGGGATTCTAAGTTCTCCTAAGTTCAGGACTCTGCACTTGTCCTTGTTAGAACTTCATCAGATTTCTTTTGGCCCAATCCTCAAATTTGTCAATGTCACTCTGGACCTTATCCCTACCTTCCAGACTATCTACCTCTCCCCCCATCTTAGTGTCATCCGCAAACTTGCTGAGGGTGCAATCCATCCCATCATCCAGATCATTAATGAAGATGTTGAACAAAAACAGTCCCAAGACAGACCCTCTGGGCACTCTGCTTGATACCAGCTGCCAACTAGACATGGAGCCATTAATCACTACCCATTGAGCCTGGCCATCTAGCCAGCTTTCTATCCACCTTATAGGCCATTCTTCCAATCCATACTTTTTTAACATGCTGGCAAGAATACTGTGGGAGATCATATCAAAAGCTTTGCTAAGTCAAGATATATCATGTCCACTGCTTTCCTCATATCCACAGAACCAGTTATCTCATTATAAAAAGCAATCAGGTTAGTCAGACATGACTTGCCCTTGGTGAATCCGTGTTGACTGTTCCTGATCACCTTCCTCTCCTCCAAGTGCTTCAAAATGGATTTCTTGAGAAACTGCTCCATGATTTTTCCAGGGACTAAGGTGAGGCTGACTGATCTGTAGTTCCCCAGGTTCTCCTTCTTCCCTTTTTTAAAGATGGGCATTATATTTTCTTTTTCCTGTCATCCGGGAAGTCCCCTGATTGGCACAATTTTTCAAAGTTATTGGTCAATGGCTCTTCCATCACATCAGCCAACTCCCTCAGCACTCTTGGATGCATTAGATCTGGACCCATGGACTTGTGCATATCCAGCGATTCTAAATAGTCCTTAATCTGTTCTTTCATCACTGAGGGCTGATCATCTCTTCCCCACACTGTGCAGCCCAGTGCAGCAATCTGGGAGCTGATCTTGTCTGTAAAGACCGAGATAAAAAAAGCATTGAGTACTTCAGCTTTTTCCATATCATTAGTCACTAGGTTGCCTCCCCCATTCAGAGAGGGTTCCACACTTTCCGTGACCTTTTTTTTTGTTGCTAAGCCTTCTTGTTACTCTTCATATCCCTTGCTAGCTGCAACTCCAGTTGTGCTTTGGCCTTTCTGATTACACTGATGGCCTTCATGCTCGAGCAATATTTTTATACTCCTCCCTAGTCATCTGTCCAAGTTTCCACTTCTTGTAAGCTTCCTTTTTGTGTTTAAGCTCACTGAAGATTTCACTGTTAAGCCAAGCTGGTCACCTGCCATATTTGCTATTCTTTCTGCACATCAGGATGGTTTGCTCCTGCACCATTAATAGTACTTCTGTAAAATACAGCCAGCTGTCCTGGACTCCTTTTCCTTTCATATTAGCCTCCCAGGGGATCCTGCCCATCAGTTCCCTGAGGGAGTCTAAGTCTGCTTTTCTGAAGACCAGGTTCCATATTCTGCTGCTCTCCTTTTTTCCTTTAGTCAGGATCCTGAACTCAACCATCTCATGGTCACTGCTGCCCAGGTTGCCACTCACTTCTACTTTCCCTACCAATTCTTCCCTGTTTGTGAGCACCAGTTCAAGAGGAGCACAGCCCCTAGTGGGTTCCTCCAGCACATGCACCAGGAAGTTGTCCCTAACTCTCTCTGAAAACTTCCTGGATTGTCTGTGCACAGGACAAGTGCAACCACTAGGCAAACTAGGTGGTCGCCTTGGGCGCCAAGAGGTTGGGAGGCGCCAAAAAGTGTCGGCTTGCGCGGGGGCGGCGAGCCATAGCCATGGAGGAGCCAGCGCGGCACAGGGAGGGCAGCAGCCCTTCAAAGGTGGCTGTGCCACCAGCGGGGAGCAGCTGTGCCCCCCACCCTTCCTGCCCAGGCTGCAGCCCGGCGCCCCCCCGGGGGCTCCTGCAGGCTGCAGCAGATGCATGCGGGCGCCAGCCCCCTTTCCCCCCCCCCGTGTGCCCCCCGGCTTCCCCCTCACCGCACTTGGGCTCTGTGGCTCCTGGTCATTTGAGCCGCTGCCAGGGCGCGGGGCCCTGAACCTGCTCCGGGAGGGGTAGTGGTGGCGGCGGCAGCTCACACCCCTGGGAGCCGCAGAGCCCGAGCTCGGTGAGGGGAGAGCTGGGGGGTGTATGGGGACAGCCGCCTGCATGTATTCTTTGCAGGAGCCTCCGGGGGGGGGGGGCGCCGGGCCACAGCCTGGGCAGGCGCGCCCCGGCTCCCCCCTCACCGCACTTGGGTTTTGCGGCTCCTGGGAGTGTGAGCCACCGCTGCCCCTCCCGCTGCCTCAGCACTCTGCAGGGGAGGGGCTGTGCACGTGGCAGCATGTTTTGCCTCCACGTGGAGCCAGCGGCTCGAGCAGCATGGGCATGGTAAGGGGAGTCCCGGGGGCCAGTCAGGGAGCAGGGGGGTTGGACGGGTCAGGAGTTCTGGGGGGGGCCCTGTTGGGGGCGGGGCTGGGGAGAGGGATCGGGGCAGTCAAGGGACAGGGAGCAGGGGGTTTGGATGGGTCAGGAGTTCTGGGGGTCCTGTCAGGGTCGGGGAGTGGTTGGATGGGGCAGGGGAGTTCCGGTGGTCTGTCTGGGCTGGGGTGTGGATAAGGGTTGGGGCAGTCAGGGGACAGGGTAGGGGCTAGGGTCCTGTGGGGCAGTTAGTGTTCAGGAGTCTCAGGAGGGGGCAGTCAGAGGACAAGGAACAGGGAGGCTTAGGTAGGGGGTGGATTTCTGGGGGCAGTTAGGGGCGGGGTCCCAGGAGGGGGCAGTCAGAGGACAAGGAGCAGGCGGGGTTGAAGGTTCTGAGGGGGGCAGTCAGGGGGTGAGAAGGGGGAGGGAGTGGATTGGGGCGGGACTGGGGTGGGGCTCTCCACCACCATGGGGGGGCGTGGCTGCTCCCCGCTAGTGGTGCCGCCACCTTTGCAGAGCTGCTGCCCCCTGCGCCGCGCTGGCTCCTCCATGGCTGGGGCTCACCGTCGCTGCAAGCAGGACGCTCTGGATCTGCAGTGCCTCCAGAAGGCAGCTCCTCCCTGCCAAGCTGCTGCAGCGTCCTAAGCCCAGCAAAGCCAGTGAGTGGACTCGGAGTGGAGGCCGCCGGGGTGGGGTGGGCTCAGCTTGGCTCGCGGGGGGGACTGTGCACTCTCCAGGGGATTTCAGGGGGCGGAGAGGTGGGGACCTGGTCTGGGGAGCAGCCCCTGGGCACGGCTGGTCCCTGGGCTCTGTAAAGGCTCGTTGGGATTTGCCCCTCAATGAACCGATGTGCAGGGGAGGTGGAGGGGGTGCACAAGGTGGAAGTTTCACCTAGGGCACAAAATAGCCTTGCACCAGCCATGTCTGTGCACTGCTGTATTGTTCTCACAGCAGATATCAGCGTGATTGAAGTCCCCCATGAGAACCAGGGCCTGTGATCTGGAAAATTCTCTTAATTTTCTGAAGAAAGCCATCTACCTCATCCTCCTGGTCTGGTGGTCTATAGCAGTTGCCCACCACTACATCACTCTTATTGCTCTCACCTCTAAACTTATTCCAAAGACTCTCAACATGCTTTTCTCCAGTTTGATACTGGAGCTCTGAGCAATCATACTGCTCTCTTACATACAGTGCAACTCCTCCACCTTTTCTCCCCACCTGTCCTTCCTGAACAGTTTATATCCATCCATGACAATGCTGCAGTCATTTGAGTTACCCCACCAAGTCTCTGTTATTCCAATTACATCAGTTCCTTGACTATGCCAAGACTTCCAATTCTTCTTGTTTATTTCTCAGGCTTCTTACGTTTGTGTACAGATACCTAAGATAACTAGCCAATTGCCCTACTTTCTACGCCCCCCTCCTTGTGCTTCCTCCGGTATCCCACTTCCCCACTTACCTCTGGGCTTAGTTCACCATCCACCAGCAAACCAAGTTTAAAGCCCTCCTCGCTAGGTTAGCAAGCCTGCCTGCAAAGATGCTCTTCCCTCTCTTCATTAGATGGATCCTATCTTTTCCTAGCAATCCTTCTTCCTGGAAAAACATTCTTCGGTTGAAGAATCCAAAGCCCTCTCTCCAGCACCACCACTATAATAAAGAACAATCATTACCATCAACAGGAAGCTGCTATCTTGAAATATAATGAAGGACACAAGAAATGCAACTCAAAAAGTGAATGAAGGACAAATGCAGAAAACAACCAAGGTTGTTGTACAGTAAATTTTAATTAATTAAACAACTGGCGGGGGGAGATTAGTAAAGTACATACTGCTATACTAATCAATAAAAAGAAAAGGAGTACTTGTGGCACCTTAGAGACTAACAAATTTATTAGAGCATAAGCTTTCGTGAGCTACAGCTCACTTCATCGGATGCATCCGATGAAGTGAGCTGTAGCTCACGAAAGCTTATGCTCTAATAAATTTGTTAGTCTCTAAGGTGCCACAAGTACCCCTTTTCTTTTTGCGAATACAGACTAACACGGCTGCTACTCTGAAACCACTAATCAATAAGAATTTGATTTTCTGAAAATTCTGCAACAACTTCTAAACTTGTGCCTTAGTCACATATTCAGATGGTGAGATGTTTATGCTGCTTCCTAAATCACATCATCAGATTGAACCAGCTGCTGGAGAAGTATTAAACTGGCAGCTCTCACACGTGACAACATTATTTCCAGTTATGAAAAATTGCAACAGTAGCAGGTGTTTCTAACACTTGTTTAGAAAATTTATATTTTAACAAATTCTTTCTGCCAAATATTGCCCTTGGAAGTATGCTCAGCTCTCTTGGAGATAAATGCAAATTCTGGCTAATGTTGAGGATATAAATAGAGCCTTATTTAGTAAAAGATAGATTCTGTTCTGCTCATACTCATGTTGAATACCACCAAGAATACAAGAAGTGGTCCCACTGAAGATGAGGAAGGGTATCAGCACCTAGTCTCATACATTTATTTAGCTATTTTATCAACAATCTCTTCAATTTTACTAATCTAAGAGGACCATATTGATTGCTGATAGCTTCTACGTGATCTAGTCACTAAACTTCATTCCTAAGAATTTCCTGATGTAGGCCTTGATTTAGCAAAGTACTTAAGCATGTACCTAACTTTAAGCAGGTGAGGAATACCATCAAATTAACATCTTGATGAATCATGGACCTAAGTACAAAGATTGGTTCTTCCTGCCTCAGTGGATTCTTTGGTTACTTGTTATTATTGGGTGGAAACCTTATCTTTAGAGGATTAACATTAGGGTTTTTTAAATATATTGTTAATAGACAGTGTTTCTTATTACTTCATAATCATAATGCTCACCTGTCTCAGGAGATGAAGACACATACTATTAGGCAGAACTGCACAATCTGATTCTGCCTAAAAGTATCTTTTTAATTTTCTGATTATTGGTTTTCATTATTCATTATGGCATTAATTAGTGTCACTGTATATAGAAATACTTAGTCTATCTCCGACATAAGCTTCTCCCACCAGTGCCAAGTAACTTCTATACTGAAAATAGAAAAGGAGAGCATAAGCTTTCGTGAGCTACAGCTCACTCAAAGTGAGCTACTTATGCTCAAATAAATTTGTTAGTCTCTAAGGTGCCACAAGTACTCTTGTTCTTTTTGCAAATACAAACTAACACAGCTGCTACTCTGAATACTGAAAATGCCACTGATGCAATACATAGGACCGGCAGCAGTACACACTAGTCCGTCCAGACTCTGATGTTTCTGAAGCACTTTATGTTTCTGAAGTGGTACAGGGATTTCATTGTTTTACTGAATGGATTTTTTTTATTGTAGAAGAATAAACAATGGTATTTTACATTTTGCGTTATAGAGATAGCCGGATCTGCTGCATTATGTAAGGCTCTCCCAAACTGGAACATGAGTTGCTAGCAATCAGTTCCACAAAAAGCCTCAAATGTTAATTCTATGGCCAATAAGGATGTTGAGTCCATGATTAGTAAGGAGAAGACATCCAGAGACCTCCAGGCCTTAGAGATGGGGCAGTTACACAAGGTATCCTACTAAAATCAAGATGGTATAGGGTTACATTAGTGCATTAATCAAGCCTTCAGCTGCAAAGCGTTTACCTTTAAATAATAATTGCTGTACAGATCAAATTGTTAATCAGTGGGTGACTAAAGCATAAAGGCCTGTAGAGACAAGGAACTCATTGGCATGAGCACTTTACCCTTTTCCAGCTCCCTGCAGGCAGTATATGCAGAATTTCACAACTAACTACTGTAGTCCAAATGACCTTGATGCCCAGTAGATTCAACCAACCATAATTGCTGCAGCTTCTGTGGGCTTTTGCAGCTATAAGGCTTGGCTCATTTTTGAAAGAGAGAACATTTAGTTATTTGCATGACAGACTTTATATGGAAATTAACTTTCAGAGATTCTGCATCAAAGTGCCACATAAAATATTCTTCAAATACCAGCAATATTCTAAGAAGTTGGTTTATAAACTAGTTCATGTCTGCAGCATAGGACAACAGAAAAGGGATTCATACCCTTGTGTGGTCTGATTCTTCACTCCATCTTGTGCAGACATATCAACCCCTCTTCAGGACAGTTACTGGATCAGGTCTCACACCTGTGCAAAGTGGGGGTAAGTACTACTGTATCAGATTGGTAGCATTTTATACCCACTCTGTGCCCATTCTCAGAGTGTTAATGACTACACAAGGTGCAAGGCAATGGAGAATCAGAGCCCTGTTGCTTTGTTATCTAGTCAAGATGTGTGCACTCATCTGAACTGCTTAGAATACATGGTGAAAGAGAAACTCCTAAAGAAACATTTAGATTTTGCAAATGAGATTTCAGTGCTTTCCTAAGATAAGATGAATGATCCTCTAATGTGTCACCGGGTGTTATGTTTCATTTAATTGTACCAAGGATAGGTTATTTTCATTTCAACTACCTCTCAGGCTTCAGCAAGGCATTTTGTCAGCCTTGTATATTCAAAGCATGGTGAATGGGTTTTCAGAGTGCAGCTATTTAATTTACAAGGTCCCACATTACACACGAAATACGATCAGAGTAAAAGTATGTGAAATTGTAAACTTCTGACAATGTTACCATTAATCAAAGAATGACCCTTTGTAATTTTTTCTTAGCTCTTGTATGTTCAGTCCATCATTGTTGCCTCCTAATGAACACTAAGGAGTGGCATTTTATTCAATGTTATATCTGTACTCTTCCCCTCATAATACACCTTTAGGAAGCCATTAATCTGGTTTTCTTTAATATTGTACAACCTAAATCATGTAGATTCAGTGCAGCAACTCAGTATAGCTAGTAAAAAAAACCCAGTCCTCTGACTGAACACTGCAAATGCAATACTGCTTCATGTGTATTTCACTGGTATCATCATGTAAACCTTTTCCCTTTGTAATCAGGATTGTATCAGAAACCTTTTCTTTTGTTTTTCATTACGGCTTTTCCTAATCATTTAAGCTTTTTAGTATTCAGAGCTCTAATTTAATGTTTAGTTCATGCCAGATAAAAGGAAATGGATTTCAGATTCTTTCTCAGATGCCAATCTAATTAAACACCTACTGCAGAAAAATAAAGTGACATATGTAACAGAGCATAGAGGTGTTTATGTAGTTTACGTAGTAGTTTTCAGGTGTATAATGATGATTAAAGTAGTGGATTGTTTGTTTATTTACTCATTATAAAGCAACTGAGCTTGGTGCTATGCAAAGCAAAGACAGACTTTCAGTTTAAATTACTCTTATGGGAGTTAAGTATCATTCAGTAATGAGAGATGAGAAAAAGAGCAGCTAAAACAATCCAGCTGAAAATTAAACAATTCAATTACCTAGTACAGTAGCTGGGGCAAGCCCAATGTTAATATGCACAAAATGAGAAGGTGACTTTCTCTGGATTTGTTCTGTATAATCAGCTGCTCTTGCACTTTGCCACTTCTGGAACTAAGCCCCTCTTCCCTTCCCCCCGCCCCCCCCCCCAGAGCTTAGCCCTTGAGGCGAGGTCCTTTGGTTTTGGTGGCAAGATGGAACATACAGGATATAGTGCATTTTTATTATAATAAAAAAAAACAATCAGTATATATAATATAATAAAAACAGCTAGTTCCCCTTAGCAGTGGGAACAAGGATACACTGCAAGTCTGAAAGCATCAGTATTAATTTACTTGCAGAATTCCAGAAGATTCTGAGTAATAAGATAACTTCCTCCAGAGTCAAACTCCATCTTCATTTTTGAGCCATCCCTTTGCCAGAACCAAAGTGAAGCCTCTGTAAAGCTTAATTTAAGATCCTTTTAAAATTACATTATAGAGATTAATACCTGTCCTGCATCATCTTTTCTTTTAACTGGATAACTAAAGATCATCTCTTGTCTTTTCACCATATTCCACCTTTCTTCTTTATGTATTATACGGTATAGCATCTTCATAGTATATTAGCTCAGAGATGATGTGTGGATACTGAGACATTTGAATAAATATGTGAGTGGGAGAAATCTTTCTTGACTATGGGCCAATTCATAGAATCTTTGGATGTTGAGTACAATCAGTTGTGTGCAGTGGAGTTCCACTGGAATTAGGGAGGAGACTCAGGTCATCAAATGGCACTGCTAATGCTCTGGTAGCAGCTGTGTGCAGGTTGGGATTGGCTGGTGGACCCAGATTTGCAGGTTGGGGTTGGCTGGTGGACCTGGATGTGCAGGTTGGGGTTGGCTGTGGATTCGCATAGTTGCAGACCCACTCACTATATCTGTCCCAGTTTTTCCTAACCACACGGCTATGGGGTTCTTTCTCAGTGTCTCCTGTTGAAGCTGTTCCTCTTTATATACTACTGTCATTGGGACAGAGAATGAACACATTCTATAGCGCGGTGGTTAGGGCAGTCACCTGGGATGTGGGAGATCCAACTTCAGGTACCTGCTTCTAGTGACTATTTAATTAGTTCTATACTGTGGAACAGCTTCAACAAGAGAGACTGAGAGAAATCTGTTCCAGAATATCCCATAGTCCAGTGGCTGGACCACTCTCCTGGGAGGTTGGAGACCCAAGTTAGAATTGCTGCTCCACATTAAGCAGAGGGGACGGGAAGTGAATGGGGGTCTCTCACATCCTAGATGAGTGCTCTAACCACTGGGCTAATAGTTATAAGGTGGGCACCACTTTCTCCTCTGGCCATTTTGGGAATCTAGCCTGAAAATTTTTTTTGACTGAAACTACATAGTGAGGTATGTCAAATTCACAAACAGTTTCGGGTTGACTGAAACTGCATTTTTCAGTAAATAAATTATTTGTCTGAAAAAAATGTGACCAGTTCTAATTCTGATGTCATATACCAAACTTCTTCATAGGAGCCTCATGGAGTCATTCACCAGTACTTTGTGTTGCAAGCATCTCAACAGTTTGTTCAAGCACGAGTCCACTTCTGATGTCTGAAAAAGAACTCTCATCACACGCTGTTCCCCTGGCACTGCCTTAGGTCTTCACATCAATCAAGTTGAAGATAGTATATCATCAACTGCCACCACTTTAAAAACAAAAACATAAATATTGTTTGGAAAGAGAAAAAATCTCTATCACATTTTCTACAGTGCTGCAAACTGGAAGTGGAGCCTTCCAAAAAGTATACCTAACCGGTAGGAAGGGTCCTTTATTCCATCACTACCCTCAGGCCAGGCCTACATTGCAAACTTACATCAGTATAACTACATCGCTCAGGGTTGTGAAAAATCCACATCACTGAGTGATGCAATTATACCGATTTAACTCCTGGTGTAGACAGTGCTATATCTGTGGGGTGGCTTTTACTGGTGACATAGCTACCGCCTCTTGCAGAGATAGATTAACTATGATGACGGAAGAAACTCTCATGTAAGGGTAGTATCGTCTTCACTGAAGTGCTACAATGGTACAGCAACACTTGTGTAGCTGCAGTGTTTTAAGTGTAGATCTGCCCTAAGAGATTGTAAGGAGTACAATACCTGAAATCAGATAATAGAATTTATTTTGCAGTTGCTAACATATATATGTTTTGGAAAATTAGATGGAATGAATGTGAAATGTAAAGCAATTCTGTGTGAGTTTAATACACTGAAGAAGTTGTTCAAAGGTAGCCTGGCCAAGAAAAAGAGAAACACATCTAAAACTGTGAAAGTCTAGAAGATATACTGCATCCCGCAAAGTAGAGTAAATACTTTGTAGAGTAACACAGGCATCACTGATGGCAATATTTGGCCATTACCATTTACCAACAGATTGTAAGTAGGCTTTGAAGATTTTTATTAGTAAATGTTGACTTTACCTACACACACAAACTGATGAAAAAATATTTCCATTGATAATAAAAAAAATTTACAGTAAGGCAAAGTAAGAAAAATACTACTAGAGAACTTATTATTGTTTTATTCAAGGATATTTACGCTGTATATTTTGACATATGTTTACCGATTTGTGTTTTAATGGTTATCAAACTTTAACTTTTTGAATAACAGCATCTTCTGTCATTAAATAATTGTTGTGTGTCCCCAATTGCTGATCTCCCCCTAATTTCTTGCAATTGTGAATATTTACATTGATAAAAACCAAAAAAGATTAAAAATAAACGTTGATATTATCTGTTGAATTTATAAAAAAAAAGAAAATTGCATTTTGCCAAACCTATTTGTAAGAGGTAAATACATCGTTGCAAGATTCTTTTTGCCCACTTGTCCTGAGCAGGTGTTTTCAAAAAAATGTCAGCTGAGTAGATGTCATTAACTTTTTCAGTATTTTTATTCATTGTAGTCAATTTTTTTTTCATTTTCAATGTAGTCAAAATTTTGGGTCAGCTTCAGTTAAATAAAAAAGGGGGGGAGCTAATTAATTAATTAAAAAATAGATCATACCATCAGTATAGCAGCCTCTGTTTTAATGATTGTAGTGTTACATTCACAATAATTCATGTTCTTCGACATTTCCATTTGTTAATATGCCGCATATGTATATAAAAACCAGTACACGATTACACTGTGAAAGTTTGCAGAGGTAAACCGGAGGTTGTGCCACATGGGTAGGGGCCAGTTTAAATTATTGGCTCCTGAGGAGGTTTGGGAGGCAGTTTGGGATTGAGAGATAAGCACATAATCCATCTGTTCCTGCTAAAATGATCCACAGTAAAATAATTAACAACATGGACATTTATATTGTTGTTGTGAAGAATATGGAAATTATCTGCATTAATTTTATGAATTATAAATATAAATATATATATATATATATTTAGAGGTTATTGTGTTGCTGGGTAATGGGTAACTAAAAGTTAAATCAGCCTTAGTTAACTTGGATCTGCAGGATCCAAAAGTTAATGGCTATAGACAGCTCCAGTGGCCAGTACTCAGACAATGGAGTTGATAATTCTTTGGAGGCTTACCTCCACTAATGTGGAATCAGGGGCTGGCTGGCCCCATGATGGGGGTGAGTTTCCAATCTTGAAGTTTCCAGGGTTTCAAGGTGAGAACCTTCAAAGAGCTTGAAAGCAGTTAAAAAGCTGATCCTCTGGTGAGTCAGTCAGTCAGAGACAGAGGGCTTACAGAGAGAAACAGAGTAAGGGCACGGCTACGCTAGAATTTACAGGAGTGGATGCAGCTGCACTGCTGTAAGCTCTCTAATGTAGCCACTCTAAGCTGATGGAAGAGAACTCTCCCATCAGCTTAACTACTTCCAACCTTCCCTCTCCCCCCAAAGCAGCAGAAGTATGTCAGGGGGAGAAATTCTGCTGCCAACATAGCACTGTCTACACTGGCATTTATGATGGTGT
This sequence comes from Dermochelys coriacea, assembly GCF_009764565.3. NCBI lineage: Eukaryota > Metazoa > Chordata > Testudines > Dermochelyidae > Dermochelys > Dermochelys coriacea. The sequence goes on from NC_050070.1 coordinate 54,312,173, forward strand.
AACTTATGTTGATCAGGAGGGTGATTTATTCACACCTCAGAGCGACATAAATTATGTCAAGATAAACTGAAGTGTAGACATAGCTTAATTTAGTTCCCACAAAAGTGGGGGATACGAAGGCTAAATCAGGCCTACCTACTTGCATGAGGCAAATGCTAAATATAAGTAAGAAAACATGCATCTATTCTTGTTATTTTAACTCCTTTCTCTCTGCTTCTGATATTCCTATGAATAATTAAAGCATAATATGTCACTGTGTTTACCAGCTGGTCACAGCTCTTGGAGAGAAGTCAACAGAAGGGGGCCAAACCCAGCTGGACCTGTTGAGGAAACACGGTAAACAGAGGGTACTATAAAGTGGTGACCAAGAAAAAGTGGGGTGAATTTCATGATTCCACTCTGGGCCAAGACATCATTGATTTGGTTCACATTTGATTCAATTTTCATTAACTTTGTAAAATGAACAAATTGTGGATTCCACAGCAGCAGAATAAGAGAATTGATGGGTCCCTGATTTTGAAAAAAGTCAGCAGACCAGATTTTGTGTTTGGACTGTTAAATTTTTGTGTAAGTTTTGCAAAGTTGTGTTAGTGCCTGGACCAATGGTATATTGTTAGCACTCTGTACCAGAGAAGAGAACAGAGTTCAGTTTTCAGATCTTGCCTATTTTATCTCTTGAATATATTTCAGGATGTGTGGAATGGGTTGAATCACAGAAACTCCCTGGGTGTTGCCACCTGATGTGCCAAGACTACTTCTGCTCCTGCTTTCCGACCCTGTCAGCTTAGGACTTCAGCACCGTGCCTGGTTTGAGCCAGACCCACTAGCCTCTTGCAAACCCAGACCCAGGTCTGAACCACATCCCCTAACAGCTGTAGGCTTAACTGAAAGCAATTTAAGAAGTGTGCCTGTCTTTAACACTCAGATGCCCAACTCCCAATGGGGTCCAAACCCCAAGTAAATCTGTTTTACCCCATATAAAGCTTATACAGGGTAAACTCATAAATTGTTTGCCCTCTATAACACTGATAGAGAGAGATGCACAGCTGTTTTGCCCCCCCCCAAGTATTAATATATACTCTGGGTTAATTAATAAGTAAAAAGTGATTTTATTAAATACTGAAAGTAGGATTTAAGTGGTTCCAAGTAGTAACAGACAGAAAAAAGTGAATTACCAAGCAAAATAAAATAAAACCTGCGAGTCTAAGTCTAGTACAGTAATAAAACTGAATATAGATAAAAGCTCACTCTTAGGGATGTTTCAATAAGTTTCTTTCACAGACCAGATGCCTTCCTAGTCTGGGCACAATCCTTTCCACTGCTACAGCCCTTGTTCCAGCTTAGGTGGTAGCTAGGGGATTTCTCATGATTGCTGCCTCCCTTTGTTCTGTTCCACTCACTTATATATCTTTTGCATAAGGCAGGAATCCTTTGTCCCTCTGGGTTCCCACTCTCCTTCTCAATGGAAAAGCAGCAGGTTAAAGATGGATTCCATTTCAGGTGACATGATAACATGTCACTGTAAGACTTCCAGTACCCAGTTGCCAGCACACAGGCATACAGGAAGACTTACAAGTAAAACAAAAAGAAAAGGAGTACTTGTGGCACCTTAGAGACTAACAAATTTATTTGAGCATAAGCTTTCGTGAGCTACAGCTCACTTCGTCGGATGCTGTAGCTCAGGAAAGCTTATACTCCAATAAATTTGTTAGTCTCTAAGGTGCCACAAGTACTGCTTTTCTTTTTGCGAATACAGACTAACATGGCTGCTACTCTGAAACAAGTAAAACAAAGCCTCTACGGTCAATTGTCCTACTTAATGGGAGCCATCAAGATTCCAAACCACCATTAATGGCCCACACTTTGCATAATTACAATATGCCCTCAGAGTTATATTTCATATTTCTAGTTTCAGGTACAAGAATGATACATTCATACAAATAGGATGACCACATTCAGTAGATTATACGCTTTGTAATGATATCTTACAAGAGACCTTTTGCATGAAGCATGTTCCAGTTACATTATAGTCACACTCATGAGCATATTTTTATAAAATCATATAGAATGTGTCACAATGTGCTATTCTGTTACATGATTCCCTTGCAATGATACTTGCAATAGTAATGTCATAGTCTATGAAATTTTCAGTAAACTAGGAAGAACCAATAATATTGCACTCTGGTGAAAGAAGGGAAATTTGATTTAAAATAATTGGGACTTTTTCTCAGTTACATTAAGGTTTCTTTATGCACCTCTGGAAGAATTAAGAAATGTAAAGGAAGTAGATATTACCTCCCAATAATACCCTCTGTGCAGGAGATCTCCCTGGCTGCTACAGATTTACCATAAGGGCTTCATGCTGGCTCTTCTCCCAGCCATCAGAGCAGGGAGAGGGTGCTTGTCCAAGCATACCGCACATAGGTTATTCTTTGCTTCCCACGGTTCACAGAGGGCTATGGGAAACAAAGCATAAATTAGAGCAGTGTTTTGACTGCTCTTAACATACACTGGGGTTCAAACAAATTCCTTGCTGCCCCAAAATACCCCAAGTAAGGGAATGGAGTAATGAGAATCAGGTCCATTATCTCTATGTTAAATACTTCAAAAGCCTGTTTAATTGAGGCATTCAGCAAAGAAAACTGGGTTCAACTCAACTTTTATTTCTGCTTTGAAGTCACGTTTAAGGGTTTCTAAACCATCCAAAAGGAGTGAATATTCTAACTTCCATTTTCCAGACGATGTGTGACTCAGAAGTATACAACCTGAAGAGAAGAAAAGGAGTACTTGTGGCACCTTAGAGACTAACAAATTTATTTGAGCATAAGCTTTCGTGAGCTACAGCTCACTTCATCGGATGCTCACGAAAGCTTATGCTCTAATAAATTTGTTAGTCTCTAAGGTGCCACAAGTACTCTTTTTCTTTTTTGTGAATACAGACTAACACGGCTGCTACTCTGAAACCTGAAGAGAAAGAGAGAGAGTGAACTGTGAAGTTTTTTGGATTAAGTTAGAGTGAACCTCATTCAAGTTATTACCATTTTAGTAATTCTTATAATTTTGTTACACTGTTTCTGTGAGCATCACTGAGTTAACAGATGGAAAGGGGGCTTTATAGGAGCAATGAGGCCTTTCAAACAGTTCTAGCATAGGATATATAAATGCCACTAGCATTTAAGGACTAAATTCACAAGGGGATTTATACACTTACCTGCCCCTTTAGGCACCTAAATCTAAAATTATATCATCAAAACAATTGCTCAGCTGCTACTTAACCCTGTAGATGCTTAAAATGCCTAAGTTTATGCTAATAAAGTCCCCTAGACACCTAAAAATCTGTCCGTGAGCATGTGGACAGCTGCCTAAATCCTAATGCCTGGCTGCCTACCTCATGCCTAAGCCCCAGTATGATCCTTAAACTGAGCAGTCTGCAGAGCCCAGTATAGTTGGCCATTTTAGAACACATGTACTAGATTAGGCCCAGCACAAAACACAGTTGGAGGAAGAGGTAACAGTGGTGCCCACTTTATAATCTTTAGCCCAAAGACTGGAGCACTCACTCAGGATGTGGAAGACCCATATCTCCCATTTCTCAGTAAAGTACCCTAGTCACTGGGCTATGGGATTTTGAAGGTGGGTTTCTCACCTGCTGAAGCTATTCCACTCTGTATAAATAATTAAAGAATCATCGGGCAAAAGAAAAAGTGAGAGTGACTCTGTTCAACAGTGGATATGGCACTCACCATGGAGGCAGGCGACCTGGGTTAAAATCTCTAGTCCAAATCAGGAAGACAGGGTCTCCCACATCCTCTAACTATTGGCTAAAGATGATAAGAAGTGCACCTGCTCCTCAGCTTTTTTGTGAGAAAGGGCTAAGCCTATAACCCCCAAAGAGGGTTCACAGCGTAAAATCCTCAGCAGAAGTAGGCACCTATGCCTCTTTTAGGAGCAGGGCTTAGCACACACTGTCAAGCTGCCTGGAGTGGCTCAAAGGCATGGATACCAACTAAGAAGCAGGGTACGCATCCCAAATTGGTTGCAGATACAGACTAACATGGCTGCTACACTGAAACCTGTCAAATTGGTTGTGAGTTCTATACATAGATTTCACCAACAAAGCAACAGGTGTGTGTCACATTGTCTGGACTAGGGCATGAACTCTTTAGACTAGGGGTGGGCAAACTTTTTAGCCTGAGGGCCACATCGGGTTTCTGAAATTGTATGGAAGGCTGGTTAAGGGAGGCTGTGCCCCCTCAAACATCCAGGTGTGGCCCGGCCCCCAACCCCTATCTGACCACCCCTGCTTCTCGCCCCCTGATGGCCCCCCCGGGACTCCTGCCCCATCCACCCCTCCCTGTCCCCTGACCGCCCCCGGACCCTCCCGCTCCTGACTGCCCCTGCTGCCCCATCCTATCCCCCCTCTCCTTCCTAACTGCCCCCCCGGGATCCCTGCCCCCATTCAACCCCCCTGTTTCCTGCCCTCTGAGCGCCCCGACCCCTTGCAGCCCCACCTCCCAAGCATTGCACTGGCAACGCAGTGAGCTGAGGCTGTGGGGGGAGGAGGAACAGCAGGGGAGGGGCTGGGGGCTAGCCAGGAGCTCAGGGGACTGGCAGGAGGGTCCCGTGGACCGGATGTGACCCGCGAGCCATAGTTTTCCCACCTCTGCCTTAGACACTACAACGCACTTAACATGGAGCCACCAACAGTCCCCTGGGGTATTCTGGTCTATCTTGCCACACAGGTAAGCTTGCCTTTGGGATAGCTGGTCCCTTACACCAATGACAACAATATTCATGTTACTCCCAAAGGACCAGTCACTTACCCCAGGTCAATTGCACTCTAGATCTTACACCAAAGACAGTGCTTGTAGCCAATCCTGTAATACACTATCTAAAAATTTACTAACTAAGAAAAAGAAATAGGGTTATTTACAAGATTGAGGCAGACGAACATACACATACAAGGTTAGATTTCAAAAGATGGTGGAAACTTCTCTAATAAGCATGCTCTATATGTCGTTTATGGCTAGCCAGGCCAGCACTGCATATCTTTTGCTTATGCTTAGTAATCCTTGCCCCTCGGAGACCAAGGTACAGTTTCTTCTTGTCAGGGATGTTGATTCCCTTCCCCCAGAGTTCAAGCTGATGGGATGAGTCCACATGCACATCTCCTCTTCATAGGTGTGGTGGGCAGTAATTAACAAAGTCTTTGTTCTTTGCTATTTCACAATGGCTCATCTGGTTTCAATGGGTTTTCTTGATGGGCAGTACCTAACAACTTCTCTAGCAAGACAGAATTTTACATTACTTAATGCTTCTTTCCTGTTTGGTGAGTTCACAGGTACAGAGGTTTGCAATACAAACATTCAGTATAATCTTATAACATGGGGCACAGATATAATAAGTGAGATAATACATGCAGTAACATATACGAATTTCATAAAGTCTAAACACTAAACACATTTTTACAAATCTAATAATTATTTTAACAATACTTTCACACAGGTGAGCCAACCTGGTTTCCAGCTATGCATTTGTCAGTGTTCAGTTGAGACCTAGGGGCCTTGGCATGAGCTGGCACCTGGTCTGCCAATGTCACACATATCTCTCTCCTTAACATCTGCTCTTGGCTAGCATAGGCAGCTCCCTGATCAGTGTGCTGGATTTTGTAGGTGCATAACTCTCCCCACACCTGTATGGCACATAACTCAGGGATGTGGATTCTATTAGGGGGCAGAGCACTTCAAGTTACAAATTGCATTTGAGGATCAAGCCTAAATGTTTTCACCTGGTCAAATATAGGGAAATTTTGCTTTGTATCACACCTCTTTAAAATTCAAGTACATCAGACTACATCCACATGGCTGAATAGTTCACACATTTATGCATTGCACTAGAGCGTGTAAAAACTTAAAGAACACAGAATTTACAGGAAAGAAGCATCAAGTCAATCCCTCTCTGTCTCACGAATTTTTTAAGCTTTTTTGAACCTCTTGAAAAGTTCACAAGCCTTTGAACCAGGCTTTCACAGCTCTACTTCCCTGCGGTGTAGAGCATGTCAAAATGCATTGAACTGCTGACTGCAGCTGGCTTGATAAACTGAGATATTTGTTTCTTTGAATTTTATGCATTTGACCAGTTTTGCATTTTTAATGAAATGCCTATGGCTCAACACAGCAGAAAACAATGAAGAGGCTCTGATTCTCCTGTCTCTTACACCAGTTTTATAGCAGTGTGACTCCACTTATGTCAGTGAAATTAATCCTGATTTACAATGGTGTAAGTGAGATCAGAATCAGGACAGTCTTTTATAATAAAAGAATTTATTTTATTTAAAAAAAATCTCTTCCATGGTATTTACTCAAATGCATTAAATACATAGCTAAACACACTAAGCTAATAGCACATCGTATTGTTCCACGCTCTGGTTCAATTTTCTCAGTCTGATTAGCTAGCAATTTGAACAATTATACCTAAATGGATCCAATGCTGATTTCACTGCTTATTTTATTATAGCACTAAAACAGGTACAGTGCTATCGCAATGCTTGTTTACAATATTACTCATAAACAATTTTTTACACACTCTATTTCAATTTCCCAGCTTGATTAGCTACCAATCTGTACTAAAACACTCAAGCTAAAAGGAAAGGCTAATTGCTCGGAGTTTTTTAGCTCGTTTGCATGCAACGGGATTTATTGGTGCTAATGAATTTCCAAAACTGTATGACTTCTCTCTTACTCTCTTTCTACCTCTCTGATAATTCTCTCTGCTAATTAAAAATGCACAGAGTTTCATAATGAGGAGGAGCTTTAGATCCTGAAAACAGATCCACATGAGAGGAACTGTATGTCCCCACTGAAGTAATGTAGGACTCCATTAGCCTGGATCAATTTGCATGACCAGGGAGTTAAAAGGTACAGGTGTATCCTCTACAGGCTCCAGTGTGAACATGGTCTTTTCAGTAAAATAGCTTTATTTTTTGTGCCAATCACACGTTACTGATTCAATGATAGGCTGAAATCATTTCAGAATGTTCAAAATAAAAGGGTATGGAAAGATGACTTCTTGAGGTCAGGTTTCAGAGTAGCAGCCGTGTTAGTCTGTATTCGCAAAAAGAAAAGGAGTACTTGTGGCACCTTAGAGACTAACAAATTTATTAGAGCATAAGCTTTCGTGAGCTACAGCTCACTTCATCGGATGCATTTGGTGGAAAAAACAGAGGAGAGATTTTTCCTCTGTTTTTTCCACCAAATGCATCCGATGAAGTGAGCTGTAGCTCACAAAAGCTTATGCTCTAATAAATTTGTTAGTCTCTAAGGTGCCACAAGTACTCCTTTTCTTTTTTCTTGAGGTCAGATGCATTTCCTAAGACTGGCACCAATATATAATGTGTCATTAAATTGCTCTCGTTACTTACTTCACAGTAGTCATGGCTCCATTTTATAATAAAGCTGAAAAATTGTAAATGCTATAAGGAATGGCTAATTATAGATGTAATGATAAAATATAATATTTCAGAAAATATGCTATCTCCTGTGTTATGTAGGATGTCAGACTACATGATTTAATGATCAGATTAATGGCCTCTCCTGGCCTTAAACTCTATGAATCTACAATGAAATGTAACAGGAACCTAAAGGTCTTGTGTGAGATATAGTGGGGAGTGTTTTTAGTTAACACATAAGAAAGTAATGGAAGCTGATGCTCCTTTGTAAGCCATTTGTTACTAGTTCAATAAAGCAGAGGTAACTTGATTTTTATTCAACATAGAGTTGAAGTAAATACTGCATAATAATTATAAGAATTAATAAGAAAAATTAAAAGAAAGAAGGGGACTATAAAAGAAATATTTGACTGCAAAAGGATATAAAAACTGACTTTTCATGCTAGCCATTCAAGGAGTTGGATTTGTTGGAATCTGTGCTTTGTTCACTACAGGAGCTCTATGAAGTTGAATATAGAGTTGGGAAATACAGGTTTGTGGCTTAATTCTTCATGCCATAAGAAGGCAGAACAAATATTTTAATGCTTATTTAAAAGTAAAGACAATGACGCTGATAAATAGTAATGGAGAAGACTGATGGATATTTTATCTCCAAAGAGAACCTGGTTCATGAGAGAGCATGTTTATACCAGACAAACCATAAGCCTGGGGGATACAAAATAAATATTTTTAAAGGTTCTGCATGTATTAGCTGACAACTGTGAGATGGGAAAGGGAAAGTAGGAACATGTCAAGAACTGGGATCTCAGAACAAGAACTTTCCTAGAAATTACAATTAGCATTTTGCAGGCCACATGGCCAAAAGCTGCAAGTTGGATAAGATATCCTTTTCAAGAACAGGTCCTTTCAGAGTTGTATATCACACACCGGAAGTGAGAGAAGTTAGACCATGTGGAAGGGATGATATCATTCTTTCATGCATCAGTTGTCCAGATTATTTAGTGAGTCATGACTCAGTGTGTAAACTGGTGGGCTATCTCACCAGCACAGGAAAGGATCAGTGGCGTGCCTGAGTCTGTTTCAGGCCCTTGCCTCAGAGCACAATATATTATTGAAACACAAAAACTCATGAAGCAACATAAGACAAAGGATTCTCCTGTGTAAAGCAGACTGCAGTCCCCAAAGCCTTTCCCCTTGCTTCCCTCGTTAATCTCCTGCTGCATCAAACAGGCTGCCCATAGTCACTTCCTAGTTGTTCACACAGTTGTATTGAAATTTGATTTAAAGTTGCTGCAAAAACTGATGCTATTACTATATCCAAATTAATGCATCAAAATCTACATAATCTTCCTAGTTTAAACCCTCTTTGAGTCTATCTTAGACAGTCCAAAGGAGAACATTAATTATAAAGGGTAGTATCTAACTAAAACTAAAGATAAATGTATCAGTTCTCAAATTACCAAGTTTTGTTGATTTGGTATCTAGGCAGATATATACCAACCTGTCAGAAACGTTACATACTTTGATGAAATTCGTGAAAGAACCTCGCATTTCAGTACAACAAGCTCCCACCCATTCAACAAAGTGAAACGCCTCTTATCTAATATATTCATAACTACCTTCTGTGATCCCTTCTAGGCTAACAGGTAACCTTTGGAAGTGCATGTTCCTGTATCTGTGTATTAGGACTAGTATTATTGCACACTCATAATATTCATTTAATCATAGTAGTTATAAGTAGATAATAAATTTTAGATAAAATTTCTCATCCTCTAGGTATGCAGGATCATTCCCGATGAAACATCTTCTAGTGTTTTATGCAGTCTAATTCTAAAAGTGGCAAGCACCGGGCTTCCACACTAGTGGACATGCAGAAATATATTAAGGAAAGGAACTGTAGAGATGTCTTCCAATCCTAGCAGACACTGGGATTTCATAGACTGCATTCATTTGAGTGGTGGTTTTGTATATATATATATATGCAGATAGTGAAGTGGTCTGGGATATTTCAGAATGAAAGGAGCTGTGTGAAATATTATGTCCATGTCCGGATTCTCCAATCACTCAAAAAAGAAAAGGAGTACTTGTGGCACCTTAGAGACTAACAAATTTATTGAGCATAAGCTTTCGTGAGCTACAGCTCACTTCATCGGCTGCTACTCTGAAACCTGTCACTAGGCAGTATATCTTTAGGCTCCTAAATATCTTAAAATATCCTGCCCTAGGTTCTTTAATTTTTTTTATTTTTTTTTACTAGCTGCAAAGCACTTGTTCCACTGGTAAGCAGAAGAGCTTAAATGTGTGCCAGTGTGATGATAAAGACTACTTTGCATGATTGGGTGCAATTTCCAAGAAGAACATGTGTCTAATAAGACCTTGGTATTTGCTGTTTCATGTTTAGACAACCTTTTAATATGACTAATGCAGGAACATTAAAAATAACTGTGGAAACTGACACTTATGGAAGAGCTTTGTCCAAATCACTGTGACACCAAATCAGAGAAAAAACACTGCCAAAAATCTGGAAATCCAGAATGTGTTAAGGATTGGAAAAAGAGACTGGCAGATTCAACACTTTCTGCACTGCTTCCCTAGAGCAAAACTAACCTTTCAGTATGTAGTGTAAAATTAGTTTGTAGAATCAGGGTAGTCATTCCAGCAGAAATGTAGCAAAATGTCTTTATATCTACATGACTTTTAAATATTAGAGATAATTGGGAGAGAAAGAGGCAGGAAGGGGGAAAAAGTCACAGAAATGTTTTCATTTTTTCCCACTTTAAAAAAAATTCTAAATTGTGTTGAAATATCAAGAACCAGCAAATTTTTGTTTATTGGAGACAGACTAGAAAAGAAGTCTATATAATCAGAGTATTATGCACTGTGTCAAGAAACTGAGTGTATCAAGTGAAATCAGCCATGAGAGTAGCAGATGATGTGGCAAATATAGAAGTTTTTGTCCACAGCTGACTATTTTCCCCACCTACAAATATCTTAAAAGGACTTGTTTACTCTGAGGCAAGCTGGACCTAAATTGTGTGGCAGGGTCCCTGGATTCTGCATCCCTTTAGTGCAGAAAATTGGAAATTTGGACACCATTTTACAAACTTGGGGTAGGAAGGGATGTAATTAATGAAGTTCATGTGAAAATGAATTATACAACCAGTAGAGCAGCTGGGCTATTTACTTTCATATTAAATTCAATATTTTTATTCTGTTTCATATTTACAGTCTGATATACTGTAGATTTTATATTGACAGTGCAGAACTGCATCAGAGAAGCTTGTGGGGATGCTGGCAACTGGATAAGAAAGAGTTCTAGGGTTTTTGGAAACCCAGGGAAGCGTGAAAAGCAATTTAGGATTATGGGAAAAGTATATTAAGTTGATGTTCCTGTTAAATTGATCAGCAGTGAAATAGTTAACAATGTTAAAACTCATGGGTGAGATTTTCATAAAGGGGAATTAGGCACTCAACTCCCATGTGCCCAGCTTTCTTTGCTGCTTTTGAAAACCCCACTCTATAAGTTCATCTTTATGCTTCAGGGTTTAACAAACTATTGAAAAGAATGAGGCAGTTCATATCTCCCAAAGGTTGTGTTTCAGGCTGGTTGCATTCTCAAGAAGGCTGTACTCCATTGGTTTACACTTTCAATGTTCTCTTCATAACCAGAAGGAATAGAAGTATCTTTAAAAAAAGAAAAGGAAAGAAAAGTTCAGAGTGGAGTTATTTAGGAATAACTCTTCTAAAAAACCCATGGATAGACATGCTCTTAGATCTTGGAAGCACAATTCTGTGACAACCTCCCCACTCCCTCATCACAGGGCTCCATGAATTCTCCTCTTCCCTTGTGACAGCCAGGGACATGTCTACATACACTGTGCCACAGCGGCATAGCTGTACCAATGCAGCTGCCCCACCTCACCATGTCTGGTGAAGAGGCTCTATTCTGACAGGAGAGAGCACTCTCCCATCGGCATAATAAAACCACCTCTGTGAATGGCAGAAGCTATGTTGGCAGGAGAAGCTCCCACTAACATAGCACTCTGCACATGAGCACTTATTTCGGTGTAACTTATGTCGCTCAGAGGTTTATTTACACTCCTGAGTGACATAAATTATGACAACATAAACTGTAGTGTAGACATAGCCTTAATCACTCCCTCCTCTCTGAGGAGAGGGGACATGTTATTCCTTGACTTTAGCAAAGCTTTTAATACGGTCTCCCACAGTATTCTTGCCAGCAAGTTAAAGAAGTATAGGCTGGATAGATCATTGGGCTCAACAGGTAGTGATCAATGGCTCCATGTCTACTTGGCAGATGGTATCAAGCGGAGTGCCCCAAGGGTCAGTCCTGGGGCTTGTTTTGTTCAATATTTTCATTAATGATCTGGAGGATGGCGTGGATTGTACGCTTAGCAAGTTGGCTGATGACACTAAACTCAGAGGAGTGGTAGATATGCTGCAGGGTAGGGACAGGATACAGAGAGACCTAGACAAATTAGAGGATTGGGACAAAAGAAATCTGATGAGGTTCAACAAGGACAAGTGCAGATTCCTGCACTTAGGATGGAAGAATCCCATGCACTGCTACAGACTAGGGATCGAGTGGCTAGGCAGCAGTTCTGCAGAAAAGGACCTAGGGGTTACAGTGGACAAGAAGCTGGATATGAGTGAACAGTGTGCCCTTGTTGCCAAGAAGGCTGTCATAAACATACAGCTAAGGGTAGCCTAGAATTCCTTCTTACCTGTAAGGGGTTAAGAAGCTCAAATAGCCTGGTTGGCACCTGACCAACAGGACCAATGGGGAAAGAAGATACATTCAAATCTTGGGAAGGGGGAAAGTTTTGTTTGTGCTCTTTGTTTTGTGTGGGGGTTCTCTCTTGGGACTGAGAAGGGTCAGACAGAAATCCATCTTCTCCAACCCATCCAAATCCAAGTCTCCAACATTGCAGCCAGTATAGGTAAGCCAGGCAAGTGGATTAGTTTATATTTTGTTTTTCTTGTGAATTTTCTCTGTGCTAAGAGGGAGGTTTATTCCTGTTTTCTGTAACTTTAAGGTTCTGCCCAGAGGGGAATCCTGTTTTGAATCTGTTTTGAATCTGAATACCCTGTAAAGTATTTTCCATCCTGATTTTACAGAGATGATTTTTACTTTTCTTTTTTTTTTTAAATAAAATCCTTCTTTTAAGAACCTGACTAATTTTTCCATTGTTCCAAGACTCAGGAGTTTGGGTCTTTGATCATTTTGTAACCAACTGGTTAGGATATTATTCTCAAGCCTTCCCAGGAAAGGGGGTGTAAAGGCTTGGGGGGATTGCTGGGGGAAGAGGAACTCCAAGTGGTCCTTTTCCCTGGTTCTTTGTTAAATCACTTGGTGGTGGCAGCGTTACTTAAACCCAAGGTACAAGGGAGAATTTGTGTCTGGGGAGTTTTTAACTTAAGCTGGTAGAAATAAGCTTAGGGGGTCTTTCATGTGGGTCCCCATGTATGTACCCTAGGGTTCAGAGTGGGGAGGAAACCCTGACAAAGGCTAACAGCATTTTGGGCTGTATAAGTAGGAGCATTGCCATCAGATCAAGGGACGTGATCATTCCCCTCTATCTGGCATTGGTGAGGCCTCATGACTTATGAGGAGAGGCTGAGGGAGCTGGGATTGTTTAGTCTGCAGAAGAGAAGAATGAGGGGGGATTTGATAGCTGCTTTCAACTACCTGAAAGGGGGTTTCAAAGAGGATGGCTCTAGACTGTTCTCAATGGTAGCAGATGACAGAACGAGGAGTAATGGTCTCAAGTTGCAATGGGGGAGGTTTAGATTGGATATTAGGAAAAACTTTTTCACTAGGAGAGTGGTGAAACACTGGAATGCGTTACCTAGGGAGGTGGTAGAATCTCCTTCCTTAGAGGTTTTTAAGGTCAGGCTTGACAAAGCCCTAGCTGGGATGATTTAACTGGGACTTGGTCCTGCTTTGAGCAGGGGGTTGGACTAGATGACCTTCTGGGGTCCCTTCCAACCCTGATATTCTATGATTCTATGATTCATCTGGAGTACTGTGTCCAGTTTGGGGCCCTACACTACAAGAAGGATGTGGAAAAATTGGAAAGATTTTCCAGCAGAGGGCAACAAAAATTATTAGGGGGCTGGAGCACATGACTTATGAGGAGAGGCTGAGGGAACTGGAATTATTTAGTCTGCAGAGGAGAAGAATGAGGGGGGATTTGATAGCTGCTTTCAACTACCTGAAAGGGGGTTCCAAAGAGGATGGATCTAGACTGTTCTCAGTGATAGCAGATGACAGAACAAGTAATGATGATCTCAAGTTGCAGTGGGGGAGGTTTCGGTTGGAAATTAGGAAAAACTTTTTTTCACTAGGAGGGTGGTGAAGCACTGGAATGTGTTACCTAGGGAAGTGAACCGTCCTTAGAGGTTGTTAAGATCAGGCTTGCTAAAGCCTTGGCAGGGTTCTATTTAGTTGCTGTTGGTCCTGCTTTGAGCAGGGGGTTGGACTAGATGACCTCCTGAGGTTCCTTCCAACCCTGATGTTCTATGATTCTATGACCCTGCATCAGCAAAGCTGGGATGAACAGCCTCTGTGACTTCTGGACCTCAGTAATAATTTCAGCACAACACACATTCCATAATTATTTCTGAATATCTATCTGCTCTGATGATATATCATCCTCTCTGACTTCCTTTCTCCCTAGATGATTCAAGTACCACAGTCCCTCTGTGTCTGCAACAGCAACTTTACCAGGAGCTGGAGAGCTCAGGGCATACTATCCCCTTTCCTTTGCCCTCACTAGACCACTTTCATTCAGCACTGGAAACATAGGAAGAGCAATGAGAGAAAAATTGTCTTCATTGTCATGAGAGAGGACAACATGGAGTGGAGAGAAGATCAAGGATAAGTGGTTATTTTATCAGGGTTTCAGTATGTTGAAAAAGGTAAATAATTAAATAGACTGTGGTATTTTGGAAAATAGAAATATCCAAAATTTAAAAAAAATGGTTTGGATCCATAACATTGTGCACCTGGCTAGACTATTGAATCATTTGATTTTATTCCTGATGTATTTGTCCTCCTTTGCTTTTTCCACCTATGGTTTGTTACAATAATTTGTGATTTCTTTTCTTTAATTAAACTGTAAACTCTGAGGCCTTGGGGAGTTATCTCAATAGAAATAAATACTAATAGTAGTGTAGTGTTCCCAAACCACAGGCCTTCAGAAATCACTAATCATTATTCCCAAAATAATGAGAGTGGGCTTGAAAAATCACAAGAATTTTAAAAATAACTCTTGGGTCCTTTTATTTGCCTCTGGTGTGTCAACTTTTAGGGTTCACATTTTCCTGATCTTTCGCCACAACCACGTTGACTAAAAACTTACTTTTTATATTTTAAAGAAAGCTGAGATTCTGGTTTATTCATGACTTCAGGAACTGGCAGGGAGAGGTGGGAAAATAAAACATATGAGCACAATGACCAGGGTGATGTCAGGCATGTGTCTTGTTAGTTATGCCTTTTTATTATTTTTATATAAACTATTCCATAACATCCTTCTTCCCAAATATTGTTAAGTGTCTCATTGCTTTTGTTACCCCCACTTGTAACTTTTACCCCAATATTGCTTTAAACAGAAGTTATTGCCCAGGTTATTATATGCTCATTGATTAATGTATTGGTATTTTTTAAAATTGACAACACAATTTCCCCTACTACGCCAAGGTCAACTCCATGGATAGTATACCCCAGTATCACTCTATGGGCTTCTTTAATGCACCTTCCTATCAGCATAAATGAACAGAAGACTCAGTCACATCCGGTGGTCACTGAAGGTGACCCCTCCTCCCTCAGCACTACTGCCACACCAGCAGAACCTAGAAAGTCTATTGCCCACTGGAGGTACTATCCCCACCCCAGGTATCACATTATTGACTTGAACTGGGACCATATAGAACATGGTTGCAAACAAGGTCCTGTGGTGGCACCAAATCTTGTATAAAGTGGGACAAATAAGGTGTCTCAGACAAGGTTATAGTTTGCTGGTTATGATTATGCAGTCTATATGTGTGTATCATTCTTGTAGTTAAAGTTATGAATATTGGCTCTATGCTGTCTGTATTTCAAACTTATGCTATGCTTCTGGGTGACACCCCAGACAAGTTGGTATCAACTCTGCCTAGCCTGCTGGATGGCCCATTAAGGACCATCAGATATACAACTGACCCATTGAGAGAAGGCAGACACACCTTCTGATTCAGCAAGGTATGCAGGGGCATGCCTATAGACAGAACTCTGAGGTTTTTCCATGCCATGTGATGGACAGCTTGTCTTTGAAACAAAGAAAGCAGAGACCACATGGCAAGAAAATATAAAAAGCTGCTGCAGCTCCTCCATCTTGTCTTCAATCCTGCTTCTTATCTTTGGAGGAATTTTGCTACACTGAAGCATTGAACAAATGACCCATTCCAGCTGTGGATGTACTTCAGAGACTTGATTTTCTATCACTGCTGCAAGCCTGAACCAAGAACTTTGCCATTACTGTCTGTAATTGATTCCATTTAACCGATTCTAGCTCTCATCTATATCTTTTTCCTTTTATGAATAAACCTTTAGATTTTAGATTCTAAAGGATTGACAACAGTGTGATTTGTGAGTAAGATCTGATTTGTATATTGACCTGGGTCTGGGGCTTGGTCCTTTGGGATCAAGAGAACCTTTTTAGTTTTACTGAGCTATTAGTTTACATAACCATTTGTCCCCATAACAAGTGGCACTGGTGGTGATACTGGGAAACTGGAGTGTCTAAGGGAATTGCTTGTGTGACTTGTGGTTAGCCAATGGGGTAAAACCAAAGTCCTATCTGTCTGTCTGGTTTGGTTTGCCTTAGAGGTGTAAAAACTCAGCCTTGGGCTGTAACTGCCCTGTTTTAAGCAATTTGTCCTGAATTGGCACTCTCATTTGGGTCCTGCCAGAACCAGCATCATTACACCAGGAGTTGAACTAGAGGAGTTGTCTGCTTACATGGCTTCCTCCAGATTGTATGTGTTTGGAGGGAGTGTAGGAGGTAACTTGATCACTGCCTCAGTCTGGACTTCAGGGAGTGTGTATGAGTGGATGAAGCCCAACAGGGCTAGCTCTATGTCTTCCACTTGCTGTTCCTGAAAGGTAGCCGTGGGGAGCCAGACCACTAGGACTGAGCAAAATATTTTTATTAAATAAATATATTATTTCACATAAGGGGATAGGTATAGACACAGAAAATGGTTTGCTGAAAGAAAAGTACTGTGAATGTACAGTTCCTATACAACTTGTAGTTTACACTATTTTTAGAGAGTACACAGAGGAAAGTAGTGGAAAGTCTTAACATTAATTACCATATAAGGGGGAAGATAGTCCTTAAAACACAGGATGGAAGCTCAGTCTGGGATCACTACCTGATCAAGCCCCAATATTATCCTCCTTCCACCAACCCCAACCAGTAGCTGGATCCTCCATCCTCCATCCTCCATCCTCCAGTTATTGCATGACCCTCCATGTAAGAAACTGGAGCTCATGGGTACTGAGTTAGGAAGGAATCCTTTAGCAAGATGGGTAGGGAACAATGTGCAAGAGAGCATTTTTATGAACAGGATCCTAATATACATGGCAGCACTACATGTTTGTGTGTATGTATATATATACCTTTTAAACTGAAGAATCCAGGACTCATCAATTCAGTGCAAACATATCCTAGTCCTAAGAATGAAAAAAAGGGCCATGAAAAACATATCTGAAGACAGGTCCACAAAACACTTTCACAAAAGGATAGGGTTTGTACATATAGGTCCCAGTCCAATTGTACATAATGGTCCCAATCCAATTTTTCATTCAATAAGTGAGTGAGTGATTGTCTTGCAGTATAGACTGGAGGAGTTTCAGTTGGGAAGAAATGAAAGAGAGTCTCAGATCAGTAAGCAATATGCAGGCATTCCTGAAGTAATGAATGCTATTATATAGAGTACAAGTGCTGAAAGCCTGTGGCATCATGCACATTCCACTTGTGTGACACTTACAGAATACTTCAGTGATGTAGTGTCTAGAAGATGATTGGACTAAATAGAAATTTCACCAGTAGAAATTTTGAAAAATATTTATCTTATAAATACAATAAATCTCTTAACTGGGAATGATCGATAATAACATTTATAGCCAAAAGAGAATGTAGATGGTAATTCCAGTGCTTCTAACTAAAAGCAAAATATGACTTTGTGGAGTAAAGCAAGACTAGCTCTTAGGTATATTAAGAGACCTGGGTTTGGTTCTCAACTCTGATATTGACTTATGGTGTAAACTTGGGCAAGTCACTTAGGCCAAGATTTTCAAGTGACTAATGGTTGTGGGTGCTTGAGGGGGGGCTTTTGGGTGCCTATTTTTAAATATATAGAAGGAACCTGTATTTCAGAGGATAGTGCTTGGAAGTATCTGGAAATCAAACCACTATAAGATGTCTCAAATTGGGCACCCAAAATCATGAATCATTTGAGAAAATAATAGCTTTCAATAACATCCTCCTCGCTGATGCCCTGCAGCTCTCTCTAATGTTCCCTGCCCCTCTCCCAAGCTCTTGCTTGGTCCACATAGCTGTTCCTTGATCATCTTCAATGCTTGATTGACCTTCACAGCTACTCCCCTTTGCCTTCTCTGACAGTCCTCTAACCCTCTTCTTTTTTGTGATATTCTCTTCTCCTCTGCTCACATTTGTTGCTTTCTCTCCAGTTCTTTCAGGGACTAACATTTCTTCACAGAATCTATCAAAATGGATTTAAAGTTTGGTTTCAAATGAAATGATGTTTAAAAGAAGCTGAAGGATCACTTAAGCTCTGTGCACCAGAGTTTACACATGTATAAAATGGGATATTTTTACTGAATGGAAACCTTAGTAAACACTGAAATGTCTAAAATATCTGTCAGTATATTAAAAAGTAACATATCTAAAGCATTAGAAAACCTGTGCATACAGCTTAACAACTACACCATGCAGTAGAAAATCTACATTTACTAATTGTCAGAAAAATCTCAAATATTTTGAAGCCGTCTCTGTTTTTTCTAATTATCATTATCATTTGTCTTTTCTTTTGAACAGAGAGAACATTTCACACCAGCACTGTAATCTTCTGCAAGCAAGCTAAGGAATCAATATCTTTCTCTTTTTGTCTAGCCTTTCCAACTTCTCCAGACTGTCATGATCATGTTGCTTCCTCATTTGCAGTCTTCAATTATTTATGGGCAAAGGCAGTCCCACAAAATGGTTATTATTGTGGATCAGCTTGGGCCCAGGGTAATGTTAAAAATACCACAGGGGATTGTTTTTATTTTGTCAAGAAAACATAACTAATTGTAGCATTGTTTACTGTGCCAGGTGCCATGTCCAATCAGTATCAAAGAGAATCTTAGGTCCTCTGCTGGAAAGAAGGATTGCTTACACAGTGTATCTTATTGCTGCCAAACTACAAGCTCAGTTTACCTCCCTTCTAAATAACCACTATACCTGTACTTGAAATTTCTTCATGAAAGACACAGACTTTTTTTTTTGGTCTTGACCTACTTTAACACTTAGGGAAATGAATAACTTCTCAATATTCCCTAGAGTTTGTTACTACAACCCAGCTCTTGACAAAGACTTATTGCATCTGTTAAACTTCAGCTGAACTTGCATTGTTTGCTGTACTTCAAATAATTGTTAAAGCTTGTAAGATCAAACAAGATTTTATGCAGAGGCATGGTGTTCTTTTCTTCAAAAAAAAATTGGCAGCACTACATGTTTGTAATGTAGTGTACAAAGAATTATAAAAGTTAACTATGGCTCCTTTTTAGTAATTTTTAAATTTAATTTGTTCCTTTTTCAGTGCTGCAACTTGGCATCACAATGCTGCAGGTCTTATTCTTTGCATTCAAAATTCCCAGTGACTCTCACAGGAGTTCTTAGTGCACAAGGAATGTAAAATTGGGCTCTGTAAGTTACCTCAGATATTTAAACAAAAAAAAATACCATCAGCATATTATAACAGCAAAACACTGCTCCAGGAACATGCTATTTTTAAAATGGAAATTACCTATAATTGACACAACAATAGGTAAGTTGTTAAGTACAAAAGTTTAGTGGAATTTCTGATATCTGAATAATTTAGCAAAAAGAAAAGGAGTACTTGTGGCACCTTAGAGACTAACAAATTTATTAGAGCGTAAGCTTTCGTGAGCTACAGCTCACTTCATCGGATGCATTTCCGATGAAGTGAGCTGTAGCTCATGAAAGCTTATGCTCTAATAAATTTGTTAGTCTCTAAGGTGCCACAAGTACTCCTTTTCTTTTTGCGAATACAGACTAACACGGCTGCTACTCTGAAACCTGAATAATTTAGCTCACCTTAATTTCAGCACCATATGGCTAACTGAAAACCAGCATAAAATGCCCAAATTAGGGCTTGAGGTGCCAGTATAAATGGGGAATCTTGATTAATTGAAAGGACGTTAACAAACAGAGTATATAATAGCAATTGAAGGGGCCTCAGGAGGGTCTGTAAAACAGAAGGAGACAGGGCTTTTTCCTTAGTCTGTACCTCTCACATGATTGCCTGTACTATGGGCTGTGTCTTTTAGGCTATGCCCCACCAAGCCAGAGAAAATCAGATTCTTTCTTCCCTGAGCTCTGCCACTGTAGGCGCTTCTTTCTTGGTCCAGCCTCACAATGCACTTTAGACTCTGCCTCTTCCTTATGTGAGCTCCCAGACTATCCAGCCAAATAGAAGCTGCCATTTTGCTGCTACTGTTAGTCCTGTATCTCAGTCTTCTCTTCAAACATCTGCTGCATTCTCAACTGAGGACTGTAGGTGGATATTTTTCAATGATTTTCCTAGGTTGCTTTTGTTGGGCCTCCACACCTCTCATTGCAAGACAATTTATCTCCCTTTTTAAATAAATACCCTACAGATATTTGTGATCAGTTATTGTCTCCTGCCTTAGAAGTCATTTGGCTAAACTATATGCATATTTAGGATCTGATCCTGAAATCCTTACTCACTATCTCTCTCAACATCTTCACAAGACAATGTGAGAAGAAAGGTATAAGGGAAAGTCCAGAATGTGTTACATTTATCTGAATTAAAAATAAGAAAATAAATGTATTGGATCATATTGTTTTTATTCAAATGGTACAGCAGAATCCAAGGGGAGAAGTGGGGGAAGGGTTAAACAAGAAGAAAATCTTCAGTTTTGGTTTTTCGTTGTTTGTAGCAGGACTGGACTTAGGTGTGATGATTGGTGGGAAGGCAGAGTGCAGTGCTGCGGCTTCGTCTATTAACTAGGAGTCTCCCTGTGTTGAATTAATGTTGATAAAACATATAGACTCAAAGAGTCAAAGATGCTAACTTGACCCTGAAACTGTCCAATACCAAACAGTGTTACATAAGGTCTGGGTTTGGTATACAGGGACTTCGGCCTGCTTAGTACCATGGCAAACACAGCATTAAATATCCTTTTAATATTTTATTAAAGATACAGAAAAAGAAGGAAAAACAGTTAAAGCTTTTCAAACATAAAGTATTAAATAAGGCTTTTATTTTAATGATAACTCTTGTTCCCTTTTCTTTTAGCTGTTGAATGTTTTCATAGGGAAACATTCTTTGTTTGACAGTCTTTTAGATACTATAAAGATGGCAAAAAGAAAAGGAGTACTTGTGGCACCTTAGAGACTTTGCCACAAGTACTCCTTTTCTTTTTGCGAATACAGACTAACACGGCTGCTACTCTGAAACCTATAAAGATGGCAATAACTGTCTTTTCTATGAAAACAGAAGAAGCTGGTTGAAATGGGCTGGAACTCTTGTTATTGCTGTTGCTATTGAAGTCTGATCCCTTTTCCTAGAAGATAAAATAAGACAAACACACAAGAAAGGGGAAAGAAAAGAACAGCAAAGATAGAAAACACAGCTTCTGTCTCTGGCATTGATTCTTATTTACAGTCTCACTGCTGGAGAAATACATAGTCTTATAGGCACTTTGAGACATAGCACATTGTACCAGTATTGGGCTATTTAAGACATTGCTGTTATCTGCCTCTTTCTGGTCACAGGCTTACAACAGGGTTGCAAAATATGCAGTCTTTGTCAACTAAGCCAGACTCTGATTAAACAGAAGCCAATTGGAAAGAAAAGAAATAAGATGGGGAAGGAAAAGGACACATGAGGGTGAAGGGGTGAAATGACAAAGTCTCACATCCCAGGTGGTGGTTAGGATTTAGCCAGAGCCAGTGGAAGTGGTGATGTCACCTGGGTTCCTCTTTTGGCCCAGTCTGGTCAGGATTAGGATGACAAAGGCCCATCAGTGTCATAGTGAATCTTGGGGTCCCAGAAGACAGTGGGAGTGGCTGCCACTATGGTGAAGAGTGCCATTTCCTGTTCACTCCTCTCCCAGCCAGCAGTCATTGTCAGAAGGCTTCCTCTTCTTGATTTTTTCCCCAAAAAGTATTTTCTTATAAGGACCCCAAAAGGGAACAATTGGCTGAATAGCTCGTACCCTCATTATTTTGCCCAAAATATAGGCCTAAATTTTGGTTCGTTGATTTCCAGTTACACATATCTCTTGTTTATCAGGCATAATTTTAACACAGTCCTTGGATTATATCAGCCATCTTTTTTTTTTTTTTTGATCAGTGTAGTCTATCTCCCTTTTGAAACTTTTCCCATCATTGTTTATTGTTACAGGTTATCGTGACATTTTATGAACTTTCAGTCACTTTTCACAGTTGATTTTACAAGTAAGGTAAATTTGTGGGCCCAACTATTACAACACACCCCATCCTGGAAGAGTGAAATGATTGATTCTGGGAAGGAGAGACTCACACGCATGTTGTGCTCCTGTGCAGAATCCCACTGAATTTGTATCCAGTGTTGACAACAAATTAGTGAACATGAAATTAATTTTACTGACCCACAGTAAGGGTGCTAATGCAGGTTAAATGGGAAACAGGGCAGATTTTGAGTGCAATGTTTTGCACACCTGTCTTTGTTGTGTGGTCTGACAATTGGTTATGCCTATCTGTAAGAAGGGTCTGAATTGAACTCTTTCCTGACATCTAGTGACACAATGGGGGAAAAGACTTCAGGAGCAGAGGGTATTTGCATGAACACACCTACTCTGCATAGGTGTTCAGCAGACAGAACTGCTTTACCAAAGTAATCAATTTTGGCTGGTTTTGGGTTACAAATCACTTTGGCATTGAATGCTTGGGTAATGAAATGTTCTTATCCTTATTGCACAAATAACGGGCAGCAGAACTGTGCTTAGCATGCACTGATTGAGGGGGTCATCCTAAACTGAGCCTCACTTACTAAGCAGGGTAAGGATGCCAAATCTCACTGAAGGTGAGAAGGAGTGGAGACAGATGTTCCTAGTTGATGGTATGGGGGTCTGCCCACAGAGTCCTGGCACCATTTGACTCTTCCCTCTCCAGTGTTTAAAGATAGAGCTGACTGGACTCAAATTGAGAGTTCGTGTTTCTGTTCAGTGGATTGCTATAGCTGAAATCATTCATGAGCAGCTCTAAGGGCTGAGCTTTATGACCTAGTATGGGGACAGTGTTGCAGTGACAGACAGCAGAGGCACTGGCATAGTGGTTCCCTGCTACCAGTGAAATAAATAAGAGCAGAAATCACTTAGAACTGGACTAAGAGGGTGAACCTCAGAACATGACCTCCCAAAAGTGGCAGTGATAACAGTGGCAGAGATGAGAGGTGGCAGTGAGTGTCCAGTGGCAGCAGAGATAACAGCACCAATGAGAAGCAGCTGAGGCATTGCTGAGTGACCCCACCCTATTTTCAGGGATTGGAGATGGACCCATGTGAATCCACCTCTGAACTGTGGATTGTCACTAACTAAGAACAACCAACTGTGAGTGGGATGGAGCTCAAAGAAAGGGGAGTGGCATGTTAAAGGGAGATTCATTCATCAGATGTTCACATTAAAAGGTGGAAAACTGAGGCAAAGAACACTATGGAGAGGGTGTTTTCTTGTGCTTCATGCTTTAGAATTGTGGTTGCATTGTTTTCCCAAAGTAACGCTGGGTTCACTTTTCCTTGTAAAGAAAGTTTTCTTGGATATACACAGACTCAGTACTTGTGAGTGAGGAAGTACCCAGGATTGGTGTTTAGTTTTTCCAGATTACTGCGTGGGTTCTTGTCAAGGTTCCTTCCCCACTCTGAACTCTAGGGTATAGATGTGGTGACCTGCATGAAAGACCCCCTAAGCTTATTCTTACCAAATTAGGTTAAAAACTTCCTCAAAGTACAAACTTTGCCTTGTCCTTGAACCCTATGCTGCCACCACCAAGTGTGTTAAACAAAGAACAGGGAAAGAGCCCACTTGGAGACGTCTTCCCCCCAAAATATTTCCCCAAGCACTACACCCCCTTTCCTGGGGAAGTCTTGATAAAAATCCTCACCAATTTGCATAGGTGAACACAGACCCAAACCCTTGGATCTTAAGAAGAATGAAAAAGCAATCAGGTTCTTAAAAGAAGAATTTTAATTAAAGAAAAAGTAAAAGAATCACCTCTGTAAAGAATCACCTCTGTAAAATCAGGGTGGTAAATACCTTACAGGGTAATCAGATTCAAAACATAGAGAATCCCTCTAGGCAAAAACTTAAGTTACAGAAAGACACAAAAACAGGAATATACATTCCATACAGCACAATCTATTTTACCAGCCATTTAACAAAAGAAAATCTAACGCATTTCTAGCTAGATTACTTAAGAACTTAACAGAAGTTCTAAAGAGCATTCCTGACCTGGTCCCAGCAAAATCATCACACAGGCAGACAGAGCCTTTGTCCCCCCCCCCCCCGCCCCCAGCTTTGAAAGTATCTTGTGTCCTCATTGGTCATTTTGGTCAGGTGCCAGCGAGGTTATCTTAGCTTCTTAACCCTTTACAGGTGGGGTTTTATAGTTCTGTATACAGAAAGGTGATTACCCTTTCCTTTATATTTATGACAGTTATCAAAAACAGTTCTGTTTTGTATTGTTACGAGGAACCTCTAGATATTGAATCCGACCTTTGTTGCTGCCGACTGGGTCATGTGCCCCAGTCATGGCTGGGCACATGACTTACAAGAAGAGGCTGAGGGAACTGGGGTTATTTAGTCTGTAGAAGAGAAGAGTAAGGGGAGATTTGATAGCCTTCAACTACCTGAAGGGGGCTTCCAAAGAGGATGGAGCTAGGCTGTTCTCAGTGGTGGCAGATGACAGAATAAGAAGGAAATGTCTCAAGTTGCAGTGAGGGAGGTCTAGGTTGGATATTAGGAAACACTATTTCACTAGGAGGGTGGTGAAGCACTGGAATGGGTTACCTAGGGAGTGGTGGAATCTCCATTCTTAGAGGTGTTTAAAGCCTGGCTTGACAAAGCCTTGGCTGGGATGATTTAGTTGGTCCTGCTTTGAGCAAGGGATTGGACTAGATGACCTCCTGAGGTCTCTACCAACCCTAATATTCTATAATTCTATGATTTTCACCTGGCAGACAAGTTATATTTCAGACCACCATTTGGCTTCATTCCTACAATTGGCTCCATTTAGGCAACTTTCTGTGCCTGTGAAAAACCCCACTGACTGAAATGGTTCTCTATGCACAGATCCATTGATGGGATTAGGGTCTTTGTTTCCTGTAAAGTGGGAGTTATAATCACTGGAAAGCACTGCAAGTGCTTTCAAGATTAAAAATGCTTTAAAAGTACTTCAAAAGTATATACGTATGATTTTTTAAAGGTATACATACGTTGACGAGCTTTGCCAACAGTAACAGCAAGATAACGAAGAGAGAGAGCTTTTGTAACATCACCAAAGCTCAGACTCCTGAGATGATTGTAGAACAGCCTTATTTTCCTCTCTCTCTCTCTCTCTCTCTCTCTCTGTGTTGCATTTTCTCAGACTTTTAAAAATGGACTTTTAAAATATTTCTTTTTTAAAATATATTTTTTTCCTTTTAGCCCCCTTGATTTTTTTTCTGAGCTTTTATTTATTTAAAATTTAGCATGGAAAGTTAAAATGATTGTTTCCTACTAAAAGGGCTCTAAGTTCCGGTGATTAAAACAGCATGCTATGTACTAACCCTTGCAATATGATATCGTGCCTAAGCAAAATTCTGAAATGGGAACAGCTACAACATTTGCAATACTGCAGATTGTTAAAAAATTAGGGCTGTCAATTAATCACAGTTAACTCATGTGATTAACTCAAAAAAATGGCAATTAAAACAATTAATCACGATTAATTGCAGTTTTAATTGCACTGTTAAACAATAGAATACCAACTGAAATGTATTCAGTATTTTTGGATGTTTTTCTACATTTTCAAATATATTTATTTCAATTACAACACAGAATATAAAGTGCACATTGCTAACTTTATATTATTATTTTTATTACAAATATTTGCACTGTAAAATGATAAAAAAGGAAATAGTATTTTTCAGTTCACCTCATACAAGTACTGTAGTGCTATCTTTTTATCATGAAAATGCAACTTACAAATGTAGAATTATGTACAAAAATAACTCCATTCAAAAACAAAACCATGTACAACTTTAGAGTCTACGAGTCCGCTCAGTCCTACTTCTTCTTCAGCCAATCGCTAAGACAAACAAGTTTGTTTACATTTATGGGAGATAATGCTGCCCACTTCTTATTTACAATGTCACCAGAATGTAAGAACAGGTGTTCGAATGGCACTTTTATAGCCAGCATTGCAAGGTATTTACATGCCAGATATGCTAAACATTCATATGCCCCTTCATGCTTCAGCCACCATTCCAGAGGACATGCTTCCAGGCTGATGACACTTGTTATAAAAACATAATGCATTAATTAAATTTTGGACTGAACTCCCTGGGGGAGAATTGTATGTCTCCTGCTTTGTTTTACCCACATTCTGCCATATATTTCATGTAGTCTCGGATGATGACTCAGCACATGTTGTTCATTTTAAGAACACTTTTGCTGCAGATTTGACAAAACGCAAAGAAGGTACCAATGTGAGATTTCTAAAGATAGCTACAGCATTACACTAAACCTTAAACCACAGGTTTAAGAATCTGAAGTGCCTTCCAAAATCTGAGACAGATGAGGTGTGGAGCATGCTTTCAGAAGTCTTAAAAGAGCAACACTCCATTGCAGAAATTACAAACCAAAACCACCAGAAAAGAAAATCAACCTTCTGCTGGTGGCATCTGACTCAGATGATGAAAATGAACATGCATCGGTCCACACTGCTTTGGATTGTTATCGAGCAGAATCTGTCATCAGCCTGGATGCATGTCCTCTGGAATGGTGGATGAAGGATGAGGAGACATGAATCTTTAGTGCACCTGGCATGTAAATATCTTGCGACACCGGCTGCAACAGTGCCTTGTGAATGCCTGTTCTCACTTTCAAGTGACATTTTGAACAAGAAGTAGGCAGCATTATCTCCTATAATGTAAACAAACTTGTTTGTCTGAGCGATTGGTTGAACAAGAAATAGGACTGAGTGGATTTGTAGGCTCTAAAGTTTTACATTGTTTTATTTTTGAATGCAGTTATTTTTTGTACATAAGTCTACATTTGTAAGTTCAACTTTCATGATAAAGAGATTGCACTACAGTAGGTGCATTGATTTGCACTACAGTAAGTGCATTCAATTAGGTGAATTGAAAAATATTATTACTTTTGTTTTTTACAGTGCAAATATTTGTAATAAAAATAAATATAAAGTGAGCACTGTACACTGTGTATTCCGTGTTGTAATTTAAAACAATATATTTGAAAATGTAGAAAACATCCAAAATATTTAAATAAATGGTATTCTATTATTGTTTAGCAGTGCAATTAATCACGCGATTAATCGTGCGATTAATTACGATTAATTTTTTTCATCATTTGACAGCACTATATAAAATATATATTTTTATTGGCCCAAATTCCGTTTGTGAAAGAGACAAGCTTTTGAACAAAACAAAGCTCTTCTTTAGGTTTGGGAAAGGTAGAAGAAGAGCTCTTGTCTCTCTCTCCAAAAGGAGTTGGTCCAATGAAAGATATTGCCTCACCCACCTTGTATCTCAATATCCTGGGACCGACACAGCTACAGTTGTATTGCATACATAAAAAAATTCATGACACCAGCTCAAGAAAGTGGACACAGATCTTCCTCGGGACAATATATGAGATATTTGATCTTCCAACACGTTATTTTTCTCACCACCCATTGCACTCAATTCAATAATATAAACCCATCTGGCTTTTATGGAATCCCACTCAACCTACTGCAAACTCAGAGACTTTAATTTCACATGTTGTCTGAAGGATGATTGCTCCAAGGAGCTTTTGTTGAATATGGCTATTAGTCATCTTTTGGCACTGGGTGTGGTCTCTGCTGCTATATGGTGGCAGTGGAGAGTTCAGCGATAAGGATAGTCAAACTGATGTTAAATCTCAGAGGAAGAAAATATGTAAGACTTACCACAAGAAGCAAAGATGAGAAAAAACGGTGTGGTATCTTTTGTTGTTCTTGGGCTTCCCCTCCTCCCCCTTTTGACAATACCATGCTACTTCCTCATAAAAAAAAAAGTAATAAATCTCATTGCAGTGACTCTGTCAAGCAGGCTGACAGGCTGAACACTTATATATAATGCAGTTTCTGAAAAATAATCCATCTGATGCCAGGTCACATGAATGAGCCATGAGCATTTATCAGCAGTGTCTGAATATTTAGAGTAGAAAAAAACAAGATTTGCCTTAAAAGTTATCGTGCTTTGTGACAAATATATTTATGAAGCTTGTAGACAATCAAATGTTGTAAGTGCTGTACAAACACCTAATTTGATAGACCAAGTACATGAGCCAATATACATTAGAAATAGCTCTCTATTGTTTTGCTGTAGATACAATATCTATCATAGCCTGTAATGAAACTGTGAGAACCCGGTATGTCACTTCCTTTATTCCAGCAGCAATCATAAAATATCTCACGTCAAGTATGTTCAGAGTCCTTTGTGGGTTTCATTTAATTATTTGGCTGAATATAGTCCTGCAGCACAAGTCATGTTCAGTTACCTGGGGTCATTTTGATTCATAGTTGTTCTGCAGATCTGTCATTTATAAATACAAGGGGTCCTTGTATACTCAATCATAAATTGTTCATTATAGCTTCAGTGACTTCACACTTGCTAAAGTCAATAAAATATATGAGATATTGTCTTAGAAAAATGCACAGCTTTCAAAAAATTAAACTTATTTGTATCATCTTCTTAAACATTCAAGTGTGCCCTCCGTTCTTGAATTAAATAGACTTCTGATAGAGGTTTTAGAGAATTTTAAAAGCCATTGTATGAAAAGCTGTGAAAATTCTTACTTCAGATTTGTTTATGCACTAGTTCTCCAGATTTGCCTTTAGCTGAAAAAAACAATGATTCCAAATCATAGTCTACTGAATAATGTTTGGATAGTTCAATTCTAACAACAGACACAAAAGACAGTGAAATTAAGGTCATAAGGATACACTTACAGTTTTATATATTTTTGGAAACCCATTACCCTAAAATACACCATGGACTAGATTTTTAAAATAATGTGTTTTGTTTGCACATATACAAAGATGAAATTTTGAATAGAAGTGTCTGCATAAGCAGGTATGCCAAATTTTTAAATGGGATACATATACAAATCTGTGGGACTTGCCCTGCATTAGCTAGCAAGGAACTAAATGGGAACAGACAATAGCCTAGTATCTTAACTCTCCAGTTGAGGAGTAAAGAACATTGGCAGAGCAAGATCTGGATGATTACTCATGGCTATTATTAAGCTTCATGAGCTCTATGTACAAATAAGATAGAGGGCTAATAGTCTGGTATTTTCCATGATGACTATATTCAAGAAAGAAAGACTCTCAGTTCAAGTATATCAGATGGTTGCTAAGGAGAACAGCGAGGGGAAGAAGAAAGGAATCCTCTTCCTGTGCCTATGGAGTGGCAATAGAGCCTCTCTGTGTAGGTTACTCCAGCCAAATAGTATTTTATATAGCTATAGTGCCTCCCTCAGCATAGGAGGACCCAGAAGGTCTACCTAATAGCAGTTCCTCTGACCCTTCACTCTCCTTTTTTTTCTGCCACTGAAATAGCCTAGCCAACACTACTTGCTTTACAAATAAGAAATAATCTACATCTTAAAACAGAATAACATTTAAATGGAAAAGTGTATGAACAGGCTTATTTATTTGTAGACCAGAAATAAGCCATAGACATGCTTTCTCCAAGGTATCTTAAAACACATACTCCTTCAGACTTTGTACAATCCCCTAAACAGTGTCATTTTTTAAATAAAGCACAACACATTTGTTTTATACTCATCCCTACCTCTGGTTGAAAGCATAAACCTTTCACATGGCTCAGATTGTATTCATGACAGAGTGCTGATAATCGCCTATTCCGTCTCCTCACAGATTTATGTTTAACAACAAATTTTTAAAAGAACGAAAGATAAAAAAAAATCTGTCACATCAACAGGCAGTTTATTGCTTTCATAGACGATAATCATGTTAAAGGACTATGGTCATTCACCATTGTAAATTGCCCACCCAGTAAATAATATTTCAGTTGTTTTTAAGGGGCATTTTAGGGAAACTCATTCCTTCTACAATAGCACTGTTTTGTTCTCTTGATAACAACTGCTTTGTTGCTAAATAAAACAAGTTACACATCATCTTCAAATACCAGGCTTAGTATTACACCAATACATATGTCCAAAGCCTCTGTTTGAATGAGAAATGAGAAATTAAACTCTAGGTTCCTAAGTACCATTTCTGAGCATAATTTTTGTTCCATGACTGAAAAAGTCTTGTCACAGCTCGTTCTGTTGTATTTTATTTGGTTTGTTTTTTTTCTTAATGTGTCTGTCAGAGCAGAGGGAATGTGGGTATAAAATGGAACACATTTTCTGTAATATCTTGTGATTCATAAGAGAGACCTCATCTGTTCCTTATTTTGTGGGGGTGGTCAGTCATAGATAGCTATAATTTTTGCCAGACCATGGCCTACCACAATTTATATACTGAGTTTCTTGCAGTCCAAATTATATTTTTCTACATGTGCAGTTTGCTATTGGCTGCACTGAGTTAACAGCCAGATGTTCAATATGCTCTTGCCAGGTTTTACATAAGGTGATAATGACAACTAGTGAACTGTTGCATAAACTTCAGCACCTACTAAAATAGTATACACGAGCCCTTGCTAAATTCCTGGGAGTTCAGATGGAATTATTTTTAAATGTTGTAAGATGAGTGGACTGAAGAATGCTGTTAGAAATTTCATTATGAGAAAATCAAAATTTCTAACAGCATTCTTCAGTCCACTCAGCTTACAACATTTAAAAATAATTCCATCTGAACTCCCAGGAATTTAGCAAGGGCTCGTGTATACTATCATCATGATTTTCTGGTACAGTGCAAAATCTTTGGTTATTGTGGGCTAGCAGCAGCCTCTGTATTAAGCAACTATTATTTGTTCTTAGCTAAAATTTCAAATGTGGTTGTCTGACAAGAAAATGTGGTTGTCCCATTTTCATGTTGGGGGCTCATTGTCTCATGTAAATTGAAATGAAATATTATTGCTGCTAAATCTCTGAAGACATCTTTCGATTCTAGTTTGGACCATTTTGCCATAGATTATGTGTTTACTATATTGTTTGTAGACTGTCTGACTCTCCCTTACTGTTAAATATTTTGTTTTGTCTGCACATTCACCTGAGTTGAAATGCATCTGCTGCAACAAGTCTGAGAATATGGGTAAAAACTGAGATTAGTTTATTTCAAATGCAATTAAAAATTATAGTACCTAAAGTATCATTGTGGAAAATATCTATCTGGTTTGAACCCTAAATCTAATTATATAGAATAGCACTGATCTAGGGTCTCCGGTTGTGCTGCCTGCTACGAATGTGTTTTGTTCCCCTTGAAGCCAGTGAATAGCCTGATGGGGCTGGAAAGAATCAACATTTGTTCTTTCAATCCAAGGTAATTTATTACTGCCAAACAAACAGGACAGGAGTTAAAATGATATACATAGAGACATTATGTATGCTCTCTTTCTGTTTCTCTCTCTCTTATATGCACACACATGCACACACTCTGGACAGTCCTTATCTACTCCCACAGATGAATGTCCCCACCTCCAGCCTCAGCATAAATAAGCTTTCCACTCAAACTTCAGACTAGCTATGCTTGCCCAGAGCACCAGTGTAAATCAATGCTACTAGGGTCAGACCCTGGCTTCTCAAAGGTGAACCTTTTTCTCCAGCTCCACCACTCAATAATCACATATAAGCATGAGCTCCTCACTCTTGGAGAAATCAGTCCAATTATGCTGCTGTAGCAGGAGGAACTGAACCTCCCTCCAAAGCAAATTTTCACACAAGGAGGTAAAAGTCCAGGAGAACCGCTTGTTTAAGTAATGAAGAGTGTCTGTTGTCATAGATGCCTCAGGAAATGTCTATGTGGCCCAAAAAGGAATAGATAGAAAATTTTCTGATCTTCTCTCTCTCTCTCTCTCTCTCTCTCTCTCAGAAATTCAATGCTTTGGTGATTTCTTCAACTTCCCCTCTGATTATGAGTTACATGGAACCAGTTAGGAAACAGTGTAATGTATGTAGCTACCCTACGTAATTGTTGAGAAGGCTGTTGAGAAAATTGTTGATTTTATGGAGATATTTGGTGAGTGTGCACTACCTTGTTTACATAATGACAGCAAATGCCATGGGTAGAAATGCTGTTTTGTCCCAAAAGACTCTTTGAAATTTTAATATGTTCTTGTCCCACGCTGGGACAATCCCGAGGCCTTTTCAATTTTTTGAAAAAACAAAATGGAGCAAGTGAGAGGAACTGTTTACGTCCCTTGGTGAGAACACACATGTGGTATGTGAGAAACCCTGGTTCAAGTTCCTTTGCCAGTCAATATTTAGTTATTTATAAAAAAGTAAAACTTTAGCTGAAGAGACCACTCCAGAATAGCCAATATCCTGGTGGGCGCTCAGGATACTCCCCTACATGAGTCTCAACAGGATATTGGGGGGGATGTTTTAGGGTCTCTCTCTCTCGGAGCAGAAATTCCATCCTGGACCTGAAGGTTTCATCAAGCCTGGTACGTTCCTGTGAAAAGGTTTGGTTCCAACAATAAACTTTTTTTTTTTTAACAATTCCCGACCAGCTCTAGTCCTGATCAGCAGGCAACAGTCTGACAAGGAACAAGCTTTAAGAACACGGAAATTTTTATGCTGCTGGTTAGCCCTGGTCCCTCATTGGCTTAGTGTTCAGATAACTCTGGTGACTCCTGGATGTCTTGATTCTGCACTGTCCTAGATTGTGGCTGGGTTGCTCCTGCCCTGGTGGTTGCTTGTCCTGAGCTGGAAGGAGATCTAGCTGCTTCCTTCCATCAGCTGGAAGAATGTGCTGACTGGACTGCTGGCTCTTGCTCTTCTGCTGCGGGGGAGGAGGAGGGGTCTGGCTGCCTCTTATTCCAAACTTACTGCTGGCAGACTCTGCAACTAGAGAGGTAAATGGCTAGTACATAGCCCAGCATTGCTCTAGACATAGGTCCATTCTATGGCATGGATAGTTTGCTCTAGGCTATGAGTCTTCCTGGATGGCTCTCTAAAATTAGGAGCTATAGGACTCTCTCTAATCCCAGATATCACACTTAAAGCAATTCTAACCACAGCAAAGCAACTTTGAATGTCTCCTTAGCTATGAAAATCAGGAGATTTAATCTCCTAAACAGTAGCAGTGCTGAGAATAGAAGCCTACGGGCCCAATCAGGAAGCTTAACAAGTCTGTGCAACTGTTTTGGTTTTCTTTTCTGTGCCACTCCAGCTGTAAACATATAAGAGTCAGCTGTTTGCCAAAGGCAGCTGCCATTTAGGAAGGTAGCATGTTACAGAGTAGACACCCTCGGTGTTTTCTGATGGTGACCTTATTTGAGCTCTTTAGTGTTTTGTTGCACCACTTCATCTAAATAATACGCAATCAACTATTACGGAGATGGGTGTCAGTGCAAACCCCAAAGATAGAAGTCATTCATATTCAAATTTGCCCTCAGTGTATGGGAATACTTCAGATTACACATGGTGAGGAAGGGATTGTAAAAAATACAAGAGACACTGAAGAACCAGTGAAGAGGTTTCCTGGGGCGGGGGAAATAATAGAAAAGGAACCAGGAGTATAAAGATTAAATAAAGGTTTTTAAAAATGTTCCATGTACCAAAATCAAAATTCCTAGCTGAAAGGTATTTCATGTAAAAAAAACAAATAGAAGGAGTGCATATCTGAATTTCTAGCCAGTTTAGAATTTACCACTCCCTGTCATTTTGGTAACCTTTTGTGAGATGCCCTCCCACAATGTGTTTTTATAGTGATAAGCAATCCTGAATTGAGAGAAGCTGCTCAGTACTTTTCATATAAAACCCTGACCCAGGAATTAGCTGTGAATACAGTTTTAGGCTAGATTATGCCTTGTGGCACAGACCTGAACAAGGGATGCTTCATTTTATGCCCCACTGCTGGAATAGACATTGAAGGCACTGAGACATAGACACATCTGTCTGAAACATATTTCCTTTCCTGTTTTCTCTGTGCTCCCAGAGGTGGGCAATTTACTGCTTGCCTACACTGTAAATTCCAAACTGCTTTCTTGCTAGCTAGGCTGCTGTTGCCAGTGAAATGGAAGGGCTGGAACTAAAGCTTGACCCATTCCCACACCTCCCTTCCCTCCTGCTCTGGGACTAATCAGGTGAGGAACCCCATGCACAATCTAGCCCTTAGAGTTTAAGTGCAGAAAGCAAAATTACAGCTATGGAGCAGAAAACAGAATCATAGCATGTCCTCATCAATTACTTAGCTACATACACTATACTCCACCTCAGGGGCGTGGGCATGCGGGGTTGGGTTTTGTTTGTTTGTCTTTGAGGCCAGGACTGCATTATAAACACACATCAGTACCGCTATGTCAGCCAGGGGTGTGAACAATTCACACCCCTGACTCATGAGGTTAGACGGACCTAACTTAGGGGTGTAGCCAGCGCTATGTCAATGGGAGGTCTTCTCTCAATGTCATAGCTACCGCCTCTCGAGGAGGTCGATTAACTGCGCTGGTGAGAGAGCCCCTCCTGTAGGCGTAGTAGTTTTTTCACTGAAGTGCTACAGCAGCACTGCTGTGATGCTGCAGAGTTTTAAGTGCTGACCCTGCCATTTCTTTAAATTGTTCTTGGAGGTGCCTGTCAGGAGGGTCATTCTGCCCTTCCTCTCCCTCCAGTTCCTTTCCCATATTATTAAATTTATCTTCCTGAGCAACATCTTCATGTATTTCATTAGGCCAATGAAAAAGCAAAGTCATTTTCTTTTCCAGTGATTGCCTTGTCATCAGTTTCAATTTCCTTGCCTTTTATCCGTTCTGAACCTTTGTCTTGCGACAGCTGGTCAATAAGATTCTTCATTAGCTCCCTTTAACCTCTGCTCGGTAAACTACAAATCCCAGTACCCTCCATACAACACCTTTTCCACATACACATGCACATATACACACTTCCTTTTCTTCTGTAATTTCACAGAAAGTCCCTTTGGTCTCTGCACAAAACTCTGGATGGCTATGTCCTGAGTCTGTGCTGTTTTTCATCTGGTTCTTCTACTAAATCTCATCCAAATAAATCAAATCTTCTAATTCATAACTGTCATTTAAGAAATAACTCAGCTGGAGTTTTCTGAGTGGTAGACTATAATGTAGGACCTATATATGATAACAGAACATTTGCCACATAATATTTCAGGGTTCTACCTTCACTTTTTTCATAATGCCCTTTTAAGTAATCGCA
The DNA here is from genome assembly GCF_009764565.3 of Dermochelys coriacea. NCBI lineage: Eukaryota > Metazoa > Chordata > Testudines > Dermochelyidae > Dermochelys > Dermochelys coriacea. Next base: position 54,347,533 of record NC_050070.1, read on the forward strand.
CAAAGCATTCTTTTAATATATTTGATGCTTGGTGTTAAGCAACAAATCTACTATGCTTTTTCAGGAGTAATTTAAATTTCTCAAAAATAAATTGTGGGCCTTATTAGAAATGGTCTTTTCTGGTTGAGGACAGAGGAAGTGAACACTGCTCACTTTTTCAAAGGGCATAACATTGACTGCACTCCTCAAAGCTTCGCTGAGGCAGTGTGCCTGCTACAGGAGCAATATCTTTGGGAGCTCCCACTGTGGTGAAGAACTGTCATATCCTCCCAAAGGCTATAGTTTAAAGCTATGGTTCATCTCAGAGTGATTAAGTTACTCACCCAAGACCACAAAATAAATCAGTATCCAAGTCATGATTAGAACTCCAAGTTCCCCACTCATGTTCTTATGCTCCTCCCATTCCTTATTCAAGGTGAGATGATGTAGCTATCAATAATAATTTTAATTAGACTCAAGTTTGCAATATACCTTATGGGTAACAAAGATATCTAGATCTTGCACTCTGTATTACACAGTTTAAAGTGACAGTGCCAAAATCCTATTTCTAACTGCATCTTAAAAACAGATTTGCAACTCAGCATAATATGGAAATAACATAACAAAGTGTTTCTTTTCCCTTTCTGAACATCCATTGGACATTGGTCAGAGTTTGCAATTGCCTCCAAAATCACAAATGCCTCTCAGAGATATGCTTTTTTTGTGTCACTTCAGGTGGCCTGACCTCATAGATTTTTTTCCTACCCGCAAAGAAACAAGTGAAGACAAAGATTTTGATGCTGGTGTTCAGAAGCTAACGGGATATTTTTGACCACAGAAAAATATCCCCTGGGATAAACATGTATTCAAGTCAGATAGCAGAACAACAGGGAACTCTGCTGATTATTTGGACCCAATTTTGGCCCCTGCTATTTAAGCACACCCTGGGATATTAGATATTCAGAAAATTGAACATAAGATGGTGCTTCCATCAAATCAAACTGGCACAAAATTTCAGAATTGTAACCCCAGTCTGTGATACCCATGCCTTTAGCAATAGTGACAACTGCAGTATACAAATGGAAACATTAATATACCAGCCTATGGTAAAGCAGTTTACTAAGGATCCAAGGCATTCAGGATTATTTTTGGCAAGACCATAATTGGAAGGGGCACCGGAGGAAGTATTTTGAAAGACAAAAGGCTGTACTCTTCATGAAGAAACTGAAACATCAGAGATGGAATGTAAAAATTGTATCCTTTTAAAATATACCAGAGCACTAAAGTACAAGGCTGAAATGTTAGGAAATGTTAAACTGTTAATGGGTGAAAAGTGTGTATGATTCAACAACAGAGCAAGTTATAGGTAATTAAGAAGTATGCCAAAGAAAAGGTAATCATAAATGGATTTCTGAATCCCGAAGAACATTTCAGCATATGTTTCAAATAGCTAGCAAAAATCCAAGACTTACAATAGGTTGTGATCAAGGTTTTACTAGCTCTACAGCTAGTACTATACCAAAAACTGGGAAGCAAGTTTTGATAACATAAGGCAATGCATACTTTCTGCCATTTCTTGCTCTCCCACATCGTTTAATCCCTTCTCTGACTTCCCATTGCCCTTTTTATCAAACTCAAACTTCTTGTTCTCTCATTCCAAATACTCTTCCAGTTTGCCTCAGGCTACATCTCTGCCATGTCTTATTACATTCCCCTCAGTCCACTTTGCCTGTAAAGCCAGTCTCAAAGGCCCCCTCTTTTTTTCCCACCCACTCTAATCTCTATGCCTTTTTCCACACTGCCTGTAGTGCATGGAATACCCTCATTAACTGTTCTCCAAGCCAATACCATCTCTTCATTCAAAAAATGCCTCCCTCAATATTCTCTACAAAAAATGAGGTAAAGGATCTTAAAATATTTAACTTAATGGGGTGATTAAAATGTGTACATACTATTAATGAATAATTATTACTGCACCTCTGGTCCTTCTCCTTGCTTTCTGACACACTAGATAGCACTCTAATTCTGCCTGGGAAAGTGGCATCAATTTTACATTATTACTATTAGCTTCCTCTTCCTTGGTATCAGCTTTAATTTCCACAGTTTGATGCAGGGGAGCATGTTGCACCTGTTGCAGCCTCTTCATCATCAACATGGCTTGGCCTGAGATTGGACCCTCAATGCTGTTATCTATTATTCTCATTTTAAAGAAATTAATATTCTGAAAACATGCACTATCTAGACTGACACATATTTTAGAAGGCATTTTGTCTTGCTGGTTTTAATATTTTTCAACAGCAAGTGTCAAAATGGAAAAAAAATTCACTTTAATCTTTACAATAAATCATACAATTAAAATGTTTTTAATTGAAATAATTTATCCCTCAGTTTTATCAAAGATCTCTTACCTCAATTGCAAAGGAAGCTGGCAGCATACAATAATAAATCTGGCTCTGCTGTAAACTGAGTGGATACTTACAAACAAAGACAAAATTGTGATTGTCATGAACTCTTCAGCAATTTTATCTCAGCCACACCAAAATCTGAGTTAAGAAAGACAAACTTTCTGGCACATTACCTTGAAACAGTAGGATTCTACACACTAGAATTCTTTGTTCTATTGTACCTCATGCTTGAGTTGTTACAGAAACAAAAAAGAAAAGGTGTACTTGTGGCACTAGCACACAATTATAGCACAACGTTAGAGACTAGCAAATTTATTTGAGTACAAGCGTTCGTGAGCTACATCCGATGAAGTGAAGCTCACGAAAGCTTATGCTCAAATAAATTTGTTAGTCTCTAAGGTGCCACAAGTACTCCTTTTCTTTTTTGCGAATACAGACTAACATGGCTGCTACTCTGAAGCCTGTTACAGAAACAAAGTTACAACATTCATCAATATTTCTGTTTCAGAGTAGCAGCCGTGTTAGTCTGTATTCGCAAAAAGAAAAGGAGTACTTGTGGCACCTTAGACACTAACAAATTTATTAGAGCATAAGCTTTCGTGAGCTACAGCTCACTTCATCGGATGCATTTGGTGGAAAAAACAGAGGAGAGATTTATATACACACACACAGAGAACATGAAACAATGGGTTTATCATAAACACTGTAAGGAGAGTGATCACTTAAGATAAGCCATCACCAGCAGCAGGGGGGGGAAAGGAGGAAAACCTTTCATGGTGACAAGTAAGGTAGGCTAATTCCAGCAGTTAACAAGAATATCAGAGGAACAGTGGGGGGTGAGGTGGGAGGGAGAAATACCATGGGGAAATAGTTTTACTTTGTGTAATGACTCATCCATTCCCAGTCTCTATTCAAGCCTAAGTTAATTGTATCCAGTTTGCAAATTAATTCCAATTCAGCAGTCTCTCCTTGGAGTCTGTTTTTGAAGCTTTTTTGTTGAAGTATAGCCACTCTTAGGTCTGTGATCAAGTGACCAGAGAGATTGAAGTGTTCTCCAACTGGTTTTTGAATGTTATAATTCTTGACGTCTAATTTGTGTCCATTCATTCTTTTACGTAGAGACTGTCCAGTTTGTCCAATGTACATGGCAGAGGGGCATTGCTGGCACATGATGGCATATATCACATTGGTAGATGCGCAGGTGAACGAGCCTCTGATAGTGTGGCCGATGTGATTAGGCCCTATGATGGTATCCCCTGAATAGATATGTGGACAGAGTTGGCAACGGGCTTTGTTGCAAGGATAGGTTCCTGGGTTAGTGGTTCTGTTGTGTGGTGTGTGGTTGCTGGTGAGTATTTGCTTCAGATTTGGGGGCTGTCTGTAAGCAAGGACTGGTCTGTCTCCCAAGATCTGTGAGAGTGATGGGTCATCCTTCAGGATAGGTTGTAGATCCTTGATGATGCGTTGGAGAGGTTTTAGTTGGGGGCTGAAGGTGATGGCTAGTGGCGTTCTGTTGTTTTCTTTGTTGGGCCTGTCCTGTAGTAGGTGACTTCTGGGTACTCTTCTGGCTCTGTCAATCTGTTTCTTCACTTCAGCAGGTGGGTATTGTAGTTGTAGGAATGCATGATAGAGATCTTGTAGGTGTTTGTCTCTGTCTGAGGGTTGGAGCAAATGCGGTTATATTTGTCACCTTGCTTGTCACCATGAAAGGTTTTCCTCCTTTCCCCCCCCTGCTGCTGGTGATGGCTTATCTTAAGTGATCACTCTCCTTACAGTGTGTATGATAAACCCATTGTTTCATGTTCTCTGTGTGTGTGTATATAAATCTCTCCTCTGTTTTTTCCACCAAATGCATCCGATGAAGTGAGCTGTAGCTCACGAAAGCTTATGCTCTAATAAATTTGTTAGTCTCTAAGGTGCCACAAGTACTCCTTTTCTTTTATCAATATTTCTGAAAGTGCAAGATCAGCTTAATGTGCTTCATTATAATTTTAAACCAGTTTGATTACTCTTTTCTGATAGGCAATTTAGTTATTTGTTACCTCTGTGTCAAATGCTATCTTTTTCAGGTACTTCCATCAGGTATCTGATGGACATGAAATATATTTGATCAACTGTACAGCATTATAAAAGTGAAGGAGATACTGCCACAATAGCAGTCTGAGAAGACTTTGAAGCTGTCAGCCAAACTCAGCTTAAGTAAAATGCCTGCAAGGACTGACTGAGCTGGTAAAATTTCTGAAAAGAGAAGACAAGAGAAACATTGAAGCAATGCTCCATAGCTATGTCCTGCAGGTCACTAGAAGGATGTTCTCATAAATTCCCTGCTTTTCAATTTCAGGCCAAATTTGTAGGCAAAAGATACTGCTGAATTACAATCCTACAAGGTTATGAAATATTATCCCCCCCGCCACTACCACAATTATACCAGCAAAAATAATTTACAAGAACATATGATCATATGAAAATCCTACCAAAATTGCTATGAATGTATTGTTACTCAATCTGAGCAGCTTCTGTATCTGATTATAATATTTTAAGAATATAATGTTATAATTATTGGACCAAATGGAGACCTACTCATTTAATTAGATGCACAGTGCCAATTGTAAATATCATTTGTAAAGCACTCCCTCCAAACCAGCACATTATTCAGTGGGCAAGAGGCCAATGTTAACCATCAAGTGCAGACTGAATGTCCATTTATTAATTTTCCTATTGTCATGATGTCTGCAGTGGAGTGCCTACCTCAGACCAGACTGTGAGAAAACAGGGCAGATACCCCAAAACTGGTGATGTGTTCTATAATTAGATTTCACCAAGCCAGTAATAAATGTGAACTCCTGGATTGCTATACTAGTCTTACCATGGAGTCACAGACAGTCCCTTACTCTCCAGTCTATCTTGCCATCCAGACAAACTGGACTTTGTGATAAAATGTCACTTACTGCAAAAATCACGCTAAATTCAAATTGCTTCCAGTCCCAAGACACCAGTCACTTACCCTGGATATCAGTTGGTATCTGAGATCTGACACCAGAAACAATTCTGGTAGCCAATTCTATAGTAAACTAACTAAATGGTTATTAGCTAAGAAAAGAAATGAGACTTACTGAGAGGTTTAAAGAGGGTAAAATATATGTACGTGTGAGTCACCAGTTTGTAATTCCAAATGGTGGCAGTGATGTAATCAACTACCACTTTCCCAAAAGTCTTTTCAGTATTCTCAGATTGTCTATAGGGATCTCCGCTTTGACTCTGTTACCCTCCCCTATAAGAGTCCAAATAGTCCAGAGATGAAAGATCTTTTCCTGAATCCACAAATACAGCTTTTTCACACAGAAAACAAGCTGTTAGGGTCACTGTCCATGTGGGCTCCTCCTTTGAGGACAGAGGGTGAGGAATGAATTTAGAGTCTTTGGTCTTTGATCAACCCACAGTGACCACATGCTTTGAAATTAGCACTTTTTTGCTAAAGTTCCTCATTTGCATTCCACAAGGCTTCTTCTTTCTTTGATGGGTTATTTAGTTACAGGGGTATATACAATGTAAATGTTTGCTACTACTTTATAACAGGATACAGGTAATTGAAAACAATGCATGTAACATCCCATTAGTAACACCAGATACTCTTTCCTTGTATATATTAACAAGCACTTTGGTCTGTACTGAGACACAAGTGAATTGTCCTGGGTTCAAGCTATGCATTTGTAAGTATTCAGTGATACATGGGGCTTTGGCATGAACTGGCACCTGGTCTGCCAGCATCACAGCTATTTTAATATAGCTATACTATTGCAGTGTGGAAACGCTCGCCATCAGGACTGCAGCCTCATTTTGCTAGCCCATCCCCAAATCACGCTTTGTAAAGATAATTGGAATTAAGGAAGGGAAAATAGGTAAAAGCACCAATTCCCTGTCCCTCTGTCTTTTCCCATGCATGCCTCTGATGCTGCATTTGTCCAATAGCCAAAATAACACATTTTTGACCCCCAGCAGTTGGAAATGAAAGGGTCAGGCTAGATGCAGGGATACTTCTTAGTCATCTAGTTCATTTTATCTATCTGCCTAACCTCTAATATGGCTCCTATCACCATTGCATCTGTTTTCTGTCCTGATTTTCAGAGGTACTGAGGACCTATAACTCCGACTAACTTTAATGGAAGCTATGGAGGGATGGTGTCTGGGCAAAGATGGCCTTTGAGGCCCAAGGAACTCCTTGATTTTCTCAACTGTCTGTGAGACTAATTTTAGCTTTATCTTTAAAAAAAAATCAGTCCCTTTCCATTGTGATGTCAACCTTAAAAATTTAAATCAATCTATAAGGTTCAAATTTGTCACTTTTCCTTTTTCAAAAATATCATGAGTTATTCATTCCCAGTCTTCTTTTGCATATCAGTGTTCAGTAGCATCCTTTGGGACCTGTTAAATCCATGGTGTGTTGTTTTGATTTTGGATGAATAAAGATCTCAGACCAATATATATCTCTGGTGTGGGAAATGGGACATATGAGGCTGCTGCTGATACTAGTTCAGCCACTACTCATTCCCTGAGCAGCCAATATGGATCACCTTGAAGAAATGGTAGGTCAGTACAAAGAGAGGCAAAGCTATGTGTGAGCCATGCCAATGTAGTGTCGCACTTTGTCCCAATCTAGTGGAAAGACTACATACTGAGGTTTATGTATCTGCTACTTTCTCCAAGATAATGCAACTAGTCCTTTAATTCAGGCAGTAGAGTCAGAGGTCCCATGTTCAATCTATGCCTATGGCTGAGTATCATTATATAACCACAGCATTGAGCACAAGGCTTGCCTTATGCCTAGTGTACAATTTAAGAGACAAGGTGGGTGAGGTAATATTTTTTATCGCACCAACTTCTGTTGGTGAAAGAGACAAGTTTTCAAGCTACACAGAGTGAAAAAGAAGAAGGGCTTTTCTCTTTCTCCAACAGAGGTTGGTGCAAAAAAAGATATTACCTCACCCATCTTGTCTTTCCAATAGCCTGGGACCAATATGACTACAACAACACTGCAGTGGTACAACAGTCATAGATAGTAGTTGGTAATGTTTGCGGGATAGAGGGGGAAAAATGATTCAACTCAACTGTGTGCCTTAGGAAATTATGTTTAATTCGACTTACTATAGGATTGCCGTCCCAATATTTAAACTATTTTTTTCTTTGTCTAGTTGCAGAAAGCTATTTCATCTTGTGCCATCTTAACAACATAAAATAATTCTTCCCCTATTCTGTGTCTGTTAGCTCTCAATTATTAACAGAGGGATATATTATCACTCATATGGAAGGCCCAGGTTTACGGTAGCTGAAAGGTGCCATCAATGAGCAGATTGGATGCGAAAAACCTGGGGGTTTGATTTATTTTCTCTTGTGACTCAAAAGTATCAGAGTTATGACTCATCAGCCACTTTCCACCTCCTGTAGCTCACAATGACTAAGATGAAATTAAAACATTTGAACAGTACTGAACTCAAATGGTTCACTATGGTTTCTATGAACAAGAAGCTGATAAAAATAGATCAGCATGTTCCTGTTGCTATTTCTCACTTCTGATTTCAGACATGCCTTAGTTCTATGTTAGCTGGAAAAAAAACTTAAGTGTGCCCAGTTAGGCTGACCAAACTACTTACACTCTGATTCAACAAAGCACTCTAGCACATGCTTAAGTCCCATTTAGTCAATGTTAAGCATTTGGGCTGATGGAAAATTCCCATCAACTTTTAAAATAGGGTTGTTGAGTAAACAAAAATTTTCATGGAAAGTATCTGCTTTAGTCAAAAATTACTAATTATGTTCCTTAGTGTCTTTGCATAAATCAGACCTTTTAACAGATTTGACATATTTCTTTGAATTGTCTCTAGTTTATGAATGTGTGTTTCTTAAGAGTAATCCCAGCCTCTATACAGATAAGTGTAGTACACTCATGTATATCTGAAATAACTCCACTGATATATATGAAATTACTATGGATTTACATCACTGTAACAAAGAGCAGATGTTTCTGATGTACCATGAAGGCTACCTTGCCTAACACCATATTTCACCTGTAAAATGGTGATTTTCACAGGAATTTTGAAAAGTCTTTTTTACCTAATGTGTTCTGGTGTCATCCTTGGTGCAAAAAGAAAATAAGACATGTTTGTACGGTTTCCATGTTATATGTATCATTCATATATGAATGATCTCATCACAATCAAACTCCCAGAGAAAATACCTATTTTTAAAAAAACCTAAACATCTTTTCAAAAATTTTCAAGCTAACAAGATCAAAGCTAGCTCTCCTATGTAATGTTCTGCAGTTACATCCCTGGTTGCAGTATAGGCCTGGTCTACGCTATGGGGTTAGGTTGAATTTAGCCACATTAGGTAGATTTAAAAATGACTGCATCCACACAACCCACCCCATTCCGTCAACCTAAATGGCTCTTAAAATCGACTTCTGTACTCCTCCCTGATGAAGGGAGTAGCGCTAAAATTGACCTTGCCAGGTGGAATTTGGTGTAGTGCGGATGCAAATCGACAGTATTGGCCTCCAGGAGCTATCCCTGAGTGCTCCATTCTGACCACTCTGGACAGCACTTTGAACTCCGATGCACTATCCAGGTACACAGGAAAAGCCCCGTGAACTTCTGAATTTAATTTCCTGTTTGGTCAGCATGGTGAACTCAGCAGCGCTCAGCAGTACAAATGACCATGCAATATCCCCAGAATCATAGAGCGAAGAATGTTTCTATGCTCCCCCTATCATCTCCATCCCTGAGGTTATCGCAGATTAGGAGGCGATGACATGTTTTCCAAGATCATTCAGTCCTTCCGCACTGATAGGGCACAGTTTACTGCATGGAGGCATTCAATGGCAGAGGCCAGGAAAGAATTAAGTGAGCTTGAAGAGTGGAGGCAGGACGCGATGCTGAGGCTAATGGGGGAGCAAACGGATGAAGCATCTGTTGGAGCTGCAGGAAAGCCAACAAGAGCACAGACCCCCACTGCATCCACTGTATAACCACCTACCCTCCTCCCCATGATCCATAGCCTCCTTCCGCAGATGCCCAAGAACTTGGTGGGGCGGGGGAGAGAGGCTCTGGTCACCCAGCCACTACACTCCAGAGGATGGCCCAAGCAACAGAAGGCTGTCATTCAAACAGTTTGATTTTTAGTGTGGCTGCAATAGCAATGTGGCCTTGTCCTTCCATCCTTCCCGACCCCACCCAGGCTACCTTGTCCATTATCTCTTTAAAAAAAAATAAGAAAGAATGCGTGGTTTCAAAACAATAGTTACTTTATTTCAAAGGGGGGAGGATGGATGGGTTACACGGAATTAAAATCAACAAAGGGGGTGGGTTTGCATCAAGGAGAAACACACACAACTGCCACACTGAAGCCTGGCCAGTCATGAAACTGGTTTTCAAAGCCTCTCTGATGCACAGCGCATCTTGCTGTGCTCTTCTAATCGCCCTGGTGTCAGGCTGCTCAAAATAGGACACCAGACACCAGGGCGATTTGCCTCAACCTCCCACCCCACCATAAACATCTCCCCCTTACTCTCACAGATATTATGGAGCACACAGCAAGCAGTAATAACAACAGGAATGTCGGTTGTGCTGAGGTCTGACCTAGTCATCAAACAGCACCAGCAAGCTTTTAAATGCCCAAAGGCACATTCTACCACCATTCTGCATTTGTTCAGCCTATAGTTGAATAGCTCCTTACTACTCTCCAGGCTTCATGAGTCATGAGAGCAAAGGGTAGGCTGGGGTAGGTGTGACCATGCGGCGCTGCTGGCTGGGAGAGCAGCCTGAGGCAGAAGCCTCCAGCTCGCATGATATTCCAGGCAGGACTGAATCACCATGAGATGAAACTTAAAGAAGAGAATGACCTGGAGCCTCTGGCTCCCATTCAGTGCTCTAAGAGGAGGATAGCCATGTCTGTCCAGGCGCCTCTGATCGACCTCACTGCGGTCTGCCAGGAGCACCCAGGAGACGTGTGAAGGCAAGGAACTGCTGCCGTGTAGCAATGCAGTACCACGTCTGCCAGCAGCACCCAGGAGACATCCGGTGACGGTGAGCTGAGCAGGCTCCATGCTTACTGTGGTATGGCATCTGCATAGGTAACCAAGGAAAAAGGGCACAAAATGATTGTCTGCCATTGTTTTCATGAAAAGAGGGGGGGCCTGACGACATGTACCCAAAACCACCCGCAACAATGTTTTTGCCCCATCAGGCATTGGGAGCTTAACCCAGAATTCCAATGGGCAGCAGAGACTGCGGAAACTGTGGGACAGCTACCCACAGTGCACCGCTCTGTAAGTCAATGCTAGCCACAGTAGTGACGATGCACTCCACCGACTTAATGCGCTTAGTGTGGGCATACGCAATCAACTGTATAAAATTGGTTTATAAAAATCGACTTCTATAAAATCGACCTAATTTTGTAGTGTAGACAAGGCCATAGTGTTTGACTAACAACCTGATGCATACGGGTTTATATTCCTAATTGTTTTCTTTTGTCCAATGTAATCTATCTATGAATATTTTCATTAGCTGTATGAATGTTTAACTCTTCTTAAATGCCTGGTGTAAATGATGCAATGAGTCCCAAAAATTAATTAGTATTTTGTTGAAAAAAATGTATTTCCTCTTATCATTTTAAAATTTGTTACCTTTTTGTTTCATTCACCTTTGTTCCTGCATTATGAGAGCATAAATACAAGTATCCAATTTACCTTCTCTATAACATTTCTTATTTTGTACACCTCTATCATGCCCTATTTTATTCATCTCTCCCTAAACTGAACAATCACCAATCTTCATGAATCAGAGAGCAATAACATTTAAACACCATTAATCTTTTTCTTAAAATGCAATAAAAATATCTCCACATACAGTCAAGAGCAATCTGGTTACACACTTAATATACTAGGTCATGAATGTTTTCATTTTGTAGTCACAGAACAGCTTTTCATTACCGTATGGTATTGTCCAGAATGTAGTAGTTTGGGTAAACGTAGATGGTCACTGTTTAAAAAATAAAAAAGCACTTTCATGTTCCCTGGCCTGCAGTGGAGCAGGGTTAGAGAACAATTTTCCACTTAGAATCCAAATATTTGTTCTGATGAAGCTAGCCTAACTTGTGGAAGCTAACAGGGGCAAAGCCATTATTCAAATCTTAGGTTTCTCTAGCAGAATGTTTTTATTTAGAATGGAAAATAAATCATTTGCCAACAAAGTAGTGTTTTAAACTAATTAACAGCTGAATATATTCATATTTGAACTAGAAATAATTTTGCATAGTGGAGAAATCTATCTGCTTTTTTTTGCTTGTCTCCAAATGGACATTGGCTTTATGCTCTCCTGTAATGCTCTGAAAATAAAATACCAGCAACACTGATAAAACCCCTCAAGCATTCACATCCTAAGTGCACTATAATAAAGTACCCAAGTTTTCTTTTTTCATTTGTCAAGTAAAAAGCATATTTTAGTTCTTTATTGTGCTTGCAGTAAAACAGTAATTGATGAACACCAGAAAGGTTTTCTGGGGTATATTCTACATTTGACAAAGTCTAAGTAAGCTGACGAAGAAACCACAAGGATATTGATTTTCCATGAAAGGGCAAGACTGATCTTTCTTCATTTGAAAGGTTCTACTTTACCACTGAATGCTACAAAGAAAATCCAGAGTATAAGTAAAGAACACAAGAGAACAGTACAGCAAGGAAAAAAGATAAATGATTTCAGGATTAAACTGTTCTGCTTGCCATTCTACTGCCCATTTGTGGGGGTGAGGGGGGAGGGAGCCCATTATATCTTTAAAAGAAGTCCACTTAATACAGATGAATAAAGCAATTCAAAACTTGTAAAAATAAATATTATCCTATTCTTCTCTACTGTATAACCCCCTCTACATGTGGACAGAGAGGCAGGGAGACCGCTACATGGGACAAAATTCAGGAAACATTTGCTTATCTCTAAATAGATCTGGCCAGAACATTTGAGACTAATGAAATTTTGTTGAAGACAGAACGTTTCACAGAGACATATCAAAAGTTTTAATCAGGAAGGAGGAGAGACAGAGAGACTCTCACATTCTGCACCCTGGTGATTAGGCCACTGTTCTGGATGTGGGAGACTCAAAACAGGACAAACCCCAACTAAATCATCCCAGCCAGGGCTTTGTCAAACCAGGCCTTAAAAACCTCTAAGAATGGAGATTCCACCCTAGGCAACCCATTCCAGTGCTTCACCACCCTCCTAGTGAAATACTTTTTGGCTTTAAACAATGGTTGGTATGAAACATACACTCGCTGTGTGATGAGACTGAAGCAGAGGTGCAAAAAATGTTGTGGTGATGTAGCAATACATCTTGGACAAATATCTGTAGTTATGAAAAAGAGCCAAATGTTTAGACTGGTGAAAATATAAGTCAGGACATGACAATGAACTACAAAAGCTTATGCTCAAATAAATTTGTTAGTCTCTAAGGTGCCACAAGTACTCCTTTTCTTTTTGTGAATACAGACTAACACGGCTGCTACTCTGAAACCTGTTAAAATTCCAAGGACTAACTTACTTTCAGAACTGAAGAACAGACTGCACTTCATGCTGTTATAATGTTTACAGGCTTTTCTTTAAAACTCACAACATCTGTTGAGTGCTTATGAGGATTTTCAAAGCTGTGCTCAGCCTTATAACTGAAATATCATTGATTTTTATCTTTCTAAAACTTATTTCAATATATTGTGTATATGTAAATATACACACTTTATATAATACATATACAGAAATTCTTTATTGACTGAAATAGAAAAAGGTGGGAATTATACAAACGATTTCTAAAAAAGTCAATGGGTTAAGTTATAGAAGTGATTATAGGATAATATTATAGTTATTTTACATCAGAGATAAGATAACCACAGAGAACAAATTGCCTAAAGAATCTGGGTTTGAGCCTATTTTGTGTAATTTCTATGTAGGAAATGAAGTGCAGCCATAATTTAGCATAGTTGTTGTAGCTCTATATCTAACTCTGTTTTCACTCTGGACACATTCCCTATCTTTGAATATATTTTTACTTGAAAGTCTGTCAAGATTCATGCATAACAATATGTTTACCTGATGATCTTTCACTAGTCTAGCACTTTTATGCCCATTCTCATCCTTCTTTATGCTAGAATCATAGAAATGTTGGGCTGGAAGGAAACTTGAGAAATCATCAAGTCCAGCCCCCAGTGATGAGGCAAAACCATTATTCTCATGCTGTGTTATACCTGAGGGATTTTGTCTCACCTCATGCCATACTGTATATCAACAGTCAGCAGAAGCATACAAACCAATCCTTATTATTCTCTAAGAGGGCTCTACGTGTCACATGCCAGTAGGCAGTGCAACCTAGTGTTTGGAATGGGAGTCAGACATGGTGGTCAGAGGAGAGTTGGAGGGAGAAAATGGAGCCATGATTTGGAGACAAACCCAAGGTCAGAACAAGGAAGCAGGAATCACAGCACAACCCAAGTCATGGTCAGAAGACAAGCCAGTACTTAGAACCAATAGTCAGGAGGTTTGGTAGAGATTGGTGCTGAAGAGGGAACAAGCACAGTTTGGATCAAGGACCAATACAAGAAGCAGGTCTGGCACTGCTATGGGCAAGGAATGTATTGAACAGCCACTGTGTTACTATTGCAACAAGGTTTAAATGATCGGCTGGCTGTTCTGTCCAATCAGGGAGAACAGTCACTTAGTGAGAACTTATTGGCCCCAGCTGAGCACATGCGGTTGTCAGGTGACTACGCTGAAGCAAGATGAATTACTGACACTAAGACTCTGAAACTTGTACCACATGCCACGTTTAGTCCAAATTTTGTGATTGTCCAGACACACTGCAAAATACACTGATTTGTAGTGGAAAAGGCTAAGGATATGCTTCCTAGATAGTGAATGGGATAAGTAACCATCTAGTTGAGTTTGAGCTGCTGATACTTAATTGTATTTACTGTGTAATTAATTATGTTAGGGCACCTACAGCCTTGGATAAGCATCTTTATTATTTTAAATCTAAATAAATAAATACCTAGATTGGATGGTAAACTTCTTGGGATAGAATTTGGCCCATTCAATGATCTGTAAAATGCACAATATAAATAATAATCAGATCCAGCTCACCTTCCTGCAAGCCTCTCTTATACACCAGTCTATTCAGAGCTGGTATAGACCCCTCTTCTTTGGCATATAGAAAATGAAGTGAAGAGACCCTCTCCCAGGTACACAAGTAGTGCAGAGATTCCCTCCCTGCATGCTTCCTGTACCTGCAAACACATGCCCAGAACTACCCCTTTGCAGATCTTAAGTGGCACCTGGGGCCTTTCCCAGATTCTCTGCACCCCCCGTGAATTTCAGTTTCAGTGTTTAAAGAATTTGCTAATATCTTGTTAAAGGGAAAAGGAGAATCTTCATTTACTGGAATAACTTTTCTAAGATTCAGATAGTGGTGAAAGGGTAAATCATGATTATTTTAGTTTTACAATTAGGTTTGAAAGACAAGACTTCTCAATCAGTTGCATGGCAAAATTGAGTTCTGCACACACAATGACCACGTGCTTTGAAATAGGGTGACCAAATAGCAAGGGTGAAAAATCAGGATGGGGGTGAGGGGTAACAGGAGCCTGCATAAGAGAAAGACCCAAAAATCAGGACTGACCCTATAAAATCAGGACATCTGGTCATCCTACTTTGAAATGAAAACCTTCATGTGAATTAAGTATATATGTGGAATATATGTGCTCTGTACAGAGGGTCAAAGGAGGAAAATGGAGAGGGATAATTAAGAAAGCCTTATAACACCTTTCCACATATTTACTGAAGTGTATATAAGATATTACCACCTATCTAATGCAGGGGCGCCATTTCAGATGCGGGGGAGGGGGCAACTTTAACCATGATTCCAAAGGCTACTTGGGCACCTGAAAATGTTCTTGTTTTTTGGCAGATAACATAAATACAGTGCTCCTGTCAGATAATAATGTCTAATTCCTATATAAAGAAAGAAAAATAAATATTAGACTCACTCAGCTCTAATACTTGTTCTGACATCTTGTGTCATGTCACTTAAGGGACACTGGTTAGGTTTTAAAACATTATGTATATTCTTACTTTGTTACTGACTCTTGAATACAACAATTGAAACAATTCTAGAAAAACCTAGATTACTTTCTATCACTTTTTTGCAGTTCATCAAGCTTGGAATAGATTGTTTAACATTTGGAAACATCCTAATATGGCAAGACCCCCGTGAGTTTATATTTCACCTGCCTGCGGCTCTAGGGGAGTTACCCCACTACAAATAATAGACTAGAAAATGACTTTAAACAGGAGTGAAACTGACACTTTCAAGTCCTTTCATATTATTGCCAACCCCAAATGTTCAAAATTAAGAATCAGGCTCACCAAAAATCATGAGATTGGCTTTAAAATAATGAGGTTATGTAAAAATAATAGATCTGGTGTTCTTTTTATTTACATTCTGCTTTTTGAGCCTTTAACGTGCACTGGGGTCACCTTTTGAAGTATTCTCCACAGCTACAAGGGCTAGAAACTTCATTTTTCTTAAAGAATGAAGGCTGAAATCATCACATACCACTTGACTCCAGGAACTGGAGCTTTAAGAAAAACAATAATTATCATGAGATTCATGACAAAATCATGACAGTTGGCAACACTGCACTTCCGTTTAAAGGTTATTTACTTTCCAGAAGGCTCTTAACACAACTCTATGTGATTGAGTTGCAGTTTTCACAGGAGAATATTTTAAATCAAACACCAAGAAAATTCAACATTTCAAGTTGAGGAAAAAATTGAGACTTCTGAGGTATATCAGGGCCACTGCAGGCAGGAAAGGAAAATAAACAGGCACAGGAGCTCTTGGCAGCTCTTCCTCTTGAAAGAAAGTTGAAGAGTCCTTCTAGTCCTTAATCAAGTACAACTTCTGACCATCAGTGCCTCCACTCATAGATATAAATAAACAACACAGTGAACATGTGATAACATGTGTGGTCAATAACTATACACTTCATACTTAAATATCTGAGCCATCTTATCCAGAGTTACACATCTTATATGCATTGGCTCAGGGACTACATTTTCTGGCATATTCTGAACAGTGCTGAGCACACAGATCTCGCCCAGTGAATAACACGGATCATGACAAAAATGGTTGATTTATGGACTCTGTGGTTGCAATTTCTGTTCTTTGTTCTGGAAATGGTCTCAATACAGCTGAAACCCTAAGAGTTTGATGTATAATCACATCTGATACTCATACGACACTTTCTCATTCCTTCCTTTTCTCAGACTCAGATTAAAAAATGACAAAACAAAATGGTTTTCAGTTAAAATCTAAAATTGCATAGCAGGCATTGTTGTACAACTCAGCCTGGGGCAGAACCTGCAACCCATTGGTTGTTAAGTGCTCTTCTCTCATCTGATTCTCATTAAGAAAAGGAGTACTTGTGGCACCTTAGAGACTAACAAATTTATTAGAGCATAAGCTTTCGTGAGCTACAGCTCACTTCATCGGATGCATTCTGATTCTCATTGTCTCTCTTTCTTCATCTTTCCTGATCTCTGTGCTACTTTTGATACTGACACTGATACATGACATTGTTCCCAATCATCTCAGACTGTGTACTGGAGTCTCAGAGAACTGGCCTTCTTGATTTTGCTCTCATCTACCAGAGGCCTCTTTTTTGCAGCATGCAGCAGAGAGAAAGGCTGGTCCAGTGGATAGGGAGCTAGTTCTGAAAGACTTGGATTCTACTCTCCCCCTTCCCCCCCCAGTCCCCATGGACTTCCTGTATGACCTCAGGTCAGTGCCTTAGGGACAGAGTTTGGCACTCAAAGATGTGGCTAGGCATCTAGTGGGGTTATAAAGCACCTAACTTTCTAGGCATGGGGCAAGCAAACATTTTGGTCCGAGGGCCACATCTGGGTGGGAAAATTGTATGCAGGGCCATGAATGTAGGTCTGGAGCAGAGGGTTGGGGTATGGCAGGGAGTGTGGGCTGTGGGAGGGGGTGCAGTGTGCAGGAAGGGGCTCAGGGCAGTGGATTGGGGTGCAAGAGGGGTGCACGGTGTGGCAGGGGGCTCGGGGTTGGGGTACGGGGTTCAGGAGGGCTTCAGAGTGTGGGTTCTGGCCTGGCGCCGCTTACCTCGATCAGCTCTGGACTGGCAGCGGTGTGCAGCAAGGCTATGGCAGGCTCCCTGCCTGCCCTGGCCCCACGCTGCTCCCAGAAGTGGTCAGCATGTTGGGCAGTAGCTCCTGGAGGTGAGGTGGGGCAGGTAGCTCCGCCACATGCTGCCCTAACAAACTAATTTTGTTTGTTTGTAACTAACTAACAAATTTATTTGAGCATAAGTTTTCATGAGCTACAGCACCCAATGAAGTGAGTTGTAGCTCACGGAAGCTTATGGTCAAATAAATTTGTTAGTCTCTAAGGTGCCACAAGTACTCCTTTTCTTTCTGGGTCTTAGTGTCCACCCTCCCGCTTCTTCCTATCCCTGTTCTGACCCTTCCTGCAGGTTCCCACCACAGCTGGCCCTTGCAGCCTGGTGAGTCTTCCTCTGGAGGGGATCTAGTAACTTAAAAGTGAAAAAGTCTTCCAGCCTGCCAAACCTATTAGCACAACACTGAAACTGTTAAAGAGCCATTCAAGTGGTAATGAAGCCATTTAACAGGCATCTGCCAACCCCCAGGTACATACTGTCAGTTTCTGAATTTACTGACAAAAACAGTTGTGCATCACTGTAATATTTACACAGAACATCACAGAATATCAGGGTTGGAAGGGACCTCAGGAGGTCATCTAGTCCAACTCCCTGCTCAAAGCAGAACCAATCCCCAGTTTTTGCTCCAGATCCCTAAATGGCCCCCTCAAGGATTGAACTCACAACCCTGGGTTTAACAGGCCAGTGCTCAAACCACTGAGCTATCCCTCCCCCACGTGTTAGTCTGCAGGACTTTAGTTTAAAATTTGCTTTAAAAATATTTCATTAGTGTGTTGCTGAAGATTATAAAATCACATCTCTAAAAAATCCTTGCACAGATTTTTAGATGCACAATCTGAGTATTCATCTTTAGCCTTATATGCTTGGATCTTCAGGCATATAGATTTTTAAACAAATTCTTCAAAAGACCACACTTATCTGAAATACACATGCAAGTCTGGGCTGCCATCAAGCATAGGGGCACCAGTTTAATAATACTGCATAGGGCCCCATAAATCCTAAGGAAGGCCCTGGATGGGGCCATATAAGTACCAGAGGTAGAGTGGGAACTTCTCTATACCACTGCTATCCCTTCCCTGGGTTTTGGCCCCTTCTTTTCACTTATGCCCCTCACATCTTCCTCTTTTCAGAATGTAAGGATGGGTCAGAAGGCTTGGCCATATTTCTTCTAAATCCCCTGCTTCTCTCTTCAACCCCACCCTACAGAGGTTTCAGAGTAGCAGCCGTGTTAGTCTGTATTCGCAAAAAGAAAAGGAGTACTTGTGGCACCTTCGAGACTAACAAATTTATTAGAGCATAAGCTTTCGTGAGCTACAGCTCACCTACAGAGGGATGCCTGTTTTACAGGTTCATCTAAAGACATCCAGATCCTTAATTTAATTATCAGCCTTTTCTTATCTTAATCACCCTGCTTCTGTTTGTAAACAGAACACTGACTCCCTGCCCCAGAGACTCAAGTTGGGAGAAGCACCACTCTGCAGAACTCACATTCCACACTAATGATGAGCAGTTAAGAGCTCCATCTGGGAGCACACCTCCTGTCTGAAATTTGGGATGGAGGGCAGCCCCCCTCTGCCCTACCTAACTGATGCCCTTGATCTGATGACATGAGTAAATGGAATGTATGTCACAAGGAGCCAACCAAATATGATCATGATAGGGCTCAATGATTTGAGTGCTCAGCTCTTACAACTCAATGTGAAGACAATAAGGAGCTCTGCATACTGAGGACCCTTTAGATTGGGATTCCAGTATTGCTGCAAAGGGAAATTATACTACTTTGCTAGGGCCTAATCTAAAACCCATTGAAATCAGTCAATGGAAAGACTCCCAAAGACAGCTCCACAACTTAAATAAATTGTTGTAGCTCAATTGAAGCCAATGGAGCTATGACAATTTACACCAGCTGAGGATCTGGCTCCAATTGTTTTTAATAGTCTTTGGATCAGATTCATAATTGAGTTTTTAGGTATCAACCAATAAGAAAGTCAGAAGGGGAAATCCTCCAGTTTTCTTCAGTTTGTTTCAGCGTTTCCATAACAAGTTTTGCATGGTTGCTTGACCAAATATACTTTATAGCATGCTTAGGTTATTTTCTGGAAGAAAAGTAAAGTTAAGTATTGCAATAGGCAGATTCTATTCCAGTAGGCTAAGTATTAAAAAAAATATTCTCTACGGAAGAAATTCACCTCAGTGTAGAGAGAGCATACACCAATTTAAGTCCCATTTAAACCTGACACCAGAGTAGTATTTTTGCCAAATTTGGCCTGGAGCAGGTGTGATTTCACATGAAAATTCTCTTTTGAGGTCTTAAGTGGGATTGAATGTCACACAGGTATTATGCTGTCAAGTATCAGAGCAGTAGCCGTGTTAGTCTATATCCACAAAAACAACAAGGAGTCCAGTGACACTTTAAAGACTAACAGATTTATCTGGGCATAAGCTTTCGTGGGTAAGATATTTTTTATCCACAAAATCTTATGCCCAAATAAATCTATTCATCTTTAAGGTATTATGCTGTCTTTCTGCGTAGGAGTGGATTTAGGGAATACATAATAATAATTTTAGTGAATAATAGGCTCTTCTGGAATCCACAGCAAGTGTTATTAATGGGGTTTTCTTCATTTAGGAAGAGTGAAAAGTATTCAGTGCTATTGTATTGTTTGCCACATAGCTATTTATTTTTTATAAATCCTACATGGGCTTTGGGCATAAACTTGGGGAAATGTTTTCCAGCCTTATTGCTATAATTTTGCCAAGACTTTTATATCAGAATTCAGCAAAGACTTAGGGCTAAAAGAGCCCTCATTGATCTTATCTTTCCCCTTTTTATGTATTATGGATATAAAAGTCAGCATCATAGTTGATGGAAGTTCTTATAGGTCAAGTACTTCATTGAAAGTGTCACCCTGTCCAAAGAAGAGTAAGTGTTTATTTTATTGTGAAATTCTGGTAAACAGCAGACAGCTTATGAGATGGCTTAAGAAGACTTATGGCTTCTCACATCTCTTCTTTTATAATGGGTTTGACTGCACCTGCCAGATTTTGAAATCTTTCTATAAGTAAATATATATTATTGAGGAATCCTGGGGTGTTACTGAGACTATCCTTTGCATCAAGTGTCTATAATTTTTGTAATATTTCAATGGTTATTTTTATATGTCAGGTTCATTTTTGTCAAAACTAATTTTTGATTTTTCTACTTTTTGTGTTCTGTAATCAGTCATATAAGGGCTTTAACTTCCTTTCTGCACTTACAATAATATCCTTGTTTAGTCCATATAAGCCATGTCTGTATGTTCAGACACAAGTGCTTTTAGTTTGTCTCAAGCATTAATTAATATCCTGTATGTACATTAACTTCCAGTTTTATGAACTTTATCAAGTTTAAAGTTTTCTTGTTGAAATGTTCTCTCTTTTTCAATCATACATTTTATTGTATGATATAGTAATACAATATGATATCTCTAGCTGCTCCCCTAGCATTTAAGTGACCTATTCACTTCAATGGGACCACTCATGTTAGTAAGATTATCAAGATCCAGCCAATCAATTGTCTTCTAACATCTGCCTATTGTATTACCCAGTGAATTTGGGAGCAAATATCATAGAAGCCATTTTATTTGTGGTAATACTGATTATTTTAGATTTTTTCCCCCCTGCCTCTAGTGTAGATGGTACACTGATGTGGCGGTGATATCCATGTGCTGAATTGCAGAACCATGTGACAGACTTTAGAACTATAGATAAAATATTACTACATGATTTTGCAACTTATCATTAAGGCTATGATTTAGTCACAGGTATTTTTGGTAAAAGTCATGGACGGATCACAGGCAATAAACAAAAATTCACGGTCCATGGCCTGTCCATGACTTGTAGTATAAATACTCCTGACTAAATCTTAGGTGCTCTGGGGGATTACAGGGTACTGTAGGTGATCGGGGGGTGGGCACTCCGACAGATGGTGCTGCTGCTGGGACGGGAGAGGGGCGATGAGTGCTCCGGCATTCCACCGCTGCTGTGGGAGGATGGCTCGGGGCCCTGCTGCTGCTGCTGCTGCTAGGAGAGTGGGGGGTGGCCCAGGTCCATACCACTGCTGCTCCGGGGCAGCACCCGGGACCAGCTGCCCAGGACTGCCCGAGAAGCAGCCAGTGCAGCTGGCCCTGAGCCGCCCCAGTTGCTAGGGAGTCCCTGGGGTCAGCTGACCCAGCTGCTGCAGAAGTCACAGATATCCTGGAAAGTCACGTAATCCGTGACTTCTGTGACCTCTATGAAAGACTCACAGCCTTACTTATCATACACTTTCAACTGCCTACTAGTTCATTATCCTTGGGACTTATTTCCAGCATTCCAAACCACATAAGAATGGTCATATTTGGTCAGACCGATGGTTCATCCAGCCCGATTTCCTGTCTTCTGACATAAGCTAGTGCCAGATAATGAACAGATCATGGCAATTAGCATGTGACCCATCACCTGTCATCCAGTCCCAGCTTCTGGCAGTCAGAGGTTTAGGGTTATACTGATAGCATGAGGTTGCATCCCTCACCATCTTGGCTAATAGCCATTGATGGAACTATCCTCCAGGAACTTATCTAATTATTTTTTGACCCCAGGTATACTTTTGGCCTTCAGAAACTATCCTGACAATGAGTTCCACAGGTTCATTGCGTATTATGTGAAGAAGTACTTCCTATGTTAGTTGTAAACAAGCCATCTATTAATTTCGTTGGTTGCCCCTTGGTTCACTTTCTTCACACCATTCATGATTTTATAGATATCTATCATATCCCCCCTTACTAATCTCTTTTCTAAGATGAATAGTCCCCGTCTTTTTAATCTCCACTCATACTGAAGCTGTTCCATAACCCTAATCATTTGTGTTGCCCTTCTCTGTACCTTTTCTAATTCTAATATATCTTTTTTTAAATGGGGCGACCAGAACTGCATGTAGTATTCAAGGCATACTATGGCTTTATGAAGTGGCATTATGGTATTTTTGAATTATTATCTATCTCTTTCCTGATGCTTCCTAACATTCTGTTGCCATTTTTGACTGCAGCTGCATGTCAAGTAGATATTTTCTGACAACTATCTACGATGACTCCAAGATCTTTTTCTAGAGTGGTAACAGCTAATTTAAACCCCCTCATTTTGTATGTATAGATGGGATTATGTTTTCCATTGTGCATTTCTTTACACTTAGCAACATTTAATTTCATTTGCCATTTTGTTGTGCATACCCTGTTTAGTGACATCCCTTTGTAACTTTTCATAGGCAGTTTGGGACTTAACTATCTTGAGTAATTTTGGATCTACAAATATGATTTCATTGACTATCCTGTTTTTGCAGATCATTTATGAATATGCTGAACAGCACAGGTCCCAGAACTGATCCTCTCTCCATTGGAAAACCTGATCATTTATTCCTACCCTTTGTTTCCTATCTTTTAACTACTTACTGATCCATGAAAAGACTTTCCCTCTTATTCCGTTACTGCTTATTTTGCTCAAGAGCCTTTGGTATGGGACGTTGTTAAAGGCTTTCTGAAAGTCCAAGGACACTACATCAGTTGGATCACCCTTGTCCACATGCATGTTGACTCCCACAAAGAATTCTAATAGAATGGTGAGTCATGATTTCCCTTTACAAAAGCCTTGTTGACTCTTCCCCAGCATAGCATGTTAATCTAGGTGTCTGATAGTTCTATTCCTTACTACAATGTGACGGTTGTTCACTCCATACCAGCCCTGAAGGCATTAAGGTGGCTCAGAAGGGTACAATTAACTTTATAGACCATACTTGGGGGAGACTCAGGCTTGATTGATAAGGCAAATTGAAGATGAACCCTAGGTGGACAGGGAAAGGCACAGCTTGTATACAGCTAGGCTGTTGAGGGCAGGAGGGCACTGCAGGGAGAGAGTATGGAGCCACTCTCTGGACACAGAGAGGTGGGAAGGAGGAAACCTATGGAGGACAATAAGCCCTGGGATCCTAGACCTGGATGAAGTGTCAACACCAGAGGAGTTGAAGGGAAGGAAAGTCTGAGAAGGCAGGGTAGGAAGAAGACCAAGGAAACAGCAGCAAGCAGGGACTGTGTAGACCTTGGATGCTAGTTATAGGGTCCCTGGGCTGGAACCCAGTGTAGCGGGAGGGCCTGGCTCCCCCTATCAGCCACTGGGAAGTGGTGCAGGACTGTAAGAGGTGCTATCTGGACAGCTGGTCCAGAGAGACTTTGATACCCCAAAAGGGGAGACTATATAATGATCTAGCTGGAACACCATCTGCTCCTGGTGACTTATTACTGTTTAGTTTGTCAATTTGTTCCAAAACCTCCTCTATTGATACTTCAGTCTGGGACAGTGCCTCAGATTTGTCACCTAAAAAGAATCGATCAATTGTGGGAATCTCCTTGACATCTTCTGCCAGGAAGACCAATGCAAAGAATTCATTTAGCTTCTGTAACATAGACTCTATGGATAGAAATTCAATAATATTGAAAAATAGGAGTATAGCAGCAGGAATACACTCCCCACTTCCTACCCAAGATGGTGATAGTGACTATGAAATGGTCAGGGATATTAGAAAGGCTTTTTTTAAAAAAAAAAGAAAAAACAGTAATAATGGTGGATTTCAACTATCCCCATATTGACTGGGTTCATGTCACCTCAGGATGGCATGAAGAGATAAAATCTCTAGATGCTATTAATGATTGCTTCTTGGAGCAGCTAGTCTTGGCCTCCCAAAGGTAGAGGCAATTCTTGATTTAGTTCTGAGTGGCCCCACTGATTGTTTGGCAGGCTTCCTGCTTCTGATGTACTTATAAAAAAAGTGTTAGTTTTTGTGGCTTTTGCTAGTTACTCTTCAAATTGTTTTTTGGCCTGCCTAATTATACTTTTACACTTGACTTGCCAAGGTTTATGCTCCTTTCTATTTTCCTCGATAGGATTTGACTTCCAACTTTTAAAGGATGCCTTTTTACCTCTAATCACTTCTTTTCCTGTTTTTTAGTCATGGAGGCTTTTTTTTTTGTCCTCTTACTGTTGTTTTTAATTGGGGTGCACATTTTGTTTGAGCTTATATTATGGTGTTTTTAAAGAATTTCCATACAGATTTCAGGTATTTCACTCATATGACTGTTCCTTTTACTTTCCATTTAACTAGCGCCCTCATTTTTGTATAGGTCTGCTTTTTGAACTATACCTACTGTGGTGGGTTTCTTTGGTATCCCCCCCCTCTCCCCACCAGAATGTTAAATTTAATTACATTATGATCTCTATTAATGAGCAGTTCAGCTATATTCATTTCTTGGACCAGATCCTGGGATCTACTGAGGACTAAATCAAGAATTACCTCTTCTCTTATGGGTTCCAAGACTAGCTGCTTCATAGTAATTAATGGTATGTAGAGATTTTATCTCTGCATCCCAGCTTAGGTGATATGTACTCAGTCAATATGTGGATAGTTAAAATCCCCCATTATTATTGTGTTTTCTGATTTTGTAGCCTCTCTGATCTCACTTAGCATTTCACAATCATCATGACCATCCTGTTCAGGTGGTCAATAGTATATTCCTTTTGCTATACTCTTTTGTTATTCAAGGATGGAATTTTTATCCACAGATTCTATGGTACAGTTTGATTCATTTAAGATTTTTACTTTATGTGACTGTACACTTTCTTTCACATATAGTTCCACTTCCCCACCACTGTAACCTACTCTATCTTTCCTATATATACTTTACCCTGCTATCATCATGTTACACTGATTTTCATCATTCCATCAAGTTTCTGTGATGCCTGTTATATCAATATCCTAATATAATACCAGGCACTCAAGTTCACCCATCTTAATAGTTAGACTTCTCACATTTGTATACTAGCATTTATAAAATTTGACAATATTTAGTTGTCTGTCTTCATATGATGTAATAGAATGGGACTCTTTCTCTTCAGTTCCTACCTGTACTTTATCAACTTCAAGCCTCTCCTTTTTACTAGGATATCAAGTATCCCCTTGTAGTGAGGCGATGTAGCCTTCTCTCTGAACCTGATGGGAAGAGACTACACCAGCCCTGCCCCTCCCACCAGAAGCAGGGGTGGGACAGGAATCTGAAAAGGCGGGCCCTATAACTCAGTTGTGAGATAGCCAGGGAAGGAAGTAGATGTGTATTGCCTGCTGCCAAGTCCTCTGCCCAAGACAGAGCTTTAGAGCACCTAGGACCAAGAGGAGTTGCTTGGACTGCCGACTGATGAGTCCTTGGAGGAGTTGCTGGCACTGCCACTGGCCATGTACCCGGGGAGACCATGTTTTACCTCCCACCCTACCTATCAGCTCTGTGTTCTTGGGGAACCAGGGTGCAGCATCCAGCCTGTGTGACTCACGAAAGACCTCCCCCCGCCCGCCCCCAGCCTCTACTTGAACGAAAACCAATCAGAAGAAAGACTTACAAAAAACAATGAAAAGACAGTGGGAGAAACACCTAAACCCCTCCAGACAAGTGTGACAGCATTAAGGAAACTCCCTAGCCTCATTTGCATTGAAGATGCTACAGGGAGGCATTTCCATGAGCATACAGAATGGAGAACAGAGCTCCCAAGGCAAGAAGCACACTGAACTGTGTTTGACCAGAAAAGTAGGGAAGCACTGCATGATGGGGCATCTCTGCTCCAGGTGTTAATAAACCCACCCTTGCACACACCCAGCTCAATAGTTATCAGACCAATTCTAGGAATAAATCCTTTGTTGGTATTCAAAATACTGAAACTGCCTAATTGCATTGTGAGCTCCCTCAAAGGAATACTGCCCATAGCCAGGAATGATCAGCTCCTATTGTCTAGCCTGAACAAAACATCTTTGGTATACTCTCTTAAGCCATCAGTTTACCCACAAACAAATCTGTGTTCTCTCTTAAACCATTGCTCTTTCCCTCAAAAACCCCTACCCATGCTCAAGTAAGTGTTCTGATGCCTGGATCCAACATCTGCATCAGTTCCACTGGGACCACCACCTAGGAATCCTGATCAATTCAAGCTTTATGGAGTGGTGAGAATCAGCTCTCTCTCTCACTCTGTATAGCCTTCTGACCATGACTTGTGTGATCAGTTATAGTTTTCTAAACCTGTTTAGAATCAAAGTTAAGTTAGATTTAATATTATAACTGTGTTGTTTGTTTGTTTCCCTATGGTTATCACGTGGCAATAAATAACTTTCATGGTTAAGCTGGTTGCTTCTCTCGCTCTCCCTCCTCCCACCCCACCCCCCACCGGGTGGTTTTTGGCTCCCTTATTCGCTCTGCAGCAACATCTTCGTACCTAAGCTAAAGATCCCTGCAGCACCCAAAAGTCCTGTGCGGTTTGCTCCTCAAGTGGGTTACTACCAGAACAATTGTAACATGAAAATGAGGATAGGGATGTGCTAAACCGGGTACATATGAGGGTGACAACTTGGAAGTGCTGCTTGACCCAGCCTGCTGAATCATAGAATATCAGGATTGGAAGGAACCTCAGGAAGTCATCTAGTCCAACTCCCTGCTCAAAGCAGGACCAATCCCCAAATTTTTGGCCCAGATCCCTAAATAGCCCCCTCAAGGATTGAACTCACAACCCTGGGTTTAGCAGGCCAATGCTCAAACCACTGAGCTATTCCTCCCCCCATGAATCCAAGGGCCTATGAGAATGACAGCTTGGAAATGCTGCTCAACCCAGCCCACTGAGTCCAGGGACATACAAGGGATCAGTTTGGAAGTGCTGATTAACCCAGTCCTCTCAGATGTGTTCTGTTAATGTGTGTGTGTGTGTCTTATTTCTGGGGCTGGAAGAACCCAGCCCTGGAGAACCTAGGTCCTGCAGGATAGCTCCAGTGGGAGGGAACTTGCAAACAGGAGAAGTGGAGCTCCGTAAGAGAACACAAGTGACACAAGCAATACATTGATAGAATTACAGAACACCTTCCCCTCCCAGAAAAGTAACCCTAATAAATGAGCATACCCCAAAGTAACAGGCAAATATGGAAACAACCAAGGAACCCCAGGAGATGGAGGTACACTTAAAAGGGGTAGTAAGAAGTAGCCCAGGGAATTCAGACAATAATCCGGTAGTGTTGTCACAGTCTAGGTCAGACTATTTTGGTGGATCCTCCCACCAAACTCAATGGAGGAACCCTCTGCCACTGTTAGGGCCCTGGGCTGGGACCCAGTGGAGTAGGGTGAACCTGGATTCCACTGTCTCCCTGTTGCTGACCCAACCCCTGGGGTTGCTCCCTATCTACCATAGACTAAGAGGCCTGTGTTTGCTGCTGTCTGTCTGAGCTAGGAGACCAGGCAAAGAAATATTGATTGCTCTTCCCCATCTAGAGAGCCAGAGCCCTTAGATTGCATATTGTTCTGCTCTGTCTAGAGGGCCATAGCCCTTAGATTGCATATCACTCTTCACTGCCCAGAGGGCTGAAGCCCTTAAACTGCTAAATCCTTTGTTGATCATTGAATTTATAAGCACAATGTAGTGAAGTGGTACCTCTCTCGGAGCCTGATGAGGCCACAGAACGACTACACTGCTTCAATAAAACTTCCCCTAAGGTTTGTCTCTGTCTGAACTGTGTGCTCCTCCACACCTGTCAGCTTTCCCCCAGCCTTTAGTTTAAGGACTCCTCTTCAAGCTTTTTTAATTTTATATGTCAGCAATCTTTTGCTTTATGTCACAAGAGGTCTGCAGCCTCCGCACCCAGGAGGTAATTCACCATGCAGTTCCCCCAGTCATCACAAATCCAGATATCTATATTTCTAATAATTTACTCCCCCATTTACCTGTTTCTTCCTAATAACTGGGTCCCCTCCCCCAGAGAGGTATCCTCAGAGTGAGAGGATACCATGACATCATCTGGCAGGAGGGTCACACCCCTGTTATCATTTACCTCTGCTCCAGCTTGATGGTCTCCTTCTCTGAGACTTTAATCTTCCTCAACAGCATAGAGGTGTCTGACCAGAGGTGCAACCACTCTACTGTGTCCCTGAAAGTCTAATCCATGTACCTCTCAGTCTCCCTTAGCTCATCCAGTTCAGCTACTCTGGTCTCAAGAGCCTGTAGGGCCTTGAGTTGCTTGCACTGAATGCACACATATGCCACCTACCCACATGGTATGCTGCATTCAGTGCAATAAACTGAATAGCCTCCACTCTGCTGCTGGATCTTTGGTTGCTTTGTTTTCGGGGTTTTTTTTGTTTTTTTTGTGGGGGGGGTGGAGTTGGCAGGGGAGGTAGAGGTTATTGACCTAAGTTTAGAATATGTTTGTTAGGTGTATTTGTCTCTTGTGCTCGCTCTCTAAACTCCCTCACAGAACTCCTTTCTTTGCTACTCCTCTAGTCACTTAGGATATGACTTTTGAAACTCCTGTTCTCCCTCAGCTAGCCCCACCCCTTGTCAAGGGATCCTAAATGGATTAAAGATCCAACCTCTCAGTGATTTCAGACTGCTGATTGGGATCAACCTGCCCCACAAGTGCTTCCTTCTTTCCTCCAGAAAATGGAATTTATCTGGAAACTCACACCTGTCTGAGTCTCAAGGCAGTCATTATTCAATCCTGCACTGGCAAAAGGGTTACGTTTTATTATCTCACAAACCTGCAAGGTAGATAGGTAGTGATCTTTTTAACATTGGCAAGAGAAGATTCCTTGCTTTTCACACAGTATAGATAGACTTCTATCAGTGGAAGATCCTGAGATATCAGAACTTCTATTTATGATAGTTTTTCTATGTTTAAAACTCATCTATGTTACTTGTATCTCTCTTTGCCCTGAATAATTAGACCCATGGAACTTGATACAACACACAGTGAAGTCAATGGAAAGATTCCATTGGTCAGTCAATATTGCCAGTGCTAACTATGGCATCTGGCCTTACATGTGTAAGTCATGAAATGTAGTCCAAATAAAAACTCTCTAGAACACATGTTCTTCTTCAAATAGTATCCCCATGGATGCTCCACTTCAGATGTGCATGCAACCCATGGACCTGCAATGAGAGATTGTCATTAGCAGTGTTCCATGAATGCACTGTTAATATCCTCATGCCCCACACCAAGGCTGTATCAGGCTGCATGGGCGAACTGCCCTTAGTTCCTTCTCAACTTCCCCCTGAGAATGGGGCTTAGTGTGTCCTCGTGCATGCCTTGGTTACTTGATAACTATGGTCTAGCTTAGTTATTAGTTAGTTTCTCATTTTTGGTCATTTGGAAGATTGTTTTATTTCCTCCCAACAGGTTCTCTCTGAAAGGGGCATGCTCAGTTCACTAGAGTTTAAATGCTGCCTCATGTGTAGAGAGGCCATCCTGGTCAGTGATGCACGGAATTAGTGTATTCACTAAGTAGGGGAGTCGCACTTCTCACAGAAGTGTAAATTCTGTTTAGCCCTGAAATTAAGGGCATGAAAGAACTGGGAAAACAAACTGCAGCTCTTAATGATGGAGTGCTTCCTTCACCCCACTTCAAAGCCAGGTCAAGCGACCCCCCCGTATACTAATCTCCAGTGGTATCTAGCACCCCTTCAACTTCTGTGCAACACCCCCTTCAGAAAGGGGAAGGCCTCAGAGACCTGCTCTTCAAGTCATAAGAAGAGGAGCTCTAACTCCTCTCTTGAGTCCACCATGAAAAGACCTTGCTCTCCATGTAGGTCAACAACCTCAGAGACCTCAACCTCTATTCTTGGTACTGCAGAAGTGGGTTCCTCCAGGACTGGCAAGATGAAAAATGCCATAGTTCTTCTAAGAGTAAGCATTGCTCCAAGAAGGCCCAAGTGGAGATGGTCAGAAGAACAAAAAAGGCAAGTACCATTGAACTTAACCTCTCTCCCAGTATCCCATTGGGTTCTTTGGTAATGTGTAAGACTAAGTCTCCATCTACATCAGCGCCTTCTGTGAAGCAGTCAAGTCCCTCAGCACTGTCTTGCAGAAGCAGTCATATTGTTTGTCAGTATCACAATTTCACCTGGTGCCTCAGCTCCTCTCAGTATCACAACCCTGCTTGGTACCACAAGACTTCAAGTACCTGAAGGACTTATTGGTAACTGCTTAGCCAGAGTCTCCATTGCTTGCAAGTACCGAGCATCAAGAACCACTCCATCTCCAGAACCTTACACATCTCCAGTAACACTTTATTCACTGTCTTTTCTGTTGGAGCTCCCTCCATTACAGGAAGAAAAGGATGATGGTGGAGACCTCCCTTCAGTAGCATCCATCTCTGTCCATGGTTCTGCTACATACCCACATACAAATCCCCTTTCTCAAAAGGTACACGGAGGATTTCCAGGAAGCTCATCATTTTCAGTGGGAACAACCCTGGATGCCAGCCACTTCCCCATATGGTCCTCAATGGCCATAATGGGACCCAGGGCAATTTATCACCAACAGTTCTCTGGTGCCCCACCCTCTCCCATTGAGATGGTAGGGAGACTCAAGCATCTCCTCCCCGGTACATCAATAGGAAGAAACATTCATGATCAGGAGGCTAGGGCAGACAAAGTAGCTAACCCTTAGACTAGCCTCTTGTCATCATCACCGTATGAGGCAGTAATGCCTCCTCCTCCATCTATGGCTCATTATATTTGGCAATTTCAAGATCTCATTAAATGGGTGGCAGACTCCCTACAGATACCTTTTGAGGAAGTCAAAGAATCATAATAAAAACTGTTGGATATTCTTTACTCTGCAACGCCATCCAGAGTTGCCCTTCTTATCAACAAGCCTCTGCTAGAACCTGTGAAAACCATTTGGCAAACCCTTGCCACAATAACACCTACATGTAAGAAAGCTGATAAAAAAAATACGTTCACCCCAGAACTATGAGTTCCTATTTTCCTACTCACCACCCAACTCTCTGGTAGTTGACATGAAGAATGAATGAGACAAACAACACCAGTATAGATCCTCCCCATATGACAAAGACCAGAATTGCCTGGTCTTCTAGGGAGAAAATGTTCTAGGGAGAAAATCTTACTTATCTGCAACACTACAATTCTGCATCACAAATTACCAGGTGCTGCTGGCTAAACACAACTTTTCAAAGTATGCAAAATGTAATTTATTCAACCCCTTCCTCCAGACCAAAGGAAACAATTTCAGGTACCATTTCCGAGAGACAGTTATTGGCCAGGACATCCCTCCAGGCACCTCTGGATGCTGAAGATAGCATAGCCTGTTCCATTTCCACAACTGTGTTTCCAGATGTCTGGTTTCTCCAGAGAAGGCCAGAATATGGTAAAGGACTTCCAGTTTGATTGCCTGAAGTTGTTTGTGGAGAATACCAAGAAGTTGTTGCATACTCTTAAATATTCCAGGCAGGCCTGCCAACAGGTGGGGGCAAAGGGTGCAATTGCCCAGGGGCCTGGGTGATTGAGAAGGTCCTGGGTCCCCGGCCACCACTGCTGCCACAGTGGCAGTGACTAGGAGCCTCGGATGCTTTTAAATCGCTCAGGTGGGCCGCAGGGCTCCTAGGCATAGGCACCGACTGGGTGCTGAGCACCCTCCGGTGGGCCCCTCCTCCCTCTCAAGTACCTCCTGGCAGCGGCAGGCCCTGCCAATCAACTAAGCCCCATCCCTTCCCCTGTGCCTCCCAGCAGCTGCCATTAGCTCTCTGGAGGAGCTGGAGGGAGGGGGAAGTGCGGGGGTGGGGGGAGAAGTGGCGAGGCGGGGGCAGGTCTAGGTGACGCATGGCCCAGATGCTGGGAATGGAAGAGACGGAACCAGCCCCTTCCAGCCACTGAGACGCTGCTCTGCAGCTCTGCACAGTGACTGCCTGAGAGAGCCTGGCTGGGAAGGTGACTTCTGCTCCCTGCCTGAGCTCGGGTGCCAGGGTCCCTGGCAATCAAGCAGCAGAAACCACCTCCGCCCCAGCCAGGCTCTCTCAGGCAGCTGTTGGGCAGGGCTGTAGAGCAGCAACTGGGAGGGGCCGGCGTTAAAAGCAGCTCCCTCCTGCTCCCTGCCTGGGCTCCTGCCTGCCAGGGAGAGCAGCAGAATGTGGGGGGGGGGAGCGGGGAGGGGAAGATAGCAGGCCCAGCAGGAGGACAACCCCCCCCCCCTTTGCAGGTAACATGGGGTGGGGAAAGCATGGTGGCCCTGGCTGGGTAATGCGGCAGGGGGTGGGAAGACACTGGCCCTGGCCTTTAGATCATGCTCCCCCAGTATGGGGAGGCACCAGTTTTCTATGGGGCTCCCTTGGAAAACAGTGGGAACAGGGGTGGGAAGAGGTGGGGTGAGGGTGAGGTATTGGGGGAAGGGGCCTAGGACAGAGCA
Source organism: Dermochelys coriacea (assembly GCF_009764565.3). Taxonomy (NCBI): domain Eukaryota; kingdom Metazoa; phylum Chordata; order Testudines; family Dermochelyidae; genus Dermochelys; species Dermochelys coriacea. Next base: position 54,380,492 of record NC_050070.1, read on the forward strand.
GGGTCAAGCACCCCTGGGAAATCTGGAAATCTGAGCCTATGCTCCTAGGCGCACGTGGGGTGGTACCGGTGGCAGCGAAGCCACCTTGCTGGGCATGCGGAAGCCCTGGCCAGGCTGGAAGAGCACACCCAGCAGCATAGCAGCAGCTCACTGGGCACCAGCAGAAGCTCATTGACTGTTCTGTCCTGGGGCCTGGAATTGCGGTTGGTAGGCCTGATTCCAGGGCAACATGACATTCATTGGGAATTTACATTCCTGTGAAAAAAAGAATATTCAGTAGATTTCAAATGTCCCAAAGATCCCACCCAGTGCAATTTCCTGGTTTAAGAGTCCAGAGGAACCTCCAGGAAAGAGACCAGAGGAACCTCCAGGAAACCTCCAGTTCAAGAGAAAGATTTTCTAACTCACACAACACAAGTTCACAGCACGCTTCATCTCTGAAGCACCAGTTTTGATGGGATAGTGAAGGGTTCAGATCATTCCCTTTCTTTAGCCTCTCAGCTGCAACTATTTGCCCGCCTCCACTTGAAGTCTGACTGTTCCATTTCCAGAAAACATAGGAGCATTTGGACAAGGAACTACACCATCCATTTTACCTCCCTCCTTCCTTGTCATCCCTCTTCCGCATCCCTCTTCAGGGATCCCTCTCATGAGCTCTTACTAAGATAAGAAATCAATTAACTTCTTTGTCTTGGAATGATAGAGCCATTCCCCAATCACTACAAGGGAGGGGGCTTCTATTCAAAGTACTTCCTCAAGCCAAAGGAAAACATCTTAGATTTAAGACTCTTCAATAAATTTGTGAGGTCCCAAAAGTTCAAGATGATGACTCTGACCGCTATAATTACTTGTCTAAATTCAGGGATTTGGTTTTCAGCCCTTGACCTTCAAGACTATACTTTCACATACCAATACTCCCATCCCACAGAAGATTCCTATGTTTTGTCATAGGCCAGGATCATTTTCAGTACTGGGTACTCCCATTTGGACTATCTTCAACTCCGAGAGTATTCTCAAAGGTTTTGTTGGCAATGGCTGCTTATCTGTGTCATCAGGCAATCATAGTATCCCCACACCTTGACAACTGATTGCTCAAGAGTCAGTCATACCAAGAGCTGTTGGCTGCTACATGGAAGGTACTGTTTCTACTCTTGGCCTTGGGTCTTCAGTTGAACATGGGAAAATCCATACTGCCTCCTATATAGAGCATACAATGTATAGGGGCATCCAGGGCTTTCCTGCTGATAGACAGATTCATGGGGGGAGGGATAGCTCAGTGGTTTGAGCATTGGCTTGCTAAACCCAGAGTTGTGAGTTCAATCCTTGAGAGGGCCATTTGGGATCTGGGGCAAAAATTGGGGATTGGTCCTGCTTGGAGCAGGGGGGTTGGACTAAATGACCTCCTGAGGTCCCTTCCAACCCTGGTATTCTATAACACAGTCAAACCTTGTCAGAACTGTTTAACTAAGCCCCCAGACTTCAGTAAGAAACTTTCTTCAATTTCTGGGTCACATGGAAGCTTGCACTTTTGTGACAGATTATGTGAGATTACTCCTTCACTATTTCCAGGGATGCCTCAGATCAGTTTATTCACCAAACAGACACAGCCTAGATAAATAGATGTAAGGTCATCTGCAGTGAAACTCTCATTAGGCGGGCAGAAGGATCATTGCAATGTAGGTGTGGGAGTTCCCTTCCTCCAACCAATGCCAACAGTAACCTTAACTTTGGATGCATCTCTGCTAGGATGGGCAGTGTACCTCAATACTCTGATAGTATAGGGCAGATGTCCACCCCAAGAAACCACCCTCCGTATCAACCTGTTGGAACTCAAAGCAGTCAGAAATGTCTGCCTTCATTTTCTGCCTCTCATCAAACACAGGTCTATCAGAGTCATGACAGACAATGTGGCCCACATGCTCTATATTAATCAGCAGGGAGGCAAGAGATGCCCTTCCCTCTGCACCAAAGCAGTAAGGTTATGGAAATGATGCATAAAAACACAGAAGATTTTAGGAATGTATCTGACCAGGCAAAATGTTATAGCCAATGTTCTCAGCAGTTGGTTTTCCCAAGACTATGAGTGAGTTGGACTCCCAGATTTTTGCTGGCATATTTCAAATGTGGGGATTTCCAGAAATGGACCTCTTGGTTAGGATATAGATATTCAGGCCTGTCTGTAAAGGCCTATACTCTAAGAATTTAGGTGTATTCTTATCACTTGGCTAGTTATAGAGGTATAAAAGAAAGAATCAAAATCAATGTCTGCTGATGTAAGGTCCTTCTCTTACTGTGACAGTCTGAGGCCCTGTTTTTAGGCTAAGGCCTTTGGCTAAATAGCATAGGCAGCCATAAGCTGGGAAAAAAGAAAAGGAGTACTTGTGGCACCTTAGAGACTAACAAATTTATTAGAGCATAAGCTTTCGTGAGCTACAGCTCACTTCATCGGATGCATTTCATGAGCTGTAGCTCATGAAAGCTTATGCTCTAATAAATTTGTTAGTCTCTAAGGTGCCACAATTACTCCTTTTCTTTTTGCGAATACACACTAACACGGCTGCTACTCTGAAACCTGTCATAAGCTGGGAAGCGACTGGTCACATCCTCACATTCCAAACTAGTCACATTGAAATAAGGTGCTATTGGGCTGTTAGGAATACAATCCTGTCCTGATAATGCCTATCACCTCCAGAGAAAGAGAAGTGCCTAGAAAATGTAAAAGGAAATTGAGTTTGATAGAATCCTGTCTGGCAAGAACTCACTTATCAATAGCTGGGAGGGGAAATCCTCACTTCTGTATTGTTTTGTCATTATAGTTCCCACTTTGCTATTGTTTGTCTGTATAATCTCTGTCTGGTTCTATGATTGTTCCTGTCAGCTGTATAACTAATTTTGCTGGGTGTAAACTAATTAAGGTGGTGGGATATAATTGGTTACATAATCATGTTACGATATGTTAGGATTGGTTAGTTAAATTTCAGGAAAATGATTGGTTAAGGTATAGCTAAGCAGAACTCAAGTTTTACTATATAGTCTGCAGTCAATCAGGAAGTGGGTGGGTGTGTGTGGGGGGGGGAATGGGAACAGGGAATGGGGGTGGAAAAATTGGAATCATGATTGGCTAAGGGCAGAAATGGGAACAGGGACACAGGTAAGGCTCTGTGGTGTCAGAGCTGGGAAGGGGGACACTAAGGAAGGAAACTGGAATCATGCTTGCTGGAAGTTCACCCCAATAAAGATTGAATTGTTTGCACCTTTGGACTTCGGGTATTGTTGTTCTCTGTTCATGCGAGAAGGACCAGGGAAGTAAGTGGGTGAAGGAATAAGCCCCCTAACATCTTGGTGCCGGTGACTTACTCAGATGCATTGCATCGGATAGGTGAGTGGCAGCCTGTCCCCCTCCCCTACAGTCCGTGCAGCTGCTTGGAGGGGGTATCACGAACTCTCGTGATGGTAGTTGTGGGTACTGGCAAGCCAGGGTTAAGGATTTTTTGGATAAATGGATAAGGAAGAACCAGGGCCCATACCAGTTGCTGGGGTCAACCTGGGATGAGATTAAAAAGGAAATGGAGGAAGTGTTAGGGGACCCAGAGGGATGGGGGGTGGCTGAGGAGCCCACCCTCCTTGGTATATGGGTAGTGGAAGTAGGTCCCTGCCCATGGGGACTGAATGCCTTCCAGCGAAAGGAGGCACTTCAGTCCACTTGTGAGAGGTTTGAAGTAAGCATTATGGGAATCTGTCAGTAATCTTTCAAGTTTGGTGCTGCTTCAGCAAGGGCTGCTGAAGGGTTGTAAATTAGTTAGGGGTAGTTAAAGATGATTTGGCAAAACAAGGTTTAAAGTCAAAAGCAGAGTTAATAGACTACCTTTAGAGACTGGAGCTGGGACTTGGTCCTGGGGGAGTGGAGAGAAAGAAGGGGAAGGAGAGAAAAAAAAAGTTTCAAAGTGCAAAATGGCAGGGTTTGCAGGAGCAGGTAACAACCCCCACTCTTCTCCCAGAGCCAGAATGGGAACCTGGGATAAAGGTTCCCAACTGTTTGAACCCACAAAGCCTACTCTTGACTCAGAGCTAACTATATCCTTTTCTTCTTTTCCTTCTTCTCTTCCTCGGTTTACTTAATTTGCTGCTGATAGCCTTTACTTTAAAGTGACCTGACAGGCTTAATTGGTTTCTTTCCACCTCTCCCCCTGCCTTTCCACACTTTTGTTTTTCCTGAAGTTTTAATGGAGGGTACTTTGGATACTTATGTGAAATGTTTTTGGTTATTTTGGATATGATGGAGGTCTGCTGTATTCCACTGGAATTTTTGGAGTAAAAGATCCATGGGCATCCATGGAGGCAAATGTTTTACTGCCTCTTTGAACAGTCTCAAGGTAAAGACAGCACAGGTTAAGGCAGCTGTGTGGCAATAATTATACTTGGTGGCTAAGTTGTTACAGACAAATTGCACTACCTTAAAGAACTAAATGTAGGAGTAAGTGATTTAAAGTAGTGAGTGAAAAGTTACAAATAGCTTTTGCAAAAATTGATAATACAGGGTTTGCAGGAAAGTAAACATTTGGGAGTTGTGAAAATGGTAAAAAGTAACTGTTGTGAAGATGTTAAAAGGGTAACTGTTGTGGTGTTACAAAAAGGAAGTTTTTAATGATAAAACCCATTTATATAAATGTAACTGTATGCGCAATTCTATGCGGTCATAGACCCAAGGGGGTCAGGTAGAGTGGCTGCTACCACCACTATTCTTCTGTCCCCAGAAGACTTTACAGCTATTCTGAAGGAGAATGGGCCCTTTTCCTACAGAAATGGTCTATAAGGGACTGCTATAGGCAGCAGGCGGAGAGAGAATCTGATCAAAATTATTTGACTATTGGGTAATGTAATCAAAATCACTAAAGGATGTAAGGGGTTTCTATTGGAACTTAACTTGGCTGCTCCTGGTTGTGTCTAGTTGTACAAGATGGAAGTGTAATCGGGGTACAGTTGTGTAAAAAAGAGTAATCGCAGTGCAAGGGATGTTAGGCAAAAGAGAATTTTGTGTGTGTGCACAGGTAAAAGAAAAGGAAACGGCGAGGAATGATGGGAACACTGAGCCTTGGGGTGGCTCTGGGGGATCAGATTGTTCCTTTGGTGGGTGTACATGAAAACTCTGTGGGAATGGGGGAGGCAATTATACCTTATGTAAAATTAATATGGCTAATATAATGTTATGGAGGTTAAACTATATGGAAAGAATGTGCATTTTCCCAGGATCTGAAGCTGAAAATCTGAAGCTGTGTCTCAGCTATTACCTGAGAATAAACTTAATGCTTGGTACAGCAGAGAAACTATTGCAAACTTGGTCTGTTGTACAAGAGGGGAAACTGAGGTACACCATCTCATGAATTTCATAAATGACCAGTGAATGGGGTAATTCACTAGCCTGACTATAGAACAAAATAAGGACAGCCTGGAGGTAATTCTTCTGTTTTTCCTGCAATTAGCAAGGAAATTTGTAAAAGAAAGTGATATTATTATTATTAAGCAATAATCTGTCCCCACCAGGGGGTGGAAATTGTTTCTTTTGTTTTTCAGACACTCTACAAGCAAGCTGGTGCCAGCTGGAAAAATAACCCAGAATACCATGGATCTGTGTTTTGTGTTGGTCTGTGGTGTTTGTCTTGTTGCTAGCATTGCTGTGTTTCAATGAACAAAAAATCTCATGATATGGGTGGGGGATGGCTTCAAAAGGCTGACCTTGGGGGGGGGGAGATGTGTATGGGAATGCAAAATGCTCAACTAGGAGGCCAGCACCTGTGTAATAGCTACCGTGGTACCTGGAAATGGAATGGCAATTAAGGTGGTTCCCACAAGCCCTATGGAATAATGAGAAGGGGAGGAGCTCACTGGGAATCAATGGAGGGGAGTGTAAAATAGTATAAATCAACAGAAGATGTTTTGATGTGGCCCTCTCCTGTGACTATGGAGGAGTAGGATCAATGGCCTATGCAAAGGGTGGACAATTGGGTGCACTGTGTATAAGGTGTTTTGCTGGGAATGTACATATTACTGGGGGCACAATTACACCAGCCCATAACCAAACTACACACATCTACATGCTGCTATCCAGACTTTGGTGCACAAATGGATCTGTGAATCTTATTGCTGTGAATAATCAAACGAGGGCATACTGCCTGATTCCATACCAAGTGGTCAAGCTGGTTTGGACAATATCCCATTTCTCTGTGAACATTCAGTGGACTTATGATATGGACAAAAGCAAGCAAAACCTGCAGGGGCAGCTTGTTGCAACTGCCAGCAACTGGACACATAAGATCGTGACCCTGTCGCAGGAGGAGAGGCAGTGTTTTGGGGGTGTCTCGGATGTTGGACCATACTGCATTGGTCAGGACTGGATTTTGTATTGTTAACTCTACTTGTGTTACGTTGCATATGGAGACAACCTATAAGTGATGTAGTAAGCCCTCCAAACCCAGCAGTGTACTAGACAACCTGGACCCAACCTTCTTGGGCCCACTATAATGGGAAGTCTGGAACACTAATTGGAATAGGTGTGGTATGCCCGTACGAGAGAAGGTGCAGTACAGAGAAGGCACTATACAACAAAAGGGGCAGTGGGACAAATGGAATATCGACACCTTCCACCTTGATGCCTGGCCCTATCAGGAAATGTGTCACCATATGTCCTATGCTTTTCCAGGGATACCTGGGCAGGAGGATCCCAAAAGAAAAAAAAAGGGGTGGAGTGTTAGGATATAGATATCCAGGCCTGTCTGTAAAGGCCTATACTCCAAGAATTTAGGTGTATTCTTATCACTTGGTTAGTTATAGAGGTATAAAAGAAAGAATCAAAATCAATGTTTGCTGGCGTAAGGTCCTTCTCTTACTGTGACAGTCTGAGGCCCTGTTCTTAGGCTAAGGCCTTTGGTTAAACAGCAGGGGCAACCATAAGCTGGGAAGCGACCGGTCACATCCTCACATTCCAAACTAGTCACATTGAAATAAGGTGCTACTGGGCTGTTAGGAATACAATCCTGTCCTGATAATGCCTATCGCCTCCAGAGAAAGGGAAGTGCCTAGAAAATGTAAAAGTTTGATAGCATCCTGTCTGGCAAGAACTCACTTATCAATAGCTGGGAGGGGAAATCCTCACTTCTGTATTGTTTTGTCATTATAGTTCCCACTTTGCTATTGTTTGTCTGTATAATCTCTGTCTGGTTCTATGAGTGTTCCTGTCTGCTGTATAACTAATTTTGCTGGGTGTAAACTAATTAAGGTGGTGGGATATAATTGGTTACATAATCATGTTACGATATGTTAGGATTGGTTAGTTAAATTTCAGGAAAATGATTGGTTAAGGTATAGCTAAGCAGAACTCAAGTTTTACTATATAGTCTGCTGTCAATCAGGAAGTGGGTGGGTGTGTGTGGCGGGGAGGGAAATGAAAAAGGGAATGGGGGTGGGGAAATTGGAATCATGTTCAGCTAAGGGCAGGAATGGGAACAGAGACACACATAAGGCTCTGTGGTATCAGAGCTGGGAATGGGGACACTAAGGAAGGAAACTGGAATCATGCTTGCTGGAAGTTCACCCCAATAAACATCGAATTGTTTGCACCTTTGGACTTTGGGTATTGTTGCTCTCTGTTCATGCGAGAAGGACCAGGGAAGTAAGTGGATGAAGGAATAAGCCCCCTAATACTCTTCACCACAGCTAAAACAAAAAATGCCTTCTATTCTGTTCAATGCAGTGTGTAATCCCAGTTCCTGGGGGGATGCCTTCCTCCTCCCTTGGACTAAGAGGCTGTTTTACATGTTTCCTTCAACACCTCTGATTCTGAGAGTAGAGAATAAAATCAGTCAGGACAAGGCCATAGTTAACTTAATGCCCCTACTCTACTTGCGCTACATTGATGACATCTTCATCATCTGGACCCATGGAAAAGAAGCCCTTGAGGAATTCCACCAGGATTTCAACAATTTCCATCCCACCATCAACCTCAGCCTGGACCAGTCCACACAAGAGATCCACTTCCTGGACACTACGGTGCTAATAAGCAATGGTCACATAAACACCACCCTATATCGGAAACCTACTGACCGCTATTCCTACCTACATGCCTCTAGCTTTCATCCAGATCATACCACACGATCCATTGTCTACAGCCAAGCTCTACGATATAACCGCATTTGCTCCAACCCCTCAGACAGAGACAAACACCTACAAGATCTCTATCATGCATTCCTACAACTACAATACCCACCTGCTGAAGTGAAGAAACAGATTGACAGAGCCAGAAGAGTACCCAGAAGTCACCTACTACAGGACAGGCCCAACAAAGAAAATAACAGAACGCCACTAGCCATCACCTTCAGCCCCCAACTAAAACCTCTCCAACGCATCATCAAGGATCTACAACCTATCCTGAAGGACGACCCATCACTCTCACAGATCTTGAGAGACAGGCCAGTCCTTGCTTACAGACAGCCCCTCAATCTGAAGCAAATACTCACCAGCAACCACACACCACACAACAGAACCACTAACCCAGGAACCTATCCTTGCAACAAAGCCCGTTGCCAACTCTGTCCACATATCTATTCAGGGGACACCATCATAGGGCCTAATCACATCAGCCACACTATCAGAGGCTCGTTCACCTGTGCAGCTACCAATGTGATATATGCCATCATGTGCCAGCAATGCCCCTCTGCCATGTACATTGGTCAAACTGGACAGTCTCTACGTAAAAGAATAAATGGACACAAATCAGACGTCAAGAATTATAACATTCAAAAACCAGTTGGAGAACACTTCAATCTCTCTGGTCACTCGATTACAGACCTAAGAGTGGCTATCCTTCAACAAAAAAGCTTCAAAAACAGACTCCAACGAGAGACTGCTGAATTGGAATTAATTTGCAAACTGGATACAATTAATTTAGGCTTGAATAGAGACTGGGAATGGATGAGTCATTACACAAAGTAAAACTATTTCCCCATGTTATTTCTCCCCCCCTCCCCCACTGTTCCTCAGATATTCTTGGTAACTGCTGGAAATAGCCTACCTTGCTTGTCACCATGAAAGGTTTTCCTCCTTCCCCCCCCCCGCTGCTGGTGATGGCTTATCTTAAGTGATCACGCTCCTTACAGTGTGTATGATAAACCCATTGTTTCATGTTCTCTGTGTGTGTATATCAATCTCCCCTCTATTTTTTCCACCAAATGCATCCGATGAAGTGAGCTGTAGTTCACGAAAGCTTATGCTCTAATAAATTTGTTAGTCTTTAAGGTGCCACAATACTCCTTTTCTTTTTATAGTTAACCTAATAGTCCCAAATTGGTCAAGGTAGGTGTGGTTTCCTTACCTAGATCTTTGTCCAGCAATAAATATTCCAACCACTCCTCAGTTCCTTTACCAGGACACCAGTCAACAGCTGCATCCCAATCTGACTAGTCTCCACCTCTAGGTGTGGCTCCTCAATGGTACACTGAGGTAGAGTCAGCAGAGGTACAGCAGATATTACTAAATACTCAGAAAAGTTCTACCAGAAATACTTACTTTCAAAAGCGGAGATTTAGTCAGTGATGCAAATGCCAGAAAGTTGTTCACAAATCTGCCTCACTTCTGCTTGCTCAGGAGTACCTGCTACAATTAAAGAAAACGGGATTATCAGTTAGTTCTCTCAAGTTCTGTTTGGCCACATTAACTGCTTTTCATTCCACAAGTGAGGGGTTCTTTCTGTTTGGTCACCCTGCAACTGTAGGGTTCATGAGAGGTCTAGGAAATCTTTTCCTGACGATACAAGCCCCCATCCCAGTTTGGAACCTTAATTTAGTTCTTAAAAATCTCATGAAAACTCCTTTTGAAATAATGGCAATCTGCTTCTTATTGTCTATGAAGACAAATTTTTTAATGGTTGCTACATGAGCCCTCAGAGTCAGAGAAACTGGGACATTAATAGCAAACCTTCCTTTCACAATATTCTGCAAGGACAAGGTTTTCTTACAGCCAGACCCCATGTTTCCTTCTAAAGTGATTTCTGAGTTTTATCCGAATCAGATCATTTACCGACCAGTTTTCTTTCCAAAACCACATAATTCCGATTTGACATTAGCCTTTTACCTAAATAGCACTACATCATTTTGAAAATCTCCTGAACTCTTTGTTTCTTTTGCAGACAGACCTAAAGATTCTGCTATCTCTATCCAAAGATTATCAGAAATGGATTTCTAGTTGTATTATTGCTTGTTACAGTGTTGCCAGCATTCCACGTCCTTCTACCTCCTCCAACTCATTCTAAAAGGTCATAGTTTGTACCTATGGCTCTACTTAAAAATGTCCCAGTATCTGAGATCTGCAGAGCTGCTACGTATCTTCTCCAGGAGCTACATCCTAATCAATGCCGGTAGATCACATGTTGCAACTGGCAATGCAGTTTTTTCCTCTGTATTGGGCTTGATTTCGAAGCTCCCTCTTCCTTATAAGGATACTGCTCAGGAGTCACCTGCAGTCATAGGGACACTACTTGAAGAAGGAGAAGTTATTCACTTTGTACAGCAATAGTTCTTCAAGATGTACGTCCCCCTGGCTGCTCCACTACTTGTTCTTCTTCCCCTCTGCTTTGGAGTTTCCTTCTGAGACTCGGCAATGGAGGAGGAAACGAGGGTACTTCTGCACAGCCTGGTGTAGCTCACTGTGGGGCATAAGGAAATTAACAGCACATGTGTGGGCCAAACAGACCGTGCTAATGAAAATCTCTTATTGCATGGGATGCATGCACATCTGAAGTGGAACACCCATAGGGAACACACCTCAAAAAGTGAAATTCACTGCACATTGTTAGTAACCTATCTTTAGGGAGAAAAACCCTTGACTCATACAGGATGTGGGCTGGTAATATAAAATTATCTCAACATTATTCATTTTCAATCATTTTCAATTTCTGTATGAATTTGCAAAACCTAACAGTGCTGAATGATAACTGCTAGCACTTCTCATGCTTAGTTTAGTTAGAAGATTCATTATATAAGTTTCAGATATAAGTTGTAGATCACAATGACCTAATCAGAGCTGTGGCCTGCCATCAGGTTGGCACACAGTAATTTTTTTAAGTTGTATTTTCCTAGTAGACTAGACTAGCTTGTAAGGAGTACTATGGCACAGAATCTGGCCTTCAGATCCACACACAAGCACCTTTTAGAAATATGGCCTAGATCACTTCCTCCCATGGTGAAAAAAACCCTATAGTGTGTTAATGTGGAAGGACAAATCTGCACGTTCCCCGACGGACTTTTCCAGTTAATACTTTCTTCTGAATGCTTCTAATGGGAAGGACAGTGTATGCCCTCTTGTTGAAGGAGGGTTCCCCCCCACCCCCCAGGCATGGCAGTTCTTGGAGGATTCTCCAAGCAATTCTGTGTTTCTATGTCAGCACCAGCTCCATTGGAACTCATCAGGATTTCATGTATATCTCTGCTCCTGGAATACCCCTTAAAATGGAGGTTGTTCCTCAGTAAAATGTATGCAGTGTCAACTGCATTTATCTTCCTGAAGATTTTCCATGGATTTTTTTAAAAACTAAATTCAGTCTACTTATCTGACTGTCTTCACTCTAGCAACTGAGCACCTCACAATCACTTAGGGATTTTATTCCCACAACACACCTGTGTGGTTGGTGTGACCCAGGAACCTGGTCATCATAATAACTCTAAAATGTAAGTAGGGTAATATTTAAGGAGTTATGTACCTATACTGAAAACTGTGCTCTAAAGGTATGAGGATTAAGCCATGTCACTAACAATTCACTCCACAGATATGTTCTGTTCAGACAGGAGTTAATGGACACCTATTTTCCTGTCTCAGCGTGTGTATTGTGAACTATATGTCTTACAATGAATGCCTATTGCATACCAAGCCAAATACCAGGCATCAGATTGCAAAATCTACAAGAGAGAAAGCCTACATGAAAAAGCAGTTATCAAGGAGGTGTCCTGTTTATTACTAAGATCAAAGGATTAGTCTGGTATATCAAGTAATGCAAGGAAAGACACAGTATCCTTCACTTAGGAGACAAGCTGACAGCATGTCTTGCCTCATGAAAAAGGAATCACAGACTGCCTAGCTAGAAAGCGCTGGTGAGTAATACTTTATTAGACATGAGAGTATCTTGTAAATTAAATCTAGGCTCTAGAATGTGTTATGATTTTATTTTACATGAAACCATTTGTGTCCAATAATTCTACTTGCTATCACTCCAATTGCTACATTTTATTTAATAAACTTTTACTTGTTTTCGCTATAAACTTAGTGAAGTGCTGTATATTAAACAGAGTGGTGATCTGGGGAATAACTGGTAAGCTCGTGTGTCCTGTTTCTTCGGAGCAGCGAATCTGTGAATACTGTGAGTGTCCAGTGGACAAGGTACTGGACAGACCAAGGATTGTTGTGTGCTAGTCGCTAACCTGTAGAAAGAGAACAAGGCTGGCACAGGCCTAGAGGGGAGTGCTTTGTTGCCCATGGCCAGTAGAGTTGAGGAGCTGATTCCTGCACAAGACTTCCTTACTCTAAGGCAACTGGTAGTGAGGTGCATCACAAACCTGAGTACCTCCAGGAAATATCATAGTGGCGTAGTTTGCAGAATCTACCCCCTTTCCTGATTAGCCAAGGGTCATGCTTTAGGCAATTATCTATCAGATAACACAGATACTCAGGTTTCAGAGTAGCAGCCGTGTTAGTCTGTATTCGCAAAAAGAAAAGGAGTACTTGTGGCACATTTGTTAGTCTCTAAGGTGCCACAAGTACTCCTTTTCTTTTCACAGATACTCAGAGATTTAAAGTGAGAAGGTTGGAAACAGTTGAAGAAAAAGATTATGGTTTGTTATTTTCTATTTGTTTATGTCAGGTAAGGGAGCTAAAGCAAAGGAAAGGGCAATATGAGTAAGCCAGAGACATATGCTAACCATACCAAGCAGCAGTTGGAAAAAACTGTTTGTTGAATGTGGCTTGAATGTTACAGGGGAAAAAGTATAGAGAAGATGAGATTTGCTCATGGCAGATGATAAGCATAAGGGAGATCTGAGTGATCCACCAAAAGTTTCCAGAGGGCGCACGCACTGGAAACATGCATGGCATGGGTCCCAGGAACATAGCAATGCAATTAGAACTGGCAAGAATAGCAGTCCAAAATCTGGAAGTAGCAGAAAAGGAGAGTCCCCCGGAAAGGGAGATGCTGGTCCAGGAAAACAAGCTGGAATCAGAGTAGCTAAAACTTGAAGCAGAAGCTCAAGAAAGGGAGATGACACCCCCAGAATGAGAAGGAAAGGGAGTCCAAGCTAAAAAACCCCTTGAAATACAAAGACTGAAGCTTTTACTGGTACTCCTCCCCAGGGATTGTACACTTGGATAAGCTGAGCACAAGTTACAGAGAAACAGATTGCATCAAAAAATATTTGACCACCTTCAGAAGGATACACAAGGTACACAAAATCCCTGATGACCAGAGAATGACTGTCTTGTTCCCCAAACTGTCTGGTAAAGCTTACAAGCGTTTAATCATATGCATGTAAATTATGCTATATTATATGGTTGGTTTAAAGGGTCTGTGGTAAAAAAGGTTTCAAATTATTCCAGAGGCATGTTGCCTAAAGTTTAGAAACCTCAAAAAACTTGATAAGTTAAGTTACAGGAAATATGTTCTTAAAATGGCTCAGTATTGAAGAAAATTGATAAAAAGTAGAGGGGCAGAAACTTATCACATTGGTAGATCTCCTTGCTCATGAGCAGTTCTTTGAGGTCTGCTCTGATGAAGTGAAGGCAGCAGTGAGAGAAAAATCCTCCACAACTGTAGATGAGGCAGCTGACTGATACATATAAGTGAGACTATTCAGAGAGTGCAGGTCCCAAAGAAAATGGCAAAAGCCTGACATAAAAGGGTGTTCCTGCTATTTCCTGAGAAGAAGGAGAAGGAATGAAGTACACATAAGAGGTGGTTCCAGTTAATTTTGTCAGGTCTGACCTCCTGGTAGACAAAGAGTTTATTTACAAGGCCAACGTAAATGGTAAAGGGTGTCAAGGTGCAGAGGCACTGATGTCCAGATTTCTGTAGTCAGGAGAGATGTGATTAAGGAGGTTGATATGCTCCCAGGGGAGGAGGTAAAACTCCTTGCCCTGGGACAATTTAGAACCAGGATGCCTTTAGCCCATATTGCATTAAAGTGGGAAGGTTTAAGAGGTACTTTAAATGTTGGTGGGAAATGACATAGTATCACTGCCCAAAGCTGTTAATATTGTGACCTGTAGCAAGAGGGAATGTGTCAGAGTTCCCAGAGGTAAACACTGAGGAAGGGGAGGCAGCGGAGAGAGGATCTATACACCTACTCTTACCGGATACTGAGGTGCCTCACAGCCTTGGGCACCCCCAGGAAGCATAACAGTCGGGAAATACTAGTACTGTTTACAACCAGGGAGCTAATAGATAGGGGAGATTAAATGGTTAGTCTAACGTCACAGAGGAAGTCTGTGGTTGTGCTAGGAATTGAAGCCAGAGTTTCAAAATCTCAAGTTAATACCTTAACCACTGGATCAACCCTCCTTTTAAGGAGGGGTAGAAGGGATATGTAGGGGAAATAAATGTCACATTTAACACAATCCTGGCCCACAACTTTCTTCATATTTTATTCCCTATATCTTTCTTCAGGATCTAAAGCAGGGCTGCAGAGACAGCTAAGCATGCATCCTCTGAGTGAAGGGGAAAGTCTGTGTGCATCAGCTGGGCATGGGTGGAGGATTGTTTGTTTATTTTTAACATGTTTGAAAGTATTGGCTCCAAATTGAGCAAATCCTTCTTAGTTCATGGATCATTGACTGGGTAGATTGTAACAGTTCCTCTGGAGCTATTATGGTTTGTCGTTTCAATCCAGCCACTGAGTGTGTGTACTGAGCCTATGCACTCAAAATCCCCCAAAAATGTTTCTTGAAAGTCATTACTCTGTCCTCCACATATTGTCCTCAATCTAACATTTTGTTTTTTAAAAATACCAAAAGCAGTTAGACCAAATTATTGAATAAACCCTTGAAAATATTTATTTAAAAAACAAAACAAGTTATACTAGTGCGAAAAGTCTCTGTAAATTAAAAAGTTCTAAAAACATTTCAGTTAAACCAGGATTAATTTGCTACTGAAAGTAATACCTTATCTGGCCATGCTCAGGTACCCTGTGACAAGATGGAGATATAGAACTGGGTTCCATTAGTATAAGGAAAACACCATAGCCTGTACCATCTTACTATCCGTCAGAATAGTCTTGTATGTAAAACTATATGTTAGCCTACATTAGAGAGCTATCAGGGTAGAATTGGGACTTCTCAAGAAAGGAACTGAACCAAACAAAAACAACTCCATATCCACTGGAGATGTGTTCACAATACTTCATGGTCAACACTATTAAACAAAAATAGTAATTAATGGTGGGGGCCAGATCCTCAGTTAGTGTAAACTGGCATAGCTCCATTGAAATCAAAGAAGTTATGCTAATTTACACCACCTGAAGCTACAGTGCCTAATCTTCATCTAGCACCTATAGATGAAGTGCAGTTTCTGTGCCATACCCAGGTGTGAATTTATATTAAGTTGGGACTCCAGATACCACCAGAGTTCCTTTGCAACGCTCTTCTCCATGATCTTTAACAAGGATGTGAAATTCTGCACAGGTCAACAGTTAACAAGAGCATCCATATCAAGATACAGTATTTTGTCTTAAGCAGAGGTCTTAACACCATCTCCTTAAGGATATCTGGCACCCCAGCCTTCTGAAAGAGGTGTTGGCAGATTCTCTAATTAGGGTGCAGACCTATTTCACAAGCTGTAACAAGAAGCTCCCAACTCTTCCAGTACCCCACTCAGTGTTAGTGGCCCTGCTTCAAGCAGTAAAGACATATTTATCCCCATTGTTCTGCCTTCCAAAGCAGATATCTCAGTCTAGCATTGAGTACTATTATGTGAAAAATAAGTTATGTATAATAATAATTTCAGGTTTTAAAGACAGCTTTCTCTGTTACCAAAATGTCTATTTAAAGGCATTGCTGTTCATGGAATAAGCTTTATCATAATACAGTACATCAAACTTCATGTTATGATAGAAAAGTCAATTATGGTCCAGAATTTAGATGAAAAATTTCAAATTTTAATACACATTCACTTAAGAGCCCTTTCAATATGGCAGTGTAGTTTAAGGGTACTGTATCCTAGATGAAAAAGCTGCTATACACAAAAGGAGGAGCAATATTACCAGGATATGTGTAGTAATTATGTTGTGCATTATATGTGTTAATTTTTTCACCTGCAGATGGAGCCTAGTGTCTCACTGGCTGACATTTCCCAGTGTTAAAAGAATCTGTAAAATGACAAGCTATAATGTGGATATAAATCACAGAAGAATATACATTCAAACAACACTGATAGAAAACATTTACAAAAAAGATCAAATTTAAAATGTAACAGCCCACAAAAAACAAGACCCTGATTCAAAGCCCATTGAAATCAATGCAAAGACTCAACAGAGTTAGGATCACAGTCCTAATCAGCCAGGATATCAAAGAAAAGTTCTGTTGATATTTTCCTTTTTCTCGCTCCATTTTTTTTACACTTTTAATGAGTAATTAGTTGTGTGAACTGTATTTAAAGTTCCAGATTTATTTTATTGACTATAAAAAGCTTGCTGATATAGTCATTGTGAAACATCGAGATGTGTGAAAAGGTACTCAGAATAATAAGTACACATACTGACAGGTTTCAGAGTAGCAGCCGTGTTAGTCTGTATTCGCAAAAAGAAAAGGAGTACTTGTGGCACCTTAGAGACTAAAATTTATTTGAGCATAAGCTTTCGTGAGCTGTAGCTCGCTTCATCGGATGCATTTGGTGGAAAATACAGAGGGGAGATTGATATACACACACAGAGAACATGAAACAATGGGTTTTATCATACACACTGTAAGGAGAGTGATCACTTAAGATGAGCCATCACCAGCAGCAGGGGGGAGGGAGGAAAACCTTTCATGGTGACAAGCAAGGTAGGCTATTTCCAGCAGTTAACAAGAACATCTGAGGAACAGTGGGGGGTGGAGGGTGGGGGAGAAATAACATGGGGAAATAGTTTTACTTTGTGTAATGACTCATCCATTCCCAGTCTCTATTCAAGCTTAAGTTAATTGTATCCAGTTTGCAAATTAATTCCAAATCAGCAGTCTCTCGTTGGAGTCTGTTTTTGAAATTTTTTTGTTGAAGAATAGCCACCCTCAGGTCTGTAATCGAGTGACCAGAGAGATTGAAGTGTTCTCCAACTGGTTTTTGAATGTTATAATTCTTGACGTCTGATTTGTGTCCATTTATACTTTTACGTAGAGACTGTCCAGTTTGACCAATGTACATGGCAGAGGGGCATTGCTGGCACATGATGGCATACATCACATTGGTAGATGCGCAGGTGAACGAGCCTCTGATGGTGTGGCTGATGTGATTAGGCCCTATGATGGTGTCCCCTGAATAGATATGTGGGCAGAATTGGCAACGGGCTTTGTTGCAAGGATAGGTTCCTGGGTTAGTGGTTCTGTTGTGTGGTGTGTGGTTGCTGGTGAGTATTTGCTTCAGATTGAGGGGCTGTCTGTAAGCAAGGACTGGCCTGTCTCCCAAGATCTGTGAGAGTGATGGGTCGTCCTTCAGGATGGGTTGTAGATCCTTGATGATGTGTTGGAGAGGTTTTAGTTGGGGGCTGAAGGTGATGGCTAGTGGCGTTCTGTTATTTTCTTTGTTGGGCCTGTCCTGTAGTAGGTGACTTCTGGGTATTCTTCTGGTTCTGTCAATCTGATGAGTCATTACACAAAGTAAAACTATTTCCCCATGTTATTTCTCCCCCCCACCCCACCCCCCACTGTTTCTCAGATGTTCTTGTTAACTGCTGGAAATAGCCTACATTGCTTGTTACCATGAAAGGTTTTCCTCCCTCCTCCCCTGCTGCTGGTGATGGCTCATCTTAAGTGATAACTCTCCTTACAGTGTGTATGATAAACCCATTGTTTCATGTTCTCTGTGTGTGTATATCAATCTCCCCTCTGTATTTTCCACCAAATGCATCCGATGAAGTGAGCTACAGCTCACGAAAGCTTATGCTCAAATAATTTTGTTAGTCTCTATGGTGCCACAAGTACTCCTTTTCTTTTTGCAAGTACACATACTGTCTGACTCCTACATTTTCCCTCAATTCCCCTCCCTCACACTCTATCATCAGACAAAAACACCACCACTAGCTTCATATTCAAAAGTGGTTAAGAGTAAGACATAATGCTATGCTCTCAGAAAATCTGGGGATTTTATTGATATGGAATTTAGAATGGTGTTTTAAACTGTGCTGCTGTTTCTAAGCTTTTACAGATACGGCCTTCAATATACCTTAGGGACTAATGCTTTATATCTGCTACATCTTAGATCTGGAGCTCTGAATCATTCATCATTTCTCAAAGCAGTGATATGACATCTCTCTGACCAAGAAGTCACTTACACAGTCTCCCAGCTGGTAGGCACTATTAGCGCAGAGAGGGCAAAAAAGTAAACACAAGAGGGAAAACAGATTTCCGTTCCACCCCTCCCCCCCACACACGCACACTCCTGCTGCCCCCTTCTCCTCTTGTCTAAGAAGCATAGATTGCCTGGAAAACAGTTTTTATGCATTGGTAATTGAATGTGAAATGAACTTTCACAAGCTTTAATGAGGAGTAATATTGCTGCCCATACAATGGAAGTTAGTTTGCTGGCCTGTCTATGTCCCAAATTATTTCATTAGTATTAACCAAGGTTCCCAACTCTCCTCAGGCAAGAATACTGTAGCAGGGAGGAATGCTAATGGATGCAAATAAGAATGCTCACAAGCTCCCAACTAATGATTAGGACATGAAGGAATATCAAGAATATGGAAGTATTGTTGTCATGTGAGGGAAAAAGATCTGGGAAAACACAGTTTCTCTTTAGAGGAAAAAAAACTGTTGTTATATGTAAAATTCCTCTGTACAGTGATATACTATTAAATTTGTAGGTTTCTTTTCTTGCCTTTGATGCTTTTTAAAAAGAAAAATATTCCAAAACAACAAGGCATTAATATTACAGACTCCTTCACATTGGAAACTCAAGAGAAGAAAAATAATATTCTTTGCCTTTGCCTGTCAAAGTATTCAGTTTGAAAGCTAAATTAGTATAAACTTAGAGGAAGCAATGATGGTTTAATTTAAGAAGACAGGCAATGATGTAATGATAATACTACTGAATCCTTAGAACATTTCCAAACTAGTCATAAGGCAGATCTATTGTACTGGATATTGGGAATCACAGTAAGATTTTACAGCAGCTCTATGTGCATATTTATTCAAAGCCCTCCATATAGTTTAAGTTCTTACCACTGGCAGATATTTGTTTTTAAACATGTCTAATTGTGAATCACTTTTCAGTTTATTTAAGATTGTATTATTGCAACTCAGTAATATTTGATGTTGTAGATGACTAAATCACAGATATGAGAAACAAATATTGCAAATGAAATCTCATGCCCAGCACCTCCTTTCTATAGGTTTATGGATAGATGCAAAGTATATGTTTATATGATAGTGTGTGCACCTGTGTGTATACAGGAGAAGAATATATTGTCCAAAGCTGAATGTGAGCTGTTGGTGAGTGCAGAGTGACTAATCTACTGTTCATATGGTCACTTAGCTCATTACTTTATATAGTGGTTTGCAATACCTTACATGTAATTAAAAACAAACATGCAAACACACACAAAGGAAGAGAGAATTCTCTCATGTATATATATATCTACAGCACACAGATTTGATCCTTTAATTCTGTTCTCTAGTTTGTGTATTTTCTTTCCTTACGTTTCTAAAAAATTTTTTTCTTTTAATGCTAATTGGAGTAAATGCCAAAGGCATTGCATACCAGTCAATTTGAGTAATATGTAGTATACCAGAGCTACGCTTTTTCTAATACCAGGTAGCAAGGAGTCTCCGATCATCCATCTCTAGTTGACTGTTTTTCACTGATTGTGCTGATTTTCCTCAGTGTAGGTGTGTTTTTTAATTCACTGTGCGATGACTAATAGTCACCTCAATTAAGCTGCATGGTATGAAGCAACTTTGTCAACAAATAAAGGGGAGAGTGTCACCAGCTTAAAGTGTTTTCTAATAGTTGGTATTGAGAGGCTTTGACCTTGCACAAAACAACACTGTCAGATCATTACTGTGACACACGTCATGGTGTGTAATAAATATGACACTTTCCCCAGGCCACAAATCCTACCATGTTTATGCATTGCTTAAGTAAGCTATCTGTGGGACAGAGTTGCCTGTCGATGCCACTTACATTATTCAATAACATTGTCATTTATTATGGAAACTATTTGAAATGCAGATCTCTGAAGGAGCTGACAGATATTGAAGATACTCTAGTTTTAAAAATGTCATGCCAGTTACTACAGTATAATTTATCTTTTAACACTGCTCATATGCCGTCCAACCATTGCAACTCAAATTCTACAGTGATAGGCACCATATCAGACCCTAGGTAGAAATTCTGGTCTAAGAAGCATAAAACTCCACTGAAGTAAATGGAATTGTACACATTTAGACCATCGGTTAATTGGTTCTTGTTCTTGAAGGCCTCATTGAAAGCCCAGTCAAGCTATAGTCAATAGAAATCCCCACCATGCTTCTTCTCTGTCCCTTCACACAGTTTTGCATCTTTTGATTCAAGAATTTCCCCCTTTACAGCTCCATGGGATATCCTCTTTGCACCATTTCACCTCATGTATCACAGAATCATAGAAGATTAGGCTTGGAAGAGACCTCAGGATGTCATCTACTCCAACATCCTGTTCAAAGCAGGACCAACACCAACTAAATCATCCCAGCCAGGGCTTTGTCAAGCTGGGCCTTAAAAACCTCTAAGGATGCAGATTCTACCACCTCCCTATGTAACCTATTCCAGTGCTTCACCACCCTCCTAGTGATATAGTTTTTCCTAATATCCAACCAAGACTTCCCGCACTGTAACTCGAGACCGTTGCTCCTTGTTCTGTCATCTGCCACCACTGAGAACACCCTAGCTCCATCCTCTTTGGAACCCCCCTTCAGATAGTTGAAGGCTGCTATCAAAGAGGCCCCTCTCACTGTTCTCTGCTGCAGACTAAAGAACCTCAGTTCCCTCAGCCTCTCCTCATAAGTCATGTGCCCCAGCCCCCTAATCATTTTTGTTGCCATCTACGGGGCTCTCTCCAATTTGTTCACATCCTTTCCGTAGTGGGGGGCCCAAAACAATACTCCAGACATGGCCTCACCAGTGCCAAATAGAGGGGAATAATCACTTCCCTCGATCTGCTGGCAATGCTCCTACTAATTCAGCCCAGCATGCTGTTAGCCTTCTTGGCAACAAGGGCACACTGTTGCCTCATATCCAGCTTCTCAGCCACTATAATCCCCAGGTCCTTTTCTGCAGAACTGCCATTTAGCCAGTTGTTTCCCAGACTCTAGTAATGGATGGGATTCTTCCGTCCTAAGTTCAGGACTCTGCACTTGTCCTTATTGAACCTCATCAGGTTTCTTTTGGCCCAATCCTCCAACGCGCCTATTTCACTCTGGATCCTATCCCTATCCTCCAGTGTATCTACCTCTCCCCCCAGCTTAGTGTCATCTGCAAACTTGCTGAAGGTGCAATCCATCCCATCATCCTGATCATTAATGAAGATTTTGAACAAAACCGGCCTCAGGACAGACCCCCTGGGGCACTCCGCTTGATACCGACTGCCACCCAGACATCGAGCCATTTACCAATACCCATTGAGCCCGATGACCTAGCCAACTTTCTATCAACCTTATAGTCCATTCATCCAATCGGTACTTTTTTAACTTGCTGGAAAGAATACTGTGGGAGACCATATCAAAAGCTTTGCTAAAGTCAAGATATATCATGTCCACCTCTTTCCCCATATCCACAAGGCCAGTTATCTCATTATGGAAGTCAATCAGGTTGGTCAGTATGAGTTGCTTTTGGTGAATCCATATTGACTGCTCCTGATCACTTTCCCCTCCTCCAAGTGCTTCAGAATAGATACCTTCAGGACCTGCTCCATGATTTTTCCAGGGACTGAGGCGAGGCTGACTATTCTGTAGTTCCCCAGATTTTCCTTCTTCCCTTTTTAAAATATGGGCACTGTATTTGCCTTTTTCCAATTGTCTGGGACCTCCCCCGATTGCCACAAGTTTTCAAAGATAATGGCCAATGGCTCTGCAATTACATCAGCCAACTGCACCATATATGCTATTCTGTCTGCACATTGGGATGGTTTGTTCCTGCGCCCTCAATAAGACTTCTTTAAAATACAGCCAGTTCTCCTGGACTCCTTTCCACCTCATATTACCCTCCCAGGGGATCTTGCCCATCAGTTCCCTGAGGGAGTCTAAGTCTGCTTTTCTGAAGACCAGAGTCCGTGTTCTGCTGTAATTCTTTCTTCCTTTTGTCAGGATCCTGACCTCGACCATCTCTTGGTCACTGCTACTCAGGTTGCCACTCACTTCTACTTCCCCAATTCTTCCCTGTTTGTGAGCTCCAGGTTAAAGGGAGCATGGCCCCTAATTGATTCCTCCAGCATTTGCACCAGGAAGTTTTCCCCAACACTCTCCATAAACTTCCTGAATTGTCTGCGCACTGCTGTATTGCTCTCCCAGCAGATATCAGGGCGATTGAGTCCCCCGTGAGAACTAGGGCCTGTTATCTGGAAACACAGTCTACCTCATCCTCCTGGTGTGGTGATCTATAGCAGATGCCCACCACGGCACCACCCTCGTTGCTCTCACTTCTAAACTTAACCCAAAGACTCTCATTCTAAATCTGAGGTGAAAACATCTCATTTTTCCCCTCACCTCCTTTTAATCTATTTATTTATTGTTTCACCACATAACTATATTATTTAGAACTTTTCTGGAAGCCAGGTGGCTTGGTGGCACAGTCTGAGCACCGGGCAGCTAGTGAGGCTCCAGCGCCAACCGCCCTGAGTCCCTGCAGGAGGCAGGCCGGCCAGCTTCAGACCTAGCCAACCAGGCCAGGGCAGAGTACCCAGGAACTGAAGGAGGGGATCTGGGGGTGGAACATGGGTGGGGACAGGCTGTTTAGGGAGGCACAGCTTCCCACTGCCCATGGGTGCTCTTTTAGACTAGCTTTGGCCCACAGTATTTTTTTAAACTGTCTACTTACCTGTGCTACAAATGACAGTTTATTAAAACTCAATAATTTTTTTAAAAAAAATCTAATTTACTTGTCACACTGTATGCAGTTTACTTCTTATGATTTACTCTACTTGGAGAGGGAAAGTAAACTGGCTTATTTCCTAATGAGGCAATGTTCTTGTGCTCATGCAGTAGCACAATGCTGCAGTGTTATTGGTGCAAACACAACAAGGAAATGTAATAACCATCTGTAATATCTTTTTTTTCAAATGTTCCTGAAAATTCTTATGTCAGTGAGGACTTTCTGTATACATATTGCATACCTCTCTGATTCTCAAATAGTATGCCGATAAGGAAAATATCAAGTCTGATGTAGCTGTGATTGCTTACATAATTAAAATGATTTTGGGTGCCTTAATTTTTAGGTGCTAAAATTAAGACATCTTAAAGAGACCTGGTTCCCTGGAAAATGAAGCTGAACAAATGCAGATTAGAAATAATGATCATATTTTAACAGTGAGGATAATTAACAATTGGAACACTTTGCCAAGGACTGAAATGGATTGTCCATCAATGGCAAGTTTTTTAAATCAAAATTTCATTGTTTTCCCTAAAACATATGCTCTATTTCAAATGATAATTAATTCAGTGAAGTCCTATGGCTTGCTATGCAGATCAGAGTTGATAATCACTGTGGTCCCTTCTGGCTTTATAATCTACAAATCTATGAAAAGTGCATTGCTGGCCCAGGGCCTCAGTCAGGCATGAGAGGCTTAGATTTGCTGAACTCTCACAGACTGAATTGGCTAGCTCTGTGGTTCAACCTTTTCTGGAAGGGGAAATGAGTCTGGTTGAGACTAGGATGGGGTGGAGCTGCATGTTTTGCATCTGACCTTAAGTGCAGAAGGTATGATTAATATTGCCTTTTCTTAATATTTTAAGAATTTCATTAATTTTATTTCTATATTTTATAGATGATCTTGCTATCTATTGTGATGGGGCAAGGCCAGATGGCTATGGAAGAGAAGTCCTTTTGGGATGTGGGAAGTGGGCGGGCGAAGCCCGTCCATGCTAAAGGATCCCCCCAAGCCTAAAAGGGGGATCCACAGGACCTAGATACCAAAAAATTCCAGGGGACAACTAATGAAATAACAGGGACAGGAGTGTGGTCAAAGGGTCAAATGAAGGGAACCAGACGGGAACACCGAGCAGAGAACCCCGGACAGCGCCCACTGCTCCTCAAAGGCGTCAAGGGAGTCAGAGGACGCCGCCCAGAGGAACTCTGCCCGGATATGTGAACGGACCGAGGATCGGAAATAGGCCCCACAGTCACAGAAGACTCCAACAGCCAACCTCCTCACTCTAGTTTTATAGATGGCCATTTTAGCTAGGGCCAGGAGGAGGTAGACCAGAAGATCCCGTGACTTTGTGGGGCCACAGATAGGGAGTGCATAAATAAGAAGATGAGGGGAAAAGAGCAACCAAAAGCGTAATAAAATATTGGTGAGGAGCCGGAATAGGGGCTGTAGCCTGGCACACTCCAGTTATGTGTGTGCCAGGGTTTCCCTCACGCCGCAAAAGGGGCAGGTGTCTGGGATTGAGGTGAACTGCTCCAAGTACACGCCCGTGCTGATGGCTCCGTGAAGGAGCCGCCAACTGACATCCCCGGCGGGCCTCAGGACTAAGGTGGAATATAGGCTGGTCCACCAGGGTTCCTCACCCTCCAAAGGTGGCAGGAGGTCCTGCCATTTTGTATCGGGGCGGGACACGAGGGTGAGGGCATGAAGGGTGTGGAGCATGAGCGTGTATAGATGTTTTCTTGGCGTGGTTTGAAAGCAGACCGGCTGCATCTCATGCAGCCGGCTTACAGTGAAGGGGTGAGGGGGTCGGTTGGGTCCACGGGGCAGGGGTTCAATTAAAAGGTCCGCCGGGCCTGGGGTAGGCGGGGCATGCCCTTGTGCAGGACCTGGTTGAGATAAACCCGAGCAGCGAGCGGCAAAGCGGCCTTCACCTCCTGAAGTATGTGCTGGGGAGTACAAGGTCTGGAGAACCCCATGCGTTTAGTGAGAATCAGGGGATCCAGCCAGTCTCCCCGGTCATAGTCCAGGAGGTCTCCGACGCTTGTGACCTCTGCCAGGACCAACCTCTGGCGCACCGAGCGGGACTCTGCCACCTGCACACCTGACCAAAAGAACTCCAGGATCGATGTCCGGAGGTTGGCCAGGAAACCCGGGGCCCGGACCAGGGTGTTGAGCCAGTACCAGAGCATGGACAGGACTAGTTGATTAAGCACCAGTGCTCTCCCTCAAAGGGAGAGACACCGGAGTTGTCCTGTCCATTTCCGGAGCCGCTCTATCACCCCGCCCTCTAAATTCTGCCATTTCTCTGGCAGAGAGGGATGCGTGGCAGAAAGGTAAACGCCGAGGTAGAGCAGCGGACTCGTGCTCCTCCGGAGGGCCTGAAGCACGGGTGGGAGGGAGGTCGCCTGCCGCCAGTCCCCTACCACCAAGCCAGAGCTCTTGACCCAGTTGACCCGTGTGGAGGAGGCTGCCGAATAGATGGCCTGGCAAGCGTCCACCCGCGCCAAGTCGCCCGGGTCCTGGACCATGAGGAGCACGTCATCAGCATCCGCCGACAGGACCAGCTGCAGCTCTGGCTCCTGCAGCACCAACCTCCTTCAGAGGAGACAGAGGAAGGGCTCGATCACCAGAGCGTACAGCTGGCCCGAGAGGGAGCACTCCTGCCGTACTCCTTGCCCGAAGCCAACTTGTTCGGTCAGGGTCCAGTTGAGCCTGACCAAACACTCTGCGGAGGCGTACAGCGCCCAGAGAAAACCCACAAACTGGGGTCCGAAGCCAAACGCTTGCAGAGTGCTCAGGAGATACCAGTGATCCACCCTGTTGAACGCCTTCTTCCGATCGAAGGACAGGAGGGCGAACAACAGACCATCCCTACACCTGAGTTCCAAAAGGTCCCGGACCAGATATAGGTTGTTGAAGATGCTGCGACCCGGGGCGGCGTAGGTCTGGTCTGGTCTGCTAGCCGCATCGAGATTGCTTTTGCCACAACTTTGTAGTCAATGCTGAGGAGCGAGACGGGACGCCAATTTTGTAAATCGCGGAGGTCCCCTTCTTCGGCAATAAGGCGAGCATGGCTCGCCTGCACGAAAGAGGGAGGACCCCGCTTGCAAAGACTCGGCCAGGACGGTGACTAGGTCTGGGCCCAGGACTCCCAGAACACACGGTAGAACTCCACGGTCAGCCCATCCATGCCTGGAGATTTATTGGTGAGCATGCGACGGAGGGCTTCCGAGAACTTGGCCAGAGTGAGAGGCAGCTCTAGCCGGTCTCGGTCGCCCCCGCTGACCATCGGGAGCTCCTCCCAGAGCACTCTGCAAGCGTTAGGATCGGTCGGATCCGGGGAGAAAAGGCTTGCGTAGAAGGCTCTCACCCTCCTGCACATCTCCACCGGATCCGTGAGGGGGGTGCCATCTTCTGCCAGTAGGCAGATGACATGGTTTTTAGCCCCCCTCTTTTTCTCCAGGGCGTAGAAGAAGCGGGAGCCGCGATCCATCTTCTGAAGGAGATGGATGCGGGATCGAACAAAGGCACCCCGGGCCCGATGGTCCTCGAGGGTCCGGAGCTCCTCCCACTTCTCCCGGCACACTCCGCAGAGGGGCGGATCCTTGGGGCTGGTGGCCAGACGCCTCTCCAGCTCTAAGACCTCTCTATCGCTGCATCCCTCCGTCGGCTGGCGCCCCGGGTGTAGTCACGACAGAAGAGCCGGACGCGCACCTTCCCTAGGTCCCACCACCGCCGCGCTGAGGGAAAGGCACGCCGCTGCCCTCGCCAGGCCAGCCAGAACTCCCGGAAGGATGCCACGAAGCCTGAATCCTCCAGCAAGCTGTTGTTAAAATGCCAATAGGCCGGCCCCGGCCTCTCCGTGCAGAGGGAGGCTGTCACGGTGGCTAAATGACAGTCAGAAAATGGGGCCGGCCGGATGCTAGAGGAGTGGGCTCGTGAAAGATGAAAGCCTGATAGATAAATGCGGTCCAACCGGGAGTGGCGCGACCAATGGGCCTCCACCCAGACAAAGGTGAACGTGGAAGTGTCATCCGGGTGGTGGTCGTGCCAGACGTCCACCAGGGAGTAGTGTTCGACTATCTCCTGGAGGACGGCGGCCAGGCTCTGCTCTGTCCCCGAGCTGTCCCGCTCCTCAGGGGTGATGTTAAAGTCCCCTCCCAGGACCAGGCACTCCTGAGGATCCAAGTTGCCGAGGAAGGCGGACGCCTGCTGATAGAATTGCAGCCGCTCCGGACTCGCTGCCGGGGCATAGATGTTGACAAGGTTGACTACGAGCCCCTCCATGCGGACCCGGAGGTGTAGCAGGCGGCCTGGCACAGCCTCCGCGACCCCCAGCACCTCAGGCCATAGGTCGGGGGAGAACAGGGTCGCCACTCCAGCCGTACGAACTGTGAGGTGGCTAAAGTAGACCCTGTCCCCCCAATCCAGCCGCCAGCTGTCTTCGGCGGTTGGATATGTATGGGTCTCCTGCAGGAAAACCACAGAGTACCCCCCTCCCAAAGGAAGGGGAGCACCTTGGAACTGCTGAGACCCATCCTACAGCTGCGGGTGTTCAATGTTGCGATGGTAAGAGGTGCCATGAGGAGGGCTGGGGGGATCCTCGCCGGCAGGGATGCTCGCGGCTCCCGACAGGCCACGCAGCAGTCCGTGACCTACCCCGTAGGTGAGTGAGGAGTCACGGAAGAGGCAGACCCGCTGGTAGGCCGCAGCGCCCTGCCTCCCGGTCCTTTTATCCTCCCCCATGAGGGCCCTTGCGGCCCAGAGGATTTGATTAAAGTCCCCCCATCACTGGAGAGCAAGCTGTACTTTGTTGCGGGAGCCACGGATGTCTTCTAGAAACTCCCGCAACTCCTCTCGCAGCGCATTGGGGGCTGGGGTTACGGTCTCCTGGTTACTCCCCAACGGGGCCCTTGGTACAGCCCCGTGGCCCACCGAGACGGGCAGACAGGGTGCAGACCCCCGACGGGGCTCCTGATAGGTTGGCCTGAACACTGGGGCGATAGGGGGTGGCGGAGGGAGGATAGCAGCCCCTGGAGGGTCGGGACAGGTAAACACAAAGGCCGCTCCCTGGGGGTCATCTATTGGCAAAGGGAAGAGACAGCCCCAGGGGCGGCAATAACATCTCGGGAGGTGGACAGGATAGGGACAGGGGTAGGGGCAGAGTTAGAAGTGAGATTCTGGGTGGGGAGAGGGCTCTCGGTGATGCCGGGCGCAGGCTCTTTGGTGGATTTGGCAGCCACGGCATCAGGAGATGGACTCTCTTCTGTAGGGCCCTCTCCCGGGAAGGAGGTCGAATGCTCCTCACCAGCGAGGGGAGCCCCTGGTGGCTCGGGTCCTGGCCGCGTGGCACTGGCCGTCACCTCAACAGGCTCAGCGGCTCTCAGCAGGTGGCCATCTGCAGCCAGGTTGATGGAGGTGTCCAGGGGCTCCTCGAAGGTGGGAGCGGAAGCAATGGTTAGGGGAAGGGAACATGGGGAAATGGGGGCTGTAGTGAAATTGCCCAGATCGAGGCCCACTGGCATAGGGTCGTCCTCCCCCTAGGTGACCGGGGTCAGACCCAGGGCCTCGATCTCCTCATATATGGATGAGAAATCCTTTTCTGCCACCCCAGGATGCTCCTCGCTGGTACCTGACGCGACGGTTGCCTCGGGGCACACTGAGGTTTCAGATGGCGCCTCAGGCCTCAGAGGGGAGGGACTCCAGTTGAGGGGAGATACTGCTTTCCAGTGCTGCCACGTCATCCCCAGCCAGCTCTGGTGGATGGAACACACCCGTGGGTAGAGCGGAAGGCTCAGCATCAGTGCCCCCCTTCCTGGTTTTCCGGGGGGCCTCTGCATCAGATGGAAGGAGCGGAGCTCAAGCCTTCCGCTTGCCCCGCTTCCCCTCGTCTAGGGCCTAGCCTTCCATGGCATCATCCGGGGGCTGGCTAGCAGGGGTTGTGTCAGGGAGCAGAGGCGATGGCTCAGGGACTCAAGGGGATAATGGTGGGGCAGCACAAGGAAGGGAAGATTCCCCTTGGGGCGGGTCCTCTGCCATGCCCGGCGATGTTCCTGCCGCACCCTCCTCCGCAGGCCCCGCCAGATTGCAAGCAGCAGGGGCGGGGCTCTCCCGCTCATCTGGGCATAGTTGGGGAGGTGCCCCTTGGGCCCGAGCAGGAGCAATGGTGGACTGGGAAGGAGGAGGGGTGGTTTTGGGAGCTGGGCAGCCAGGGGCGCCGGCGATGATGGGGCCAGTGCCCTGCCAGGGCTCGGGGGTCCCGGATGCCCCTCCTTGCCGGGCCAAGGGGCAATCCCTCCGGACGTGCCCCATCGCCCGGCAGAGGTAGCACCAGGCCTCCCGTGTGGAGTAATGCACCCAGTAATAGGCCCCCTGGTAGGGTACTAGGAAGGACCCCTCCAGCACCTTTCTGTCACGTGTCGCCAGCAGCAGTTGAAGCTGCACTTGCCGGCGGAACAAGAGGATGTGACGGAGGGTGGGGTCTTTGCAGCCCAGTGGGAGAGGGCTGATGACAGAGATTGCTTTCCCCAGCGTAGAGAGGGCAGGTAACTGGGCGGCACTGGGGAGAAAGGGAGGGACGGAGGTCAGGACCAGGCGGATGCCCAGGTCCTCTAGCAGCTCTAAGGGGACAAACACGCCCCCTACTGCCAGGCCCTTCTCCACCGCCTCCTGGGTGGCAGCCTCCAATGTTAAGAAGAAGACGATCTTGCCATACATTTTGGAGGCCGCCACAATGGCCATGGGCCCCACCACCCTCGCCAACGCCCGCACATAGGTCTCCACATGGGGCAAGGCGGGCACCAGGAGGCAACGGACGCCGTGCTTCCTGGTCATGGTGGGAAAGGGGCCCCGGCCGCTATAGATGGTAGCGGAGGCGGTGGGCTGGAGAAATGACGTAGCGGCAGGCGGGGGGGCTGCCGCCACCTGGGCGTATGCTCTAGGGGCCGGGGGAGGGACACCTGCAGAGCTGGTGGAGGGAACAGCGGGGAGGGGCGCCCCAGCTGGAGATGGGGCCGGGGCATCGGGGACAGCCCCTGCCATGGAGGGCCTGGTCTTTTTAGCGGGGCCCTTCCCCTTCTTCTTCCCCTGGCCCTTCCTGCCGGCTGGGAGGACTCCCCGCAAATCTGAGGGGGTGAGAGACATGGCAGCAGTGGAGGTCACCCCAGTTCCCGTCGCTGCTGGTGCCCCAGCAGGGGCAGTGGCAGATGGTTCGGCAACGAAGGTAGAAGCTTGGGGAGGTGACGGAGGGGCAGGCAGGGGAGGGGCAGCTCGAGCTGCTGGAGGGGCTCCACCCGTCTCATCCCCCACCATCATGAGCAGGGAGGGAAGGAGAGACACCAGAAGGAGGAGGGGAGAGGGGAAGCAGTTGACCACTCCTCCCCCACTAGACTGCAGGCAAGGGAGGAGGGCACCAAAAGGGGTGGGCTGGACGGGGGGGCAATCAGGGCTTGGAGTCAGTCACCAACACAGGGTGGAATTCCAGCTCCTCTTGGTGCACTAGGGAAGGGGGGGATACAACAACATTCGAGGTGCAGTGAAGAGGGCTGAAACTAAAATGGGGAGTTGCACAAGCACATGGGAGGGGACATGGGCACACGGAGCAAGGAGCTAAGCAGGCTGGAGGTAGGGCAGGGAAACCAAGGGGCTAGCCTTAGAGGCTGGGGCAGGGAAAACAAACAAAGGCTGCAGGAGGAAATGGGCAGGGCAGGCAAACAAACTGAAGCTAGTAAGGGGGGCTGGGGCAAATAGGGGGGGCAAAGCTGCAAGTAGCAAATGGGTCAGGTAGTAAAGGGTAAAGCTGTGGGGTGGGCAGTCCAGGGGGGCACGTGTACCCACGTGTGCTTGCACAAGTCTTTTTAGGCTGGCTGCTGCTTCTGGCCCAAAGGGTGGAAATAGGGCATGGCAAGCCAAGCAAGCAGCTGAGTCCAGAGGCAGGAGCTAAGGCAGATGGTATACAGCCAGTGGGGTTGGTGGAGGGGGCAGCAGTGGTGGTAGTAGTGGTAGGAGTTGAGGGGACACACAGATGGATCGGGGGGAAGCTCCATGCCACACCCCCTGTGTCCCTTCAAACACAGTCAAGACCCCCACCTCAAGAGCACAGTTTGAAAGTTACTCAGTCTTAGGGCCCCCTCCACGGTGGTCTGCAAAGTCTCTAGGTGCTCCCCCACTGGTAGATGGTCCTCTTCTTCTCCTCCTCAGGCTTCAGCAGCTCCAGGCAGCAGACTCCACAGCAGCAGCAGCTCCAGGAACTCCAGGCAGGCAGAAAGGACCCCTCTCAGGTGGTGGTGTCCACAACAGCAGTGGTTGGGGTCCCTCCCTCCCCAGGGGCTACAGTTGGAGCAGTAGCAGCACCCGAGAGTGGGGGGGGTCTAGTAACCAGGTAGCAGAGAACAGGGGAGGGGGTGTTTGGCCCAGCCAAACAGCAGCTAGAGCAGCATGGAGAGCTTAGGACCTAGCAGCAGGAATAGCAACTTCCCACCTTCCTCCAAGCTAGAAGGCTATGGAAGAGAGTGGTAGAGAGAGAGATTCGCTCCAGGCTAAATAAATCCCTGGTACCAGGATAAGTGAAATGGCAGCTGCTCCAGGTCAATTAAGACACCTGGGGCCAATTAAGAACTTTCCAGAAGGCAGGGAGAAGGCTAAGTTGATTGGGACACCTGGAGCCAATCAGGGGCTGGCTGAAACTAGTTAAAAGCCTCCCAGCCAATCAGGTGGGTGTGCATGTTAGGAGCTGTGGGAAGAAGTTGTGCTGTTGGATGGGCTGAGTAGTACACACCATATCAGGCACAAGGAAGGAGACCTTGAGGCAGTGAGAGCTGCTGTAGGGGAAGTAGCCCAGGGAGTTGTACATGTCATTTTTCTAAAAGGTCAGCTACCATTGCTGATACTATTAGGGTCCCTGGGCTGGAGCCCAGAGTAGAGGGTGGGCCTGGGCTCCCCCCCACCTTTGTCCCCTGATTAATCACTGAGACTGGGAGACAACAGCGATTGTGCAAGGAAGGATAACTTCTCCTCATCTCCTTTGCTGGCTTATGATGAAAATGGCTCAGTAGACTGTGACCCTTGTCTCTAGAGAAAGAAGGGTTATGTGGAGGGTCACAGTGAGCTTCTGAGGCTAGCGAAATCTGCCAGGAAATGCAGGACCCACAGAGGCAAGGACAGAGCTTTGTCACACTATGTACAGCTGATTGATGGAATAAATGCTTGATTGACTGTAAATTAGTGCTGCACCAGGCTGCCACAAATTACCCACCAGCAGCATATTAATGTTCTCTTGAATGCAGACTATAGCATATTGTTTCTATGACTGAAGAGAGTTTATATCTCATCAACCAAATCAACTGTATTTTAGCATCTCTGCTACTGGAGAGGTAGTTAATTATCATTTCTAGACAGAGACAACATTGAAGTATAAATGAAGGCTTGCAGTGATGGTATAGTTCAGGTATCTATATATACAGGTCAGAGTTAAGGTGCACGGGCCTAGCTATCAAAGTGGCAGCATCCATGGTTTAAGATGCTGAACTAAGGCTTGGAGGAACTGGGTTCTGTTCTTGGCTTTACTACAAACCAGCTGAACAGCTTGAGTAAGTTACTTCACCTCCTTTTCCCCCTTGCATAATTTGTCTGTTTTGCCTATTTACTCTGTAAACTCATTGGGGGCAAGAATTGCCTTTTACCATATGTTTGGATAAAGCCCAGAACAATGAAGCCCTATGAGTGCTAATCCTTAGATGCAGCCAGAAGAAGGCACTCCAGCAGTGAGTAGAACACCCCATGACAGGCCCCAATATCAGTTTGGTCTCTAGGTGCTACTATAATATAAATGATAACAGTACAGGCCAAACTTATCTGTGCTGTAACTCCACCAAAGTCATTCATCTGGCTCATGTTGGCCCCAAGGATGATTTTGGTTCATGATATCTGGAGCCCAAAATAGTATATTATCAAAAAAATAGTGTTTACCTAGTCTTAATTAATGGTTGATTAAAGCAGAACATCTAAAGAGAGACATGTGGGAGCAACTTGAATACAAAATGATATCATTCAGATAAGTGCTTTTGCAGTGAATGCAAAATGAATTCATCATAACAAAACTTAAAATAAATTGTAACCAAAATATTTCTGAACCTGGCTAAATACACTGAGCAAACATACTGTAGCAAATGTACTGAGTACTAATTTAAAATTTCACTAAAAAACACCATGCAAAGAGCATAGGGCTAGGCTCTGCTTCATTTACACTGGATTAAGACCAGAATAACTACACTGACTTCATTGTCTCATTAAGTGTATTTTTACACAGCATAAACCCGGGCAAATGAAGTATAAAAATACAATTAGGAAGGCCAAAAAAGAATTTGAGGAACAGTTAGCCAAAGACTCAAAGTAATAAATTATTTTTTTTAACTACATCAGAAGCAGGAAGCCTGTTAAACTACCACTGGGGCCACTGGATGATCGAGGTGCTAAAGGAGCACTCAAGGACAATAAGGCCATTGCGGAGAAACTAAATGAATTCTTTGCATTGGTCTTCCTGGCTGAGGGTGTAAGAGAGATTCACAAACCTGTGCCACTCTTTTTAGGTGACAGATCTGAGGAACTGTCCCAGATTGAGGTATCATTAGAGGAGGTTTTTGAACAAATTGCTAAATTAAACAGCAATAAATCTCCATGACCAGATGGAATTCACCCAAGAGTTCTGAAGGAACTCAAATGTGAAATTGCAGAACTACTAACTTTAGTCTGTAAACTATCATTTAAATCAGCTTCTGTACCAGATGACTGGAGGATAGCTAATGTGACACCAATTTTTGAGAAGGACTCCAGAGGTCATCCCAGCAGTTACCAGCCAGTAAGCCTGACTCAGTACCGGACAAACTGGCTGAAACTATAATAAAGAACAAAATTGTCAGACACATAGATGAACATAATTTGTTGAGGAAGACTCAACATGGTTTTTCTAAAGGGAAATCATGCCTCACCAATCTACTAGAATTCTTTGAGGGGGTTAACAAGCATGTGGACAAGAGGGATCCAGTGGATATAGTGTACTTAGATTTTCAGAAAGCCTATGACATGGTCCCTCACCAAAGGCTCTTAAGCAAAGCAAGATGTCATGGGATAAGGGGGAAGGTTCTCTCATGGCTTGGTAACTGGTTAAAAGATAGGAAATAAAGGATGGGAATAAATGGTCAGTTTTCAGAATGGAGAGAGGTAAATAGTGGTGTCGCCCAGGGATCTGTACTGGGACCAGTCCTATTCAACATATTCATAAATGATCTGGAAAAAGGGGTAAACAGTGAGGTGGCAAAATTTGCAGATGATACAAAATTACTCACGATAGTTAAGTCCCAGGCAGACTAAAAGGAGCAACAAAAGGATATCTCAAAACTAGGTAACTGGGCAACAAAATGGCAGATGAAATTCAATGTTGATAAATGCAAAGTAATGCACATTGAAAAGCATAATCCCAACTACACATATAAAATGATGGGGTCTAAATTAGCTGATACCACTCAAGAAAGAGCTCTTGGAGTCATTGTGGAAACTTCTCTGAAAACATCCACTCAATGTGCAGCGGCAGTCAAAAAAGTGAACAGAATGCTGGGAATAACTAAGAAAGGGATAGATAGTAGGGCAGAAAATATCATGTTGCCTCTATATAAATGCATGGTATGCCCACATCTTGAATATTGTGTGCAGATGTGGTCGCCCCATCTCAAAAAAGATGTATTGGAATTGGAAAAGGTCAGAAAAGGGCAACAAAAATTATTAGTGGTATGGAACTGCTTCTGTATGAGGAGAGATTAATAAGACTAGGACTTTTTAGCTTGGAAAAGAGACAGCTAAGGAGGGATATGACTGAGGTCTATAAAATCATGACTGTTGTAGAGAAAGTAGATAAGGAAGTGATGTTTACTACTTCTCATAACACAAGAATTAGGGGTCATCAAATGAAATTCATAGGCAGCATATTTAAAACAAACAAAAGGAAGTATGTCTTCACACAACACACAGTCAACCTGTGGAACTCCTCGCCAGAGGATGTTGTGAAGGCCAAGACCATAATAGGGTTCAAAAAAGAACTAGATACATTCATGAAGGATAGGTCCATCAATGTCTGTTAGCCAGGATGGGCAGGAATGGTGTCTCTAGCCTCTGTTTGCCAGAAGCTGGGAATGAGCGACAGGGGATGGATCAATTGATGGTTACCTGTTCTGTTCATTCTCTCTGGGGCACCTGGTACTGGCCACTGTTGGAAGACAGGATACTGGGCTAGATGGACCTTTTGTCTGACCCAGTAGGGCCATTCTTATGTTATATATTATAGTAGTGCATAAATGAGGATTCCATTTTGCTAAGCACCATACACACACACAGTAGAACAGAGGCTGTGAACAGTCTAAATAGATCAGAGAAACAAAGAAAACATTATTAGTCCCAATGTACAGATAGGGACTGAGGTAGAGTATGAGCAAGTGAATTTCCAAAGGTCAGCCATGATATCTGTGGTTAATCCAAGAACTGAACCTCAAGCTTCTGGGTTGTAAACTGTTATCTTAGCCACAAGACCATCTTCCATGCCCCTGTAATAGTGCCTGGTGCGTTCAATGATTTTTTCTTATTCCAAATTCTCTTTTTCAGCATAATGAAATATTGACCATCAAATTCCTCTCTCTCAGAGTTTAGCAGGTGTTTTGGGAGCACAGCTCCCCCAAAAGACTATTTCCCATTCATATCGAGTGGAACCTTTTATGTGGTTTTCAATTTTGACTGTAACTATAAAGCTCTGATAATAGGGATTGGCAAAGTCAAGTTTGACACAAGTTTAATTACATTGGCACTGAAAGAGCCACAGACTATATGAATGGCTGTAAACCAACAATAGATTTACTCCGCTCTCACTGTAATTGTATTTTAAAGCCCACTCTGCGACAGTCATTAGGTCTCTGAAAATGAGTTTTAACAACAAGAGAAAGAACACAATAGCACAAAGGAAACACTAAATTTGGCTTCAGATGGGCAGTTTCTGCTCAAATAGAGGCCCAAAACTAGGAGTACCCTGGGTGTTTTTAATCACAACTGAGGAGCACTGACTGTGGTGTCTGACAGGTTTCAGAGTAGCAGCCGTGTTAGTCTGTTTTCGCAAAAAGAAAAGGAGTACTTGTGGCACCTTAGAGACTAACAAATTTATTAGAGCATAAGCTTTCGTGAGCTACAGCTCACTTCATCGGATGCATTTGGTGGAAAAAACAGAGGAGAGATTTATATACACACACACAGAGAACATGAAACAATGGGTTTATCATACACACTGTAAGGAGCGTGATCACTTAAGATAAGCCATCACCCACAGCAGGGGGGGGAAAGGAGGAAAACCTTCCATGGTGACAAGCAGGTAGGCTAATTCCAGCAGTTAACAAGAATATCAGAGGAACAGTGGGGGGTGGGGTGGGGGGGAGAAATACCATGGGGAAATAGTTTTACTTTGTGTAATGACTCATCCATTCCCAGTCTCTATTCAAGCCTAAGTTAATTGTATCCAGTTGGCAAATTAATTCCAATTCAGCAGTCTCTCGTTGGAGTCTGTTTTTGAAGCTTTTTTGTTGAAGTATAGCCACTCTTAGGTCTGTGATCGAGTGACCAGAGAGATTGAAGTGTTCTCCAACTGGTTTTTGAATGTTATAATTCTTGATGTCTGATTTGTGTCCATTTATTCTTTTACGTAGAGACTGTCCAGTTTGGCCAATGTACATGGCAGAGGGGCATTGCTGGCACATGATGGCATATATCACATTGGTAGATGCGCAGGTGAACGAGCCTCTGATAGTGTGGCTGATGTAATTAGGCCCTATGATGGTATCCCCTGAATAGATATGTGGACAGAGTTGGCAACGGGCTTTGTTGCAAGGATAGGTTCCTGGGTTAGTGGTTCTGTTGTGTGGTGTGTGGTTGCTGGTGAGTATTTGCTTCAGATTGGGGGGCTGTCTGTAAGCAAGGACTGGTCTATCTCCCAAGATCTGAGAGAGCGATGGCTCGTCCTTCAGGATAGGTTATAGATCCTTGATGATGCGTTGGAGAGGTTTTAGTTGGGGGCTGAAGGTGATGGCTAGTAGCGTTCTGTTGTTTTCTTTGTTGGGCCTGTCCTGTAGTAGGTGACTTCTGGGTACTCTTCTGGCTCTGTCAATCTGTTTCTTCACTTCAGCAGGTGGGTATTGTAGTTGTAGGAATGCATGATAGAGATCTTGTAGGTGTTTGTCTCTGTCTGAGGGGTTGGAGCAAATGCGGTTATATCGTAGCGCTTGGCTGTAGACAATGGATCGAGTGGTATGATCTGGATGAAAGCTAGAGGCATGTAGGTAGGAATAGCGGTCAGTAGGTTTCCGATATAGGGTGGTGTTTATGTGACCATCGCTTATTAGCACCGTAGCGTCCAGGAAGTGGATCTCTTGTGTGGACTGGTCCAGGCTGAGGTTGATGGTGGGATGGAAATTGTTGAAATCATGGTGGAATTCCTCAAGAGCTTCTTTTCCATGGGTCCAGATGATGAAGATGTCATCAATGTAGCGCAAGTAGAGTAGGGGCATTAGGGGACGAGAGCTGAGGAAGCGTTGTTCTAAGTCAGCCATAAAAATGTTGGCATACTGTGGGGCCATGCGGGTACCCATTGCAGTGCCGCTGACTTGAAGGTATACATTGTCACCAAATGTGAAATAGTTATGGGTCAGGACAAAGTCACAAAGTTCTGCCACCAGGTTAGCCGTGACAGTATCGGGGATACTGTTCCTGACGGCTTGTAGTCCATCTTTGTGTGGAATGTTGGTGTAGAGGGCTTCTACATCCATAGTGGCTAGGATGGTGTTTTTAGGAAGATCACCAATGGACTGTAGTTTCCTCAGGAAATCGGTGGTGTCTCGAAGATAGCTGGCAGTGCTGGTAACGAAGGGCCTGAGGAGGGAGTCTACATAGCCAGACAATCCTGCTGTCAGGGTGCCAATGCCTGAGATGATGGGGCGTCCAGGATTTCCAGGTTTATGGATCTTGGGTAGCAGATAGAATACCCCAGGTCGGGGCTCCAGGGGTGTGTCTGTGCGGATTTGTTCTTGTGCTTTTTCAGGGAGTTTCTTGAGCAAATGCTGTAGTTTCTTTTGGTAACTCTCAGTGGGATCAGAGGGTAATGGCTTGTAGAAAGTGGTGTTGGAGAGCTGCCTAGTAGCCTCTTGTTCATACTCTGACCTATTCATGATGACGACAGCACCTCCTTTGTCAGCCTTTTTGATTATGATGTCAGAGTTGTTTCTGAGGCTGTGGATGGCACTGTGTTCTGCATGGCTGAGGTTATGGGGTAAGCGATGCTGCTTTTCCACAATTTCAGCTCGTGCACGTCGGCGGAAGCAGTCTATGTAGAAATCCAGGCTGCTGTTTCGACCTTCAGGAGGAGTCCACCCAGAATCCTTCTTTTTGTAGTGTTGGCAGGAAGGTCTCTGTGGGTTAATATGTTGGTCAGAGGTGTGTTGGAAATATTCCTTGAGTCTGAGACGTCGAAAATGGGATTCTAGGTCACCACAGAACTGTATCATGTTCGTGGGGGTGGAGGGGCAAAAGGAGAGGCCCCGAGATAGGACAGATTCTTCCGCTGGGCTAAAAGTATAGTTGGATAGATTAACAATATTGCTGGGTGGGTTACGGGAACCATTGTTGTGGCCCCTTGTGGCATATAGTAGTTTAGATAGCTTAGTGTCCTTTTTCTTTTGTAGAGAATCAAAGTGTGTTTTGTAAATGGCTTGTCTAGTTTTTGTAAAGTCCAGCCTCGAGGAAGTTTGTGTGGAAGGTTGGTTCTTTATGAGAGTATCCAGTTTTGAGAGCTCATTCTTAATCTTTCCCTGTTTGCTGTAGAGGATGTTAATCAGGTGGTTCCGCAGTTTCCTTGAGAGTGTGTGGCACAAGCTGTCAGCATAGTCTGTGTGGTATGTAGATTGTAATGGATTTTTTACCTTCAGTCCTTTCGGTATGATGTCCATCTGTTTGCATTTGGAGAGGAAGATGATGTCTGTCTGTATCTGTGCGAGTTTTTTCATGAAGTTGACAGATTTCCACTCTATACGGCTAAATTCAGTGCCTTGCATAATGACAGGTTTCAGAGTAGCAGCCGTGTTAGTCTGTATTCGCAAAAAGAAAAGGAGTAAGAGTGGCTATACTTCAACAAAAAAGCTTCAAAAACAGACTCCAACGAGAGACTGCTGAATTGGAATTAATTTGCAAACTGGATACAATTAACTTAGGCTTGAATAGAGACTATGAGTCATTACACAAAGTAAAACTATTTCCCCATGGTATTTCTCCCCCCCACCCCACCCCCCACTGTTCCTCTGATATTCTTGTTAACTGCTGGAATTAGCCTACCTGCTTGTCACCATGGAAGGTTTTCCTCCTTTCCCCCCCCTGCTGTGGGTGATGGCTTATCTTAAGTGATCACTCTCCTTACAGTGTGTATGATAAACCCATTGTTTCATGTTCTCTGTGTGTGTGTATATAAATCTCTCCTCTGTTTTTTCCACCAAATGCATCCGATGAAGTGAGCTGTAGCTCACGAAAGCTTATGCTCTAATAAATTTGTTAGTCTCTAAGGTGCCACAAGTACTCCTTTTCTTTTTGTGGTGTCTGAGTTTCACATGCCTGCCTGTGCCATGGCTGACTCCACAATAGTATTCACTTTTAGGATGAGTTTTCAAAGGAGCTTCCGGATGATCTCATAGTATGCCCCTGCAATTCTGCATGAGAAGTAATTTGTCAGAACTCTGTTCATGTAAAATCTCAGAATTGTACAAATAGGCAGTATTAACACATTCAAACCCCTTGTATGTAATACAACAAAATAAAAGTGCTGTTTGTCAGTGGGAATCCAGATTTTTTGTACGTGAAATATATGTGTAAAAAATTGCACGTAGAATTCATAGGCATGCATACCTGCATGCTCTACTTAGAGAAGTCAGTTTGAAAATGTAGCATTTGAATGCAAAATTCATACAAAAATATTCTTTTTACTTGTTTGTTTTCATCTGATTTATCAACTGTTGTGTTGATTAAAAATAGATAGGCATGTATTTGCGTAAAAGCCACTTTAGCTCTGTCCCTGACTCATATTACTTTGGTTACTCTTAATGTACTACTTTTGGATTTTCGGGCTTCAGCTAGTGATGGAATTGATAACCTATTATGTCAGGTGACATTTCCTTAGCCCAAGTCATGGCAAAAAGCTCACTGTACTCAAGTAAATAAGTTATATTGAAAAGTTAGCTTTCAAAAACTGCAGCATATGATTATACACATGCTACCTCTCAGTCACTAACTACCAGCATATATAGCACTCACTGGAAAGCCATTTTGCAGGACTTGAAAACCATGATTACCACAGAATTAAGGACCTGGTCCTCTCATTTGAAACCAATATCAAAACTCCCACTGACATTAATGGGAGCAGGATTGGGCCCTAAATCTCCTGCTTAAGAGATTGGCTGGCTTCCAGGAGCTACTTTGTGGGATAGATAATAAATATGAAGTAATTTTAAAAGACTGCAGGGAGTTGAATTCTGAATCACTGGCTTAGAAAATACTGCCGTTGGGCATGGCATGCTTTGTACTAGTTTGGTTAAGGAGAATAAATCTCTTGTAAATAAAATGGATATGTTTGAAAACTGAGCAAGAGGAACAAATTTATGCCTGGTTGGATTCTGAGAAGAAACTGAAAAGGGAGAACTGGAGATGTTTTGTGGTTTTTTTGTTTGGTTGGTTGGTTTTTTGTTTTTTTTTTAAGCTCAGTGGTTTAGTGAATTACTGGTTCTTCATATTTCACCCGATTCTTTCCCTCCCTTTCCTGATTAGCCCTTGGAGAAAAATCCTCTTTGTTCACATTGTACAGATAGTTATTTGCATCAGTTTTTATAGAAGAATAACAGTCATCCTGGATTTTGAACAAAACAGATTGTAAGTGAACCAATACCATACGATGGTGATAGGCAACCTTTGGCATGCGGCCTGCCAGGGTAAGCCCCCTGGCGGGCCAGGCCAGTTTGTTTACCTGCTGCGCCCGCAGGTTTGGCCAAGGTTGCCACTCCAGGCCAATGGGGGCTGCGGGAAGCGGCGGCCAGCACATCCCTCAGCCAGCGCCACTTCCCGCAGCCCCCAATGGCCTGGAGCAGTGAACTGCGGCCAGTGGGAGCTGCAATCGGCTGAACCTGCAGATATGGCAGGTAAACAAACTGGCCTGGCCTGCCAGGGGGCTTACCCTGGAGGGCCGTGGGCCAAAGTTTGCCGATACCTGCCATACAATGTGCATTACCCCACATTTCTTAAAACAAGATAAAGCTCTCCCAGTGTCCAGACAACTTTTCAGATTTTGCTGTTGCCAGTTTGTAGGCTGGCAGGGCCATCCCTCTGCATCTGTGTCCTAAG
Source organism: Dermochelys coriacea (assembly GCF_009764565.3). NCBI lineage: Eukaryota > Metazoa > Chordata > Testudines > Dermochelyidae > Dermochelys > Dermochelys coriacea. Next base: position 54,422,287 of record NC_050070.1, read on the forward strand.
GGGTCCATGTCTCCTCGTGAGTTAGGCCTGCTAAAGCCTTTTCGAAGCAGAACAAGAGTGGGGGAATTAGAAATTCACAAGGAGACCCGTCCTTCAAGCGGGGCGGGCTTTACACAGTCTGGGCTCCGGTTTACAATCAGGGAGAGCTGTAGCAGTCTATTTCCCTGGCTTTTAAGCTGGGTGGGGCAGTCAACAGTTAGGGCTCTGGCCTACACTCAGGCAGCCCCAGTACAGTCTATGGGGCTTAGGTTTAGGTTTGGGGATGGGCACTGCACACAGTCTATGAGGCTCAGATTTGGGGGGGAGGGGCACTGCATGCAGTTTCTGGGGCTCAGGCAAGGAGTGGAGTTGAGGAGCACTGGCCTCCTGGCCTACAGAGGTGGAGTACTGCCACCCAAGGGGTGGGGTGGCAGAGGGCATGCAGGCCTGCCCAACTCCACTGCGTTCCAACCCAGGGCCCTAACAGTGGTGGAGCAGTCCACCACTGGGTCAGCGGGGATCCGCCACAACGCACTGACTTGGTTTCAGGTTTGCTCTCCACCAGACTACTGCTTTGTTCCCCTGGATTACTTCCTTCTCTCCCCGTCAGATATAACTGGATCCAGCGGTCATCCTCAGTCTCCTCTGGATACACTGCCAAGGATAGTGATAGCAGCTCCTCTGCGTTGAGAGTGTTAGGGCTCCCTGGAAACTTCTGCTTGTCCCTGGGGCAACAGTGGTTCTCCTTGGTGCTCACCTCCAGCAGCTCCCTCTCAACTGAGCAGCTGGGCCAGCCTTTTATAGTTACCCTTCCTGTCCCACCCCTCTGCTTCCAGTGTGTGGGGCATGGCCCTCTTGGCTCCTCCCACCAGGCGGCCTGTGGCATTCCCTCTGTGCCTGCAGGGGACATGCCTCCTCGCTACACAACACTTGTGACTTTGACGTGAGTCTTGTGATAGTTGGTGTTTTTATTAAAAGCTCCAACTCCTGGAGTCATGTGAATACATGAGAATATCAGCTTTCATTTTTTTAAAAAAAGTTTCTATACCTCATGGTTGCAGAGAAAATCTCAAAAATGTGAACCCAAAAGGCTTTCAAACTAGGTTGTCATGTGAGATGTCTATGAAGAGGATATGATTTACTGATTATGAATATAGTATTTGTATGTGTGTACCATTTTTGTAGTTGAAGTTATGAATATTGGCTATGTACTTGTATCTCAAAGAGTTTGATTCTAAATGGCATTAGTGAAGCATTTGGTCAGCTTCTTGAGAAAGAAATTTGCAAATTAAGTGCCCAATCAAGGAACACTTGACTGACAGTGGACCTTGGAAGACTCCAATCCACATAAGAACTCCAATCCACATAAGAAGTCTTCCTGGGATGTTCAAGGTAGCATGTGAGCAATGGCTGCCACCTGCAAAGTGAGTCATGCATGGACATGTGGGTGCTCCGGGGTTGGAGCACCCACAGGAAAAATTAGTGGGTCCTCTGCACCCACTGGCAGCCAAGCCAAACAATTGTTTGGTGGCGTGCTGGAGGGAGGTGGAGGAATGGGAACGTGGTGTGCTCAGGGGAGGTGGCGGGGAAGAGGCAGGTCCAGGACGGGGATTTGGGGAAGGGGTTGAAATAGGGGCAGGGAGGGGGAAGAGTTGGGGTAGGGACTTTGGGAAGGGTTTGGAATGGGGGCGGGGCAAGGGTGGGAAGAGGCAGGGCGGGGCCACATGGAAGGGGTGGAGTGGGGGCTGGGGTAGAAGTGGGGTTGAGCACCCGGAGGAAAGCAGGGAAGTTGGCGCCTATGCATGTGACTTGCCCTTGTGATTCCAAACTCCATATTGCTGCTGTGATTTTTCCATAGTAAGAACAAAGGGGTGTCCTTCCCCAGCTCATAGAATATAAAAGGCCCTGGAAATGCCTCCATTTTTTCTTAAATCCTGCTTCTTACTTCTGGAGGAACCTTGCTACAAACTGAAGCTCTGAACAAAGGACTGAATGACCCATCCAAGCTGTGGACGTACTCCAGAGACTTGATTTGAACCTGCAGTTTATTCCATCACTGCTACAAGCTTGAACCAAGAACTTTGCCATTACTGTATGTAATTGATTTCATTTAACCAATTTTAGCTCTCATCTATATTTCTTTCTTTTTCTGAATAAACCTTTAGATTTTAGATGCTAAAGGATTGGCAACAGCATGATTTGTGGGTAAGATCTGATTTATATATTGACCTGGGTCTGCGGCTTGGTCCTTTGGGATCGGGAGAAGCTTTTTCTTTTACTGGGGTATTTGTTTTCATAACCATTCATCTCCATAATGAGTGGCACTGGTGGTGATACTAGGAATCTGGAGTGTTAAAGGGAATTGCTTGTATGACTTATGGTTAGCCAGTGGGGTGAGACCGAAGTCCTCTCTGTTTGGCTGGTTTGGAGTCTCTTAGAGGTGCAGAACCACCAGTCTGGGGCCGTGACTGCCCTGCTCTAAGCAAATTTGTCCTGAATTGGTACTCTCAGTTGTGTCCCACCAAAGGCAGCATCATTACAGATGCCCCTGAGGGGATGAACAGAACAGGTAATCATCAAGTTATCCATTCCCTCTCGCTCATTCCAAGCTTCTGGCAAACAGAGGACACCACCACTGCCCATCCTGGCTAACAGCCATGGATGGACCTATCCACCATGAATTTATCTGGTTCTTTTTTTTTTTTTTGAACCCTGGTATAGTCTTGGCCTTCACAACGTCCTCTGGCAAAGAGTTCCCAGGATGACTTTGAATTTTGTGATGAAATACTTCTTTTTGTTTGTTTTAAACCTGCTGCCTCTTCAATAGGTGACCCCTAGTTTTTCTGTTTGAGGAGTAAATAACACTTCCTTATTTACTGTCTCCACACCAGTCATGATTTTATAGACCTTAATTATATCCCCCCCTTAGGCATCTCTTTTCCAAGCTGAAAAGTCTCAGTCTTATTAATCTCTCCTCATATGGAAGTTGTTCCATTCCCCTAATCATTATGTTGCCTTTTCTGAATCTTTTCCAATTCCAATATATCTTTTTTGAGATGGAGTGACCACATCTGCATTCACTATTCAAGATGTGTGCATACCATGGATTTATATAGAGGTAATATGATATTTTTTGTCTTATTATCTATTCCTTTTTTAATGATGCCCAACATCTGTTTGCTTTTTTGACTGCCACTGCACATTGAGTAGATGTTTTCAGAGAACTATCCACAATAACTCCAAGAGCTCTTTCTGATTATTAACAGATAATTTAGACCCCATCATTTTATATGTACAGTTGGGTTTATGCTGTCCAATGTGCATTACTTTACATTTATCATCATTGAAGTTCATCTGCCATTTTGTTGCCCAGTCACCTAGTTTTGAGATATCCTTTTGTTGCTCTTTTTAGTCTGCCTGGGACTTAACTATCGTGAGTAATTTTGTATCATCTGCAAATTTTGCCACCCTTTTTCCAGATCATTTATGAATATGTTGAATAGGACTGGTCCCAGTACAGACCCCGGGAGACACCATTATTTACCTCTCTCCATTCTGAAAACTAACCATTCATTCCCACCCTTTGTTTCCTATCTTTTAACCAGTTACCAAGCCATGAGAGAACCTTCCCTTTTATCCCATGACAGCTTGCTTTGCTTAAGAGCCTTTGGTGAGGGACCATGTCATAGGCTTTCTGAAAATCTAAATACACTATATCGACTGGATCCCCTTTGTCCACATGCTTGTTGACCCCCTCAAAGAATTCTAGTAGATTGGTGAGGCATGATTTCCCTTTAGAAAAACCACGTTGAGTCTTCCTCAACAAATTATGTTCATCTATGTGTCTGACAATTTTGTTCTTTATTATAGTTTCAGCCAGTTTGCTCAGTACTGAAGTCAAGTTTACCAGCCTGTAATTGCTGGATCACCTCTGGAGCCCTTTTTAAAAATTGGTATTAAAATTTGTTTGGCTTTATCACATAAGGTAACTCAAACTAAACAAACTCCAGTATAAGCCATTTCTAGACTTGGCTGCCTGAGTGTTTCTATCTTAGGACCATTCTATCCTAAGCCTTATGTCAGCCTTTAGAGGACTACTCTCACTTCCTTTATATTGATAGTGGAGTTTAATGATTCACATGCTCCTCATTAAGACAGCAAAAATCAATTTGTAGTTCCTTTCATGATTTCAGTAAAAGGAGATCAGGTGAAAACTGCCTTCCCCTTAAACTTCTCCTCTGGCCAATGGTATAAAAAGGTAATTCTTGTATTTTATCATATCCTTTCAAGAAAGACACACTCTTAATAATATTGGTGAGAAACTGTCAAGCAAAAAATAACGTCAGAATGATGAGCAGATGGGTCTGGAATGCCGTACAAAAGCAATGTCTGGTTCTCCTTATGATGAACTAAAAAAGGGAAGTGCAGAATGAAAAAATAAATATTCAGAATTTCCCACACAGTACCAAATGAAGCAATGAATTCACTAATTAGCTAAATATGCTCCTATTAAAACAAACATTCATTCGTGTACAATATGTTCATTATGAATTCCTCGAATTTCTTGCAGTTAATGGTCAGTAAAAATATGCAGATTGGATTTCTAATTTGGGAGGGCAGAGTTGGGCATGGTGGTTAGCTGTTAATTTTAGAGACTTTTTATTTACCATTAAAGAATAAGAACACCCCTGGGACCTTTGACAGAAAACATCTCTATTTTTCCTGTTTCTCATGTTTATTTCACAATAAAATTAAGATGCTAAACCAAAAAATTGTTCATGAATATGTTCACTGCATCTCAAATCCAGCAATTGCCAAATGCAAATATATCTATCCAGGAACAAAGACTGCAGGTCATAGTTAAAAGACAGGGGAATCTATCTTGGGAAAGTGTGACTCTTAAAAAGGGGGAAAGGTCTATGGACTGTGTTATACAGGAAGCCAGAGATGATCACAATGGCCTTAGAATTTGTGACCTTAGAATCTATGACTTTATGAATTTCACCCTCCCGTAATATATTCTGCCTAATGGTACTTTTCCAGTCTTCAGATGTTGTTCTTATGGCAATTTGTTTGTCTCTCCAACTGATACCAAACACATAGCTTTTCCTGCTCCAGTTTTTTTCTTTAAATTCTGCTGCATATTCTTGGAGAATTATTGTTACATGGTGAAAAAACAGTTCCTAGAACCAGACAGGCAGAAGGCAGTGGCATAGCCAATATGTTTTGAGTGGCCCAGAAAATTCTTCCTTACTCAGCTTACAAAACTGAGTACTGGGGAGCTAGCAACAGGAGCAGCTAAAAGAGGAATTTTGTAGGGGGTTCTCCAGGTGAAGGAGGAGTTTATAGGGAGAAGTGGGGGGGGGGAAGAGAAACTTAACATTCTTTAAACTTAAAGCCCACAACACTCCCTGATAAAAATAAAACATCAACAAAGGAACAAGCTTCAGGAGTAAAAAGAGAATGCTGGCAGAAGTCCAGTAACAGAGTGGGGACTATCCAGGTTATTGCACCCAAAGCAGCATGTATGATTACCTGTCGTATGGGCAGGTGGCGTATGTGTGCAGTCGGTGCAAGGAGCTCCTGGCCCTCGGAGACCATGTACAGGCTTTGGAGACCAGAGTGGCTGAACTGGAGGAGCTGAGGGACACAGAGCAGCATATAGATGAGACTTTCCAGGACACAGTAGAACAGTCCCACCCTGGATCTGACAGCCTTTGTGCTCTTGAGCAGGATGAAAGTCCCAGGGAAGGAGAGCATCTAACTGGAGCAAAGGGAAACAATCCCATAGTTGGAAACCTCCTTCCAGATGATGTTGTGGTATCCTCTCGCAGTGAGGATACCTCTCCAGGGGAGGAAACTCCAGCTATTAGAAAGAGACAGGTATTAGTTTGGGGCGATTCAATCATTAGAAACATAGATAGCTGGGTTTGCAATGACCGGGAGAACCTCATGATGACTTGCCTGCCTGGTGCAAAGGTTGTGGATCTCTCAAGACATATAGATAGACTTATGTGTAGTGCTGGGGAAGAACGGGTGGTTGTCGTACGTTTAGGAACCAATGATATAGGGAAGGATAGGAGAGAGGCCCTGGAGGCCAACTTTAGACTGCTAGGTAAGAAATTGAAGTCCAGGACCTCCATGGTAGCATTCTCTGAAATGCTTCCAGTTCCACACACAGAGCCAGTTAGACAGGCAGAACTGAAGGGTCTCAATGCGTGGATGAGACCATTGTGTGGGGAGGAGGGGTTTAGATTTATTAGGAACTGGGGAAACTTTTTGGAAAGGGGGAGCCTATACAGGAATGATGGGATCCACCTAAACCAAAATGGAACCAGATTGCTACACTTAAAATTAGAAAGCTCATTGAGCAGTTTTTAAACTAAAGGCTAGTGGAAAGCTGACAGGTGCAGAGGAGCATGTGTTTTGGACAGAGACATCTCCTAAGGAAGAATCTTTTAATGCAGATTCTCTATGTCCTAGTAAGGAGGAGAGGATGGAAGGGAAGATGATAAAATACAGGTAGGATCTGATGAGAAACAGTCAAATGAAAAAAAGTTGATTCAATTACATCATGTAATGGCAGAAGCTAAAAAGTGACAAGTTTTTAAAGTGCTTATATACCAATGCTAGAAGTCTAAATCATAAAATGGGTGAACTATAATGCCTCATATTAAATGAGGATATTGATATAATAGACATCGCAGAAACTTGGTGTAATGCGGATAATCAATGGGACACAGTAATACCAAGAGCAAAATATATCGGGAGGACAGAACAAGTCACGCTGGTGAGGAAGTGGCACTATATGTGAAAGAAAGCAATGAAGAATCAAAGAATCAAATGAAGTAAAATCTTAAATGAACCAAACTGTACCATAGAATCTCTATGGGTAGTAATTCCATACTCTAATAAGAATATAGCAGTAGAGATGTATTACTGACCACTTGACCAGGATGGTAATAGTGACTGTGAAATGCTCAGGGAGATGTTGATAAATGCAAAGTAGTGCACACTGGAAAACATAATCCCAACTATACATATAAAATGATGGGGGTCTAAATTATATGTTTCCACTCAAGAAAGAGATCTTGGAGTGATTGTGGCTATTTCTCTGAAAACAACCACTCAATGTGCAGTGGCAGTCAAAAAAGCGAACAGAATGTTGGGCATCATTAAACAAGGGCTAGATAATAAAACAAATATCATTTTACCTCTAAATCCATGGTATGCCCACATTTTGAATAGTGAACGCAGAGATTAGGAGAGATTAATAAAACTGGGACTTTTCAGCTTGGAAAAGAGATGCCTAAGGGAGGATAAGGAGATCTATAAAATTATGACTGGTGTGGCAAAAGTAAATAAGGAAGTGTTATTTACTCCTTCTCATAACACAAAAACTAGGAGTCACCAAATGAAATTAAGAGGCAGCAGGTTTAAAACAAACAAAAGAAAGTATTGCTTCACACAACGCACAGTCAACCTGTAGAACTCTTTGCCAGAGATATTGTGAAGGCCAAGACTATAACAGGGTTCAAAAAAGAAAGTAGATGAATTCATGGAGGATAGGTCTATCAATAGCTATTAGCCAGGATGGGCAGGGATAGTGTCCCTAGCCTCTATTTGCCAGAAGCTGAGAATGGGCGACAGGAGATGGATCACTTGATGATTACCTGTTCTGTTGAATTCCTCAGGGGCACCTGGCATTGGCCACTGCCAGAAGACAGGATATTAGGCTAGATGGACCTTTGGTCTGACCCAGTATGGCCATTCTTATGGTCTTATGTTCTTATGTGCAGGTGCATGAATTCACAGATTAAGGGCCCAGATTTCTTCTCAGGTTTAAGCTGGCTTCTTCTGACCTCTATTCTGGCAGAGAATCCTTGCAGAGTAAAGTAAGTCAGCGAAGGAAGATCTGGTGATAGGAAGCAACTGCAACTTCCTCTCTACAAGGACTCTTTAGGCCCAGTGCAATTCAAAATGACTTGTGTTAGGAAGGCAGGGCTCCTGTGACTTGTTGAATTATATATTGTAAATGTGTTGTTTCTAAGGTGTTGATATAGAAATCAAGATATTCAATATTCTGTATATTTGAGGGGCAAGTAATATAAATGTCTCCTGTTGGGTTTTTTTTGTTGCTTTTTTGTTGTTGTTTTTTTAATCTATGGTGAGATTGACTTCAGTTAAGGCAAAGTTATGAGCTTCTGGGAAAAAAAATGTACTGGGACATTAGTTTAAAATATGGAGGTTTCAGAGCCATAAGCAAAAGTATACAAGTAGCAACTTAATGATTTTGGAACACAATTCCTATTGAAAGTGAATGAGCCTTGGGTTTCTGATCACTTAGACACTTTTGAAAATGATCCCCATTGTACACAAAAACACATCTAAAATTGTGCAAACAAGATGGCAGTTCCAGATGCAAGCTAATTAAATGCTCATGCAGGTTCAAATTAGACAGCTAACTAGCAAGTATTATTGTTGTTATTATTAATATTTATTATTTCAGGAACACTGAGGAGCCTCAGTCATGGACAAGGACCCCATTGTGCTAGGCAGTGTACAGGCATTGATTCCATATACTATCATAGGTGCAGTTTTGCACAGATCTGGGGGTGAGATATTCATCCCATTATGGGATTGCAACATAAATGGAACGGAGTGACATAAAGTGACCCTAAAAGCCCTGGTTCATGCATGGCAGGATTTTCCCACTGTAGGCATTGCACTTCACAGCCATTAGGCTAATTTCCAAGGATCCCTTCACAAGCCCCGGCACAAGAGCTGCAACAAAGTCTGGGAAGTGCTGAGGCCCATAGTATAGTCCCAGGAGGCTATGTTTCAGTGTTTAGCTATACATGGAAATTAACACAGAATATGGTTGTAAGTTTTAGGTTGGGTTTGAATCCATTTTTCAAGTGGATTAAGCTAATTAGAAGTAAATTACTCTTAGCCCTGGTCTACATTAGGAGTTGAGGTCGAATTTAGCAGTGTTAAATCGATTTAACCCTGCAACCGTCCACACGACAAAGCCCTTTTTTCGACTTAAAGGGCTCTTAAAATCGATTTCCTTACTCCACCCCCAACAAGGGGATTAGCGCTGAAATCGGCCTTGCCAGGTTGAATTTGGGGTACTCTGGACACAATTAGACGGTACTAGCCTCTGTCTAATTTGAACCTGCATAAGCATTTAATTATCTTGCATCTGGAACTGCCATCTTGTTTGCACAATTTTAGATGTGTTTTTGTGTACATTGGGGACCATTTTCAAAAGTGTCTAGTGCTCCATTGTGACCGTTCTGGACAGCACTCTCAACTCAGATGCACTGGCCAGGTAGACAGGAAAAGGCCCGCGAACTTTTGAATTTCAATTTCCTGTTTGGCCAGTGTGGCAAGCTGCAGGTGACCATACAGAGCTCATCAGCAGACGTGACCATGGTGGAGTCCCAGAATTGCAAAAGAGCTCCAGCATAGACCGAATGGGAGGTACGGGATCTGATCGCTGTATGGGGAGAGGAATCCATGCTATCAGAACTACGTTCCAGTTTTCGAAATGCCAAAACATTTGTAAAAATCTCCCAGGGCATGAAGGGCAGAGGCCATAACAGGGACCCGAAGCAGTGCTGTGTGAAACTTAAGGAGCTGGGGCAAGCCTATGAGAAAACCAGAGAGGCGAACGGCCGCTCCGGGACAGAGCACAAAACATGCTGCTTCTATGATGAGCTGCATGCCATTTTAGGGGGTTCAGCCACCACTACCCCAGCCGTGTTGTTTGACTCCTTCAATGGAGATGGAGGAAACATTGAAGCAGGTTTTGGGGATGAGGAAGATGATGATGATGAGGTTGTAGATAGCTCACAGCAAGCAAGTGGAGAAACGGGTTTTCCCGACAGCCAGGAACTGTTTCTCACCTTGGACCTGGAGCCAGTACCTCCCAAACCCACCCAAGGATGCCTCCCAGACCCACCAGGCAGAGAAGGGACCTCTGGTGAGTGTACATTTTAAAATACTATATATGGTTTAAAAGCAAACATGTTTAATGATTAATTTGCCCTGGCATTTGCAGCTCTCCTGGATATACTCCCAAAGCCTTTGTAAAAGGTTTCTGGGGAGGGCAGCCTTAATCCATCCACCACTGTAGGACACTTCACCACTCGAGGCCAGTAGCACGTACTCGGGAATCATTGTAGAACAAAGCATTGCAGTGTATGTTTGCTGGCTGTCAAACAACATCTGTTCTTTATCTCTCTGTGTTATCCTCAGGAGAGTGATAACATTCATGGTCACCTGGTTGAAATAGGATTTTCTTAAGGGGACATTCAGATGTGCCCGTTCCTGCTGGGCTGTTTGCCTATGGCTGAATAGAAATGTTCCCTGCTGTTAGCCACGGGGAGGGGTAAGGGGCTAGCCAGAGGCTGTGGGGAGGCAAAATGCGACCTTGTAATGAAAGCACATGTGCTATGTATGTAATGTTAACAGCAAGGTTTACCATGAAAGAGTGTACCTATAAAATGTCTTTTTAAATACCACTGTCCCTTTTTTCTTCTCCAGCTGCATGTGTTTCAAGGATCACAGGATCTTCTCCTTCCCGGAGGCTAGAGAAGATTAGAAGGTGAAAAAAACGCACTCGCAATGAAATGTTCTCTGAGCTCATGCTGTCCTCCCACACTGACAGAGCACAGATGAATGCATAGAGGCAGACAATGTCAGAGTGCAGGAAAGCACAAAATGACTTAGAGGAGAGGTGGCGGGCAGAAGAGAGTAAGTGGTGAGCTGAAGAGAGTAAGTGGCAGGCTGAAGAGAGGGTGGCAATAGCATGGCAGCAGCGTGATGAGAGGTGGCAGGATTCAATGCTGAGGCTGCTGGAGGATCAAACTAATATGCTCCAGCATATGGTTGAGCTGCAGGAAAGGCAGCAGGAGCACAGACCGCCACTACAGCCCCTGTGTAACCAAGTGCCCTCCTCCCCAAGTTCCATAGCCTCTTCACCCAGACGCCCAAGAACGCGGTGGGGGGGCCTCCGGCCACCCAGCCACTCCACCCCAGAGGATTGCCCAAGCAACTGAAGACTGGCATTCAATAAGTTATAAACTTTTAAAGTGCTGTGTGGCCTTGTTCTTCCCTCCTCCACTACCCCTCCTGGTGCTTATCTCCTCCACCACCACTCCTGGGCTACACCTTGGTAGTTATCCGCCTATTTGTGAGATGAATTAATAAAGAATGCATGAATGTGATGCAACAATGACTTTATGGCCTCTGCAAGCAGTGATCGAAAGGAGGAGGGGAGGGTGGTTAGCTTAGAGGAAAGTAGATTGAGCCAAGTGGCAGGGGTTTTATCAAGGAGAAACAAACAGAACTTTCACACCCGTAGTCTGGCCAGTCATGAAACTGGTATTTCAAAGCTTCTCTGATGTGCACCGCACCCACCTGTGCTCTTCTAACCGCGCTGGTGTCTGGCTGTGTGTAACCAGCAGCCAGGCAATTTGTCTCAACCTCCCACCCCGCCATAAACGTCTCCCCCTTACTCCCACAGATATTGTGAAGTGCACAGCAAGTAGTAATAACAATGGAAATATTGTTTGTTTATATATATGTGAATATTGTTTGAATATTGTTTGTGTATATGTTTGTTAGTCTCTAAGGTGCCACAAGTACTCCTTTTCTTAATGGGAATATTGGTTTCACTGAGGTCTAACCGAGTCAGTAAACTGCACCAGCAAGCTTTTAAACGTCCAAATGCACATTCTACCAACATTCTGCACTTGCTCAGCCTGTAGTTGAACAGCTCCTGACTACTGTCCAGGCTGCCTGTGTATGGCTTCGTGAGCCATGGCATTAAGGGATAGGCTGGGTCCCCAAGGATAACTATAGGCATTTCAACATCCCCAATGGTTATTTTCTGGTCTGGGAAGAAAGTCCCTTCCTGCAGCTTTTGAAACAGACCAGAGTTCCTGAAGATGCGAGCGTCATGTACCTTTCCCGGCCATCCCACGATGATGTTGGTGAAACGTCCCTTGTCATTCACCAGTCCTTGCAGCACTATTGAAAAGTACCCCTTGTGGTTTATGTACTCGCCGGCGTGGTGCTCCAGTGCCAAGATAGGGATATGGGTTCCGTCTATGGCCCCACCTCAGTTAGGGAATCCCATTGCAGCAAAGCCATCCACTATAACCTGTACATTTCCCAGACTCACCACCCTTGATATCAGCAGATCTTTGATTGCATTGGCTACTTGCATCACAGCAGCCCCCACAGTAGATTTGCCCACTCCAAATTGATTCCCGACTGACCTGTAGCTGTCTGGCATTGCAAACTTCCACAGGGCTATTGGCACTCGCTTCTCAACTGTGAGGGCTGCTCTCATCTTGGTATTCTTGTGCCTCAGGGCTGGGGAAAGCAAGTCACAAAGTTCCATGAAAGTTCCCTTACGCATGCGAAAGTTTTGCAGCCACTGGGAATCGTCCCAGACCTGCAACACTATGCGGTCCCACCAGTCTGTGCTTGTTTCCCGAGCCCAGAATCGGCATTCCACGGCATGAACCTGCCCCATTAGCACCATGATGCTCACATTGCCAGGGCCCGTGCTTTGAGAGATATCTGTGTCCATCTCCTCATCACTCTCGTCACCGCATTGACGTCACCTACTTGCCTGTTTTCACTTTGGCAGGTTCTGTTGCTGCATATACTGCTGGATAATGTGTGTAGTGTTTAATGTGCTCCTAATTGCCAAAGTGATCTGAGCGGGCTCCATGCTTGCTGTGGTATGGCGTCTGCATGGAAAAAAGGCGCAGAATGATTGTCTGCTATTGCCCTGACGGAGGGAGGGGAGACTGACAACATGGCTTACAGGGAATTAAAATCAACAAAGGGGGTGGCTTTGCGAGAAACAGAATGGCCCCCTCAAGGATAGAACGCAAAACTGGGTTTAGCAGGCCATTGATTTCATGGAGGGAGGGAGGAGAAAATGAATACAAAACAAATCTAGTCTATTTCTTGTTTTGAGCCACTTCATCTATCTTTATACATCTTGTTGGCAGCAGATCTTGCAGTATGACCACTAGCCATCGTCATCTCCTGGGTGCTTGGCAGAAGACGGTGCAGTATGATTGCTGGCCATCGTCTTCTGCTGGCTGCAGTGCACTGCCTGTAGGACTGAATCGCCATGAGATGAAACTTAAAAGGGAAATGACCTGGCTGAGTCACTCCCATGTTTGCCCAGGTGCCCCGAGCTCATCAAGGTCGGTTAAAAGAGCACCCAGGAGTACTCTGACGACAGCTACCAGTCATACTGCACTGTCTGGTGCCAAAGGGCAATAAACTGTGTAGAAATGCAGTACTGCATCTGCCAGCACCCAGGAGACATATGGTGACGGTTAGCTGAGCAGGCTCCATGCTTGCCGTGGTATGGCGTCTGCACAGGTAACTCAAGAAAAAAGGAGCAAAACGATTGTCTGCCCTTGCTTTCACGGAAGGGAAGGGAAGGGAAGGGAAGGGAAGGGAAGGGAAGGGAAGGGGGGCCTGACGATATGTACCCAGAACCATCCGCGACAATGTTTTAGCCCCATCAGGCACTGGGATTTCTACCCAGAATTCAAATGGGCACCAGAGTCTGCGGGAACTGTGGGATAGCTACCCACAGTGCAACACTCTGGAAGTCGATGGTTGCCTCGGTATTGTGGACACACTCTGCCGACTACATGCACTTAGAGCATTTGTGTGGGGACACACACAATCAACTGTATAAAAACAGTTTAAAACTGTATTTCTACAAAACTGACTTCTATAAATTCAATCTAATTTCGTAGTGTAGATATACCCTTAGTCCAGAAAAAGAGCATCCACACATAGAATTAATTAAGAATAGGAAGAATTACCCCCGGTGTAGACAAGCCCCTATATCACAACCCAATGGCCCCCTCCTTCAGGGTGTCCCCTGGGGAGGCAAATTGGCATTGTATGTTGCTAATGCTGTTGCAGGCATTGCAAGGCATTTTGGGAAGGCTTAAAGGTGTGAGTGTGGAGTGAAATATTCCTTTGCAGGTTGCGAGAGGCCGAAGTGGGAGGAAGAGAGAGACAGGAATGGGTTAACTCAACGCTCCAGCTAGGTCCAAAAATAAGATGCTAACTCCAGCCCAAGGCCACCGCACACAACTGACTCTCAGCTGCCTGCCAAGAAAGACGAGGGCCTGAATTCCAACCCTGACCAGCCATGAGAAAGGAAGATTCAGCTGAACAGAACTGCAGGGGCTGCAAAAACTAGTAAAACATTGAAGGCCAACGAGGAAGAAAACAATGGTTTTCACATCCCAAACAACAGTTTTTGCATCCCTGAAGCCAGTGTGTTTTGGGCAAGCTGAGAAAGCCATGGAAAGCCAGTTTGGACTGATACAAAAGGCACGGGGGACAGAGGTTCCTGAATTAGATGCTCCCAAAAAACCTCCAAACTTAAAACCCCCCTGGAAGCTAAAACAAATAAAAAATCAGCAGCGGACCCTGGACAACCTGTGCACAAAACAGAACTCCTGTCCACCTCTCCCCCTTACCTTATACCTGAGCTTGGCCAGCCTCAGGTATCATAGAATCATACAATATCAGGGTTGGAAGGGACCTCAGGAGATCTAGTCCAACCCCCTGCTCAAAGTAGGAACAATCCCCAACTAAATCATCCCAGCCAGGGCTTTGTCAAGCCTGACCTTAAAAACTTCTAAGGAAGGAGATTCCACCACCTCCCTAGGTAACACATTCCAGTGTTTCACCACTCTCCTAGTGAAAAAGTTTTTCCTAATATCCAACCTAAACCTCCCCCACAGCATCTTGAGACCATTGCTCCTTGTTCTGTCATCTGCTACCACTGAGAACAGTCTAGATCCATCCTTTTTGGAACCCCTTTTCAGGTACTTGAAAGCAGCTATCAAATCCCCCCTCATTCTTCTGTTTCGCAGACTAAACAATCCCAGTTCCCTCAGCCTCTCCTCAAAAGTCATGTGTTCCAGTCCTGTAATCATTTTTGTTGCCCTCCGCTGGAAGTTTTCCAATTTTTCCACATCCTTCTTGTAGTGTGGGGCCCAAAACTGGACATAGTACTCCAGATGAGGCCTCACCAATGTCAAATAGAGGGGAACGATCACGTCCCTCGATCTGCTGGCAATGCCCCTACTTATACATCTCAAAATGCCATTGGTCTTCTTGGCAACAAGGGCACACTGTTGACTCATATCCAGCTTCTCATCCACTGTAACCCCTAGGTTACAGGTCCTTTTCTGCAGAACTGCTGCCTAGCCATTCGGTCCCTAGTCTGTAGCTGTGCATGGGATTCTTCCGTCCTAAGTGCAGGACTCTGCACTTGTCCTTGTTGAACCTGGATTTCTTTTGGTCCAATCCTCTTATTTGTCTAGGTCCCTCTGTATCTTATTCCTACCCTCCAGCATATCTACCTCTCCTCCCAGTTTAGTGTCATCTGAAAACTTGCTGAGGGTGCAATCCACACCATCCTCCAGATCATTAATGAAGATGGGGGGAGAATAGCTCAGTGGTTTGAGCATTGGCCTGCTAAACCCAGGGTTGTGAGTTCAATCCTTGAGGGGGCCATTTAGGGATCTGGGGCAAAAATTGGGGATTGGTCCTGCTTTGAGCAGGGGGTTGGACTAGATGATCTCCTAAGGTCCCTTCCAACCCTCATATTCTATGAAACCTGAGAAGGATCTATATTGAACAAAACCAGCCCAAGAACTGACCCTTGGGGCACTTGGGGCACTTGATACCGGCTGCCAACTAGACATGGAGACATTGATCACTACCCATTGAGCCCGACAATCTAGCCAGCTTTCTATCCACCTTATAGTCCATTCATCCAGCCCATACTTCTTGAACTTGCTGGCAAGAATACTGTGGGAGACCGTGTCAAAAGCTTTGCTAAAGTCAAGGAACAACACGTCCACTGCTTTCCCCTCATCCACAGAGCCAGTTATCTCATCATAGAAGGCAATTAGATTAGTCAGGCATGACTTGCCCTTCGTGAATCCATGCTAACTGTTCCTGATCAATAACCTCTCCTCTAAGTGCTTCAGAATTGATTCCTTGAGGACCTGCTCCATGATTTTTCCAGGGACTGAGGCGAGGCTGACTGGCCTGTAGTTCCCAGGATTCTTCTTCTTCCCTTTTTTAAAGATGGGCACTACATTAGCCTTTTTCCAGTTGTCCGGGACCTCCCCCGATCACCATGAGTTTTTAAACATAATGGCCAATGGCTCTGCAATCAGATCCACCAACTCCTTTAGCACTCTCGGGTGCTCCATGGACTTGTGCTCATCCAGCTTTTCTAAATAGTCCTGAACCACTTCTTTCTCCACAGAGGGCTGGTCACCTCCTCCCCATGCTGTGCTGCCCAGTGAAGTAGTCTGGGAGCTGACCTTGTTCGTGAAGAGAGAGGCAAAAAAAGCATTAAGTACATTAGCTTTTTCCACATTATCTGTTCCTAGGTTGCCTCCCTCATTCAGGAAGGGACCCATATTTTCCTTGACTTTCTTCTTCTTGCTAACATACCTGAAGAAACCCTTCTTACTCTTAACATCTCTTGCTAGCTGCAACTCCAGGTGTGATTTGGCCTTCCTGATTTCACTCCTGCATGCCCGAGCAATAATTTTATACTCCTCCCTGGTCATTTGTCCAATCTTGCACTTCTTGCAAGCTTCTTTTTTGTGTTTAAGATCAGCAAGGATTTCACTGTTAAGGCAAGCTGATCGCCTGTCATATTTACTATTCTTTCTACACATCGGGATGGTTTGTTCCTGCAACCTCAATAAGGATTCTTTAAAATACAGCCAGCTCTCCTGGACTTCTTTCCCCCTCATGTTATTCTCCCAGGGGATCCTGACCATCAGTTCCCTTAGAGAGTCAAAGTCTGCTTTTCTGAAGTACAGGGTCCATATTCTGCTGATCTCCTTTCTTCCTTGTGTCAGGATCCTGAACTCTTCCATCTCCTGGTCACTGCCTCCCAGGTTCCCATCCACTTTTGCTTCCCCTACTAATTCTTCCCGGTTTGTGAGGAGTAGGTCAAGAAGAGCTCTGCCCTTAGTTGGTTCCTCCAGCACTTGCACTAGAAAATTGTCCTCTACACTTTCCAAAAGCTTCTTGGTTTGTCTGTGCACCGCTGTATTGCTCTTCCAGCAGCTATCAAGGTGATTGACGTCTCCCATGAGAACCAGGGCCTGTGATCTAGTAACTTCCGTTAGTTGCTGGAAGAAAGCCTCATCCACCTCATCCCCCAGTCCATTGGTCTATAGCAGACTCCCACCACGACATCAACCTTGTTTCTCACACTTCTAAACTTAATCCAGAGACTCTCAGGTTTTTCAGTCATACTGCTCTCTTACATACAATGCAACTCCCTCACCTTTTCTGCCCTGCCTGTCCTTCCTGAACAGTTTATATCCATCCATGACAGTACTCCAGTCATGTGAGTTATCCCACCAAGTCTCTGTTATTCCAATCACATCATAATTCCTTGACTGTGCCAGGACTTCCAGTTCTCCCTGCTTGTTTCCCAAGCTTCTTACATTTGTGTATAGGCACTTGAGATAACTTGCTGTTTGTCCTGCTTTCCTAATATGAGGCAGAAGCCCTCCTCTCTCATGCTCTCCTGCTTGTGCTTCCTCCCAGTATCCCACGTCCCCACTTACCTGAGGGTTTTGGTCTCCTTCCCCTGGTGAACCTAGTTTAAAGCCCTCCTCACTAGGTTAGCCAGCCTGCTTGTGAAGATGCTCTTCCCTCTCTTCGTTAGGTGGAGCCTGTCTCTGCCTAGCTCTCCTCCTTCTTGGAACACCATCCCATGGTCAAAGAATCCAAAGTAGTTGTGCACGTGTAAGTATAAAAGTGGGTTACGGCTTGGGGCACTAACGCTTTCTTCCTTCCTCTAAGTGACATGAAAAGCCTCCAGCACTCTCCGCTGTTATTTTACGAATAAAACTTTAAACTTAATCACTTGGTTTGCTCCTTTATCTCCTTCTCTAATGATCCTGCGGCATCAGCCTGATCACCTGACACCTCGGGCAGGTTGGTAACATAAATCTGTCACAGTTTTGGTGGAGAATTGCAGAGGAGAGGGGCCCTGCAGAGCACACCAACTGTTCTGCCCTTGGTAATTCATGTTTGCTCTGTCCGGCACTGTTGGTATTTCATGTTGAGGATTTTATGATTAAAGGCGTGCCCACCCTCAGCTGTAATATGCCTGAGATGCAGAAAGGGGTTTAGTGTTCCTCTCTCCACCTCAGTCCACTTTGGGCAGCAGGGGAAGTCATTGCAGGTGCGTACACCCCCGGTTGTAAAAGTCCCAAGTAATAGGAGGAGGAGGACTTAAAGATTCTCGCTCCAAGCAAACAATCCTCGGTGCATATACCCTCATCTGTAGCATGCCTGAGTTAAAAAGAAAACCTTAGGGTGTCTCGCTCTGCCCAGAAAGGGTTTTATTTGGTGAATGGACCCTCGGTGGTATTAAACCAAGGGAGGGAGGCTTAGCATCTCTCCCTCTGGCCCAGTGGGGGGTAAACATTGTAAGCCCTGGTGCCAGCATGCGCAACGTAAAATTTCAAATAACTAAAAAAACCTTAAAAGCTGTAATAAGAAATTGTAACAAAAAAGTTATAAAAAGAAAAAAAAATCATAAAAAACATGTTCAGGCAATATCCTTGGAAAGGCAAATTGGCATTGTATGTTGCTAACAGGGCAGGTTGGTAACATAAATTTGTTACACCTAGACTGTCTAAATTATTCCTGGGACCCGAACGCAGCACAGGATCGCAAATGTGCAAAGGCAGTTTAAAGTCCCTCTTCCACTATGCTATAAGGCTGTTCTGCTCCTCTTAGATGCACAAAACAGAATTTCATCCCTGCCTTCTATCTTTCTAATTTGCCAAAATGTGACCCATTATAGAGTAGGGCATTATTGAAAATGTGATCGTTGATACATTTTAACGATGACTTTACATGTAATATAGACACCATTTAGCATATTTTCAAAAGACAACTTTACACTTGGTGGCCACCCTGCCCTAATATCCCCTACTGCTGAGAGCTGTGCCGTGAGCTGGTTCTAGTCCTACAAGTCCACTTTACTTTCAAGTTGACAATCAGACACCAGACTTTTTTTAATATAAATTTATTCATATCACACTCATTTTCTTCGGTTATTAGCAGTAATATTTCTGCTCCTAATTTAATTACTGTAAACAATGAAAATTCTCAGATTTTCTTGAGGAACCTTCTGAAATATTGATCTTCTGTCTAGCTAAAATTAACATAACATTGATTAATCTCCAAGTAAATTAATGGTATCAGGCACCAACTCCTTAACCCAACCTGTTTTTTGAGTATATTGACTTGTATTTTAACTCACTTGTAAATTATCCTCATATGACACACAAATTTACTCAAAAATAGCCCTTCGATCAACTGCAGTGAAACTCTGTATTTGTGGGACTAAAGGTACATGGATTTTATTCCTCCCAATTAAGGCTGATAAAATAATTCCTGAACGCTGAACAATATGAAGTTACTCCAAGAGCATATATGGCACTACACTACCAATGAATCTACCACAAAATCTACATTAGATTGGAATACAATTGTTGGATCATATTAAAGAAGTTCTGTATTAAAATCACAAGTAAGTTTGATTCCCCGTAGTTTAAATTCCAGGGCATAGCTAATTAAGAGGTCTCTCGGTTTGGGGTTGTTTTTTTTTTTTTTGTTACTGTTTCTCTCCCTCTCTGTGTGAAACTTGCAAGCTGCTAATTGTGTTAGTACATCCTAAGACAGAGAAAGACTCAAAGCGATATTTTGTAACAACAGAAACAGCACACAGAGACTCACCACCCTTTTGTTGTATTTATCTCGCTTTGTTAACAATTGTGATTAAAATAGAGATAGAGGATGTCTGTGGATGGATGCTTGGTGTAGATAACAAATGAATGATCAGAGAGGTGCCAGCCTAGGAATTCAGTATCGATTGGCCGAAGAATGCGCAGAGTGGAGACAACCAGAGGACCCGCGGAGGGCAGACTGGAATCCACCCAACAGCCTCAATGATGGGAGAACCGAAGAACAAAATAACATCTGGCAGCATGGATCCATCAGGAATGTGCCATCTGCTGATTGATTCAGCAACAGCATGATGAAACAATTCCCATAGACTGGCATAGGAAGAAATTCTTATAAAAATGGACTCTAGAAACTGAGAACTTTGAGTCTGGTTCTGCTACCACCCCCCAGGAGCATCGGATGCGCATCTGACAAAGACATGGCTCCACCCTCATACCCAAGTTACCTAGGCAGTAACTTGGCATGAGCAACCTCTAGGCTGGTAACTATAACAAATTTGCAGAACCTGTATGTGTGTGTGAATGAATGTGTGAATGAATGTGAAACTGAATGAAATGTTATAGCTATAACTGACTGCCTACTATGATTCTTTTTGTATCACAATAACTGTGAAATTTTGTCTTATCCCCTTTAATAAGATCCTGCTGGTTTTTATTTTATTGGTATAAGACAATTTCTGTTTACCAAAACAATGTACAGTAACAACAAACAAAGAAAAAGGATACAAGCAATGGTATGATATTGTGTGTAATAAATGAGTTGATTGATTTTTAGTGACTAATTTTGTCATTTTGTCAATATTCATTGCATATTCTGATATTATTAATAGCCAATATAAATCAAAATATATAGTGAAACGCAATACAAATCAATGCAAGTTATTTGTTTTCTGGAGATCAAATTGAATAAAACTGTGGGTTGGATTAGACATCACTGTATATCTGACCACCATAACATTTTAGACATATGACCAGATTTTGATACTTACATTAAGTTGTTCCTTACTTCAAAAGAAATCTCACTGAAACCTATTAGACTATTCCCATGAGCAAGTATTGGAATTTAGCCTATAATATATTCGTATCTGGTACTGTGGGATCCAAGGCAGCTATAAAAAAGAAAAAGGTTATCTAACCCTCAAAACAAATATAACTTCCTCTATTAGACAAACATAGTCTATAGGCAGAAGTTCCTATTATGCATGAAGCTCCTCACAGTCATATTTGCATAGATGAGTATTCTGAAAAGATCATTCCTCAAAGGAGTGACTTGATCTTGCAAAGCTTTAAGTGCCTTTTGAAAGGTGCTAAACCCCCTCCAGTCCCTGTGTTCTTAAAAGAGATGCTCAGAAACTTGTCAGATAGAGCCATAATTATGCAATGAATCCTTGATATGTTATACAACATCGGAAATAAGGTTACAGTGTATAGATTGGACTATACATAAGCTCCCCTGAACAAGTACTGGAAAGTTTCTGCTTTTTCAATTCAAAACATTTAGACCATGTGTTTTCCATTCCCACTCTCCCACTTTAACAACTAATGGATAACTGATTTTTTATTTTCCCTCTGAAACTATGCAAAATGAGAACATCAGTGTTCAGAAGGAACATCATCAAAAGTTTTTTTATCTTGAAGCATGTGTTTCTGAGACATTGTTAGAGTTGAAGATGAGACATTGTTAGAGTTAAAGATGCTTCTGTAAACACATTTTAAATTGAAAGTTTAGGTTAATAAAATTGGTTAATTAAGCAGCCATCTAGTCACATGGGTCAGCAAGTGCTAAATCATAAATGGTTGATAATCCTACAGTTTAGCCAAATCAAAGGAAGGAAATGGTATTTCAAATGTTTATGTTCAGCAAACTATTGTAGGGAGCTGAGTTGGCCATGCTAGAAGTGTTTCTAGGCATGGGCACATAGCTTACACTACAGCACACGTAACAGGCCTGTAAGGTGGAAGGGGGGAAATATTGGAGGTATTCCACAGGTGTGTCTGGAACACAACTAACATAATGGCCCTTTAAGGTCATTACAAACTCCTGTAATTTAAAGCAGGATGGGGACTGCTCTCAGTGCTTCTTTTGCAGCTGCCCCTGCTCAGTGGTGATTAGTGCTACAAAGCAGTTTACCACAGAGACTTGTTTGCTTAACCTATTAAGTCACTGCATAAAATCAAGCTCTTCACAATAAGCAATCTGCAACATAGTGAAATGGTAAAATTATTATTGTTATTTTTAATAATAATAATATTTATTATTGGATAAGCAAATAGCTTATTGCTATGATAGATTTGTCTATCAATACAGAGAATGAATTTAATGAATTGTAAAATAGTTGAAGCCTCCAAATCATAAAATCCTTATACAAAAGAAGTTTGCAAGTACCCTTAACACTGAAGATATTAAAGATACTCAAATTCTAACTGAGAAATGTTATACACAAAGAGGAAAGAATGAATAGGAAAATAAGGCAAAAGAAATTATTAGGCCTTCAACTATTGATTCTTATCCTTCAAAGAGAAAAAAAATCTTTAAAAATGTGTCTTTGTCATGAGTACAAAATCACTACCAAGAAAAATCTTGCATCTTTGAAAAATAGTTTATTTTTTTTCTGAAAATTATAAACTTTTTTGGAAAATGCTGCAATAGAAATCTATGCTTTACAAGGAAATATTTAAGTCTTATGATTGCCAAAAGTTGAGAGCTAATGATTTCATTTACTTAAGGATTTTGTTAAATTTCAGAACTCTAGCCCATAGGGCTAACTTGTCTTTATTATATTCACTACCTTATCTTCATTATATTCTACCTTTATTATGTTCAGCAGTAATGCAAGGAACCTACAGGCCTGTAACCTGTATGACATTAGCTTCAGCATAGAATAAGGCTTGAGGCCTATGAACTTTGGCACAGCTAAATGGCACAATGGTAACTCCAAAGTTTGGGGAATTGAAAATAAAGTGTGTAAGAGAGAATTTTGTTGGAATTTACCATAATGACACCAGCCAATCACAGGAACATGAGCTAACAGCCACAGATATCTGACCAAAAGACTTCCATGGCAACAAATTAACATATATGATAATAAATTGAGATTATTCCTACACTAATTTATGAGGAAATACAAATCAGGAAGATGGGAGAAACCTCTACTGAATATATTGAATATGCTAACATATAAAAGTTGTATCCCAGCCTGGCTGCAAGAAAGAGAGAAATGTAACCCTTGGGAGCTGCAAGAATGATGACCACTAGTGATAATGGGAAAGGTGATGGTGATGAGGAAGATGATGGCTAACATTTCAGGTTGTTCTGCAAGGGATGGTGTGAGTATGTATATGGATGTTCTGATGTACATTCTATAGTATCGCTACCTACCTTACTGAATTAGATTGTCTGTGGCTTTGCTAAATGTATTAATAAACTGTTGTATAGAAAGTTTCCTATAGTATAAGTGTTGCAATTGTACACATTGAGGTTTCCAACTATAGAGTAAGTTTAATAATACTGGGCCTGATCTTGGGACAAGAACCTGTCAACCCTCAAGGTAATAACTAGGAATTCTTAAGTAATCAATATAATTTATACATAATCTATAGATTTGGCTACAATACTATATCATTTTAACTATATAAAATATAGTATTTTTTCTAAGCATTAAAAAGCAGTATTTTAACATATTATGTCTCTATCCGTATCTATCTTGCATATTGCTCCTATGTATATTGCATTTAATACAACCACATATCAAAAATGATTTGCAAAAGAAAAAATTCATCTTCAAAAGGAACTTCTGTCTTGAGATGCTGATTACTTTCCTGAAACTTGCAGTTTCTTATGCAAATTTTCTTATCTAATAAATTCTATTATATTTTAAACTTTTAAATATATTCCCTATATTTATACACATATATTGTCGATGTTTTCACTTGCCCTGTGGCAAGTGAGAATTTCACATGTGGAAAACTTTGAAATATGCTTCAGAATTAATAAAACACAGACTGTCCTAGTTCTTCTTCTACCTTTAGCTAATAATCACCAAAAATCAAATTCTTCTCAAATTACACATGAAACCCTTCTGAGTCCAAAGAGACTGCATGAACATAATATAATATAATTTAGCCCATTATTTTGAAATATAATGTTTTCATCATGCAGAGAAGTAACAATGCTGAATTTGTGCCTTTCTATTAAAATAAATGTGTGCCTTTCTATTAAATTGTTCTCAGAAGTAAAACCAGTGTAAATTCAGAGTAACTCAGTCTTCAACAGAGTTACTAGATTTACAGCTGTATAACTGAGGTCAAAATCTGGCCAACATATTTTAAGAGGTTTTAGTTGAAATTAATAAAAACATTCTTAAGTGAACTTTGAGAAACTCATTTGGTTTTCATGGAAGTCTTATGCACCTCTTGTTCATTACTATATGAACATATTTCACAAAATGAAATCCAACTATCCCAGAAAGAACTTGAAAAGTTTGGTTTCTTAGGCAACTGATGCATTTTTTTTCTTTCCACATTTCTGCTCCATAAAAACAGTACCCTTTGATTTTCACTGGTTAAGTATGTATAAAAACAGGTTAATAATTTAAGTTAAAAGGCTTATCTGATGTCTGGTTTCTATGATCTTATTTGAGAAAGACTTGTCTGACCTAGGGCACAGATTTGAAGAGCAGCCTCAGAAGACCTGCCTAGATAGAAGCAAACACTGCTATGCACCTGTGTCATACTGAAAGAATGGGATGTACAGGTATTAATTAACCCTTCACAGCCACAATAGTAAATGGACATTGTTATATTTTTAGGTTTCAGAGTAGCAGCCATGTTAGTCTGTATTCGCAAAAAGAAAAGGAGTGCTTGTGGCACCTTAGAGACTAACAAATTTATTTGCGCATAAGATTTTGTGAGCTACAGCTCACTTCATCGGATGCATTCAGTGGAAAATACAGTGGGAAGATTTATATACACAGAGAACATGAAACAATGGGTGTTACCATACACACTATAAGGAGAGTGATCACTTAAGATGAGCTATTACCAGCAGGAGAGCTGGGGGTGGGGGAGGAAGAAAACCTTTTGTAGTGATAATCAAGGTGGGCCATTTCCAGCAGTTGACAAGAATGTCTGAGGAACAGTGTGTGTGGGGGGGAATAACATGGGGAAATAGTTTTACTTTGTGTAATGACCCATCCACTCCCAGTCTCTATTCAAGCCTAAATTAATTGTATCCAGTTTGCAAATTAATTCCAATTCAGCAGTCTCTCGTTGGAGTCTGTTTTTGAAGTTTTTTTTGTTGAAGAATAGCCACTCTTAGGTCTGTAATCAAGTGACCAGAGAGATTGAAGTGTTCTCTGACTGGTTTTTGAATGTTATAATTCTTGACGTCTGATTTGTGTCCATTTATTCTTTTATGTAGAGACTGTCCAGTCTGACCAATGTACATGGCAGAGGGGCATTTCTGGCACATGCTGGCATATATCATATTGGTAGATGCGCAGGTGAACAAGCCTCTGATAGTGTGGCTGATGTGATTAGGCCCTATGATGATGTCCCCTAAATAGATATGTGGACACAGTTGGCAACGGGCTTTGTTTCATTGTTTCATGTTCTCTGTGTATATAAATCTCCCCATTGTATTTTCCACTGAATGCATCTGATGAAGTGAGCTGTAGCTCACGAAAGCTTATGCTCAAATAAATTTGTTAGTCTCTAAGGTGCCACAAGTACTCCTTTTCTTGTTGTATTTTTGTAATTGTAATTTATGGCCCAAGTCAAAAAATTAATCAGTTGCTGATCCACAGGAAAAGGATTGTGTAGTGCTTTAGAACTTTAATTTAAGCCTACTAGTTGGAATCTGATACATGTTGTTAAAGACCTGTGGCTATATTGCTGTTAAGATGCTTACATAGACAAGCTCATATGGAGTCGGAAATGAGTGCTGTCAAAGATTGTCTTGACTAAAAATAACTAGCTAAAATGGATGAACAAATTCTAACAGACTTTTACTAAGTTAACATGTAGCTATAGAAACCACTGGAATGTTCTAGAGGAATGCACAATATGTTGTTATATGAAGAAAGAGAGCTACTTAGGAAGGGCTTCTACTCTGTGACTAGGAGGACTTGGCACTTAGGGTATGTCTACATTGCAAAGAAGACCCAATGGCACCAAATGTCAGAGACCAGATCAATTGAATTGGGTTTGGACTGAGGGGCTAAAAATAGCAATGTAAACATTCACATTTAGGTTGGACCCTTGATCTGAGATCCTACCCCATGCTGAGTTTCAGAACCTGGGCTCCAGTACAAGCAGGAACAGCTACACTGCTATTTTTAGACCTGAAGCCTGAGCCCTGGAGCCCTGGTCAATTGACCCAGGTTTTAAAACTCAGCACAACAGAGTTTTTCTTTGCAGTTTAGATATACCCCGCAAAAAACAAGTTCCCTCTGCAGGGCCCTGAGCTAAATAGGTTGAACAAAATAGTAATAACAAAGATAAAGTTATCTTCCAAATGCAACCATGTTACTGACAGCCAGCACAAGGCTATCTTCAGGCTGAATTCCTGCTCATACATTCCTTTAAAATACTATTATTTCACACTATTTCTTCCCCTCTTTCCTATCCTTTTGTTGCCTTTTATAGATTTCATACAGTTGAAGATTGTAGATCATCTAGTCTGACCTCATGTGTAACACAGGCCATTAAATTTCACCCAAATATCCCTATACCCCTATGTTAAACACAACAATGTTAGTTAAACTAAAGAATTTCTGTCCTCCAGAGATTAAACTGCTGTGTGCTAGAGGCAGAGAACAGGAGAGACTGAAATGCCACCAAAGCCCAGGGTGCCTGAAATGGCAAGGAATGGATTAGACCAGATATGCCTAGATGGTTCTAGCAAGGGATCCATGCCCCATGATGCAGAGGAAGGACAAAAGGAAAAAAAAGGTCCCTGCCAATCTGACCTGGAGAAAATTCCTTCCCAACCCCAAATCTGATGATCAGTTTGACCCGAAGAATGAGAGAAAGACACATCAGCCCGGCATCTAAGAAAGAGGATTCTTGGTTCCACCTCAGAGCACTGGTCCAGTCTGCCCAATGTTCCATCTCCAGCTGTGGACAATCTCTAATGCTTCAGAGGAAGGGAAGGTGTGGGTGAGGTGGGGGAAATAAACCCAGAATACTTCTGGCTAATTGTGAATTGGGGCAGGAGATCAGCTGAAGTCTTTCTGTCTAACTGATCTCAAACCTGGACAGGAGGGGATTAATTCATCCTTGTTACAGTAATGGAAACAGTGTGGAAGGCAGAAAATGGTGAAAGAAACCCTGATTCTGGTGGCACCTTAGAGACTAACAAATTTATTAGAGCATAAGCTTTCGTGAGCTACAGCTCACTTCATCTGATTCTGGTGTGAAAGAGGCTGGTGGTGAAAAGACCAGGACACACCAAAGCTCAAATGCTTTCCTAATCTGGAAGTCAGCTACTTGATATTCCTTCCCTGCCATCCTCAAGTTCATGAAACAAGCCTAATGACAGACTGAAGCTTCTGAGCTCACATACACAGCCAAGCTGGCAAGGCAACTCCACTGTTACTTCTAGCCCATTGCAAAGGGTTGGTCTAACTACCCCTTTTGGAATGATGCCAAGGAAATATTCAGTTGGCCCAGGATCATGGAAATGCATTGCAGTCTGGCTCTACACCACATGCACCTGACATGCCTTTCTCTAGCCTGAAACATCCTCACACCAAGGGAGGGAAATAGATGGTGCAAAGATGCAATGAGGGAATCTTCAGATGCCTGTTTAAGGATGTTTTAGATCTCCTTTGTACCACTGGAGTAGCACAAACAGATTTCAACTGTTTTGCTTTCTCATTGATTGACCTATCCTCTACAAATGTATCTAATTCTTGTTTGAACCCAATTGTACCTTCATAACATCTCCTGAAAACAAATTCCACAGGTTGCCTGTGGTATGTGCGGAAGTACTTCCTTTTGTTTGTTTTAAACCTGCTGCCTATTAATTTCATTGGGTGACACCTGGTTCTTATGTGAAGGAGTAAATAACAATTCCTTATTCACTTTCTCCACACCATTCATGATTTTATAGACCCCTGTCATATCCCCCTTTTCTTGAGTGGTAACGGGTAATTTAGAACCCAGCATTTTATATGTATAGTTGGAATTGTTTTCCAATGTGCATTACTTTGCATTTATCAACACTGAATTTCATCTGCCATTTTCCTGCTTAGTCACCCAATTTTGTGAGATTCCTGTGTAACTCTTCATAGTCTGCTTTGGACTAATCTTGAGTAACTTTGTAAATGTTCCTATCTCACTGTTTACCCCTTTTTTCCAGATCATTTATGAATATGTTGAACAGCACATGTCCCAGTACAGATCCCTGGGGGACACCACTATTCCCCTCTCTCTATTGTGAAAACTGATAATTTAATTCTACTCTTTGTTTCTATCTTTTAATCAGTGACAGTGAACCACGACAGGAACTTCCCTCTCATTGCATGACTTCTTACTTTGCTTAAGAGCCTTTGATTAGACACCTTGTCAAAGGATTTCTGAAAAAAACCACAATCTTTTTATGATGTTTCAAATAAAAGAAATTTTGTTCAATTGCTATCACTTTTACCCCAAATATTCTACCACAGGCCCAAATATTACCTAAAAGTTTTGATGCCAACCAATGTGTCTTTTTTGTGTCAATTTTAGAACAGAGAGGCAAAATCAAGCTTTAAACAGAAACCCAGCTGAAACTTGACTATGTATCAACTATGCTCTACTCCATAATAAAATGATGTTATCTGAATATGGGCCTGTTTCATATTGTTCTTTTGTTCATAGTAATTAACGTTTGTATTTTGTAGTTCTGGAGGTATCATGAACAAGGATCTAACAAAAGTGGACATCCTGGTCTAGAATCCCTCTGGCATATAAAAGGATGAAAGTGACTTCCATTCACTGTCTGTACTGTCTGAAAATGATAGAAATATCTTTCACCCAAATAATAAATGATTGGCCTATCTCAAATATTGATAGAGCTGTTTTCAACTATATCCACTCTACCCACTCAAAGGCTTTCTCTGAATTTAAAGAGAGAAGTACGAGAGGTTTATTTCTGATTGGATGGCCTGGAATATCCCTAAAACTCATATATTATCTTTTACATTCTTCTCTATTTTACAGGCTAGCTGGTCTTTATTTAAACTACATTTTGGTTAATATTTTTACATCTATACAGAGAAAAGAAAGATGAGTGCATTGGTATGTTCTTGGCAGGTATATCTATGATAGTGATTCATAGAATCATAGAAGATTAGCATTGGAAGAGATCTCAAGAGATCATCTAGTCCAACCCCCTGCTCAAAGCAGGACCAACCCCAACTAAATCATCTCAGCCAGGGCTTTGTCAAGCCAGGCCTTAAAAACCTCTAAGGATGGAGATTCCACTGCTTCCCTAAGGGTATGTCTACACTACGAAATTAGGTCGAAATTATAGAAGTTGGTTTTTTAGAAATCGTTTTTATGTAGTCGATTGTGTGTGTCCCCACATTAAATGCTCTAAGTGCAGTAAGTGCATTAACTCGGTGGAGTGCTTCCACAGTACCGAGGCTAGCATCAACTTCTGGAGCATTGCACTGTGGGTAGCTATCCCACAGTTCCCTCAGTCTCTGCCGCCCATTGCAATTCTGGATTGAGATCCCAATGCCTAATGGGGCAAAAACATTGTTGCGGGTGGTTCTGGTTACATGTCATCAGGTCTTCCCTCCATGAAAGCAACTGCATACAATCGTTTTGCGCCTTTTTTCCCAAGTTACCTGTGCAGACACCATACCACGGCAAGCATGGAGCCCACTCAGCTCACTGTCACCGTATGTCTCCTGGGTTCTGGCAGACGCAGTACTGCATTGCTACACAGCAGCAGCTCATTGCCTTTTGGCAGCAGACAGTGCAATAGGCCTGATAACCATCATCATTATGTCCGAGGTGCTCTTGGCCGCCTCGGTAAGGTCGGTCAGGAGCGCCTGGGCAGACATGGGTGCAGGCACTAAAATAGGACTGACTTGACCAGGTCATTATCTTTAGTCCTGCTAGCAGTCCTATTGCATTGTCTTCTGCCAAGCAGCCAGGAGGTGAGGATGGCTAGCAGTCCTACTGCACCGTCTGCTGCCAGCCAAAGATGTAAAAGATAGATGGAGTGGATCAAAACAAGAAATAGACCAGATTTGTTTTATATTCATTTGCTCCCCCCCTCCTGTGAAATCAAAGGCTGAAAATCGTTTCAGTGGGGTCTGTCAGGGGCACCTTGAAAAGTTTAATGGAGATTCAGTCCTGCCTGAAATACGGGAGGGAGGGATAGCTCAGTGGGTTGAGCATTGGTCTGCTAAACCCAGGGTTTTGAGTTCAATCTTTGAGGGGTCCATTCTGTGTGAGAGTTGTTCTTGTTTCTCTTTGATGTAAAGCCACCCCCATGTTGATTTTAATTCCCTGTAAGCCATGTCGTCAGTCGCCCCTCCCTCCGTCAGAGTAACGGCAGACAATCTTCTGCACCTTTTTTCCATGCAGACACCATACCACAGCAAGCATGGAGCCCGCTCAGATCACTTTGGCAGTTAGGAGCACATTAAACGCCACACGCATTATCCAGCAGTATATGCAGCAACAGAACCTGCCAAAGCGAAAACAGGCAAGTAGGCGACATCGGCGCGGTGACGAGAGTGATGAGGACATGGACACCAACTTCTCTCAAACCACGGGTCTGGCAATGTGGGCATTATGGTGCTAATGGGGTAGGTTCATACCGTGGAACACCGATTCTGGACCCCAAGAACAAACAGACTGGTGGGACCGCATAGTGTTGCAGGTCTGGGACGATTCCCAGTGGCTGCAAAACTTTTGCATGCATAAGGGCACTTTCATGGAACTTTGTGACTTGCTTTCCCCTGCCCTGAAGCATGAGAATACCAAGATGAGAGCAGCCCTCACAGTTGAGAAGCGAGTGGCAATAGCCCTGTGGAAGCTTGCAACGCCAGACAGCTACAGGTCAGTCGGGAATCAATTTGGAGTGGGCAAATCTACTGTGGGGGCTGCTGTGATCCAAGTAGCCAACACAATCAAAGATCTGCTGATATCAAGGGTGGTGAGTCTGGGAAATGTGCAGGTCATAGTGGATGGCTTTGCTGCAATGGGATTCCCTAACTGTGATGGGGCCATAGACGGAACCCATAACCCTATCTTGGCACCGGAACACCACACCGGCAAGTACATAAACCGTAAGGGGTACTTATCAATAGTGCTGCAAGCACTGGTGGATGACGAGGGATGTTTCACCAACATCAACATGGGATGGCTGGGAAAGGTACATGACACTCGCATCTTCAGGAACTCTGGTCTGTTTCAAAAGCTGCAGGAAGAGACTGTCTTCCCAGACCAGAAAATAACCATTGGGGATGTTGAAATGCCTATAGTTATTCTTGGGGACCCAGCCTACCCCTTAATGCCGTGGCTCATGAAGCCATACACAGGCAGACTGGATAGTAGTCAGGAGCTGTTTAACTACAGGCTGAGCAAGTGCAGAATGGTGGTAGAATGTGCATTTGGACGTTTAAAAGTGCGCTGGCACAGTTTACTGACTCGCTTAGATCTCAGCGAAACCAATATTCCCATTGTTATTACTGCTTGCTGTATGCTCCATAATATCTGTGAGAGTAAGGGGGAGATATTTATGGTGGGGTAGGAGGTTGAGGCAAATTGCCTAGCTGCTGGTTAAGCGCAGCCAGATACCAGGGCAGTTAGAAGAGCACAGGAGGGTGCAGTGCGCATCAGAGAAGCTTTGAAAAACAGTTTCATGACTGGCCAGGCTATGGTGTGAAAGTTCTGTTTGTTTCTCCTTGATGAAACCCACCCCCCCAACCCTTGGTTCACTCTACTTCCCTGTAAGCTAACCACCCTCATTTCCCACCTTTGATCATCCCCTGAAGAGGCAATAAAGTCGTTGTTGCTTCACATTCATGCATTCTTTATTAATTCATCACACAAATAGGGGGATAATTACCAAGGTAGCCCAGGAGGGGTGGTGGAGGAGGGAAGGACAAGGCCACACAGCACTTTAAAAGTTTAGAACTTTAAAACTTATTGAATGTCAGCCTTCTGTTGCTTGGGCAATCCTCTGGGGTGGATTGGCTGGGTGGCCGGAGTCCCCTCCACCACGTTCTTGGGCATCTGGGTGAGGAGGCTATGGAACTTGGGGAGGAGGGAGGTTGGTTACACAGAGGCTGTAGCGGCGGTCTGTGCTCCTGCTACCTTTCCTGTAGCTCAGCCATATGCTGAAGCATATTAGTTTGATCCTCCAGCAGCCTCCACATTGAATCCTGCCTCCTCTCATCATGCTGCCGCCACCTACGAGTTTCAGCCCTCTCTTCAGCCCACCACCTCTCCTTCCGGTCATTTTGCGCTTTCCTGCACTCTGACATTGTCTGCCTCCATGCATTCATTGATGCTCTGTCAGTGTGGGAGGACAGCATGAGGTCAGAGAACATTTAATTGCGAGTGCATTTTTTTCACCTTCTAATCTTCGCTAGGCTCTGGGAAGGAGAAGATCCTGTGATCCTTGAAACACAAGGATCTGGTGGAGAAAAAAAAGAGACAGTAGTATTTAAAAAGACACATTTTAAAAAACAATGGGTACACTCTTCCACGGTAAACATTGCTGTTAACATTACATACATAGCACATGTGCTTTCATTACAAGGTCGCATTTTGCCTCCCCCCACCACATGGCTAGCCCCCCTCCTCTCGCCCCTCCCCATGGCTAACAGCGGGGAACATTTCTGTTCAGCCACAGGCAAACAGTCCAGCAGGAACGGACACCTCTGAATGTCCGCTTAAGAAAAGCATCCTGTTTCAACTGGGTGACCATGAATGATATCACTCTCCTGAGGATAACACAGAGAGATAAAGAACGGATGTTTCTGAACGCCAGCAAACAGTCGCTGCAATGCTTTGTTCTGCAATGATTCCTGACTACATGCTATTGGCTTGGTGTGCTAAAGTGTCCTACCATGGTGGATGGAATAAGGCTGCCCTCCCCAGAAATCTTTTGATAAGACTTTGGGAGTACATCCAGGAGAGCTTTATGGAGATGGCCCTGGAGAATTTCCGCTCCATCCCCAGACACGTTAACAGACTTTTCCAGTAGCTGTACTGGCTGTGAATGCCAGGGCAAATTAATCATTAAACATGCTGGCTTTTAAACCTTGTATAGTATTTTAAACTGTACACTCACCAAAGGTCCCTTCTCCACCTGGCGGGTCCGGGAGGCAGCCTTGGGTGGGTTCGGGGGGTACTGTTCCAAGTCCAGGGTGAGAATCAGTTCCTGGCTGTTGGGAAAACCTGTTTCTCCACTTGCTTGCTGTGAGCTATCTACAACCTCATCATCATCATCTTCCTCATCCCCAAAACCTGCTTCCTTGTTGCCTCCCTCTCCATTGAATGAGTCAAAGCACACAGTTGGGGTAGTGGTGGCTGAACCCCCAAAAACGGCATGCAGCTCAACAAAGAAGCGGCATGTTTTGGGTTCTGACCCAGAGAGGCCGTTTGCCTCTCTGGTTTTCTGGTAGGCTTGCCTCAGTTCCTTAAGTTTCACGCGGCACTGCTTCGGGTCCCTGTTATGGCCTCTGCCCTTCATACCCTGGGAGATTTTGACAAATGTTTTGGCATTTTAAAAACTGGAACAGAGTTCTGATAGCATGGATTCCTCTCCCCACACAGCGATCAGATCCCGTACCTCCCGTTCGGTCCATGCTGGAGTTCTTTTGCGATTCTGGGACTCCATCATGGTCACCTCTGCTGATGAGCTCTGCACTCACCTGCAGCTTGCCACACTGGCCAAACAGGAAATGAGATTCAAAAGTTCACGGGCCTTTTCCTGTCTACCTGGCCAGTGCATCTCAGTTGAGAGTGCTGTCCAGAGCGGTCACAATGGAGCACTCTGGGATAGCTCCCGGAGGCCAATACCGTCGAATTGCATCCACACTACCCCAAATTCGATCTGGCAAAGCCGATTTTAGTTAATCCACTTGTCGGGGGTGGAGTAAGGAAATCGATTTTAAGAGCCCTTTAAGTCCAAAAAAGGGCTTTGTCGTGTGGACAGGTGCAGGGTTAAATCGATTTAACGCTGCTAAATTCAACCTCAACTCCTAGTGTAGACCAGGGCTAAGTAACCCATGCCAGTGCTTCACCACCTCCTAGTGAAATAGTGTTTCCTAATATCCACCCTAGACCTCCCACACTGCAACTTGAGACCATTGCTCCTTGTTTGGTCATCTGTCACTACTGAGAACAGCCGAGCTCTATCTTCTTTGGAACCCCCCTTCAGGTAGTTGAAGGCTGCTATTCAAATCCCCCCTCACTCTTCTCCTCTTCAGACTAAACAAGCCCAGTTCCCTCAGCCTCTCCTTGTAAGTTATGTGCTCCAGCCCTCTGATAATTTTCATTGCCCTCCACTGGACTCTCTCCAATTTGTCCACATCCTTTCTGCAGTGGGGGCCCCAAAACTGGATGCAATACTCCAGATGTGGCCTCATCAGTGCCGAATAGAGGGGAATAATCACTTCCCTCGATCTTCTGGCGATGCTCCTAATATTGCAGCCCAATATGCCATTTGCCTTCTTGGCAACAAGAGCACACTGTTGACTCATATTTAGTTTCT
Source organism: Dermochelys coriacea (assembly GCF_009764565.3). Classification (NCBI taxonomy): domain Eukaryota; kingdom Metazoa; phylum Chordata; order Testudines; family Dermochelyidae; genus Dermochelys; species Dermochelys coriacea. The sequence goes on from NC_050070.1 coordinate 54,456,868, forward strand.
CATCCACTCGTCCTTTTCTGCAGAACTGCCACTTAGTCAGTCAGTTCCCAACCTGTAGCAGTGCATGGGATTCTTTCGTCTGAAGTGCAGGACTCTGCATTTGTCCTTGATGAACCTCATCAGAATTATTTTGGCCCAATCCTCCAATTTGTCTATGTCACTCTGGACCCTATCCCTACCCTGTGATATTATGAATCAAACTGAAGGTAATTCTTCCCCATTTAGTAATATGTAATACATTAAACAGGTCAGCATGAGGGCCTATTTAGTCTGCTTTAAACACTTTATAGTATTCCATTGGTGAACCGCCAGGCCCAAGGTCTTTTCCATTTCTCATAATATTTACAGCTTTTATATATTCTCATATTGCAGGATCTCTCTCTTCAAATTTCTGTAAGTTTGCTCCAGAAACATTCTGCATACAGTTATCTGAGTTTTGGCTTTGTTATGTAAAGTACTATAAAAGTTGTCAAATACTTCTTTGGTTTAGCTAGGTTGAGTCATAATTTGGCCCTGTTCACCCTGTTCTGGCAGAATAACGTAACTTTAATTTTCTAGCTATTGGTATCTCATCTATTCCAATTTCTATACATCTTAGAGCTTTTTCTGTTATATGTGTAAGGTAATTAGTTTGGCTCATTTATAAATTCTTTTAGAATTTTAAATCTGTTATGGATTATTTCTCATGTAGCAACTGTTTGTTCTAGTTACAACTTGTGCTATGGTCTCTCTTTTTGAAGTTAATAAAATTCATTTTCATAACTGCTTTCATAGCATAATCTTCTTTGTATACTCTCTGTATCATTTTTTCCATAGTAATGTGTAAGATTTCAATTAAATAATTCAATTATTTCATGGTATAACAGTACAAGGCTGTTAAGTCTTCCAGCTTTTTATTCAGAAGTCTCTTCTTAATTTTTATTTACAGTATTAATTGGGGTGTGATCTAACTAAGTGACAATCCTTATATTAACTGTATGTGTTTGCTAGTTGAGGGCATTCAGGTTCATGTCTGTTTTGTATTATTATTATTGTTTTATGATACTAGGATAAGAGAAATCTTATTGGTGATAAGTTCTTTTTTCAGATAACTTTCAGTCTTAATCATAGTGTATAGGAGAGGAAACAGCTGGCCTTTTGTCTACCTGTATTCTAATATACAAACAGCTTAATCTAACAATTAAATTCTTCTGTCTCCAATGACTTTTGCACTGAATGTATTAAATGGTATGGAAAATTTAAACAATATTTACAATTTTGGTTTGGACGTATACTGAGCTTATTGTTATTCTCTTATCATTTTCAGCTCATTCTTGTACTATGTCCACCCACACAGATCACAACAATGCAAGATCAGGGTCTAAATCCCCTTTAAGTACGATATATTTGCTGGTTTTTAATATGATCATTTAACAGAATGTTGATCATTTATGTTGAGAGTAGAAAAATATTCCTTCTCTTTTTTTGTAATATAAGCAAGTATATATATGAAATTGACCCAGCCATATGCAATTAAAGCATTCTTCCTGAGCTCCACTGAAGTGAATTTCTTGGAGATCTTTTATGCTAGGAGATTATATTTTGTTTATCTCTGTGCTTTCTTTATGTATTTCAGTATTTTTATAATCCCTTAATAGTGAGTAAATTCTAATTTACTTTTAATTGCCATCAGTTTGTCATGAATGTCTGTACTCAGTGCCTTATTTTGCCCTCCTGAAATCAACAGAAGCTTTACTATTGACTTCAGTGGGCACAGGACGAAGCCCTTACTGCTTATTTGAGAAAATAATTCCTCTAGTCTGCTTTAGTTACTGGTAGTTTTCTCACTCTGTTTTGTCTGATTTGGGCACCATCTAGATTTCCTGTTCTCACTGAATGTCTTCTCCCCATTCTCTCTATTTAATCTGTTTATTTGTGAAAATAGTTCTTGACCTCTTGAAATAATTAAGAGTGGTCATCAGATATTCAGATTCCAACACTTTAAAAAAATAGGTAACAGAGGTGTGGGAGCTTCAGGAGGGATCTTCACACGGACAGATTGTGAGTTAATAACCTTCCTTGAATAAAAGGCCATATAAAACTGCTGGCCCATGCTGAACTACATCCCACAATATCTTGCAATACAACAGCTCAGTGTTTGGCATAAGCAGGTAAGAAACTTGTCAAAATCAAGATACATTCATTCTATGTCTTAGTACAAGCTAAGGAAGTACCTTCATGGACCAGTATCTGGATGGTTAGTGTCCAAAACAAAGATAAAGAAAGTAATGGTACAGAACAATAAGTTAAGGAACTGGGCAAACTGATGGGTTGGATTTTAATGATATGTAAAGAGTTTTATAGTTAGTAAAATCATCCTATAAATACTTCTTGCTTAAATTTGGGGAGTACATTTGCTGTGGAGGTGACTGTAACAATGTTGCACAAGACAGCTACCCAGAAACTGGTGTCATATTGAATTGTCTTTCTGTACTACACTATTATTGACCTTTAGCAATAAACTTTACTGATACTGATTTGGTCTCTTGAATATATTTCATAATGAACCAAAGTGTGGTCAAGCAATAGACTATACAATTTATCAATACAGCCCTTTACCTAAAATAGATTAATTCCCTATCCATGGTGGCTCAGCTGTGCTGCTGCTGCCTTAGATGCAGAGTCAAATGTCTCCCCATACTCTTAGCCATCCACCCCACACCCACCTGTGCAGGATCTCCCCCTGAACTGTAACCCATGATGCAGATAGAACACACAGAGACGTGTAACTGAGAGCAGAATTTGGCCGTTTTTAGAGAGTTAATTTTATTTGACCAGAAATACAAATACTCTAGTAAAATTAAGTCATGAATATTTGTCAGTGCTCTGGTAAGTAAGGCATGCATAGCAAAATGCCACAAACCAAATTTGGCATACAGCGTGCCCAGTCCTGATCCCATTGGGTCAAAATCTGCTCACTCACACCACTGTAAATCCAGAATGACTCCAGAGACAATAAAGCTAGTTCAGATTTAGAACATTGTATATGACAGCATAATCTGGCCTATTAAATTCAATGGAAAGACTTGTATTGGCTTCAGTGAAAGCAGAATTGTCCCCAGTATCAGCAATGACCAAAAATGAGACATACAAGAAAAATACTTACTCAGGAAGCTTAAGATAATGGGGAATAGATTTCTTTAATATAAATACAGTTTTCTATACTCTAAGGGTGCATCTACACAGTCCACAGCAGCAAGCCTGGGTTAACAGACTTGGGCTTCTGCAGCTGGGCTTACCACATGTTACAGATATTTAATAACATGTTACAGATATTTAATTAAAACAATATTTATGCCTACAACAGGGTTTCTATAATTTCTATCACCATAGCAGCACAGCTGTTTGCAGATAACAAATGTACAGGAAGTAGGCCCAGGTGGATGTTTTTGCTTTGCTTCTTTCCCTGGAGAAGGCTCCATTTTGTATATATACACAATATACATACAGAAAAGATGTAATCCACGGCTCTGAGTAATTAAAAAATGTGAACTGGCAACTGTCCCCAAAATGGTCAAATAACCTCAACCCCCTGTAGAACACCTTGTGACATTACTGACATAACCTGTGACTGTATAGATCATTGTTGCAACCACCTTTATATATTTGCAGCAAATATTGTACAAAGGTTGTCGTGTAAGGTGTCTATGGAAAGGTTATGATTTGCTGATTATGATTATGCTATCTGTATGTGTGTATCATTTTTGTAGCTGAAGTTATGAATATTGGCTATGTATTTGTATTTTAATATGTTTTGATTCTAAGTAGCCTCAGTGAAGTATTTGGTCAGCTTCTTGAGAAGGGACTATTCTCAGTAAGTGCCCAATCAAGAAACACTTAACAGACAATGGACTTTGGGAGATGCCAGTCCACATCTGAGGTTTCCTCTGAATGTTCAAACTAACATGTAAACAATGGTGTCGGCCTGTAAAGAACTGAATCATGCATGGACATGTGACTTGCCCATGTGACTCCAAACTCCATCTTGCTGTGATCTTGCACAGGAGTACCAAGGGGTTTCACTCACAAGAGAAAGAATATAAAAGGCTGCTGCATCTCCTTGATTTTGTCTTCAATCCTGCTTCTTATTTCTGGAGGAACCTTGTTGCAAACTGAAGCTCTGAACAAAGGACTGAATGACCCATCCCAGCTGTGGATGTACTCCAGAGACTTGATTTGAACCTGCAGTTTATTCCATCACTACTACAAGCTTGAACCAAGAACTTTGCCATTACTGTATGTAATTGATTCCATTTAACCAATTCTAGCTCTCATCTAGATCTTATTCCTTTTATGAATAAACCTTTAGATTTTTGATTCTAAAGGATTGGCAACAGCATGATTTGTGGGTAACATCTGATTTGTATATTGACCTTGGTCCTTTGGGATCAGGAGAAGCTTTTTCTTTTAGTGGGGTATTGGTTTTCATAACCATTTGTCCCCATAATGAGTGGCACTGGTAGTAATACTGGGAAACTGGAGTGTCTAAGAGAATTGCTTGTATCACTTCTGAATAACCAGTGGGGTAAAATCGAAGTCTTCTGTTTGGCAGGTTTGGTTTACCTTGGTGTGCAAAGGAATTTTGTATCTGCCCTGCTCTAAGCAATTTGTCCTGAATTGGTACTCTCAGTTGTGTCCCACCAGAAGCAGTAATATTACACACCTACAAAACTGGACTCCCGCACAAAGACCTAACTCCAATCAAATCTTTCCTTCTCCAACCGGAAATAGATGCAACTTCCAGGATGCCTTGAAAGTCAGTCACTGCTCCAAAGATAAATTAATTATCTTTTTATTATATATATTTATTATTAGTACAAGGGGATCATGATCCCCTATCAGGGTTTGGAGGCACTAGAGCAATAGATGTAAAAATAATGTGTATATATACTTCATATAATTATGCTAATTATGATTGAAAGACATGTCTTACCATGTGACCTAAAGGTGGTAGAGGAGATATGTATTTCCACTGGAATCTTGTTCCACCTCCAAACCCCATTGACTGAGAATGCTTTAACTCCAGCTTTCACATGCTTTATCTGGAGCTTAGTAATATGCATAACACCAGAAGAAATCAGCTCTCTAGGTGGATCATCAGCTGGTTCCGGACACACTGATGAGCCTGAAGATCCAAAGCTTTGAATGGACAGTAGAAATGGATTGGGAACTAATGAAAGATGTCAAAGCACAGACGAGAGGCATTGGAGAGGAGAAGAAGTTATGAATCATCACACTCTAGGTCCTGTTGCAGATGAATCTGGCACTTGTGCTATCTGCTCTATTTCATGCATGCAAGTCAGTAGCATTTCACAATCAACTGCCAAAAGCTGTGGAGTGGATAAGTAGACTGAGTACTGAGGTGTGGCCATAAACTATATGGTGGATTTTAATACATACTTCTAAAAAGCCTGAAATACATAAATGAGAAAATATTACTGCTCCCAGTTATACACACACTCTTGCACAGAAAATAATATTTACAAGGCAATATTATTTAAAGGTGATCTACAGATGTAGTCCTGAATATAGATTTAGGGAAATAATAAAGCAGAATTTGCTTCTGTGACTGAATCTGTGGAGGACAGTGTTGTAATGGCTGCATTGATCCCAGGATATGAGAGAGACATGGTGGGTGATGTAATATCTTTCCTTGGACCAGCTTCTGTTGGTGAGAGAGACAAGCTTTCAAACGCCACAGAGCTCCTCTTTAGGACCTGACCTGAAGGTGTGCTGGTGTGTAATAGCCTATTACGGGCCATTACATTATGTAGTCCATTGGGGGCAGTGGCTCCTCTCCCTCCTGGTCTGTGGGCGGGCCAATCCACCCCACTACAGCTCCAGGGATCGCCTGACAGTAAAGGCGTATTGCTTGCAGTGCCTGGACCTTTCCTATGAGGGGGTAGATGAGGTACCGGCCAAGGGTGTATCCAGGTACATAGTCTCCTGCCAACCTATTGGACATTTTTTGGAGTTGGCCATGAGCTCGGTCCCTTGAAGTGTCCAGAGGACGGTGGCCACCTGATTTAAATGTTTCTCCCACTGGCGGCTGTAGACCGCAACATTGTCCAGGTAGGCCATGGCATACTCTGTGTGAGGGTTCAGAAGGCAGTCCATCAGGCACTGGAAGATCACCGGGGCTCCATGGAGGCTGAAGGGCATCCAGGTGAAGTAGTAGAGCCCACTCGGCGTAGTGAATGCGGTCTTCTCTTTGGAGCCTGGGTCCAAGGGGATCTGCCAGTAGCACTTTGTGAGGTCAAGGGTCATGATGTAGCTGGTGATCCCCAGACAATCGAGGAGTTCATCGATCCTGGGCATCGGATATGCTTCGAACTTTAATATCACGTTCACTCTTGGAAATCTATGCAGAATCAGAGGGTCCCACTGGGCTTTGGAACCCACACAATGGGACTACACCGCTCACTCTGCGATAGTTCAATGACTCGCAACTCCATCATCACTTGGGCTTCCCTTTCAACAACTTTCCATGTCTGTCATGGAAGCGGGCAAGTGGTTTCCTGAATCACCTTCCTGGGGTTCATCTTAATGGTGTGCTGGATGATGCTAGTCTGTCCTGGGAGGGCAGTGAAAGTTGTACAAAAGGCAGCCGGCAGGCACTGAGCCTGTTCCTGTTATTCTGGGGAGAGAGTGTCCCCAAGTTGAGGCACCTTGGTTTGGTCCATATCCGGAACCTGGGGAACTAAGGCCATCTTGGGTGTGTGAGGGGCAACTAGCAATCCATCCCATCAGTGGTGTAGCCAGGTGGAGAAAACAGGGTGAGCGGAGATAAAAAGGGCGCCTCCTGCTTGTATTCAGGTGCTCCAGGGCTTCAGCGGCGGGTCAGGCGGCACTCTGGGTCTTCAGCGGCACTTCATCGTCGAGTCCTCCACTCACTCCAGTCTTCGGTGGGACTGAAGGCCCCCCACCCCACCGAAATGCCGCTGAAGACCAGAGCGAGTGAAGGACTCAACGCCGAAGTGCTGCTGAAGACCCGGAGTGCGACCTGACCCACCGCTGAAGTGGGGAGATTCCCTGTGGCCTCATCTGGGGCTGGACTAGGTCGGGGCAGCAGGTTCGTGAGCTGCTGGAGGCACGGTTGCTCTTTGTGCTGGGCCCCCAACTCCTGTGCCTCCAGCTGCTGCACCAGTAGCTGTTGATGCTGGCTGTCAGCCAGATATTTGATGAGCTTCTCAAGCTTTATTTTTTTTTCTCTTTTTTTCTCTCTTTTCTGTTAGGGTTCCCAACAGCAGGCTGTTGCGGCGGGGCCCCTTACTGCAGAGTCGGGCCAACGTCTGCGTTCTCCACCCAGTGTACTCCATTGGTGGGAGTGGCTCCTCCCCCTCTGGGTCTGTGGGCAGGCCAATCTGCCCCACTACGTCTCAAGGGGTCGCCTGACATGGGGAATCAGCAGGGCAATGGGAGACATGAGCTCAGGCCTGTGGTCAGGGCCAAACAATAAACACAGTTACAGAGCCAGAGCCCCAGCCCCTGGTCAGTGCAGGGCAGCAAAGAGTCTCAGGCTCGAGCCTATACTCAGGCTGAGCAGCAAACAGTCAGTTAGCCCAGGACTTTGAGCAAGGTGGGACAGAAGAGAGTCTAAGGGCTCAGGCCTGCATTCAAGTCAATCAGCAAACAAACAGTCAGGCCTCCTAGCTCTGGCAGAGGACCAACAAGCACAGGTTTCTTGCTTAAGAAAGGGGGAAACTGCCACGCATGGATTGAGGTGACGGGGGGTGGGGGGATGCAGGTCCACCCACTCCACTGTGTCCTGGCCCAGGACCCTAGCAGTGGCAGAACGGTCTGCCACTGGGTCAGCGGGAATCCTGACTGCAACACACTCACTTGTTTATTGTCAGCGTTGAAGCCAAACAGGGGTCGGCTACCCCAGGGCCTCTTCCCAATTCCCCCTCAGGCTGTACTGGCTCTGTAGAGGTTTGTCCTGGTTGTTGGGGAAGAAGGCCTCTGTCAGGGCTTGGAGCTTTTCTGTGCTCAGGTCCATAAATGCCCCTGTTGGTCCTGGCCAGTCCTCGGCTTCCTTGGGGTCTGCAGTGGCCTCCCAGCTCTGGAGCTCACAGTAGGCATCTGGCAACTGCCTCTCAGCTGAGTTCTCCAGCCCGCCTTTTATACTTCTGGTCCCGCCCACTGACTTCTGGTGGGAGGGTTGAGTGTGGTGTGGCTCCCCAACCAAGGTTCAATGAGGGGCTCCTCCCTCTCCTGGTCTGTGGGTAGGTAACCCACCCCACTACACATTACAAAAGAACCAGAGCACAGTGAACACTGACCATGTACCTCCACAGCTCCTATGACAGAAGCAGGGGGCCAGAATAGAGCCATTATATTTGCTGTACTTTGGCTGGAAGACCCTCCAAAATCAGCCATCATTGGAATGGTGTAAAGTGACAAAATAACTTTGTAATAATGTTTAACATGTACAGTAAGAAGTGTGTTTTTGAAGCTTTTGTAGGGGGAGGTGGATGATTCTATCTATTATCTAATTATTTTTCGGCATTTCATAAACTCAAAACTAGCATCTGCCACATAGAAGACATCGTGATATCTCTACAACTCTGAATAGTTCCTTGAGCTTTACAATCACCTAGAGTGAGTCATTCCATCTTATCACAGCAGACGTCAGTGGGAGTAAGCATCACTAAAGAGGACAACCAGATTTTACAGAAGTTAGGCACATGCACCAAGTTAGCTCACCTAACGATCAATTAATAGTTAAAGAGTTAGGGAACAACTTGAATTCCGCTACATAGTTTGTAAGGGGATTTAAGACACGAGTATTCACGGTACTGCCGGATGGCAACAGTGAATGGCATAGACAGTGACAAGAACATCAAAATTATATCTCCTAGTCTGTCTCCTCAAAGCATACTAAGCTAGATTCACAAGGGGAATTTAGGTGCCTAACTGCTACTTTACAAGCCTAAGTCCAATATTTAGGTCCCATCAGCATCCACAATTCCTTCTACTCAACTACTGCCTAACCCTATAGGCACCTGAACTCTTGGCCATGTAAATTTCTATGGCAAGGCTCCCTAGGTGCCTACGTTTCTCCAAGTGGGCATGCACAAAGCCACCAAAGTTTTACAACCACTGAGCTTCTCAATGCATAGCTCATGCCTAATCCTGGTGGGATTCACAAATGAGGCATTCCCTCACCTCTTTGGCTTGCTTGACCAGTTGAGGTAGGCTTGCCCCTATAGCCCAATGGTTAGTGCACTCAGCCAGAATATGGGAAATTGAGGTTCATAGCTCAAAGACTTAAACCCAGGTCTCCCACCTCCCAGAGAGCGTCCTAAACACTGGACTTTAGGAAGGTCTCCTGGGAAGCTGTTGTATGACATATTTAAATAGTCATTGGATCAACAGAAGAATAAGAATGACTCTACAGCCCAGTGGTTAGTGCACTTACATGGAAGACCTGGGTTCCAGTCCTTGCTCCACATCTGGCATAGTGGGGAGCTGAATCCTTGGTGAGTGCTCTAAATACTGGATATAGGGAAGGGGAGGTAACACCCCATCCTCCTCCTTTTTTCTTGAGAAAGGCATCTAAACCAACTCATCCCTAACTCCAGGGAAGGATTAATTGCTCTGAATCCCTAGTGGAGATAGATTGCAAACTCCCTTTGAGGAGTGGGGCTTAGTCCACACACCTCTCTTCAATATTTCCTACCAGCTAGCTCAGACAGCTCCCTGCTCTGTGTGCTGGCTTCTGTGAATACATTTTTAGGCACCATACATTGTATTGGGAGCCTAACTTTGGGTTGTGAATTTCAGGAGGTGGCAGGAAACCTAAAAATTAGGTATTGCAATGCTTAAGTCCTTCTTATGAATCTAGCCCCTGGGCTCCATCTCTTCATGCTGGGTGACTTCCACCAATGTTTCCCTAGTGCTTCCTTCCTCCCTCCTGCCATTGTTAAACCAACCACTGCAATTAGATTAGTGACACTTTATTCACCATCTATCAGCCAAATTCCCTTACCTAATATTCATATTAGCAAACGTGGCGGGGCAGTGCTTAAGCAGAATTCAAGCATCAAGGTGTCTGGTTGTATTTCAAGTTCTGAACTCACTGTGCTCAGGTGGGAGTGGAAATTTCCCATGTCATATTCCTACCAACTCTGCTTGTACTGTTTAGTTTGATTTATAGAAGGCACATAACCAGAGCCTCAGAGCACTCTGACAAAACTTAAAATTATAACAATTCACATAAAAATGGCAAAGTAACAAATAAGCAAGCAATAAATAACCCAGCCAAACAACTCAACAAGCTAGCAGAATAAATAACCAATCAAACTGAATTAAAAATATTGACTCTCTCAAGTCCGGGTTCCTCTACATCTTAAAAATGGCCTGGTTTTCAGAAAGCATCCACTTTCAGAAAATTAGGTCTTTTAAGGTGTCTCAGATTGGTCACTCAAAAATGGAGGCATCCTAAAGTAAACACTTTGAAACTCTTGGTTAGCACGAAAGTATCAAATCATGTCTATAGTTTTCCTTAATAAAATATAAACATGTCTGATCCTTCTGGGCATGAAGTAATTACTATGTGTCAGGAAGACATTTTTTCTCCAGACAGCAATGCACAGTTTCACTGTGTTTGTGTTTTTTAAAGCTACCTCTAATGGGGAGTGATCACTACTAAAGACAGGACTCTGATCTTAATGAACTAAAGTGTGATCCAGTACAACAAATCCAATGTTGTTTCAATATTTGTGTCAATTCATTGTAAATAGTTTATTGGTTTAGGTAAAAATCCGTCATACGCTCTACAGATGAGGGTCTGTCCCTGCAACAGAATGCATGTGGTTATTCAGCTCAGGGTAAGGCTACCTATAGGTTTTATGCAGGGCTTATGCCCCTTTTATAGTAGTGCACCATATATTCACAGATTTTAAGGCTAGAAGTAGAGTTCAAAAATTTTCTGGAGGAACATTTTGCCAGCAGAAAATGTCAATTTGGTGAAATCAGAACAGTCTGTGGTAATCTGTCAGTTTCAAAGACATTTTCTTTGAAAAAGAAAAGAAAAGGGATTTTGAGAAGATCAGCTTTATGGGAATGAAACATTTCCATGTTTTGTTTCAAAATGACTTGTTTCCCAGCCCACACCGATTCCCGCAGGTCCCATTGGCCAGGAACTGTGAACTGTGGCCACTGAGAGCTGCAAGTGGCCATACCTGCAACCGCTCAGGTAAACAAAGCATCTCGCGGCCCACCGGGGCTTACCCTGAACAAGCCACGAACCAAGTTTGGGAACCCCTGCATTAGAAGGGGAAGTTGATGATGGTCAGGTATTTCTTTGGTAAATCCTGTTTATTTACAAAGAATATACACAGACCTGTTTCCTAAAATAAAGTAGGAACAAAGAGAAGGTAGTTTTCTTGCTGAGAAATCCGTGTCTGCTTCCAAATAGCACTCTGCCCAAAATAAGCTTTCTTTCTTGGGCTTCTACCCTAGGGCAGGCTATCACAGCTTCCTTAGCTTTCTCCTGGCATTTATGGCTGTTCCTTTGCTGGCTTTTCCACACACACAGACACTTCTGCTGTGTTTGCAACCAGCCCCCAGGAAAGCCCCTCCATCCACATAACTCCACTTCAGATTAATTTTGCATGTGGCCTCATCCCTTGGGTTGAATTTTCTATTGTTTCAGCTATTTTACTTCATAAATAAGCTTAATTATTTCTTAAATATTTCCTGAAGAAAAGGGGGCTAGCATGCACATCAGTCTCACAAGGTCTGTGATTGCCTATAGATTAAAGACAGGCCTGTTTGTAGCCACCAGCACCCTTCAGATGCAGACTAATAGAATTTGATTGACTCTGAGATCACTAATAATTTATAGTGTTTTATCTGACATACTGATTCCCCACTTCATCCCTAACACTACTTCTTCTCTCTCTTTCCCCATGAGTGTTGTGGAAAGTGTGCTAGATTTTAATCTTCTTCAGTTCACCTTTCTTGATCACGTTGAACCTTTTTTCCTTTTTCTTAGTACTAAGGATGCCTTTTCCCACATGATTAATGAACTACAGCTTGCCTTGCACCCTGCACTTATAGAGCTCTCTTCTATTGTTCCCACATCATTGTAGTATGTGAGTACCTTGCCAGTCTACTTGCAGTAAGTATTGGTGTGGATATAATCAAAAAACATATCCTAGAGATAACCCCAAACTGGAACTTGAATGAAAACCTCTTGGAATATAGGGTATGCTTTGGAGTCATATCTCTAGATCTGAATCCATGCCTACAGGTCATTGTTTTTTCCCCACATCAAATCCCAAAGGTCAATCAGAGATGCAAGACCTCACTAGAACGGATGATATTGTCAGATCACTATTGTACAAAAGAGGAGATTTTTTTTTCCAAATGTGGGCTCTAATTTTACTTATAAAACTATAGCATAAATTACTGTGACATGACAAAATAATAGATTTCCTGCTCATCCAATCTTTATAAATCTGTATATACACAGTATACTAACACCTTTTCTGAGTGACCATCTAATAAATAATCATTCTAACTAATACCATCTGCTCTATAATAATTTATATCAATGCTGTTTGCTCACACCTGGGGAAATGGTCTGAAATGGCCACATCATTTTGCTTAAGCATGAATTTGCTCAAATTGGAAAAAAGCTATTTTGATAATTAGATTTAGGGTGGTTTTGTGGTTAAAGCACTGGATTGGGACTAGGAGATGTGTTCAGTTCGTAGTTCTTCCTTTATAACTTTAGACAAGCCAAAGTTCCCCATGGAATATGGAAATACCTCCCTCTTGCAAAGTGCCATGTATTAATGTTTTGATAGCACATCCATGAAAAGTAATGTGAAAAGTATTGTACCCCTCTAAATGTTTTATTACGGTTATAAAAATCTTTGACTTTAATTGAGCTTAAATTGTAATACAATACAATAATAAATGTGCCTTTTGTGCTTTTTTATTCTTCTTATTTTGCACAAATGACAGTTCAGAAACATATTCTTGTTTTCACTTGCTAAAATTCAAAATGATTATTTCAGAAATGCTAGCCTCCAGTTGCAGCCTAGACACATATGGTGTGTATAAATTAAATAACTAATTGTGTGATCATTCCTAAGATGTCAAATGTAACAGGGTTAATGCACCATTGCAAGATGACAGGGGTGATAAAACATTTATAAACTCTTATAAATCACTGACTCATCCCCTTCCCCTCATTCAGTGCTGTTAAATGTCTAATATTCTCATGTACTTTCTTGCCTTAAGTGCCATCTCGTGCTGCTCTCAGAAAGTTCAGACATTGAGAGTGATGATTTGCTCTGTGGAATAGGAACCAAACAAACAAAAAAGAAAGAAACTTCAGTGATTAAGTCAGAGAGGGTGTATGAAGAGGAAATATTTCATTCTTGTTTAGGGGATTTCAAGTAAAGTTTAAACAGAAGACAGGAAATGTGAAAAGCCATTATGATTTAGAAAATATACATGAGAGCATAAGGTAGGGGTATATCTTATGAGGATGTTGTCTTCTGTTACACAGCAGAGCAAGGTACATAGGCAGTATGCCACTGCATATTTAATCCTTTATACAAAATTGAATAACTTAACTGGAGGAGAGATTGAGGGAAAACTCACTCTAGAATACCCAAAAGCCTTGTGATTAGGGAAATAACTGGAACATTGGAGACCTGGGTTCAACTTGTTGCTCTAGATGAGGCAGAGCAGCAATTTGAACGTGAGTTTCCCCCATCCGAAGGGAGTGCCTTAACCACTTGATTACTGGATCCTCTCATTTTTTCACGAGAAAGGGCTGATCTCATTTAGATGCCTAACTACAGGAGAAGATTCACAGCTGAGAATCTCTCCACTCAGGATCAGTCAGGCACCTAAGGCGCAGATCAATGGAAGTTTTGGTGCTTATGTACCATTATCGATCTGGCCCTCCTTCTTCTGAATTTCACTCCTGGATAGGTGAAGTGGCAGCTTCCTGCTCAGCATGCTGGGTTTTGAGAATCCTTTTCCTTGGTGCCTAATGGTCCCCTTGCATTGTATGGGGATGGCTAACTTGAGGCTGTGAATTCCACTGGGTGGCAGGGCACCTAGAGTTAGGCATTGCAACATTGAGAGCTTCAACACCTATGTGCCTAAGCCACCTTTAAAAATAGGACTTAGGTGCTTAAGTCAGTCAGGTGTTTTTTGAAATATTAATTCCCTTTGGCTAAATTGCAGTAAGGATTCTCCAAGGGCAGGAGTGTGCCATGCAGAGAGAAAATGAGGAAGGGAGAGGAAAGTACTGTGTGTCTCCTGCTGATGGCCGGCATACTGTCCTCACTGAAAAAACAACAACATACAAGATGCTCTTTTTCTTATTGGTGATGGAAGGGAACAAGTAGGTAGAATAAGGAAGGAAGAGGGTAGGTTGGATGCTTTGTGCTGGTGTGGATATGTGATAAGTTGGGATGTCATTACAAATCTAGGTAATGACTAGGAAAAAATGCCTTATTGTTTTCCATTTCCCTCCCTACGCCCAGCCACCTTTTCACAATAAACTGGTGACAGTCTAAGGAGCTAGCTGCTAATTTACATCAAAAGGAGAGTTAAAACTCCTTTTTGATAGCTGTTTCCTGTACCCAGGCTTCTGCCTGCTCTTATGTTACATCAAGCAGTGCCGAATGTATGTGCCACAGCTATTCAGCACACATTCTATGTATAGATATGCCTATGATCCCAGTTTTATATCTCATTCCTAGCAGATGAAATCAATGCTGCCACACAGTGATCACAGTATCTATATGGGATAAGCACCTGGATGAAACAGGCTGAAACTCAGCCCGGAAAGACAAAAGCAATGCTTTCTAGTAAGAGGATAACACTTCAGGGAGCGTGCTAAGAGCCTGAGAATGCCCTCCACAGAAGGCATGGCTGCATTCCTCTTCCATTCTAACCTCCACCACTAGCACCTTGTTATTTTATTAGTTATAATAGTTAGTTTAGTTATTTAATAACTAATAAATAATTAGTTTAGTTATTTAGTTTATACACACCATATGTGTCTAGGCTGCAACTGGAGGCTAGCATTTCTGAAATAATCATTTTGAATTTTAGCGAGTGAAAACAAGAATATGTTTCTGAACTGTCATTTGTGCAAAATAAGAAGAATAAAAAACAAGCCCGAGAAAGTTGGGAGCTCACTATTGACACCTGGCAGTGAAATGGGAAAGAGCGTCCCAGACCTTCTTGAGAACTCCTGAAGGACAGAGACTGAACTGGGGAGGGAGCTCTCTGCCAGCAACAACTGGAGAGCAAAGGGAATGGACTGAATGGGCCAGGCCTCATTTGCATTGCAATTTGTGACAGTTTGGTTCATTTTGGTTAAAAATACAATTATGTTTGAGTTTGGAGGCCATAAATTGCCATTGACCCTATTGGGAAATGAAGGAACAAGAGTTTCCTTACCCAACATTCCTCTGGTCACCCTGACTGAGACTGCAGTCTGCACACTGGAGTGAGGGAGCCTGGGTAAGGCTAACAAAAGAGAGAAGGGAAAGAAGCTTCTGCTGAGAGTAGTTCTCTAGTGGTAAGGACTCTGTTAAGGGTCTTATATACCACTGATCACTCTAAAAAGCTGATCAGGCAGAACAGCTAAAGAAGAGTAGATGGCACAGAGCTGAGACCACTTTGAGGCAGTGGATAGTACAGAAGTGAGGCAGCTTGGGCTAAAGCCCCAGAAAGAGCAGCGGTCTAAGGCAGTGTTTCTCAAATTTGTGTCTGTGGACCCCTGGGGGTCAATGAGGATACTCCAGGAGATCCATGGGCCCTGCTGATCAACTCCTCTCCCTCCCTCCCTCCCAGCACTTCCTGCATGCTGTGGAATAGCTGGGAGGGAGGGGGAAGAGCATGGATGGGGTGCACTCAGGGGAGGGGGCAGAAAGAGGTAGGGAAGAGGAGGGGCATGGGTGGAGCAGGGTCAGGAAGAGGTGGGATGGGGTGGGGCCTTGAGGGAAAGGGTGGAGTGGGGGTAGGGTCTGGGGCTGAGTGGGGGACTTGGGGTCTGAAAATTTTTAAATCAAAATGGGGTTCCTTGGGATGCTAAAGTTTGAGAATTGCTGATCTAAAGGGATTCTGGTGCAGGTTTCCCTTTCTAGCAATCAAAGCTTAAACACTTCAGGTGGGCCACGTGGTAAAGTCCTCAGAGCAGCCTTAGCAGCACTGACCTGCTAGAATTCTTGGGACTCCACCAATCCAGGGCTGTTAACCAGGAGGGAAGAGCTGGAGAGGAGGGAAGTGTCAAGAATGTGTTAGCCACTCACAACTGCTGGAGGTTGGGACTATTGTTTAGACACCATGGTGTGGGGAGTCTAAGCTAATAGATATTGCTAATGTATTAATTGCTGTTTATGATTTCAAGAGGAACTTCTTGAAAATTGAACCCAGCCTTTTTTGCTGCTGCTAACACCTGGCAGTACCAGTTGTGGGTAATCGTACCAGGTCAAAGTGTGCTAGCAGAGTGAAGAAAAGCACCACCAGCAAAGAAGGTAATGGATCTGGGACCTTGGACACACAGGCTGGGGCTTATCTACTTAAAGGATTAAAGAAATTAGAAAGGATGAGGTAACAGAAAAATAAAACATTTTGCAGTAGTCTCAGCTCTAGGGTTGCTAGGCATCTGGTTTATGACCAGAACACCTGATCGAAAAGGGACCATGGCAGCTCCAGTCAGCACAGCTGACCTGGCCACTAAAAGTCCAGTGTGGCTAACCTCTGTGCGGCTCCTAGTAGTGGTCGGCATGTCCGGCTCCTAGGTGCAGGGGCAGCCACATGCTGCCTCCATCCCAAGCTGCAGGGGCAGTGCTTGTGGGCATGGGCAGCGTGCAGAGCCCCCTGGTTCCTCTGCCTAGGAGCCAGACCCTAGGTAAGCACTGCCCAGCCGGAGCCTAAGCCCCGTCCCACAGCCCAAACCCTCATCCCCAGCCCCACCCCAGATCCCACACCCCCCAGCTGAAGCCCACACCCCCTCCTGCACCTTAACCCCCTGTCCCAGCCCTGAGCCCCCTACCACACTCCGAATCCCTGAGCCCCAGCCAGAGCCACCTCCTAAACCCAAACACCTCATCCCTGGCCCCACCCCAGTCTACACCCCCAGCCAGAGCCCTCAACCCCTCCCACACCCCAACCTGGAGCCCCCTGCTGCACCCTGAACCCCTCATTTCTGGCCCCCAACTTGGAGCTAGCACCCCCAGCCAGAGCCCTCACCCCCTCCTGTACCCCAACCCCAGCCCAGTGAAAGTGTGTGATGGTGCAGGAGAGCGAGCAATGGAGGGAGTGGGGATGGAGTGGGCAGGGGACAGGGCCTCAGAGAAGGGGCAGGCAGGGGTGGGGCCTCGGGCAAGGCATGGATGGTCAGTGTTGTGCAATTAGAAATTCTGCAACCCTACTCAGCTCCCCACCAACCAGTTTTTCATTAGAGCTGCGTGACATCCCTTTGTCACTTGGGTCCTCTATATCTTAGAGGATGTGGGCTATTCAAAAGTGCTTAAATTACTTCAGAGTGCAGGTCTCATTGATATTCACTGGAACTTGTGCTTCTAAATCTCCTAGGCACTTTTGAAAATCCCCCCTTCTATCCCCCCCCCCATACTCTTGCTTTCTGTTTTACCTCAGTTCCTAGCTTTATTACTCTGGAAGATGGCAGGAACAGGACATTTTCCTTGGAAAACTCGAGTCTGAAGCTTGGTCTGATAGATGCATACAAAAACCTATTCCTCCAGGCCTTTATTGAATAGGTGGGTTGAGGAGAATGATTTTTTTTTAATGTTAGGGTGTTTTTATATTGCTATTTGATCAACCTGATGTTTTTAGCATGTGTTTTTGAAAGCTCAAACTGTATATATGCCCAGAACTTTTGGAAAGGCACTTTTTTTCTTACAAATCTAAATATATGTTTAGTTCACCCAGTACTATAATTTTGAGGCACCTATAACAAAGCTACAGTCATTACGCATACAAAAATTGACTTTCCTTCAATGCATCTGCTACATGGCAAGGAAAAAAATCATATTACCCTGAGTTTTATGCATAGTCATAAACAAAGTACAGTAACTTTTGAACACTGTTTCCAGGCATGGAACTTTATATAAAGCAGCAATTATATCTTTGTAACATTTGACTATTTTTTTTCATTTAAGAGTCTCTGAAATGTATATCCTGTGCTTTATATAATAGTGAACAAAAGCAATTCACTTCAGAGTTTAGTATTCTAAGTGAAACAATCAATTTGAATGACAATCTTATTCAACCATAAAATGTATTAACTAATGAAAAATAGACATTTCTCTAGAATATTAGTCACACTTCAGTGAGAGGTTTAAAACAACTGGGACCTCACAACCTTTAGATACAATTAAATATATGTATGGCTAAATCAGCACTAAATGAAGAATCTGAAATCTATCCAGGTTTAGTGAAATAATTACATTACTAGAAGCAGTGGTTTGACATTAAAGTAGACAAAAACATGAAGATTTAAGTTAATTCTTAGGGGGTAGGGAGAATAGAGTCCAGTCATTGTTTTTATTGTTTTTATTTATCCAAAAACTAGACTTAGGAAATTTCTATTTGTTTAGAATATGATCTCTATTAATCAAAGGAGCTATTCATTCAGACTGGCATGTATACCAAAGAACAGTATTCATAAAATGCAGCATAGGCTGGTGACAACTTGAAATGGGTAAGCAAATCTATCTGTAAAGATACATTCAGAGTCAATTTACAGCTTTGGGAAATGATTGTACTATATTTGACTCAAAACTGGATAGACAATATCTACCCTGATTACACCAGGGAGCTTCTATTGGTAAATTGCAACAACAAACTCTTTACAGGAAGATGTTAAACTACAGTATAAAAACTATCCAGAAATAATCTGCATCATAAAATGCATTCAAACTCCATGATTTTGTAAAGCCAACATCACAAAAGGCTCTAATTAGCAGCTTCATTGGCCATCTCAGCAGACAAAACAAAGATAGAAGAAACATGGAGAAGGTGTTAGCTTACCTTAGAGATGAAAAAGTAAGGTGCATTGGCAAGGAAGCATGGAAAACACAGTCCATGCTATCTCTCTTTTGTGAATAGAGAGAGAGAAAAAAATAAAAAACCAAAAGTTCTCTTAAGTATGTTCACTCTCTCTGATTTTTTTGTGGATAGAAAGACAGCATAGGAGAAGTCTTATTTCATGTATGTGAATTAATCCTCATCATGAGACCCCAGTTAAACTCCCATTGACATCAAATCATTGACTTCAATAGAATTTGGATCAGATCTAAAATCAGTTGTGTGTCTTCCACATAGCAGCATAGTACCTCTTCTGTAACTTAAAAAATATTTCTACCGGGGTTTTCTTTGAGAAGCAAGAAGCTTGTTATTATCATAATAGTGTTATCCATGTGAACTGTGTCCGTCATGAGCAGAATCAGAAGGATAATGAGTCAAATCTAAAGTTAGTATAAATCAGTGTCGCTTCATTGACTTCAACAGAGCTATGCTGACTTACACTGGCTGAGGATCTGACCCAGTATTTTTAGGACTGAGCCCATACACAACTGCTAGTTGACAAATTGGCAAAAATGGATACATATTTTGGCATCAATGTACTAATGATTTGACATAGTCAAGACTCTCATTATTTGGTTCCCACTTTCTAATACATGTGGTCTGAGATTCATAACAACCCTAAAACCATTAATTACCAGCCATCCAAAAAATCAATACATAAAAAGTTGGTCTTGCAGCTGTGGCCTCCCTGAACCATAAAAGACTCTGGTAAATTGCACCATTATTCTATGTCAATATACTGAGCCAATGCAGAGAAGCTCTTACAGAGAAGCTCTTCAGATGAGAGATCTTTCTATATTTATCAGTAAAGCACTCAGCACAATCCTATCACTACATCAATAAATTATCATAAAAATACATAAATAATCCATAGAAGAATGTATGCCCTGCACTGTGATATTTGGGTGTCCTAAGAACAGTGTATAAAATGCTAGATGGAGTTTGTTCAACATTTTGAAAAACTTTATTCTGATCTCATTTAGATCAGTTTTATTAAATGAAATTACTTCCTGCCTTCACTGGTGGAAGTGAAATCAGAATCAGGCCCCTGGTTTTTATTTTTGAACTGTTACAATAGTAATGAAATAATCTCATAAATCTCCCCATACTTTGGAAATGGACATCATATGAACACTTAGAGTTGAGCCACACAGGAGACCTAAATTTAGCATTGCAATACCTGATGTTAGGTGTCCTGCCACCAGTCAAAATCCGCAGCCCTGAGTTAGGCACCCAGATTCCCATATATGCATGGGGAGAGATAGGTGCCTATGAATGGGATTCACAAAAGCCACTACACTGAGCAGTGAGTTGCCTAAAATACTGAGGAGAGGAGTATCTAATTCTGAGCCAGAGAGAGTCACTGTGCTATAGAGTAAGTCCTCCAGGAAGGTGGGAGATGTACACTTCATTTATGTGAATTTCCCTGCAGGAGGTTAAGTACGCTGTCTTTAGGTAGAGAAAACTCCAGCTCACAAAAGTCAATTCCCTTTTGTCTCTGCTCTGGCCCCCCAAGCAGAGAAAAAAAACCCCTCTAATTGCTTTCAGCTTAAAACCTGCTTTCCAGCAGTCCAAAGGAAAAAAAATTCCTTTTAAAATCTGTGTTTCTGGTTCAAAAATCTCAAATTGATCTCAAAATGATTTCATGTTAATCCCACCGCTCTGCCACCATGTTAAGGTTCCTTCCCCACTCTGAACTCTAGGGTACAGATGTGGGGACCTGCATGAAAACCCACTAAGCTTATTTTTACCAGCTTAGGTTAAAACTTCGCCAAGGTACAAACTATTTTACCTTTTGCCCTTGGACTTTATTGCTACCACCACCAAGCATCTAACAGATATACAACAGGGAAAGAGCCCGCTTGGAAATATCTTTCCCCCCAGAATCCTCCCCAAACTCTACACCCCCCTTTCCTGGGGAAGGCTTGATAAAAATCCTCACCAATTTGCATAGGTGAACATAGACCCAAACCCTTGGATCTTAAGAACAATGAAAAAAACAATCAGGTTCTTAAAAGAAGAATTTTAATTGAAGGAAAAAAGTAAAAGAATCACCTCTGTAAAATCAGGATGGTAAATACCTTACAGGGTAATCAGATTCAAAACATAGAGAATCCCTCTAGGCAAAACCTTAAGTTACAAAAAAACACAAAAACAGGAATACCCATTCCATTCAGCACAGCTATTTTATCAGCCATTTAAACAAAACAGAATCTAATGCATATCCAGCTAGATTACTTACTAAATTCTAAGACTCCATTCCTTTTCTGTTCCCGGCAAAAGCATCACACAGAGAAAACCCTTTGTTTCCCCCCCTCCAGCTTTGACAGTATGTTGTCTCCTCATTGGTCATTTTGGTCAGGTGCCAGCGAGGTTATCCTAGCTTCTTAACCCTTTACAGGTGAAAGGGTTTTTCCTCTGGCCAGGAGGGATTTAAAGGTGTTTACCCTTTCCTTTATATTTATGACATGGAGGCTATAGAGCCTGGGAAGAGGCAACATTGACTGTATATGAAAGCCAAGGCGGGGGTAAAAACACTGGAGGCTGAACAAAAGATTTTTGCTCATAACAGTGGCAGGCTAAGAAGCCCTAAATATGCACAATGCATTCCATATAGAGAGTTGTGGGGACAGAGAGGAAAGTTTGCAGAAATAGTTCAAATGTTTGAGGATCATTGTATTCCTAGAAAAATATATGCTCAAGATGAGAATACAAAATGAAGGGGAAACAGTAGTTTGTCACATTTAAAACTAGTCAGCCCTGCAGATAGGCAATATTAAAACAGTCTCATTAAATACCAGCTTGTCCCTGGGGTGTAACAACAAAAAAGTCCATAAACAGTTACTAAGGGAAATGGATCTGACACTAGAAAGGGCAACATAGTTGCAAAGCAAAAGAATGAACAAACAAATAAGAATCCTACAGAAAGGCTGAGCATATGACTGAATGCCATATCTAAACCAGAAAGGAAAAAAATTGCAGCAATGAAATTGGTAAGGATATGGAGAGAAACATGGAAAGCAGCGAACAATGCCTGTTATGTTGTAAACAGCATGAGAGAGAAATGCCCAGCATTCAGACAAATATGTAGAAACGGTAATAAACCAAACCATTAAGCTAAAATGTGTAGAGAAAGCAGGAAACTGTATGTATTAAATGCAGAAATTCTTAAGTGCAATAATGGCAGAGCCTGAAAACTCAAAAGATTGGCTAATTTAAAAAATTTGCACAAATGGCACTTGTGACATACAAAATAGGCGCTGGGACACAAGTAAATGTAAAAACAGAAATTGTAATCTGAGAACATAAAAAGAGCCAAAATAGTCTGAAAGATTATAGTGGAAGAAAATTCCAGTGTTGGGATGCCACACTGACACTTAAATACAAAAGAAACATGATAAAATCAAGATTTTGTGGTGGTTCACTGAGGTAAGCAACTAGTCCTGGGCCAACACACATGAGGTACTTGGTCTTATCAAGAAGATATTTACCACAGAACATTAGAAGGACAAAAGAATTAGATATGAAAGTATTTATACCATCAGATGAAGATGCTTTCACACAAAATGGGCGTCTTCCAGTAACATACAAGATACAGAACCATTAGTATACGCTACATGGAAAGCTCCACACGTTTTAAGAAAGATACTAGAGGAAGAGCTGTGAAACATGGCAGCAGATATCATTATTTGGAGAAAAGGAGAACCAATAGATTAGATTCACTTATTGCTAATCAGAGAGAAAAAAGCAAGGGGATTATAGTTGTGTGTGGACCCTAAGGATCCTAACAAAAACATAGAGACCGTTTCCACTTGTGCACAATAAATGAAATATTGTCCGAGATGACAGGATCCAAATTTTCCAGCAAATTAAATGCATTGGTGGGATATTGGCAGAAGTCCTTGGACACAGAGAGCTCTAAGACCTGCACTTTCAACACACCATTTGGCAGATACGGCTTCCTAAGACTGCTTCTTGGCATATGTTCAGCTCCAGAAGTATTTCACCGTACAGTGAGACAGATGCTAGAAAGTCTAGCAGGAGCAAAAGTGCTCCTTGATGATATAATTTGGCATAGTGCTACTATGAAACATCAGGAACAACTGGGGAGAGTAATGGAAATTGTAAGACCTAATAACCTTATACTGAACAAGGCCAAATGTCAATTTTAAACAATGGAGAGTAGCTGGAAGTTTGTGATGCTGGCGGACCAGGTTCCAGCTCTCGTCAAGACTTTAGGCCTCAGCTGAGCAGTGACAAATTCATTGCTGGAAACCAGTCCAGCTCACCTATGTGCTAATATGGTTAAGATGGATATTGGACTTATAATAATGTGCTTAGACTTTATGAAATACTTGTAAATTGTTATGTTTGTATCCCATGTTATAAGATGTGGCAAATTGCCAGCACTACTATGATGGGCCTCACACTCTCTTCTTGGGTGCGGGTTCAGGGCACCATTTCTTGCCCCTGAACTTGGGTATTAACTGCCCCACTAGTGTCCTAGAGAAGGAGAGTGGAGAGGGAGCAACCCACTTTCTACTCCAGGTCCCAGTCAAGGAGCCCTAGGGATAGCAGTAAATCACTAGAACTAGTGGTTCCTTCCCCTGGGCTACTTCCCTCTCCTGCCCTTCAGCTTGTGGGGCTTCCTGCCCTCCCTCTGCACAAACCAGGTGTCCCTTTACCTAGGGTCTTGATCTTCTTTACCCACCACAGCACTTCTCCAAACTCTCCTCTGCTTCCTACCAAACTGCTCTCTGCTCTAACACCAATCCACTCTGCTCCAACTCCTTCTCTTGTCTGATTGAAGCAGGGGGGTTTTATCATGTGACTGGTTTCAGGTGCTATAATTGGCTTCAGGTGCTTTAATTAATTTATAGCAAACTTTCTTCCCTCTACATGGAATACAGCTCCCTTCTAACACTCTCCTACTGCCTGTTGGCCATGCTGTATCACAAAGGAAAGACTTAATTGTTTGCTGTATGGCTGTAAAATGTTTTTTTTCCTCTTCTGAACTACATAACTATATAACTCAATAAATAAGAAAAAAAATTACATAGTGCAAAATGCTAAATCCCTATGAATGGCATTACCTTTTTCCTATTAGGAAGGTTTATCAAAATTAAATGTGCCATTGTGGGACATCACAATACAAAGACTTTGCTAGTTGCCTCTGTATGCTCATGAAGGGGCTACATGTAAAATGGCTCATCCCATCAGCTTGAATTCTGGAAGAAGAAAATAAAAATAGCTATTGAGAAAAATTTTCATCTCTTTTGCTCTTTAATTTCCACAGGGCAGGAGCTACAAACAGAAGCAGAGATCCCCAGGGTCAAGTTGACACTCATGGTTCTGAACTCCTCCAGTGTGATAGTTTTAGTACCATATTTCTGTACATAGTTACCGTTCTTAATAAAGGCTTTATCTTGAAACTGTTCTTTGTTCATCAGTAAGATGCCACAAGCGCCTCCCTCCGCACAGGATTCACAGTACCATATTCTGGACTTGGGCATCTAAATCAGGTTAGCCTTCTCTTATAAAAAGGTGAGAAGGTGCCCCCCTTATATATAAATCCAGTGATTAGAGCCTTTGTTCTGATTTTGAGCATGGACTTTAACTCGGGTCTCCTACTCCGCGTATGTCCCCTAACTACAGGGTTGTAGGATATTCTGAGGTGGACCCCTCTCCTTTTGAAGCTGGTCCACCATGTGTAAAATACTTAGTCACTGGGTCCCATGGATGAAAGGGGGGTTAGGCTTGAGGCCAGGCTCAAGCCTGGGGTTGCATTGCTACGTAGACATACCCTTTGTGACTCCAGATCCTTTTATTACAATTTTTATTCAGCATCTTTACTCCGAGTGGGCTCTTCTTTTTCTTTTTCTTCTCTTTATTCCTCCTGTTTTCTTGTCTTACTTTTTCTCTCTTTCTCTATCACTTCTTTTGTAGTGAATTGCAACTCTTTTTCTTAGGCTCTTTTTACCTACTGGTTACCTATTGCATTACATGAACTGCTGAAACGTGAAGAAGGAGAAGAAATTTTGAGAACATTCATGTGTGTGTCTCAAGCTTGAAAAAATCGTTCCTAAGTATGGTTATATTCAACTCATCCATTGCATTCTGTCTGCCTCACTTAGAAACAAACTTTCTGGCAGAGCCTCAGGGTCGAGCATAAAGATATAGAGGGAAACTAACTCACACTATAGTGTCCATATATACACACACACACACAAAACTAGAAAAGGCTCACATACAAATACATGAGCAGGCATTTATAGCTCTTCCATTTTACCTTGCTAGAGTTGATACAACTGTACACTGAAATGTATCTGTGCAATTTGGTGACAATAGGTGCGACTAAAAAAAAACTGTTTAGGATCTGATCCAAAGTTCACTGAAATCATAGGGGGGATTAGATCAGGGCCTTATTATGCTATGGAATTTGATGCTACCCTGGTATTTGTGCTATATAATATACACATAATTATTGGTTTTGTTTGTGTTAATGCCCACACTATGCCCAGGTGCTTTTTTCTAGATATTCAAGAAGTGACATCCACAAAAAAAAGTAAAAAAGTGCATCATGGTAAACACTGCTTTTTCTCTTTGATAACTCTCAGTGTATTGATAAGGCTGCTCTTTTTAGGTTTGAGAGTGCATCAAAATATCAGTATCCACATTATAAGGATTTTTCAATCTACTTCTACCCATCAAAAAAGATTTTTAAAAAATAATTGCAATTTGCAGCATCTCTTCATATACAGGAGATGAGATCAATGTAACCCCCTGGAAAGCGACGAGCCCTAAGGTGAAGCAATGCAAGTTCAACAACCATACTTTTCCCACTAGAATCAGAAATATGCCATGGATGGTTAATTAGTGCTTTCTACCTGTTTTTCAACTATCTGAACTACTGCTGTGTAATTTGGAGCAGTTTAATTAGCCTAGTGGGTTAAAACATTGCTAATGGCATTTCCTTATTGAATCTCAGAAAGAGATGATACTTCTATAAGGTGTAGGTTGTAGAGTTGTTTTCAGGGGCAAGCAACAGACAACATGGGGTGTCTCACATCTGGAGGCCCATCAGAAACAACTATCATCATCTTTCTTACCAAGTGAAACTCACAAGGTTACGGAATTGCAAGGCACAGCTGAAATGGTAGAAAAAAATGTCAATGGTCAGAAAATGTAACTTTTCAAAAAATGGGGATTAGCCTATTTGGGATCCTGGCAACATGTATCCACAAGGATTTTGCATGTGTCTTTCTAGTGGGGCATCTCAGATGCTAATCCCAATTCATACAATTTGGAGGTTGAAGTGTGCCTTTAAGGCAAGTCCTGCTTTAGTCACACTTCCTCTGCTGGAGTTTTGGGAGGAATTCTCAAGAAGCAGAATTCCTTTCAGAGCTCTGTCATATGGAAGATTCTATGGTTGCTATGCCCCTCTGAGGGTACAAGGTATTCCACCCCACATTTCCAATCAGCTCTTCTGCATGGTGCATAGGGATGTGGCTGTTCCTCTTCTCCACCTTTCTTCCTCCCTTTGGGGAGTCTTGCACACCAGGGCACAGCAAAGAGACAGTCCTTAAACTCCAGAGAGTGTACAGACTGCAGCTGTCCACCCCTGTACCAATACCAATTCCAATACCAGTGCACAATTATTCCCTAGAGTTTTGTCTCCCTTGGTTTGTTTAGTCTACCTTTAAAGGGATAGTTTCAACTTGAATTTTCCTAGCTGGTTAATTTAAAAAACGTTGAGTTTCTGATTGCACACTGTTTAAATAGCATGTTCTGATTGTTTGAATATATTACTTTAATAATATTAGTTTTTGTTCTAATCCCCTGTTGATGTTCATAAAGGTCTTCTTTGCAAGGGAGAAACTGACTGATTGATTACACAGTGAAACAATCTATACACTAAGTACTGTTAACTATACAAATGAGCTGAAAAAAAATAAAGAAAATATATTTTCTTAACTTCTTTCAGTTCTGGTAATCCTAGGGATTGTTTATAATTCAATCTCCATTGAACCTGATGGAATTTTTTTCACTCACTTTTTTGGACATTGATTTGGACCTTACAAGATACCCCCCTCCCCCAAATAGCAGAAAGTGATTACATCAGTTGATTGTGGACCAAATCTCTTGCTCTTGGTAGTCTGAATATCTGCATGCCTAGATTCCCTTTATCTCCATGGTGCCTGGTGGCTTCATTTCCACTCTTAACAATCCTTGATATCTAGAATCTCTTCCTCTAAACCTCATATAACTTTGGGTGGCCTGAATTCTTGCAATCTGCAACTGTAGCTCCTGGTGCCCTGATACCCCAGAGTCTGCTCTTCTTCCCCTCTATGAGATAGATGGCTCCAAGTTGATCCATGTGTTTAGTGGAAAGGTTTATTAATAAACAATTGTATGGCCAAAGAAACAGAGGACAGAAGCTGGGCAGCAGCATGGGTGGTCAGTTCATAGCTGCCTAAGCAGCATATGGCATTGACCTTCTGCCTCCAATGCAACCCACAGAACTAGTGGACAAAAGGAGCAATGGCAGGAGAAGGAAAATAGGTCAGTATCATTAAGTGAGCTGGCAGCCCCTTCCTCCATTCCCTGTTATCAACCCAGCTGGAAAGCACTGAGTTTAAAAGCACTTTCTCAGCTGGTGGGAGTGCAGCACCTCTTCAAGTGTGATATCTATTAGGCCTATGCCTATGTACAATTGTAATTGGTACAATGTTTTCATTTTACCTACTCCTCAGTATAATGGAGTGTAACTAAAAGAAATGAGATGAAATTAGGAAGAAGAAAATTTAGGATGAATATCATTAAAAATTACTTGAGACTAAAATCTATTAGAATGTGGAATAGTTTTTGAAGAGAGGTTTTGGAAGCCCCAACTATTGAGACATTTAAAACAATGTTGGACAAATCTCTGGAAAAAGAACATTCTAAAGGGCACAATTCTGCACTGACAGGGGCATGGAGTAGTTATCCTAAAAATAATTTCCATTTCTAACCTTTATGGTTAATATTAAATTGAATTGCAAAGATAAATGAATATATATCCCCGAGGTCACTATCACTACATTTAAGCATACCCACACAAGTTCCACTTGCTTTTTAAAAGGACGTTTAAGGTTAATCTAATAAAGATATTTTTAGATTTTTCTAAAGGTTTCTATGAAAGCTATATATTATTGACAGATGTCTTCATTAATAAAATTACTGTAGGGACCTTTTAATTGGTACATTCTGACCTAAGCTGAAAATGTGTAATGACTGAGAATAACAATAAGGTATGTTGAGAGAGGCTGACTGAAAAAAAATAAAATAAAGTCATTGGTGGGAAGTGTGCACATGTCATTTAATACTCTGTGTGTGTGTGTGTGTGTGTGTGTGTTTCTTTTACTTGAGAACCTGGAGTGAATTCCAGCCTTTTTGTGAAGGCTGAAAAGCACAGTTAGGGAGAGGCTAGAATAACTTTAGAGACACTTGGGAAAATATATCAGTGGAAACCCATACAAACCACAGTTACTGCTCGGAAGTGATTATGAAGTAATCATAAGTAATCATGGGTAAAGGCTGGCTGCAAATCCAGATCTTAAAACTGGTTTAATTTACCAAAATCACTTAGCTTCTTGAAAGGCTTCTAGATATCTCGCTAGTTGTTGGACATTTTTGGGAATTGTGCAGTTACATTTATATTTGCATACAAAATATTATAGTAAACAAACTGTATCCAACAATAACAAATCAAATATAATTATGAATAGAAAATCTTAGAAATTAAAGCATAAGGTAGGTCTAATAATAATATGGCATCATATGTCACAAAACACTGCAAGGAAAACAGCCTTTGTCTATGTTTTTGCACTTGTAAATGGTTCTAAATATATAAATTGCAGCTTATCTTTGTACTGGAACAGCCTGCAGAAATTCTTACATTAACATATGAAACCAAATAAAAGTCTAGGGGTTAAATCTTGGTCTACTCTATGAGGCTGGCAAACCAGGCACCAGCTTCTGTCAAGGTCCCCGTTCCTCACTTAGATACTAAGAAATATGTAGTTGGAATTAGTCTGG
The DNA here is from genome assembly GCF_009764565.3 of Dermochelys coriacea. Classification (NCBI taxonomy): domain Eukaryota; kingdom Metazoa; phylum Chordata; order Testudines; family Dermochelyidae; genus Dermochelys; species Dermochelys coriacea. The sequence continues at coordinate 54,486,085 of NC_050070.1, forward strand.
CTTCCCTGTGTGTTAGAATTGTTAAAATAGGTATTAGAATTATAAAAATGTGTTTAGATGTTACTGAATGCTTGTAAGGTGCTGCATTCATTAATCTCACTTATAACATCTGTATCCCATGTTATAAGGTAATACTTGAATGTTTGAATTGGAAGCCTCTGTAATTGTGTATATCACCCAGACATAAGAGAAGCATTAACTAGTGTGAAATACTAGTCTCCAGCAGAAGGCGTTATCTCCTGCCCCACAAAGAAGGTCCATCAACACCAGACAAGCTATTGGGGAACATCAGAGGGCAAAACTTTGTTGATTGTTCTGCCCATCATGAATTCCTCCCATCAGCTAAGTTTGCAACTCCAAGCAGAAGTGAGGAATGAATAAAAAGCCTTAACTTCTGGAGGGCAAGATTTTGAGGCATAAGCAAGAGCTCTTCAGCTTCTTAGCCTAGGTGAGTCCTAAAGAGCAGATAGAGGTTGCTTATCATAGAAGCTTCTATTATTTTTTTAAATTTAAGATTGAAATTAATTTATGTCTATATATGTTTACCTGCTCTAACCTTGTAAATAACTATTTCCTTTTCCTATATAATAAATCTTTAGATAGTTTATTATAGGTTTGACTACAATGTAGTCTTTGGTTTGAGATCTAAGATGCAACTGACCTGGGGTAAGTGACTGGACCTTTGGGACTGGGACCAACCTGAATATTGCTGCGATCTTTGGTGTTAGGGACCACAAAAATAAGCTTACCTGGGTGTCAAGATAGATTGGAGTACCTAAAGGGACAGCCTGTGACTCCATTAAGGCTTTTATAGTGCCTGACGAGTTTACACTTGACAGTTTATTGGTTAAATCTATATGGTTTGTGTCCTGTTTCCTAACAGTCTGTCCAGAGATTGCTACTGCAGGACAGCTTGATGTACTGAGATCAATGGAAAAACTTCCATTGACTTCAAGGGAGCTAGAATGTCATCCATGAGTCTGATTATATTACTTACCTCACTGTTAATGAGTCTATATGTATTTCACATGTAACTTTTCAGTGTTGGCTTCCTAAATAGTGTTATTCATGGCTATATATACTTTCACAGGAAAAAAAAAGAGAAAGAAAACAAAAGGAGCAAAAGCAAAAGACTGGAAGAATGACAAAGTTAAGAGCATGATAAGGTCCAGACCAAGACACCTCTTTTCATTCCCATAGGTACTGGAGAGGTTTTTGTTAGGCACACTTTTTTGAGAAGTGCCCATTGTCTTTTCCAGAAAACATACAAATATGAGCCTATAGTCATTAAATTTAGAGATTATACAGACACTCAGATATTAGTGGTGAGGTACCTAGTAGATTCATATCTTCACTTAGAATCTGGTTTCAGAGTAGCAGCCGTGTTAGTCTGTATTTGCAAAAAGAAAAGGAGTACTTGTGGCACCTTAGAGACTAACAAATTTATTAGAGCATAAGCTTTCGTGAGCTGTGCCACAAGTACTCCTTTCCTTTCCTTTTCTTAGAATCTGGAGTAACTCCATTCAAATAAATCAGTTTTCACTGGTGTAACATTGGTGTAGCTTTAACCCCAACATGCTCAAAAGCTGCTAGTTAACCAAACAGACCAATCTTTAGCAATGAGGAAACTGGGGTCCTTTTTCTTACACACAAATAATCCATAGGCACATAAATATAGATTATTGGCTACTTTTTGGAAGTAAATACCGGTAAATACATGTGATAGAACTAATTGAGGTAATCAGATAGTTGGCATACCTAAAATTGCATCTATTTCTTCCAGAAATTAACTTCTGATTTCATTAGCTTTTAGAATTAGTACTCATCTTTGATTTTTAAATAGACTACAGGCTTTGTACCTTGCATTTAAATGTTCAGTCTGTCTGTTGAATCACTCCGTTTCAGTATTTTGCATGATGCAATATGGTCTTGTGATTAAACAGTCTGCATTCAAGTGACTTTTAATATCTGAGGTCTTTGAGAGCTGAAGTTTCTTTACCAAGAGTGCCATTTTCCTTTCACCCTGGTATGACTATGAACATTATATCAACCATCAGTGTTTATATTTTCTGGATAGACTGTATGTGGTATCATTTTTTTCCATATAATGTTAATTACTGCCACTTGATTAGACTCATGTATCATAAAAGAATTAGTGGTGATACATTTAATTTCTTATTTTTCTGATTACCTGTTCCTAAGCCAAGGAACTTTATTTTTTAATGATTATATGTTGGGTTTAAATAAATGTGTGGTATTTCAGTGAGACCTGATTCAGTCGGGAAGATGCTGTTTGCTCTCATAAAATCTATTTCTACCTAGCTTCCCCTTCCTTTTATAAACTACAGTTATGAAATCATGGTAAAAGGTTACAGGATTACTTCAGATTATGTAAACGTTGTTTTCATTATAATATATTAAAACTTTACAAATACAATGGTCATCAATGAAAAAGTCAACCACCATCAGCAGTTTCCTGAGATACCATAGCATTTCCATGTTCTGTGCTTTTAATGGAAAATAACTGGAGTATCACAGATACCACTGTGTTGTATTACTTGAATTATTGCACACTCAGTGCAGCAGTACATGAGGGGAGACATACGTGACTCTAACCCATTGTTATGCTTTTCCCAGTCTTGAGCCAGACAGGAAACCAAATTGATCTTCAGCAGAAGTGAGAGCAGTCATGGAGCCATTTTGCCAGGCACTTGTGTATGGCAAGGTGTAACAAGGCCCAGGATCTGGCCCACAGTCTTTTTTAATGGACAATATTATAAGCAATCCTTACCTTAGCACATACAAGATATTAAATAATTAAATTGATGAATATGCTGCTTCAAATGATTAAATTAATAAGCATAATTTTATACCTACCCACATATTTCTCCTTAAAAATAAAATACATTTACACCTCAATGACAGTATATATATCTATGTAGTGACAGAAGTCACTTTTTTCATTTGTAGACTTAAATATAGATCCATATAATATAGATACACACAGAGAGAATTCTAGTAATGAAAAACTCACATTAATTTTTTTATGGCCTCTAACTATGTGCTGAGAAAAGCAAAGCCAGCCAAGTTTGTGAGCACTATAGAAAGGAGAAAGTTGTTTTATGATAAGAGGTAGTTTATTCACTAAAGACTGAATTCACACATTCCTTTCTATTAAATTCACACATATATTGCTAAGGCTCATTAGACCAACTAATGTGATGTTTTCCTAATTTAAACTACTACTGATTATCTCTTAATATAATTTTTCAGAACTTTTTGTCTTTCATTGTCCAGAAAAATCAATTCCTGGTTTTTAAAATACTTGATTCACTAGCAAGGTCATGTGAAGTGAAGCTTTAGTTCCTATGCTGGATTTAAGAGCTTCACTTAGTGTCTCAGTTAACTTGTAAAATTCAGCTACTTCACTGCCTATCGATTCATCCCCCTGCTTCTGTGCCCAGTGACATCTCAGTAAATCTGGCCCATTGCCTTTTCTATACCTTTGAGTGGAAGGATGGCCCGATGGTTAAGGCACTAACTTAATACTTAGGAGCTCTCAGCTTAAGTCCCTATTTCACCATAGACCTGTTTAATGTTTAATTAGCCACTCTGTACCTTGGTTCCCCATCTGTTCTATATACATTCACAACCATATAGATATAGATATGGCTGAGTGAAAGTAGTGCTTCCCTACTTCACATGGGTGTTATGAGGCATATGATACTGTGTTAAAGATTGTGAGGGGTGCTCAGATAGTTTGGGAATGGGGGCCATATAAGTACCTAAAATAGATTCGGTAGGAGTATGATTTATTAATTTTGAATGCCCCATTTTTTCAGAGGTGCTGATAAACTCCATTTGACTTCATGAGTGCAAGAGATATTCAGTGCCTCTGGAACTCAGGCCATAGATGTCTCAAGATTGGCAAACAAAAATTTAACCACCCACTTTTAGAAGTCACGTTTAACAATTTGTGCCTAATATAATAACATGTCAAAAAAAAAACCAAAAAACAAAACCCCTACAATTAAGGCTACCTTAACACCGTGGCTTTTTAAATAGCTATTGCATTAACCCACACATTAGAACTATGGCTTGGGTAAGGTGGATGGAGCAAATTATTTATTGTTTATCCTGTATATTCAAAGGTCAAATCCATGGATTTGAATTTGGTCCAGTGAGTTCAGCTGAGTTTGTATTTTTATTAAAATATCAATTAATTTTCTTCCAAAATATGATAGATCAATTGCCACTTTTAAAAGGAAATCTCTGCTCCAAAGCATGGGATGAATTTAAAAAAAGTTATGAGGGGGAACACAAAAGCAGTCAACGTTGAGTTTTATAAAGATGTGATATCTTTAAAAACAGAGCTAGCCTTTTAGGCCTCATTCTTCTATTCTTCTTCAAATATGAGTGCTCCAATTTAGGTGCACATATGACCCTGTGCCTTTGATTGGAGATTTTTTTGGTCACATTGTCTCATTGTGATCATATCCTAAGTTTCTACCTAAGATGTCTTTGGAATTTCATATTAACCAGACCATCCACATTCCTTTCTTTTTCCCAAAACCACATCAGACTAGCAGAAGCTGCCTTCCATACCTTGGATGTCAGAAGGGTATTTGCTTTCCATCTGACAGAACCAAACCATTCAGACAGTCTTCTAAACTGTTTGTTTCAATTGCAGGCAGATCCAAAGGATTCAGTCTCCACCCAATGACTTTCAAAGTGAATCTCTGGATGAATTATCGTGTACTATGTGTCCACCAACATTCAAACTCCTTCTAGTGTCAGCCCATTCTATGAGGTCTCTGCCTACGTCTGTGGCATTACTCAAGAATGTTCCACTCACTGGAATTTGCAGAACTGCAATCTGTACCTCAGTACATAACTTCTCTAAGCACTATGCTTTGGTTCACGCCTCTTGATCAGATGCTACAGTTGGTAAGGCAGTTCTATCATCAGGATTAGAGTCTCTCCAATGCTCCCTTCTCCCTATGGTGATACTGCTTGGGAGTCACCTGAAGTGGAGCACCCATAGGGACATTACTCAAAGAAGAAGAAGAGTACAGTAACTGGAGTTCCAAATCTGTCCCACTATGGGTGCTTCACTATCTGCCTTCCTTCCTCTCTACTTCGGAATTTCCTTTGTGGGACTTTGCAGTAGAGGAAGAACTGAGGGTGGTTTGCCTGAGCAGCCCTATGTATCCTCAATAGGTAGTATGAGGCTGTGTACAGCACATGTGCATGCTGAACGGGCACTGTTACTGAAAATCTCTGATCAAATGTGCACGGGCACATGCACTCCTGAAGTGTGCACCTTTAGGGACAGACATCTTGAACTCCAGTTACTTCACAAGGTAAGTAATCTCTCCTTCCTTATGCACTGCAAACCTGTGGTGGACTAAGCAGAGAGAAATTAGGGATAAACTTGATCCACTATGTACTAAGTTACATGGTTTTCAGCAAAATTTCCTGTTAACTTTGAGGTATTGTTCTCCACATAATAGCTCCCACATTTTCACTTGTTTGTTGAAAATATATTGAGAGCCAGATTCTGATACCTTATGCAGGTTGGGTAGCATTCTATTCCACAAGTAGTTCCATTCACTTCAGTGGGACTATCTGGGAAGTAAGTTGTTGTTCCATACGAGCAAGACTATCAGAATCTGTGACTAAAACTGACTTGCAACTTTAATTTAAGGACGTGAAATTCAAACTAAGTGCATTAAGTAGTTCACATAAAGACTTATGTGCTTACAAGCTTTCCTGAATATTGGACTTAAATCTGAATGTTTTCTATTTCACTGAAGTGTTGTTTAAATATTTTAATTGGGTGAAGTCTATTTATAGAAGATAAAGATAACTCAGTGCTGAAAATATGACACATTTGAAACTAACAGCCAAATACTCAATGCAGTGCCAAATTCAAACAAGTGGGCTGAAGAACTAGCCCTTACTTTCAAATATTGAATTCCTGGACACCAATGAGACACATAAAGGAGAACAGGGAGAGGTCCTCTCTGCCAAGTCGGGAGGCAGCTTCAAGCTACTTCAACTTAACCCTAGCACAACCTTCTCCCTTCCCTACTGCCCATCCCCCAACACCCTTTAGCTCTTTTAGCTGCAGTGGGAGTTTTAGATGCAAAAGGAATTTAGACTGAGCACAAACTCTGTAGAACAGTAAAAAACATTCATAACTATATTGCAAGGTTTCTCTGAAGAATCTTCCAGACCGAACGGTCCACCAGTCTGCTATGATATGACAATTCTGGTGTTCCTATGAACAATGTTACAAGTTCGTAGGACGTATCCTGTCTGAAAGGTAAAGCTTGTTTTTGTATTTATTTTAATAAGAGATGTGACATGCCATATAAGAGATTTTCTTCTTTGGATGTCTGTTCCTTAATTCAGACTTTGCATGACTGATTTTGAAGATTGCGGTCTGTTGTGTGTTGGTGATTTGTTCCTTATATAACCTTGGATGTGTTAATGTTCATTCTAACTTGGCTCATATTTTCTATGAGTAAAATTACTTTCTTCTTTTGTTGTTTGTTGCTGCCTTTTGGAAAAGGAAACAAAAATAAAAGCTATTTCAAGTAAAACTGCTTTTTAGTTTGTGGGGAAGTGAAGTAAGATATTGCATATTTAATAAGGGTTTGTCTGTTAAAAGGATTAGTGCTTCTATGTAAAAGGTGTATTACATTTTTTAAAACAACACTAACCAGGAGATGAAGTGAGCAACACTGGAAGATGATGCAATATTATATAGAAAGTACTGGATCCAATCCAACTGGAGACTGTAACATACACTGAAGTACAAATGTCTCAGCATCTCAAGCTCTAAATTCAGTGCGTGCCAAACCAATCAAGTGCTTGGCAAGAAGAAAGGTGCTGATGAAACAGAGCAGTCATACTCAAATTGTTGTCTATGTACCAACACTGGGCCATGGAGGGCAGTGATCGGAAAACTGCCTGATCACATGGTGCCAGTTCTTTCTCCTTGTTTACATCTATATTAAAAATCACTAACAGTATAATATTTTCCTATTACTTTTTCTCATTAGCAATTGTAAGGGGACGTAGTCCATGACCAGAAATGGGAGGGGAGGTGGTCCTTATCAACATGTGGTCCACACTAGTAGAAATAGAAAATATATATAGCCCTTGTGATGGAGGAATAGAAGCTGTAAGGGAGTTTTCATCATACTGCAGAAAACAGGGAAAATATCTAGATGCTGAATTGAGAGGTTTCAGTAAAAGTGATGGACTGAATAATTGAGCGTATTCTTTTAGAAAATGTTGGGAGTCATGAGGATAAGAGAAGAATGGAAGACATGTTGTGATCAGCGCAATCAATATGAGAGCTGAAGGACCAATCGATAAAGGTGATCAAGGGGAGTCAGGAGAAATGGAAGAAGTCAGCTAATGGTAATGGCAATGGCAAATGCCTGAGTAAGGTATACAGCCAGTACTTTATGCAATTGTGTCTCAACCAGTTCTTGGCCTCCCAGGTGTTATTACAGGCTGGCTGGCCCTTTGCAAGAAGCCAGACTCATCCTTGCCTATGACCAGCCGGCTATCCCCCAGCTGAGTATAATGGTGTCCTAATTAAAGTAACTTTCCCCAGCTGCAGGGGATGAAAGAGAGGACTACTTAAACAGAGCTATGAACTCAGTTGTGAGGAAGGAGACCAGTGAGAAGATCAAAGGGAGTTCTTTCTCTGGTAAGGGCCAGAGGAAGTCAATCTGGAAGAGACCCAGAGGGAGCTTCTTTTGGGGCAGCCCTGAAATAGGGCCTGTAAGGAGCAGGAAGCTCTTGGTGTAAACTGCCAGAATCCCTGGGAAAGAAAGGCCCGTGGGAATCCTGCTGGGGAAGAAGTTGTATAGGATGAACTCAATGGTGCCCAGGTGTGGTAGCAAAAGCAGAAGACTTCAAAATAGCCCAAGAGGGGCAGAAGAATTATTAGTTTGGATTTTTTTGGATTTATAGGCAGGGCAGAAAAGGTGGGGGAGTTGCATTGTACGTAAGAGAGCAGTATGACTGCTCAAAGCTCTGGTATGAAACTGCAGAAAAACCTGAGAGTCTCTGGATTAAGTTTAGAAGTGTAAGCAACAAGGATGATGTCGTGGTGGGAGTCCGTTATAGACCACCAAACCACGGGGATGAGGTAGACGAGGCTTTCTTCCAGCAACTAACAGAAATAACTAGATCACAGGCCCTGGTTCTCATGGGGGGGACTTCAATCACCCTGATATCTGCTGGGAAAGTAATACAGCAGTGCACAGACAATCCAGGAAGCTTTTGGAAAGCTTGTAGGGGACAATTACTTGGTGCAAGTGCTGGAGGAACCAACTGGGGGCAGAGCTCTTCTTCACCTGTTGCTCACAAATAGGGAAGAATTAATAGGGGAAGCAAAAGTGGATGGGAACCTGAGAGGCAGTGATGGTCGAGTGACCTGGGAGGCATGAGATGGCCGAGTTCAGGATCCTGACACAAGGAAGAAAGGAGAGCAACAGAATATGGACCCTGGACTTCAGAAAAACAGACATTGACTCCTTCAGGGAACTAATGGGCAGAATCCCCTGGGAGAACAACATGAAGGGGAAAGGAGTCCAGGAGAGCTGGCTGTATTTTAAAGAATCCTTATTGAGGTTACAGGGACAAACCATCCCGATGTGTAGAAAGAGTAGTAAACATGGCAGGCGACCAGCTTGGCTTAACAGTGAAATCTTTGCTGATCTTAAACACAAAAAAGAAGCTTACAAGAAGTGGAAGATTGGACAAATGACCAGGGAGGAGTATAAAATTTTTGCTCAGGCATGCAGGAGTGAAATCAGGAAGGCCAAATCACTCTTGGAGTTGCAGCTAGAAAGGGATGTTAAGAGTAACAAGAAGGGCTTTTTCAGGTGTGTTAGCAACAAGAAGAAGGTCAAGGAATGTATGGGCCCCTTACTGAATGAGGGAGGCAACCTAATGACAGAGGATGTGGAAAAAGCTAATGTACTCAATACTATTTTTGCCTCTGTCTTCACAAACATGGTCAGCTCCCAGACTACTTCACTGGGCAGCACAATATGGGGAGGAGGTGACCAGCCCTCTCTGGAGAAAGAAGTGGTTCAGGACTATTTAGAAAAGCTGGATGAGCACAAGTCCATGGAACCAGATGCGCTGCATCCGAGGGCTCTAAAGGAGTTGGCGGATGTGATTGCAGAGCCATTGGCCATTATCTTTGAAAACTCATGGCGATTGGTGGAGGTCCTGGATGACTGAAAAAAGGCTAATGCAGTGCCCATCTTTAAAAAAGGGAAGGATGAGGATCCGGGGAACTACAGCCAGTCAGCTTCACCTCAGTCCCTGGAAAAATCATGGAGCAGGTCCTCAAGGAATCAATTCTGAAGCACTTAGAGGAGAGGAAAGTGATCAGGAACAGTCAGCATGGATTCATCAAAGGCAAGTCATGCCTGACTAATCTAATTGCCTTCTATGATGAGATAACTGGATCTGTGGATGAGGGGAAAGCAATGGACATGTTGTTCCTTGACTTTAGCAAAGCTTTTGACACAGGCTCCCACAGTATTCTTGCCAGCAAACTAAAGAAGTATGGGCTGGATGAATGGACTATAAGGTGGATAGAAAGCTGGCTAGATTTTTGGGCTCAATGGGTAGTGATCAATGGCTCCATGTCTAGTTGGCAGCCGGTATCAAGCGGAGTGCCCCAAAAGTCTGTCTTGTCGCCGGTTTTGTTCAAGATTGTTATTAATGATCTGGAGGATGGCGTGGATTGCACCCTCTGCAGATTTGCAGATTACACTAAAATGGGAGAAGTGGTAGATACACTGGAGGGTAGGGATAGGATACAGAGGGACCTAGACAAATTAGTGGATTGGGCCAAAAGAAATCTGAGGTTCAACAAGGACAAATGCAGAATCCTGCACTTAGGATGGAAGAATCCCATGCACTGCTACAGATTAGGGACCGAATGGCTAGGCTGCAGTTCTTCAGAAAAGGACCTAGGGGTTACAGCGGATGAGAAGCTGGGTATGAGTCAACAGGGTGCCCTTATTGCTAAGAAGGCTAACAGCATTTTGGGCTGTATAAGTAGGAGCATTGCCACCGATCAAGGGACGGGATCATTCCCCTCTATTCAGCATTGGTGAGGCCTCATCTGGAGTACTGTGTCCAGTTTTGGACCCCATGCTACAAGAAGGATGTGGAAAATTGGAAAGAGTCCTGCAGAGGGCAACAAAAATTATTAGGGGGTTGGAGCACATGACTTATAAGGAGAGGCTGAGGAAACTGGGATTATTTAGTCTGCAGAAGAGAAGAATGAGGGGGGGATTTTATAGCTGCTTTCAACTACCTGAAAGGGGGTTCCAAAGAGGATCTAGTCTGTTCTCAGTGGTAGGAGACAACAGAACAAGGAGTAGTGCTCTCAAGTTGAAGTGGGGGAGGTTTAGGATGGATATTAGGAAAAACTTTTTCACTAGGAGGGTGGTGAATCACTGGAACGGATTACCTAGGGAAGTGGTGGAATCTCCTTCCTTAGAGGTTTTTAAGGTCAGGCTTGACAAAACCCTGGCTGGGGTGATTTAGTTGGGGATTGGTCCTGCTTTGAGCAGGGGGTTGGACTAGATCTCCTGAGGTCCCTTCCAACCCTGATATTCTATGATAGTTGGATCTTCGTTAATGCAGAAAGGGATAAAACTTTAAAGTGTCCTGGCTGGAGGACCAGGCCACAGAAGATCAAGACAGAGATAGGCCATCACTGTGCCAAAGAAGTGGCTACCAGAAAGTGTTAGAAGTTAAGACTCCTATAACACCACATTGTGACAGCAGTGGGTGCTCTGCTGGTTAATGTACATCTTTATAATTGTCTATAATAAAAACTTTTACATGAGCAAACTCTTATTGGGGGCTGGGAAGGTCCATTCTGCATTAGTGTAATTATTTGTTTTGAAAGAAATAGCCTGGATGTCCAGCAAAACAAATTTACAGAATAAGGCACCTTAGTAACACAAATTCTACTATGTATTTCCTTTCTCAAGCTACAATGTGACTTGCTGAGAACCAGACAGGCAAACACTTATTAGAAAGCTGGATGAGTCATTTGAGTGACACTATGACAGGTTGAAGCACACTTGTGTGAGGTGTTAGATATAATTAGAGTTCCTTAACTGACGAGACTGGTTAAAGCTTAACAAAGGAGATGATGCTATTCTAGGAGGAAAAATAAGACAACATTTGCTAACGGAGGAGCAGTTTCTGTTAGGGTTTGCAGCAAGAAGAATCAGATGTGAAAAGCTACATGATTCAGTAGATTGGGTACTAGATAGTCATGAAATCTGATTTCAGCTCCCAGCTCTGACACTGATTCACTGTGTAACCTTGGGGAAATTATTTCATCTTTTTGACTGTGTCTCCCTTATGTGTACAATGGGAATAATTATTCTTAACATCCTTTGCAAAGCACTTTGACATCAATGAAAAGAGCTATGTGAATTCTATGTATTACTAATAATACACACGGAAGGAAAAGGAGAATGAGATATGTATAAAGGGTTGGATGACAGAGGTAAAAGAACATGTGGAAATGAAATTATATCAAAATGGGATTTATAGACACTGATATATGAGAAAATATGCTTAAAAACAGAGGGATAGTAAATTGCCTATACAAACCATAGAAGAAGTTTTCAAAGAAAATTGGAATTATAGCCATATGCCTATAGAGAGAAGTATATTAGAGAAATACCTGAAACCTGCCTGGAAGATGACAGATCATTTAGATTAGGGCTGATGAATGTAGAGGAGGAGAAATATCCTTATTTATGAAGATTCTGAGAGGAGATTTATGAGAAACTGTTGTTTTAGACTTTAGTTAGAGAAATTTCAGAGCATGAGGAAGTACAAGGATAGTGCTCCTCCATTTACCTCCCTAATCCTGTCTGCCAAGAAATGAGGCCTCACCGATGTCCAATTACTCATGTCAAGCCAGGCTTACAATATTAAAAAATAAAGTAGTGAAATGGTAAGTGAGTTGGTATAAATGCCAATAATAAGAACACTTTGTCTTGCATATGAAGTACATGATCTTGGGAAGGATGTAAATACCTATAATCTTTAATAAGGATAATGTTTGTGTGAAGCTATCGTGTCATTTAAGATATAATAAGATCCCAATATGCTTTGGAAATTCCAGACTTACATTATGTCAATACTGCTATTCTTGCTATTCTGATGTGGTATATGTCCTTTAGCGCTAACAGCCAATAAAGATTCAGGGTCCTGCAGTTTTCTCATATTTATTCATTATTTGAAATTTGATTAAATTACTTGTGCATTTTGTTTATTCTATCTTGCTGTTCAATATCCAATTTTTGAAATTTGAATAGTTTCTTAGTTCTGATTGGTCACAGAAACCAAACTCAAAAGGGATGTCAATGTGGCCAGAGTCAATAATTATTGGTATTGAAATGACTTTATTATTATTATTTTATTTTATTATTTGGATTGTTTGTCAAGCTGCTGTCATAGCAAAAGGGAAAGCTCATGATCCAAACATAAAATTCAACAAACTATGACATGTTTTCTCAAAATACAACTTACATTCATGATGAGAAAAACTGACATTGATAATCAGACAGTAAAGAGAGAGGTCTGTAGTATCTTGAAAATAACCCTTTAAGGAATGCACAAATTTGTTATGACATTGTTAAAATCTATCACAATTTTGAACAAATTGGCAACATGACTAGTTTCTGCTCATGATACATGCAGATAGAGTTGTGGGCAGAAGTAGCAAAACACCTGCTGGTAGAGTATGTGTGGCTAGCCAGTGTGTTAGACCTGTACTTTCTAAGTAATAAATACAGTGCACCACAATTTTTATATAACATCATTTGTAGATATTGGCACAAAACAGACAGAGCCAAACAAAAGTTCAGAAGAAAAAGGTTTTAAAGTGAGATTTAAAGAGGGAGAATGATTCAATGGCTCAGACGTTGGAAAGGGAAATATTGCAGAGAGAAAGGGCAGCAGTCGTGAAATTGTGATACCCAACTGAGATTTTACAAAAGAAGGATGAGAAAGGAAGCTAAAACTGAAAAAACAGATTAGGTAGGCTGGAAATAGGTATATTATCTATGATTTAAAAAAAAGAGTAGCAACTCCATGAAAGCTATTGAAAATCAGGAAGTAATCATGAATTAGATTTTGAGATCGTTAGGAAGAATAGGAAGCCAACAAAGTGGACAGGAAATATAGTTTCATTTCTCTGATGTGAGCAAATTGTCTGGTCATGGCAATCTGGATTTAGTAAAGTTTTAGAAAATAGGGATTTATGGAGACCATAAAACACAAGACTGCAGTGCTTACAGTAGGTGGTGACTAGTGTTTAAAATCAAAGATGAAACCAAGATCTGTGGCCCTAGGAGGAAAATAGAAAGGGGCAGTTGAGAGAGATGCTCCAAAGGAAAGCAGAGGAATGGGAAAAGATATCATTTGATTACCAGGTCCAGATAAACATCTGAACTAAGATGTTCACTGAAACCATAATCGTTAACTATTTAGTAATCTGAGCAGCTGTGTTTGCTGAGGCAGAGCCCAGTAGTAACTTTTAGCATGGTTAGTGATGCTGCAGCAAAGAAAAAATTTGTAGCAGCAGTGAGTCACAGTGATGAATGACAGAATATCTCAGACAGAGTCTGGCATTGCAAATATTAGTTTGCAGTGACAATGACTGCCAGAAACACCCAGACCATCAGAGAAAAAGAAAAGCACAATTTGCTTTTGAACATGTTGCTATAAGCACAAACTGCAAATGATTTTGCCTGCTATTAGGCATTGTTAGGCCTTTAAACAAAACATCCTGGCTACTGCTAACGTTCTTAGTTCAAAACCTTTTATTTCCATAATAAAGATACTTTAATATACACAAATATATACAAAAAAAGCAAATGCCTTTCGTTTCGAGTGGACCTAATAGGTGATATGTGTATAGCAACTGCCAATGTCAGGTTTTGTTAATAGGTTTAACCCCATGTGAATATTTGCTGTTAAATTTTGCTTTTGGTTTTGAAAGCTTGTTTACGTTATATGTGTGTTGTAAGACCGTGGAATCTTTTTACTCTCAACCCAAACTAAAAGTGATACTTTCCCCTCTCATCACTTGTCCCAGTATAATAGTCACCAGGCTCCTCTTTCATGTGTCTGAAAATGTGGACTAAGAATAGGAAGATGAACACATTGTCACCTGGCACCCCAACGGAGTCCTGTCCCTTGCCTCCTCTATAAGTTTTTTTGCCCCATCTGATTAAATTCTTCCTATTGGTTATCCATTCGGAACAGCTTGAAGTTGTTCATGTTTTGTAACCTACTGTATTTGCTGCATTAGGTATCAGCTAAAAACTCTTGTCAAAGTAAAAACATAACATATTTTTCTGAGGACCAAAGACTAACTAGCAGGAGATGGTCACATTTTTAGTAGGGCTATTGATTAATCTCAGTTAACTCACGTGATAAACTCAAAAAAAGGAACTGTGATAAAAAAATTAATCATGATTAATCTCAGTTTTAATTGCACTGTTACAAAATAGAATACCAATTGAAATTAAATATTTTGGATGTTTTTCTACCTTTTCATATATATTCTATCTTGTAATTGAAATCAAAGTGTATATTTTTTATTCTAAATATTTGCACTGTAAAAAGTATAAACAAAAGAAATAGTATTTTTCAATTCACTTCATACAAGTACTCTAGGGCTATCTCTTTGTCATGAAAGTGTAATTTACAAATGTAGAATTTTTTTGGTACATAACTGCACTCAAAAATAAAACAATGAAACTTCAGAGCCTACAAGTCCACTCAGTCCTACTTCTTCTTCAGCCACTTGCTAAGACAAACAAGTTTGTTTACATTTACAGGAGATAATGCTGCCCTCTTCTTATTTACAATGTAACCAGAAAGTGAAAACAGGCATTTGCATAGCACTTTTGTAGCTGGCTTTGCAAGGGATTTATGTGCCAGATATGCTAAACGTTCATATGCCCTTTCATGCTTTGGCCACCATTCCAAAGGACAGCTTCCATGCCAATGATGTTTGTTAAAATAAATGTGTTAATTAAATTTGTGATTGAACTCCCTGGGGGAGAATTATATGTCCTTGCTCTGTTTTACTCGCATTCTTCTATATATTTTATGTTATAGTGTAACCCACACACCTCCTGGGTGTGGTGCTCTGTCCCATCTAGTGGCACTGAGACCACTTAGAGAGATTAATGAGTCTGCTCTACAGCCCTAGCTAAAAGCAGTTGGCTTTAGCTCATGCAGTAGAGGCTCATGCACTAAGCTCCAGAGGTCCCAAGTTCAATCCAATCACAGATGACCAGAGTCTGTTGGAGTTACAAGTGGGGGCTCATCCAGGATTTCAACAGGGAAGACTCTGAAGCTCAGGGCATGCTTCCTCAGCTAGGGGAAGTATGTAACCCACACACCTCTTGGGTGTCGTGTTCTATACCATCTAGTGGCACCAAGACCACTTAGAGAGAGAGGTAAAATGTGTCTGCTCTACAGCCTTAGCTAACAGACAGTTGGCTTTTAGGTCATGCGGTAGAGGCTCATGCACTAAGCTCCAGAGCTCCCAGATTCGACCCCACCCGCTGATGACAGTGGGTCTGTCAGCGTTACAATAACAGTCTCAGATGATGACTCAGCACACATTGTTCATTTTAAGAACACTTTCACTGCAGATTTCATAACACACAAAGATGGTACCAATGTGAGATTTCTAAAGATAGCTACAGCACTTGACCCAAGATTTAAGAATCTGAAGTGCCTTCCAAAACCTGAGAGGAATGAGGTGTAGAGCATGCTCTCAGAAGTCTTAAAAGAGCAACACTCTGATGTGGACACTACAGAACCCAAACCACCAAAAAGGCTGCTTTGGATTATTATTGAGCAGAACCCATCATCAGCATGGATGCAAGTCCCCGAAATTGTGGTTGAAGAATGAAAGGATATTTTATTTTTGAATGCAGGTTTTTTGTACATAATTCTATATTTGTAAGTTCAACTTTCATGATAAAGAGATTGCACTACAGTACTCGTATTAGGTGAATTGAAAAATACTAATTCTTTTGGTTTTTACAGTGCAAATACTAGTAATCAAAAATAAATATAAAGTGAGCACTGTACACTTTGTATTCTGTGTTGTAATTGAATCAATATATTTGAAAATGTAGAAAACATCAAAAAATATTTAAATGGTATTCTATTGTTTAACAGTGCAATTAATCACAATTATTTTTTTAAATTGCTTGACAGCCCTAATTTTTAGGTTAACTGGCTTATATCCACCTAGGTCCCCAAGGTGCTGGACCATGTTGCTTACTAAAAGAGATATAACTCAGTATGAGTGTATACATTTGATTAAAGCTAGTAAAGAAACAAAATAAAATCAAGAAAACATATCATTAAAGCTAAGCTACTATTAAAACTACTCAACTGAGAACAAAGGAGTACAACTATCAAATCAAGATAAACTCAACAAGTGATCTTTAATATTGGATTTTAATTTCATCAATTTAGTTAAATCATCAGATTAATACAACACAAATCAATTCTTGTAAATTCTATGGGATCTCAGGAGGTGGTTGTCTGTTTGATTATGAACCCCCAACTAAAGAATTTTTGCAAAGTCAGTCAAAATATTTTGATACTGAAACCAAATTATTTGGTTAATGTCTAAACAACATCCTCAAAGTCAATAAAAACTTCCTCCTTAGATATCAATTCTTGAGTGATGGATAACCCTTTTTTTCCACCCCCTCCCAACAGAGATTAAAATACAGGCCTTAACAGGAAATACAACAAAATACAACATGGTTTTACAAAAGGTAGATCGTGCCAAACCAATCTAATCTCCTTTTTTGAAAAAGTAACAGATTTTTTAGATAAAGGAAATGCAGTGGATCTAATTTACCTAGATTTCAGTAAGGCATTTGATACTGTGCCACATGGGGAATTATTAGTTAAATTGGAGAAGATGGGGATCAATATGAACATCAGAAGGTGGATAAGGAATTGGTTAAAGGGGAGACTGCAACGGGTCCTACTGAAAGGCGAACTGTCAGGGTGGAGGGAGGTTACCAGTGGAGTTCCTCAGGGATCGGTTTTGGGACCAATCTTATTTAATCTTTTTGTTACTGACCTTGGCACAAAAAGTGGGAGTGTGCTAATAAAGTTTGCAGATGATACAAAGCTGGGAGGCATTGCCAATTCGGAGAAGGATCGGGATATTATACAGGAGGATCTGGATGACCTTGTAAACTGGAGTAATAGTAATAGGATGAAATTTAATAGTGAGAAGTGTAAGGTTATGCATTTAGGGATTAATAACAAGAATTTTAGTTATAAGTTGGGGACGCATCAATTAGAAGTAACGGAAGAGGAGAAGGACCTTGGAGTATTGGTTGATCATAGGATGACTATGAGCTGCCAATGTGATATGGCTGTGAAAAAAGCTAATGCCGTTTTGGGATGCATCAGGAGAGGCATTTCCAGTAGGGATAAGGAGGTTTTAGTACCGTTATACAAGGCACTGGTGAGACCTCACCTAGAATACTGTGTGCAGTTCTGGTCTCCCATGTTTAAAAAGGATGAATTCAAACTGGAGCAGGTACAGAGAAGGGCTACTAGGATGATCCGAGGAATGGAAAACTTGTCTTATGAAAGGAGACTTAAGGAGCTGGGCTTGTTTAGCCTAACTAAAAGAAGGTTGAGGGGAGATCTGATTGCTCTCTATAAATATATCAGAGGGATAAATATAGGAGAGGGAGAGGAATTAATTAAGCTCAGCACCAATGTGGACAGAAGAACAAATGGGTATAAACTGGCCACCAGGACGTTTAGACTTGAAATCAGACGAAGGTTTTTAACCATCAGAGGAGTGAAGTTTTGGAATAATCTTCCAAGGGAAGCAGTGGGGGCAAAAGATCTATCTGGTTTTAAGATTCTACTTGATAAGTTTATGGAGGAGATGGTATGATGGGATAATGGGATTTTGGTAATTAATTGATCTTTAAATATTCAGGGTAAATAGGCCTAATGGCCTGTGATGGGATATTAGATGGATGGGATCTGATTTACTATAGAAAATTCTTTCCTGGGTATCTGGCTGGTGAATCTTGCCCATGTGCTCAGGGTTTGGCTGATTGCCATGTTTGGGGTCGGGAGGGAGTTTTCCTCCAGGGCAGATTGGAGAGGCCCTGGAGGTTTTTTTTTGCCTTCCTCTGTAGCCTGGGGCATGGTTGACTGGAGGGAGGCTTCTCTGCTCCTTGAAGTTTTGAACCATGATTTGAGGACTTCAATAGCTCAGACATGGGTGAGGTTTTTCATAGGAGTGGGTGGGTGACATTCTGTGGCCTGCGCTGTGCAGGAGGTCGGACTAGATGATCAGAGTGGTCCCTTCTGACCTTAGTATCTATGAATCTATGAATCTATGAAATTCTAAAGGGAAATTTGACAGCTCTTGCTTAAGTTTTATAGCGGACACCTTCAAGTTGCTTAGGATTCTTAGGCCTGGTCTACACTGGGGGGGGATATCGATCTAAGATATGCAACTTCAGCTACGAGAATAGCATAACTGAAGTCGACGTATCTTAGATTGACTTAGAATCACTTACTTCGCATCCTCACGGCATGGGATCAATGGTGGCCGCTCCCCCGTTGACTCCGCTTCCGTCTCTTACCTTGGTGGAGTTCCGGAGTTAATGGCAGAGCAATCAGGGATCGATTTATCGCATCTATACAAGATGCGATAAATCGATCCCCGATAGATCAATCACTACCCGCCGATCCGGCAGGTAGTGTAGACATAGCCTTAGGGTATGTCTACACTGCAATTAAACATCCACAGCTGGCCCTTTGTCAGCTGACTTGGACTAGAGGAGCTTGGGTAAAGGGGATGCATAGGTGCTGGAACCAGGAGTGCTGGGGATGCTGCTACTGCACCCCCTGGCTTGAAGTGGTTTCCATCATATACAGGGTTAGAGTTTGATTCAATGGCTCTAAGCACCCGCACTATATATATTGTTCCAGCACCCCTGAGGGGCTGTGTAATTGCAGTGTAGATATTCAGGCTTGGTCTGCAGTCCAGGATCTGGGATCCTCCTCCCTTGTGGAAGACTTCTCAGCTTTACCCTTGATTCTTATGGTTTGTGAGCTTTGCTCACATTGTATTGCAGCACCTCCATCCAATGCCTTTGGATAAATCAGATAAAGACTTTCCTTGGAGCCCTGCAACATAGTCCAATCAGATTTGAATTAGGTCACCTTACCTAGAGTCAACTTGAAAAAGTCCTACTTAAGTTAGCAACTTTAAAAATATTCAGTGTTTACATATCAAAGATTGCAAAGGCTGCGATCCTCACTCCCCATCCTCACTCCCCCCACAAAAATCAAAACTCAAGACCACTTTTGCGGAAGATGAAATGTCCTTATCTAGGTGAAAGTCTTATGATGGCATTATATCGACTCTTTACAGAAAGTACACCCAAAATCCTGTAAATTGAAAAGGCCTATCAACAGTCAATCAACATTCATCCATCAGAAAGATTTGAAATAATTCTGAACATCTTATAACCAGCTGTTACCATTCTTCTTACACACAAGACAATTTAAAATAATCTTTATATTTAGGAACTAGGCCATAAATCATACAGCTTATCTTGGAAAGTTTTCATCTTGATAGAGAAAAGTTACTTTAAAGCATATCAAGCTCATAAAATAAGTAATATTTGCATAGAATTTGTATGCCTATAACTGCTTTTTATCTCACACTACCTTTCTCCCTTCCTGCTGCCTACAGATAGTTATGCAAAAAAAAGAGTAAACTCTAGGTTACTTTAACAGTATCTTTTGTCCCGTTAAACAAAGAATAATACAGAAAATGAGTCAATTTCAAGGTGTATTTTATTGACATTGGGCTTCTATCCAAGTGAGGTTGTTTTAGGAAAGGAGACTACTTTTTGCCAATCACTCACATAGCAAATGTACATAATAGAAAATACAATGTTATCACAAATGTATCCCTTAATGTAGATGTACAACAAATTATGCTTGTTGAAGAAATAACTCTGAATTTCTTACTTTTTGTGCATTTAAATTCTCAATCATAATGTTTCATTAACATTTTTAACTGTTCTGTCTTTATTTCTGATTTTTTTAAAGTGAAAAAAAATTGCATGATTGCTCATTGAAATAAATTATTATAGGTGTATAGTTCAGTTATAAATATAAAAGGAAGAAACAGAAATGAAAACAAAACTGTTTACTGAAATAAAAGTTTCAGTGTTGAGATTTGAGATTCGTATGTGCATGCTACATCTGGAATTCTGAGTCTGTGTTTATGAAAGGCACTATGGCTGTATGAGCATGGGTTTGCGAGTCAGGCAATCCTGACTCTGCCATGGACCCACTATATGGCCTTGGACAAATCACTTCATCTTTCTTTCTCTGTAAAATGGGAATAATAATGTTCATCCTACTAGCTCAGAGAGCTGCTAATTTGTTGGGGCATATCTGTAGATTGGTTTGGTCATATTGGGTAATCTAAAAATGTTTAAATATTTTTGAAATTGTCCTACTGAAATAGGCCAATGTCATACGTTTATTTTCATGGAATGTATAAAATGTAATGTATTTTCATGTACATATTTAAAGTGTATTCATATAGGGCCTTATCCAGCTCCTACAGAAGTCACTGGGAGTTGCATAGTTTCTATAAATGCATTCTGTAGAGGTTCAACTATATACATGGTGGCATATATACGTAATCCTTCTGCCAGGTGGAACCAGCAGCCACAGGGCTGGGTTCAATGTCTAGGGATTTCTTTTCAACAATACAACACAAAACCACCTTGAGCCCCCACCCAGTGACCTGGGACAATTACACACCACCCCCTGGGTGCCTCTAAGAGACAATATTTCCCTTCTCACAAGCACAGAGTCTGAGTGTAGCAAAAACTTTTATTAAAAGAAGGGAAGTAACTCAGCATTAATTTGGGAAAACATTGCAACTAGGGTTCATAAACGTAAACCATGAGCAAAAAGACCCACCCCCAAGTATGTTGGGCAGTCTCCTTTTCCCCTTAGGTTCTTAAGTCCAGCAATCCAAAAGTCCCTTTAACATGCCCATCCCTTCTCTGTACCCACTCACAGTTGGTGTCTTTGGCCAGTGGAGCCCCAGAGTTCAAAGGTTCATCTGCAGAATTCACTTCCCACCCTGTGTGGAGGGAAGAGTGTAAGGTGCCTAATACTTAGGTATCAGTGATTTCAGCTCTGCAGCGTGTAACAAGACTCTCAATTTAATCTAAATTAGCTCTTTTATTATACCATGGAGAGAGGAGGAGTCAAATAGTGTCTAAAACAATTAAAGAAGGCCCACACCACCAGGTCCCCACCCTCTTTCAACTCATGGGCTTTGGAACCCCACTCCCCTGCCTAGTGAGTGCCGTTCAGTTGAGGGTGAGTCCCTCCATCAGGGTATGCCAGGTACAGTTCTGCTGCTCTCGGTTCACACAACAAGGATAACAACTCTTTATTACTCTTGACCCAGGAAGGAGACTGGGGATCCAACATCAGCCACAAGTCATTATTTGGGCAAGCAATCCCATCATGCTGAGCTCCTAGGCAGGATGGGTGTGTCAATGTAAATGAGATCAGCTTCTGAAGTCTTCTTACACAGTTCACCACTAGATGTCAGGGGAGAGCTCATTCAGACTCTGCTTACATATATGTAAGCAGGAGAATAGTCCCAGTATTGTGGGGAACTTTCCTGGCTTCTGCACTACCCTGGTGAAGTGGGCTAGCGAAAGGATCTCAGTCCTCGCTCCCACTTCTTTTCCCCAGTGGCCTCCCTGCCCTTGAGGACTCTCCTTCCACTCTCCTGTCTGGCAGAGTCCTCGTAACCCCAACAAGGCTGGGCCCAGGATTCCTGGGGGGCTCGACCCTCAGACTTGCTATGGTCACCTAGGACAGGGGCTAGGGTGTCCATACTCCGGGGTACTCTCTCTGAACTGGGCACTCCTCTGACCCACCGAACATTACATACAAGTTAAAGCAAATGCAAGTTATTTAATCAACAATTAATTTGAAAAAGAATAAGGAAAAATGGGAAAGGTTAAAGGAAACGCATCAACCCGCTCTGTGGCAGGGAACATCACAAACAGTGTCTCTGGAATGTCAGGGCAGTTCACAGTCTGTTTCTTGTAAGTCCCAGGCCTTCTTCTCAGGCCCTGGCTTTGCTGCAGGGATGCTGTGGGTTGGACACTTGCTCTGATGGTGGCCACACGCTCTCAGGCTCTAAGTGGTAGGCCCCTTCTTCCCAGTGTTGCCCCCCCCCGTCGGGGTTATGATCCAAGCTTGGCCTGCAGAGCCCCTTGGCTGGGGAATCTCCCTGTGCTGGGCCTGCTGCCTAGGGTCCCCCTCGGTCTCCCCAGCTCTTCACCGCACCCAGCTCCGGACTGCTCCAGCCCCAGCTGCACCACTCTGTCTCAGCACTGCTGCTGCTCTGCCTCCAGCTCCCTGGGCTGCTTCTTTGGCCCCTCTGGCTCTGGTTGCTGCAGCTCTGCTCTCAGGGCAGGTCTGCTCTGCAGACTGCTTCTGTGACTCTGCTCCCAGCACTGACTTGCTTCGTGGGCTGCTTTTCTGGCCCCTCTGGCTCTGGTTGCTGCAGCTCTGCTCCCAGGTCAAGTCTGCTCTCTCTGCGCTGTGCCTCTGGCTTTGGGACTGCAGCTCTGCTCCCAGGACAGTGTCTCCTCTCTCTGGGCTGCTTTTCTGGTCCCTCTGGATCTGGCACAGCTCTGCTCCCCAGATCAACTTGGGCCCCTGCTTTCTCCTTAGATCGGCCCCACTCTGTCTGACCCAGGCAAATCCAGCTCACATGGAGGACGGGACATCCCTGGCCTCCTGACTCTCTGATTAGCCTGCCCACCCTGTCATTCAGGCTGACCTGAAGCATTGGCCTCTCCCCATTGTTCCTGGGGGCTGTCAGTCTCTGGGTCCTGATTCCCCATCGACCCTTCCCCCTTTTTATTATTGGGAGCTAGCAACTAAAACACCCCCACTGAATGTTATTAAGGGGGCAACAGTCCCCTTACATATACATAATCAAGAGTTCTGTACTTCACTGTGTATGCAGGGTTGGAAGGTGAGGGGAATGCATCATCCTCTCCAGATTTCAGAAGTAAGTTGTGCAAAAGGAAATGCAATGGAAGTCTCTCCATTTTTGAATGGACCTACCTACATGCTGTGATAGCTGCTTATGAAAGATTTCCTGACAATGTGGGCCATCCTGCCAAAGAGATAGAAAGTGAAGGGAGGCAGTTGGTGCAGATGTGCAAATGTCCCACGTTCATGGTTGTTTGTCTTCAGAAAGTTCCCAGAGATTTACAGAGTTTGGGGGATGCCCATGGGTGACATCTTGTCCCTTATCTCCCCAAAGAAAAATCTGATTGAAACTCCTTTTGGGAATATCAGAGAATTTACCTCCTGTCAGTCTCCATCCTGATATGCATAGCAATGGGGTGTAAATTGGCCCAAGAAAAATTCTGAAAAATTTGACTCAAGTGTCAAACCCAACCTTTTTTCTGAAACACTTAAATAACTCAGAACAGACCAAACAATATATTAGCAAATCAAATAATCACTAGGATGAGCATAAGCATGAGAAATTTCTGCTTATTTCAGGGAATATTTTTTCCCCAGAAAGTTATAAGTACCTGAAGATAATAGCCTACAATGAGAATGCCTCTGAACCACAACTGTGCCATCATGGTTGCCCTTTAGTAATCTGTCAATGACGACACCTTTTAAAAAGTGAATAAAGCAACAAATATGATAATTTCTGAAAAAAAGACAACCTTATCTGACATAAGCAAATAGAGTATACCTTACAGCAATCATTATTGCAACCACTTATCCGCTGATTTAGTTAGACATATATTTTATGGATTCTGCAAGTGTGTACAATGATTTAGAATAGCTCCTTAAATGTAACAATTATGTAAATTCACTTTCCGTGGAGACTGGGGTGGAATCAGACTGCTTATAGTGACACCACTGATGGTAAAGTCAATACATAATAATAGGGTATCAAAATAACCTTAATTTAGATAACATCAAGTCAGCTTGATTTTATTGCTTCTTTGTCTTTATAACACTAATTTATATGTCATCAATCTATCAGCATTTATCAGTGTCAAGAACTTGTAAAAAGCCCTGTGACACGCAACAGGCCGATTTTCAGTTACTCAAGTGTAAAATTTTGTTAACTTGTTTTTGTCTAATTAGCAAACTACTTTCATCTCAAAGCATTCCAACAGGAAAGTGGTTGTATTTGTCCTTTTCTACTCCTAACTGGAGCTTTTACTGATCAATCGGCAGATAATAGGCAGATAATAGGAAACCAGGCAAGGTCAGATACACCTACTGTACTGCAGAAATTATGACTTCACTTGAAGTGTCATCATTCAATTATCTATTATTCTGTTCTCAGTGTAAAGACGTTAACAGTACTGTGATATAAATAATGTATATTAAATAAACAAAAAGATTTGTCTTATATGACTGACACACAAGCCAGTCAAGCTGTTCCATGTGAACCAAAACTTAATGGGCTAGATCCACAAAGGAATTTAGGCACTATTTTAGGCATGCACATTCAAAATTTAGATCATTAAAACCCTTTCTCAGTAGCTGCCTAATCCTGTAACGGTCTAAAGTCCCTATGTGCCTATATTTCTGCCGGTGTCTAAATTCTGATGCCACTGAGCTGCTCCAGCAGGATCCTTAAGGTAGGCATTCCCCCTTATCTTGACTGCAGGCCCCAGTCTGGTAGGTGTACTCAGAGGCCACCTAAAAGCATGCTTATCAGGTTGGGCCCTGCACAAAATACAGCCCGTGAAGGAGGTAGTGCTGTTCTATTTTGTATAAATACTTAAGTATTCACTAGGCCAGAGCAAGAGTAAGAGTGAATCTATAGCCCAGTGGCTAGGGCACTTACATTGGGAGACCAAGGGTCAAGTTTCTGCTTCACTGAATATTTAACTAGGCCATGTAAAGTGGAACAAGTTTTAACAGGAGAGACTGAGAGAGTGTCACCCCAGAATACCTTGTAACCAATGCTTAGGATTGTGTCCTGTGAGGTTGGAGATGTCAGTTCAAGTCACTGGTCCAGGTCAGTATTAAGAGAAGAATGCTCTGGAAAAAAAATCAGCTCCAAAGTACTATAGTAAGTGTTGTAGTGGTTTTAATAGGTATTACCCTTCTCTCTGTATGTGGTGTTGATTTAGCTTTGTTGGTCCCAGGATATTAGAGAGATGAGGTGGGTAATACCTTTTATTGGACCAACTTCTGCTGGAGACAGAATCAAGCATACAAAATGGAAGCTTGTCTTTCTCACCAACAATATTCCAATAAAAGATATTACCTCATCCACCTTGTCTTCTCCCTATGTCCGTCTTGAATCAACATCCCTGAATAGTTTTGCAGGGTAAGATGCTGTGTATAGAATGATATGTACAGTAACACTTAAGGCTCATGTCATAAATATAAAGGGAAGGGTAACCATCTTTTTGCATACAGTGCTATAAAATCCCTCCTGCCAGAGGCAAAACCCTTTCACCTGTAAAGGGTTAAGAAGCTAAGGTAACCTCGCTGGCACCTGACCCAAAATGACCAATGAGGGGACAAGATACTTTCAAATCTGGAGCTGGGGAGAACAAAGGGTCTGTCTGTCTGTCTGTCGCTTTTGCTGGGAACAGATCAGGAATACAGCCTTCCAGCTCCTGTTAAGTTAGTAAGTAAGCTAGATAGAAAATGCATTAGATTTCCTTTTGTTTAATGACTGGTAAAATAAACTGTGCTGGAGGGAATATATATTCCTGTTTTTGTGTCTTTTTGTAACTTAAGGTTTTGCCTAGAGAGATTTGAATCTGATTACCCTGTAAGGTATTTACCATCCTGATTTTACAGAGGTGATTCTTTTACCTTTTCTTTAATTAAAATTTGTCTTTTAAAAACCTGATTGCTTTTTCATTGTTCTTAAGATCCAAGGGTTTGTGTTTGTGTTCATCTGTACAAATTGGTGAGGATTATTATCAAGCCTTCCTCAGGAAAGGGAGTGTAGGGCTTGGGGGGATATTTTGGGGGAAGACGTCTCCAAGTGGGCTGTTTCCCTGTTCTTTGTTTAACACGCTTGGTGGTGGCAGCATAGGGTTCAAGGCCAAGGCAAAGTTTGTACCTTGAGGAAGTTTTTAACTTAAGCTGGTAAGAATAAGCTTGGGGGTCTTTCATGCAAGTCCCTACATCTGTACTCTGGAGTTCAGAGTGGGGAAGGAACCTTGACAGCTCCTGATCATTGACAAAGTTCCAATCTCACTACAGTGAAGGTGTTAGTACTGATGTCCCAGCCGATTGCCAGTGTGGGTAATTATATTTTCCTAACCTGAAAGTCATTAAATATAGCATTTTTCATTACTTGCTATCCCAAACAGTTGTGTAGAAAATGTATAAAAATTAATGTCTTCACCTTAGAAGTGGCTGTACTGAAATGACAGGTTTCAGAGTAGCAGCCGTGTTAGTCTGTATTCGCAAAAAGAAAAGGAGTACTTGTGGTACCTTGGAGACTAACAAATTTATTAGAGCATAAGCTTTCGTGAGCTACAGCTCACTTCATCGGATGCATTTGGTGGAAAAAACACCATTTTTTCCACCAAATGCATCCGATGAAGTGAGCTGTAGCTCACGAAAGCTTATGCTCTAATAAATTTGTTAGTCTCTAAGGTGCCACAAGTACTCCTTTTCTTTGTACTGAAATGGTGGACAAACAGATTTCTCTAGCTACATATTAAAAGCCCAGTGTTTCAGATATAGGTCCTTTTCCTAAACTGCATGGACTGACCCCGGCTCCCATTTGGAATCCCACTGACTTCCCATTAATTCTTTGGCTGTCACAAGCCTTGAACCAACCTGAAATTTTCTGGATGCATTTGTTAAGGTTTTATAAGTTGGAGACTAATTTGCTGATTTAATATGTTCACTACAAAACTTGGCTTGTGTTATCAATGTAATTGAGATTTGAAAGCAAACAAGGCTAGAGGAAAATTAGGCCATTTGAAAATTATGAATCTTTAAAAATGACAAACTGGAATTGTTCCAAATTCCACACAGCTACAAAAAAGCAGCTAGTAATACACAAGTGAATATGCAAACACATGGCATCTTTAAACACTTGAAATTTTAAAACTGTAAACTAATTTCTTCACATTTGACATGAACATTAGATCACCAAGAGAGTTTGAGGTTTCTAGTTCAATCTCTTTGAACTATCAGAGTGCAAAATTCCTAATCAGAACATATGAAGAAAGAGAGTAGTTTTCTTCTTGACATAAATTAAAATTTGACAAGCCAATATTCCTGAACTTTTCCAGAAGGGTCAAGAATCACCTGTGATCTGAGAACAAATATTGAAATTTGTTCAGGGAAATTATAAGCCACTGAAAAAGAATGCAAGGACAGAAGTTGCACTCAATTTTCATTGTGTACGCTCCTGACTTGCTGTAATAAATATAAGCTAAAAATATTACAGTAGGTAGGTTTGTATGTCAGCTCTGAACTGTGCATAGGACTGGGAATTGGGGGATATTGGTTCTAGTTCTGATTCTGACATTAACTTACTCTGTGGCCCGAGAGAACTCAATTAACCTTCCTGTGACTCAACTACCCAATCTGAGAAATTGGGATAAAGTTTACTGATCTTTTTAAAATATTTTGAGATCTATAGATGAAAAAGCTGTGTAAGTGCATAGATCACACTAGCTGTTCTATATAAGTGGACCTCTGCACTTTCACAGAGTCACAGAAATCTAGAACTTGGACTTATAACTGTTTTGCTTGCCCCAGTGTTAAGTTGTAGAATGATTTAAAAAAAAAAAAACAGAATGCAAAACCCATTTTTTCAGTTATATTTTGTAATTACTCAACTTATTAGGTTGCTGCAAAAAGTGTCAGATCATTTGTTCTACACATCTTATATTAAATTTCTCATGTCCTGTGAATTTCTTTAACAAGATGCATAATTCACATAAGCAACCAATTAGTGCTGATTTATGTAAATGTCCTTTCCTTGTTGTCAGGCATTACTTTTACTCTTCAACAGTTTTTTGTTAATAATAGGTAATATTACCATTAACTCATTGGCTAAAAGCTAGTTAAAGAGAATGTCTTTTCCCCCTCTTTTAACAATTTTATATTTTCAGTTTCTTATTAAAAACTAGTCCACACTCTATTTTTTTCATAACTGTTCAATTAATTAAGCATATTATAGAACGTGTGATGCCATAAAGCAACCAAGATTATAGACCTTATTGTATTATAGGCCATATCCTATCCTCTTCATGAAGGCGAAGAGGATAGGATATGGCTGTTAGTACAATAAGGGTCAATTGTTGAAACATTTTCTTAAGTTAATGATCCTTCTGGATGCCTATCTTAAAAAGAGGCACCTTGCCCTGTACTCTGATATGTGAGGAGCAAGATTTTGCATGGGGAAGGTCTACATTTCCTTGCTGAACTTTCTGGATTCTGCTTGTGGATGACCCTGCCTAACCTTCCATGAGGTGATAAGTACTGAAAGATGATTTTCTTGAGGAAGAGGATACAATACAGGAATGTGATCGGTTTGTTCAGTACTTTGTGTGTGCTTAAGATTTGCTACTGTTGATTACTACCAGTAACTTGAAAGTTAATTAAACAACAAACTGGGTTTGTTAGTAGGTATTTCATCACCAGGAAGTGTCAGGCAGGGGTGATGTGATTAAAGAAGATTAAGTGATAATGGTAATTTCCTGGTGTGTCCAACCCACACAGGACTGGAAGGGGGTGAAGGCAGACAGCTATGTAAGTCTATTAACTGCACACGCAGCGCCTGGGGAGCAGAGAATTGATTGCAAGCAGGCTCAACTGTGCTGGGATAGGTGAGGCCTATAAAGCCAGGAAGCTGGAAACAGACAGGGATTGCTGCTGGGAAATGACAGTCACTCCCTGGGAAGAGGGAAGAGTATTTGGAGGCTGCAGGGATGTGGAGGTTGCAGTCACTCCCTGAGAAGAGGGAGTAGGGTTTGGAGCTGGTAATCCCAGGGAAAGGGGGGAACCAGGAATGGAAGAAAGCAGTCCAGGAAGGAGCAGTGGTGGCTGGGAGAGTAGAGCCTAGAATTGCTGGGTTGAGGGTCCCTGGACTGGAACCCAGAGTAGAGGGTGGGCCCAGATTCCCCTATCAGTCACTGAAGGAGTGGCACCTGAGGCAACAAATGGGAAAACTGCCTAGGACTGCTGAAGCAAAGACTTTGACTGACCCCGGAATGTGGGAATGCTGAGTGACTTGGCCAGAAGATTGAGTCATGAAGAGGATGCTGTGGTTCCTGGACTGAGAGGAGGGCTGCAGACCAGAAAGAGACAGAGTGACAGCATGCAGCCGCAGGAATGGGCATCAACCTGATGAGCTAATTCCCAGAACAGCCATGAGGAGGGACCAGACAAGCGGTGATTGGTGCATCCCGTGACACTGGAAAATCAGACTTCAAAGTTATTGGGCAATGAAGGTTGTTTATATTGCCTTGTGAGAGGCCAGTACTATGGTGATCTCCTGTTATGAAGAGTAGTATGGTTAATTTATGTGTTACTGATTATATGAATTATTGCCTTTTAAGAAAGCTGTGCCACTTCCAATAAAATCAAATTTGTTTGGTCTCTCTTAAATGAAATATTTACTGAATCAAAACTGTCCATATGAGGCTCTCAAATCACTTCATAAGCATTAATTAATTTAGCCTTACATCAGATGTAAATACTATTAACTTCATATTACAGCTAGATAAACTGAGGCCCAAGATCAGAAAAGAGTCAATTGTAGAGTTAGGAAAACTCTGAAATCTTTCTGGACTCCGAAGCCCCTGCTCTAACTACCAAGTCTGATTTAAAATATCCTAAAATATTTCTGGTTTTAGGAGTAGTACTAGTAAGATTAGGGCACCCTTGTGTTACACAGACAACCTACAAAAAAGGCAATCCCTGCTCTATACTTCTGTATAGTACTAATTGTTTGAAAGTGTAATATAACAATATGACTATGACTTGGTGGTTATAAAACAAGATTTTTTTATTAGAAAAGGCTTCCAACTTTTATTGGAAGAAGTACATATTAATGCCATGAATTGCCAGTACTGATATGGTACATTTACAAAGCACATTCAGGGATTTAGCCTCATTGCTTCCATTTACATTAACTCTGAGGTCCACGCTGCATGTGGTAGCAAATGGATGAGTGGGCGCAGAAGAACCATTTAACTAAATCCCTGTATGTAGATTTGAAAATGTAGAGGATGGGTATATTTGTTTTGCCGTGTGTAGCAAATCAGTTAAATAACTAGTGTTGCTGTTAACAGGAATTTTGCAGCTAATTCCCTGTTCAGTGAGCTGAAAAGCAGTCCTATTCTATTTTTTAAAAATAATCCTGTATATTGGCACTACTAATTACAAAGAACCTATCTTAAAAAGTGTAGTATATGTAACAAGTGGGGAATGGAATTCAAGGGGTTAATTCTGCTTAAAATTGTTACACCTATTCCTATGTCATATTATTGAACATTTATGTGCAAGTGTCATCAGCACTTTCAGTTTCTTTCAGTCCATTCTGGTCAATTGCCCTTCTGTAGAGGATTGTTCACATCACTGCAGAATCCCATGCATTTAATTTTCCACTTAGCATCTCTATTGAACTTTCTAGGCTTTGGCATTCAACCTAACACTATCTATGACCACCTGTTCTCTGTTCCTCTGGCATTGGGGAAACATTATTTAAGGTTAAGAGTGATATAACAAAGTAATGGCTTGAATCTCAAAAAGGAAAATTCCAAGCTAGTCATTTGGAAAACTTCTTTTTCTAACAAAGAAGTCAATTAGGCAATGGAATAACTTCACCAAGAGTTCACTGAACCAGTAGCACTAGAGTTGTTTCACAACAGGCAAGACAGTACTGTTAGGATATTATCATATTTGACTAAGAGGTCATTCTCAGCCTTGTTATTTATGCTTATTTATTCTTGGTTTTCCCCATGATGGCAGTTATTTTATTTTGTAGCTATTGATTTGACATTGAACTCCAATCTCAATGTACATTATTTCCCTATTTATGGAGCTTTGGTTGGTGTTAAGTTTCCTCACCAATTTCTCATTGATATTTCTTTAGACATGCTAGCAGGGCACACAACTGTTCTGTCTGAATGGAATGGAATAGTTTAAGCAAAACTAAAAGCAGTCATTTCTAGTAACAA
Organism: Dermochelys coriacea; assembly: GCF_009764565.3. Lineage (NCBI taxonomy): Eukaryota > Metazoa > Chordata > Testudines > Dermochelyidae > Dermochelys > Dermochelys coriacea. The sequence continues at coordinate 54,517,482 of NC_050070.1, forward strand.
AAGTAAGGAAACTTATCTTAAAGTTGCAGTTTATGTAAAGCATAGATGTATCAGTGTGATTCATCTGATCCAAATCTCACTGCTGCATTAGACATTTGCAGGTGCTAATATTGTTTTGGCACCTGGATTTAAACTCACTGGTAATGGAATACTAAGGGAAGGGCTGATGTTATTTTAGATGGGCAGTAGTCTAGATGAGACATTAAACTGCAGAAGAATTTGTCTGGAAACAGTGGATCATAGATAGACCTCATATATGTGATAAAGAGAGGATCTGAACTGTGAAAAGAAACAGAACGCCCAAAATTTTGCAGTGAATTCCTGGTCATAGTTAATATGACACCATTAACAGATGCAGATTGGGGTCTAATGGGACTTTCAAAGGCTCCTAGGCATCTACCTCCCATTGATTTCAAAGTAAGCAGGATTTGGTCCCATGGCAGCTGTTCTATTAATTTAGGTAACATATTAAATAAGGCGTTCATTTTTAAAATATCTTTTGATACCTTTCCCGCTAGATGGAGAGAATTTTTAGAAAGAAACTCCCCTTGTATGATAGTCTCTTAGAAGATGTCAAAGATGGTAATACCTGTCCTTTTAGGGAAAAGAGAAGAAGTTAGTTGAGATGGGCTGGAACTTTTGTTACCGCTGCTGTTAAAGTCCGCTCTTGATTCATCCCTGGTGGAGTTTGGTATTCAACTGGAGCCAGTAGAAGTGGCAATGTTATTTGGATCCCTTTCTCTGTCCCGGTCTGATCAGGACTTCTCTCAGGATCAGGATGGCCAGGGTCCCAGGCCACAGTGAGGATGGCAGTCATGATGGTTCCGTAGCCACATTTTCTCCCAAAGTCTCTGTTTTAAGGACTCCAAAAAGGAGTGATGTGTGGAATTATTTTATCTACCACTGAGGCCTAGTTTCCAGCACACCAATTTAGTTCATTGATTTCTGCCCACTTTTCTTATTTACCAAGCACTATCTTAACCCAGTCCTTGAGTTATATCAATAGGCACTTTGTTTGGACTAATTCGTACCTTTTCCCATCAAAATTTGTTGTTGTGACATCTTATAAACATTCACTTACTTTTTACAGTTGAGCTCATAGTTAGGGTGAATTTCTAGGCCCAGTTATCACAACACAGGCCTCGGTGGATAAATACCAGAATATGAGTTACAGTACTGTCATGGCTAATATTTTGTTACATAAGCGTAAATCTGAAGTAACTGTGTTGACTTCATTTGAGTTAATTCAGATTTACCTTGAAGTCAGAGTTACTCTGCATTTACCCTGGTGAACTGAATATGGTTCTCTATAATCATATTACATTCTAGTAATTGCAATTTAGAGGATGTAACCCCTAAAATTACTACAATTTAGGTGTCCGACAGGACATGAAAGCTAGGCAAAACAAATGATATAGAGAAGGGAAGGAGATGAATTAACAGAATGAACAGAGCTGAGCAAAGAAATGAAAGTTTTGGTTTACCACTTATCTTACCAATACCAGACAGTATGATTTACTGGCACTGCAGTCTTTTTACACCTAAAATATAGAGTATTATTAAAGCCACAGTGTTACAAAAAGCAGTATTGTTTGGAGAGTGAAGATGAGTAAAAGATTCTTCTTCAGCTTCTCTAATTCACTCAAGGTTCTGTCTGATCTGAGAGCAGCTCAGTATGCAGGGACAGAGAGAAAGGAAGTATATGCAATTTTATAGCAAAGCACTGGACTGAGAATCAGGAGATCTGGATTTAATTCCTGCCTCTGCAAAGGTTTCCTATATAATCTTTGGTGAATCATTCATTAATCATTCATCCCATAAAACGGGGATAATACTTCCTTTCTCACACTCTTTGCCTATCTTGTTTGTTTAGAATATAAACTTTGGGGTGGGGAGGCAGAGTCTGTCTCTTATTATGATTATGTACAGCATTATAAACCAGTGGGGCTTTGATTTAGATTGGAGCCTCTAAGCATGATTGTAATATAAATGTAATTAATGTATGGTATGCTTCCATTTTAAGATTCAGCCCTCTGCATATCTGTAAATAGAGTTTATATTTGTGATCAAGGTATATGCAGGCTCATTTTTCATCTCTGGCTTGGTGTTTCATTGAGGTTTTTATATCATTTGCTGTTCTCTCCTTATTGCATTCATATATTCATTTTAATCTTTCCTTTGTCAACATTATATAGAAAATAGGGTGTACAGGGCCATTTTAATGTGTATTTCTTAGAAGCTTAATGTACACTTTTTCTGTGACTTAGATCAGTATGGCTCATTATGGTTATTTATTTACAAAACCATAAAAAGGCACTGAATATGTCCCAGCAAAGGTAGTTTTATTAATTTGACCTTGCTAATAGTTCTAGTTCATTTATTGGATGAAGATGTACCTATTACTACAGAATACTAACTCAGGACTTTACAGTTCTTTTGATTCAAATTCATTGTGACAGGGAGATGATCAATCAGTCCATTGCTGACAATAATACAGATTTGATACAACCATTATAAAAGTGTTTTTAATTTCTGATGTCTCCCTTTTTCTAAAATGACATTCATGTTTTTCGAGCTCTCCAGGGTCCTCTGCTTGCTAATGGAATACACGGAGAGCTTTATTTGTCTAACACTGTCTGAGGTTCTTGCTTCCTGACCTCCATAGTAATATTCTCCTCCAAAGCTGTAGCTTGTATGTTTGTCATACTTCATTCCTTGCTCTGACTTTCCAAAGTAGACAGAGTATGCAGGGAGTAGCTTTCTATTTGTTCCTTGGTTAAACTATTTTCTATACCAGTCAAACATTTATGAGCAATAGGAATCCTGAGGCAAGATCAGGAAAGTACCTCTATTTACATTCTATCTCAGTTCATGGGGAGGCATGCATTTTACAGCAGAAAATATCACTACAAAACTTTGATTATGAGATTAATCAAATAATATATGAATAAGCTATTAATTGGGGCCTTAATTGTAAGTCACGTTATGTACCTGAGCATAAGTATAAGGCATCTTAAATTCCCTTGACAGGCTCTCCACAGCATAAGGAGAAGAGCAGTCCCAACAGTGCTGCTGCTACTTCTACATGTATGGGCAAGGAGTGGACAAAGCCTGGTTCCACCTTTCAATGTGCCATCTAGCTTAGCTGAGCTGAGCTGGCAGACCAGAGAACCAATTTGTGCCAGGTATAGGCCTGTGCAGATTACCATCTGCTGGAGCATGGGGAGACTTGGATTCAGAGTGCGCTTTCAAAGCCACAGTGATTCCTGGCCTGCTTCCTTGTGCTGCCACTTACTCAGGGCTTGTGGCAAAATAGTATTTTTTTTTCTTCAGGACCCTGCCCCCATTCAGTGCACAAGGTGAAGATATGTTTACCACACCATTTTTAACAAGGCAAAATCCTGTGAGAGAAGACTGAACAAAACATATCAAACCTGCTTCATTGAAACTCCTGTCTGCATACCATTGAGACATATTTTTCCTAAACAACACATTTTTAGCACTTTTTTCAACGTAAGCAAAAATGAATGTGCAGTAAGCCTAGGAAACAACTGAAATGCACATATATAATATTCAGCTCTCTATTAATACATGCCAGTCTCCATATTTTTTCATCCTCGCATGCCTTACCTATATTTTGTTCGTCATTGATTGATTGTTCATGTACTGATACAAATCAGTACCCTGTCTATATTTTTCATCTCATCAATAACAGAGGATACAAGTGGAGAAAATAAAGTTTTTATTATCAAATGAATCACAGCAGGGTACAATCTGATGAATAGAACATTTTATTTTACCACATGGGCCTTCCCAACTGCAGTCCATGATCTCCTGAGCAATTTAATGATCTGTGATAGTTGAACTGATGCCAATTTAATACTCCACATTTTAATCATCCAGCAAAATAAGTTGTAATTGAACACTTGAATGTGTAAAGAACTGTTATTGAGAGTGATGGAAGTGACTCAGGTTGAATTAGAGAAAAGTGCTACCATTCCTATCTCTACTGGACTAAACACATGAGGGATTTGGGGGGACTTATTATTACCCCAACATCAATTATGTTAATTTTATTGGTTTTGCATCCTTGCACTGACACAGTAAGTACATCAGAGGTAAGGTTACATTTTAGTCATGGGTATTTTTAATAAAAGTCATGGACAGCTCATGGGTAGTAAACAATAATTCATGGCCTGTGACCTGCCCATGACTTGTACTATCCATCCCTAACTAAAACTTGGGTCAAAGAACCGGGGATGCTCCGACTGGAGAGCGGGGGTCACAGAACGTCACAAAATCCATGACTTCCATAATCTCCGAGACACACACACAGCCTTAATCATAGGTGATTAAGATGTTGCTGATGCTCCTTATTAAGAAAATTAGGATTAGTTTCCTTTTACTTTTCCCTCCTTCCCCATCTATGTTGTATCCATCTGTTGTTGTCTTGTCATATGCATAGATGAGAGGTGGGCAACCTATGGCCCGCGGGTCACATCCGGCCCGCAGGACCCTCCTGCCCGGCCCCTAAACTCCTGGCCCAGGAGGCTAGCCCCTGGTCTCTCCCCTGCTGTTCCCCCTGCCCCGCAGCCTCAGCTCACTGCGCCGCCGGTGTAATGCTCCTGGTGGCGGGGCTGCAAGGTCTTGTTGGGCAGCGCAGCTGCAGATCCATGGCCTAACCCAGAGCTCTGTGTTGCTTGGTGCTGTGGCTGGCTCCAGCCAGGCAGCGCGGCTGCCTATTCTGGTGCTCTGGATGGAGCAGCTGTAGCGCCGCCAGCCACCGGTACTCCAGGCAGCGTGGTAAGGGGACAGGGAGCGGGGGGGGGGTTGGATAGAGGGCAGGGGAGTTCGGGGTGGTGATCAGTGGATGGGGTGTGGATAGGGTTGGGGTGGTCAGAGGGCACGGAATGGGGGGGGTTGAATGGGGGCAGGGGTTCCGGGGGGGGCAGTCAGGAAGGAGGGGGAGGGTTGGATAGGCCAGCGGGGGGTAGTCAGGGGTGGGGGGTCCAGGGGCGGTCAGGGGACAGGGAACGGGGGGGTTGGATGGAGCAGGAGTCCTGGGGGGGGCATCGGGGGCAAGAAGTAGAGGTGGTTGGATAGGGGGTGGAGGCCAGGCCATGCCTGGATGTTTGGGGAGGCATAGTCTCCCCTAACCAGCCCTCCATACAATTTTGGAAGCCCAATATGGCCCTCAGGCTAAAAAGTTTGCCCACCCTGGCATAGATTGTAAGCAATCTGGGATAGTGTCTGACTCCTTTTATGTGTATGTTCTGTGCCTCTTGTAATGGTGCCCAGATCCAAGTCTCTATATCAGGTTTCAGAATAGCAGCCATGTTAGTCTGTATTCGCAAAAAGAAAAGGAGTACTTGTGGCACCTTAGAGACTAACAAATTTATTTGAGCATAAGCTTTCGTGAGCTACAGCTCACTTCATCGGATGCATTTGGTGGAAAATACAGTGGGGAGATTTATATACACACACAGAGAACATGAAACAATGGGTTTTATCATACACACTGTAAGGAGAGTGATCACTTAAGATGAGCCATCACCAGCAGCAGGGGGGGAGAAAGGAGGAAAACCTTTCATGGTGACAAGCAAGGTAGGCTATTTCCAGCAAGAACATCTGAGGAACAGTGGGGGGTGGGGTAGGGAGGAGAAATAACATGGGGAGATAGTTTTACTTTGTGTAATGACTCATCCATTCCCAGTCTCTATTCAAGCTTAAGTTAATTGTATCCAGTTTGCCAATTAATTCCAAATCAGCAGTCTCTCATTGGAGTCTGTTTTTGAAGTTTTTTTGTTGAAGGATAGCCACCCTCAGGTCTGTAATAGAGTGACTGGAGAAACTGAAGTGTTCTCCGACTGGTTTTTGAATGTTATAACTCTTGACGTCTGATTTGTGTCCATTTATTCTTTTATGTAGAGACTGTCCAGTTTGACCAATGTACATGGCAGAGGGGCATTGCTGGCACATGATGGCATATATCACATTGGTAGATGCGCAGGTGAACGAGCCTCTGATAGTGTGGCTGATGTGATTAGGCCCTATGATGGTGTCCCCTGAATAGATATGTGGACAGAGTTGGCAACGGGCTTTGTTGCAAGGATAGGTTCCTGGGTTAGTGGTTCTGTTGTGTGGTGTGTGGTTGCTGCTGAGTATTTGCTTCAGGTTGGGGGGCTGTCTGTAAGCAAGGACTGGCCTGTCTCCCAAGATCTGTGAAAGTGATGGGTCGTCCTTCAGGATGGGTTGCAAATCCTTGATGATGCGTTGGAGAGGTTTTAGTTGGGGGCTGAAGGTGATGGCTAGTGGCGTTCTGTTATTTTCTTTGTTGGGCCTGTTCTGTAGTAGCTGACTTCTGGGTACTCTTCTGGCTCTTTCAATCTGTTTCTTCACTTCAGCAGGTGGGTATTGTAGTTGTAAGAATGCATGATAGAGATCTTGTAGGTGTTTGTCTCTGTCTGAGGGGTTGGAGCAAATGCGGTTATATCGTAGAGCTTGGCTGTAGACAATGGATCGAGTGGTATGATCTGGATGAAAGCTAGAGGCATGTAGGTAGGAATAGCGGTCAGTAGGTTTCCGATATAGGATGGTGTTTATGTGACCATCGGGTATTAGCACCGTAGTGTCCAGGAAGTGGATCTCTTGTGTGGACTGGTCCAGGCTGAGGTTGATGGTGGGATAGAAATTGTTGAAATCATGGTGGAATTCCTCAAGAGCTTCTTTTCCATGGGTCCAGATGATGAAGATGTCATCAATGTAGCACAAGTAGAGTAGGGGCATTAGGGGACGAGAGCTGAGGAAGCATTGTTCTAAGTCAGCCATAAAAATGTTGGCATACCATAACAGAAACAATACTACTCATACTCCAAATACATTTTAATGAAGGCCACATTTATGGAGAAATATATCTTCTACCTGTAGGGAAAAAATAGTCTTTGCACACTTTAGGTGAACAAGCAAAATACATAGGTTTGCCAACCCTCCAGGAGTGGCCCAGAGACTCCAGGAATTAATTAAAGATTATGTCATGTGATGATATCTCCAGGAATACAGCCAACCAAAATTGACAACCCTAAAAATACATAGGGTGAGTCACCCCAGTGTGTTGGGCACACACAAGGTCTTCCCTGTAACTTTCTCCAGTACCCCTCCAATGGGACAGCTGTGAGAGAGGAAGCAGCATAGTTGCATACACCCAGCACCCTGTGCAGCAGAGCTCAATATTGGCACTAAATAGGCCAGTGAGGAGGATGCCATTGGGGCCAGCACAGAGAAGGGCTACTGGATCTTTACTTAATTATAAGGGGACACAAAGAGTAGCAGTTACCATTCCAGTCCCTTTGCTGGCATACCCTGGGCTGCCAACAAATTAGAAGATGGATTATGTCTGTCTGTAATGAGTCATCTCTGAGTCTGATTACCTAGAGTTCCACATCAAACAACCAGGAATGAGCCAATCCAGAGGTGAAAGGCTAACCAGAAGGTCTAACCAGCCATGCCAGGACAGGCTAGTCTCCCAATGAGAGCAGCTGCTCCAGTCTGCTCAATGTTGCTACCTCACTGGGATAATCTCCTTCTGCTTGGTGGTTTTGACAGACTGCTCCTGCTCCAACCTTGTTCCAATCCCATTCTTGATTCCTGCTCTGACCTGGGCTCCTCTCCCTTGTGCAACTATTAGGCCTGACCACCACTGCTTCGACCATTATGTCTGATCATCCACTTACCAGTTGTTGACATTGTCTTTCCTGTAACCCATTCATTTAATTTTATGTAAAAAGCTATCAAAGTGACCTAGAGCCTGTCACATTCAGCTTGATGTTACAGAAAATTGCTCTGCGTTCCCTCTTGTCTAGTTTGTTTTTAGAGAAGAATCTGAAAAATGATCTGATAAAATGGCATCTGTATTCCCACATGAGAAATGACAAGATGAAGTTTACTAAGCTACTTTCTTCCTTACCTCTGAGGCACTCCAGCAAAAAAAACAGCTTTGATCAAAACTAAACTAAACCAGATTATAATAATAATATATAATCCTCTTTATTTCTAATGGGGAAATGGTAGAATTAGGGAAATAAAACTGAATTAATGAATCTAGTTGCACTGAGGATCTGATTTCCCTGTTGAGAAGAATGAGTGTTGGTCAGATACTACTGCACTTGCAGTTAGTTTTGGTATATCCCAAATTCCTATAATCATTGAGATTTACTGTGGAATTACTTTAAATATTTATTTCTCATGATTTCAGGTACTGACTGATTGCACTGCACATTTGTATGGCTGCGTGGCATGTGCAATAAAATGTGGTTGTTTTATGTTGTTGTACACACGTTCACTTGTAAATGGTTTATGTAATGCAGTAACATAAGTGATTCTACCTGTTAGTTCACTCAGAGAGTCATAAAAATAATACATCAGAACTGAACTTATTTTATATATTTTAAAATGGGCCCAATCTTGAAACCTTTATTCACATAGAACTCCCATTGTATCTATTCCCCTTATTTATTCTGAATTAGCTCTTCCATTGCCTTTTCCTACCCTGATATTTTTAGTATGTAGTTTGTTTAATGAAATTGATGGAATGACTCCCATTGAAATCAATGGAAGGATTCCCATTGCTTTCGACGGGTGTTGAATTGGATCTGATGCCTGTATTTGTGTACACAGACATGTCAGAGAAATAAGGATGATAGTGCTTTCATTTTGTTTATAAATCAATTTCTAAAAAGCTTAATGCCAAAAAAGGTTGTGAGTAAAGCAGTACTTACTATAAATAAGCACATTTTGACACCAGAGTGAGGTTATTATTCCTCCTTACTTACTCATTTGCTACCCCATGGCTGAGTCAAAGAAAAAAAACCATTTTCAGTGTTGTGCTGATCCATAGTTTGAAACATAATTGCATTTTTTTTTCATATTTTCTTGTGTGGGTGCTTTGGAGCATGCAGATAACTAGAGGGATTCTACTGTCAACTGAAATCTTTTGTATATGACTAACTTAAAAATTAGTCATGCTTATAAAAATCTTGACAATGATTGGGGTAGCTGGGGTGTTGAGACCCCTGCTTATCAGGCTGATCAAGATTGTTTCATTGTTTTATTGTACTCCACCTCCTGTCTGTCTCCATCTGTTGTCTCTTGTGTTATACTTAGATTATAAACTCTCTGGGGCAGCGAACATCTTTGTTCTGTCTATGTACACTCCCAAACAGAATAGGCTCCTGGTCCAGGTGTGAACTGTAGCTCAATACAGATAAACTATAACAAAATAAACTACCATTTCAAAGAACCAGTTCCTGCAACTTGATTCAAGTGGACATTGTGGCCCACATCGCGCCACTGACTTCAGTTAGACTGCAAATAGGTGGGTCCTGTTGCAGAAAGTGGCCTCTTAAATAGTATGTTGTGAGTTCATTTCTAACATACACATTTAACGGAGTATGCCTGTGCACTGTATAAAAAGACATCACAATTTACTCCAAAACAATGAAGTTGAGGAATGTTGGGAGGCATTGTGACTTTGAGGGGTATTTCTGAGAAAGACTTCTCCCAGTGCTTCATTTGATGCAGCATGCCTATCTACCACTTCTTAAAGGCTATGTGCAAATAGAAAGATCCAGTCCTTCATTTCTTAGCTAACCTAGAAAGTGGTGAAGGAGGAACTGGACTGTACTAGAAAAGGCAGGTGGGATTAATATGAGTTGAAAGGAATAACATTCTGGATTTAAGGGAGAGAAAAACAATATTAGTAGCCAGTAGTACTGTACATAATTTTGCAACAAACGCTTTCTCCCAATACTTTTCTTATACAAAATAAGCAGAACAAAATGCATGTATCCATTATTTTCTAAAATAGTAAAACATTCTGTTAAGGAATATGTGCAATTTATTCTGTGAGGAAAGAGTAGAAGATAAATTGACAAAGCATATTGTAAAACTCCTTGCAGATTCCTTGATATCATTTAAAAACTGTTTACTAAGATATTAAACCTTTTTATCTTGGAAGATTAAAGACAGCCACATTACATTCTGCCACACAGACTTGTAGAAGAATTAGGTAGCTTTGTTATTGTAATGAGGTCAGAAAAAGTGTTTCTTGGTTTTTGTAAATCACTAATTCTTGATAGCAGTTGGCAATCAAGAAGGTTTGCATAGTTTCATTTTAATGCTGTAAACAAAAAATATTTTATTCTCCTTCATAATAAAATCAGTGCTAGTATAATTTATTATTGGTTATTATTAATTAATTTATCATAAATAACATGCAATCTTTATTGGAAGGATCTTTATTGGATTTACTTGTTAGCTTTTGGTGAGGGAATGCCCATGATTATTTAGGAGTAAAATAACATAAAGCTACTCTGAGAAATAAAGTGGATTTTATTAAGCATTTTTGTTATAAAAGTGGCCAAACTTTCAAGGCAACCAAAATAGATGTATCATTGAAATATCATCTTTGAGTTTTGTATTCTAAGTATAAGATAGATGTTTTTATCTTTTGGTTTTGTACTGGAGCTCGTACTTTGCTTCAAACATTATTAGTTGAGAGAACACAGATCCAATTGTCCTTTCTCTCACCTCACCCCAGGTCATCTCCCCGGGGTCTTTCTGCAGCAGGATGAGAAATATGAGGATTTTTTTGTGAAGTTTTCTCCAATTCTCTTTTGAAAGAAGCAAATGGACTGGCACCCTTAACGGTCAGGCTGTATGTCCATGCTGCTTCCCAGCTCCCTACCTCTTTTGTCAGCATGAAGCCTTCAAACACTTGGGGGCAATTAAGCCAGTTCACTCAGAGTTCAGCAGAAGAGAGTGCTATTCCAACAATATCCTAGTCCCAAGAGGGGAAATCTGAACACCAATATCCTTTCCCAGCACTTCAGGATGGTGACACTAGCCACTATAATCCCATCCCTAGATCCTAGAGAATGGTTTGTCGCCCTTGACCTCCAAGAAACCTACTTTCATTTAGCTATCCATCCATCCCACACATGTTTTCTAGGCTTCAAATAAGGCTTACAACCCTACTAGTACAGAGTCCTTCCCTTTGGGATCTCTGCAGTCCTAAGGAACTTTGCAAAGATTCTTTCACCAGTGGTGGCCCATTTACATCAATGGCGCACAGTGGTATTCTCTTACCTGGGCTATGGTTCCTCAGGTGTCAATCAGCTCTAGAGATCCAGTCGACAACCTCCAGGGCTCTAGCCCTATTTCAGTCTCTGGGTCTTCACATCAATCAGAAGTCTCCATGGACCCTCAGTCCACAGAATAGACTTCATCACAGCCACCTTAGATTTCCCTAACTGCCAATCTCCTCAAAGAGAGATTCTCCACTTTATCCAGTCTAATCTCAACAATACAACATGGCCTGAAAAACAACTGCAAGGATCTGCCTCCATCTCTTGGACCACCTGTCAATCTCCGTGTTCATCACACCTCACACAGGACTGAACCTCCAGTGTCTTCAGACATCATTAAGAGCTGTGTATACCCCAAACAGATAGTCTCTCCAAGTACATCACAGTACCTCAGAAAGTTCTTGACTCTCTCAGGTGGTGGAAGGACCCTCGGAGGTATGTGTGGGAACCCCATTCTCACAACAGAGACTTCTCTTCTGAAATGGGGGACTCACCTCCAAAGAGCCATAGTACAGGGCAAGTGGTCCACACGAGATCATGGTCTAGGTCAACATTCTGGAGCGGAGAGCAGTTTGATATGCCTGTTAACACTTCCTTCACATCTTACAGGTCCACTCCATCAATGTAATGCTGGGCAATAAGGCAGCCATGTATTATATCAACTGACAGGGTGAAGCAAAGTCTCAGTCCTTATGTGCATCTGTCTATCTTCCAGGTCTCCAGAATACAATTGCATACTGCCTGAGTAGACACTTCCATCAGGACCATGAGAGCAAGTTCAATGATTCTGTCTTCCTCAGCATCTGACAGACCTGGGATTCCCCAGAAGCAGTTCTCTTTGTCACTCCAAACAGTGCACAATTCTATCTTTTTTTGCTCCAAGGGAGGATACAGCTGCAATTCACTGGGAGACATCCTGATAATACTGTGTCCCCATACTTGACTATATGCTTTTCTGCCTCTACCTCTAATCCTAAAGACTTTACTCAAGTTATGCCAGGAAACAGTAATGTTATCCTCAGTGCATTCCTCAGCAAGACAAGTGTGGTACTCAAATCTTCTTCATATCTCTGTAGCAATACTGTGGCCCATATTCTTCATAGTAATATTATTATGATATGATTATGGCATAACTATGATGTACTTTATGTAAGTTAGGTCATGTAAGATATAATTGAAAAGATTATGCTTTACTGAATATGATTATCCTATTTATATGCATGTATCATTCTGGTATCTAAAGTTAGGAATATTGTCTATGCATCTATTGCAAATGTGTTTACACTGGGGAATGCCCACTAGGCAGAATGCAAACAGTCTAGATGGCTGGCTGGGAAGGGCCATTAGGGAGAACAATAGCTCTTAGAAGATGCTAATCTCCCACTGGGGAGTCTTCCTGAGGACCCTACAGGACATGGCTGACCAAGACACCTGCTACTGGATGCCATCATAGAATACAAGTGTTTTTCCACTGAAAGGTGTGGGAACTAAAGTTGGAGACAAAGAGTTCCTGCCATATGCAAAAGCTATTTAAGGCCAGGACGTGGTTCTTCGCTGACTCCCCATCAAGAAGATTGCTGAAAACACTTGAGGAACAAAGACTGGACTAGGTGAGAAGGGCTGAACCCAGGCTAGAGGGATTTCTAGCCTGTGAAAGAAATACCTGGGGTTTTAAGCTTCAAGCATGTGCAGCTTGCCCTCAAGAATCTCTGAAAATCTCCTAAATAAACAATTAGGATGAGAATTTGCTACTCATATCCAATCTCTTTTAGTATATTAAGCTTACATTTCGTTTTTCTTTATTTGCTGGGTAATCTGCATTGATCTGTTTGCTATCCCTTATAATCACTTTAAATCTATCTTTTGTAATTAATAAACTTATTTTGCTTTTTTTTGTCTAAAAGCAGTGTGTGGAATTTATAACTGGGGGCAGAAAGGTGTGTATATTCCTCTCCACATTGAGGGAGGGGGCGAATTTCATGAGCACTTCTCTGTGCAGCTCAAGACAATATAATTTTGAGTTTACACTCCAGAAGGGGTACATGCCTTAGGAACTGGGAGATGCCCTAGCTGAGCCTTTCCATGCAGAGCTGATTTCAGCATCTGTGTGTAGTTACTGCTGCACAGATAGGTATACTGATAGGTGTATCCCTACCTGTATGTGTGCTGGAGGGGACTTGAGGGCCTGTCACAGCAGGACAGTGTAAAGGGAGCCCAAGCTGGTGGGTCAAGTGGGCTCAGTGATTCCCCAGTTCCAGGTAGCATTCAGGCAGGAACCTGTCACAAATACCTCTTTGACTTTCTTGAAGGAAGGATCTTCTGTCACAGAACATAGGGACCTTGATCCATCCAACATCTTCTCCTTGAACCTGAGCACATGGTTCCTAGACAATTCTTGAATATGATGCTAACCTGTTCAGATAAGAACCACTCCGTTCTCCTATCAAGCAGAAAACCTAGAATTCAGAACACTTACCTTCAAAAGAGGAAACACTCTCTTTCCTGGTGTTTTCTTCACTCCTCCCAAGCCTCATTCTCAAGCCTTCACTCCTCCCAAGGTTCTACTTTCCAAAACCCTGGACCACCTGTTGTATTTAAAGATGAAAGGTCTATCAATGAGCTCAGTCGGAGTACATTCAGCTGCTATCACAGCCTTCAATGCAACTGTTGAAGGCATTTCATTTTTTCTAGCCTACTATAGCCAGATTCCGCTATTCAACTTGTTTGAAGGGCTTATTCAACTTGTTTCCCTCCCCTGTACAGAACCGAGCCACAAGTGGACCTCAATTTTGTTCTCAGTGCCCTGAGAAAACCCCACTTTGAATCAATGGCTACCTGCTCTTTCCTCCACCTCTACCTCATGCCTTCATTCCTCACAGCCATCCCTTCAACTAAACAAATGTGAGAGATCAGTGCTCTTATGGCTGATCCACCATATACAACCTTCTGTAATAAGAAAGTTACACTATGGCCCATCCTCGTTTCCTCCTGAAGGTCTCTTTGCAATACCACATTAACCAAGAGATTTGCCGGTCAGTATTCTACCCAAAACCTCATGCCTCCAGAGAGGAGACCAGCCTATGTACACTAGATGTCAGAAGGGCTCTTGCCTTCTACATTGACAGGACTAAGAACTTCAGGCTTCTCCAAGACTATTTGTATCACTTGCAGAGTGGATGAAGGATCAACTTATTTCCACTCAAAGACTGTCAAAGTGGGTTTTGGATTGCATTTTAACCTGCTATGAAACCACTGGGATGCAGTTCTGTCACTGAGCAGGCCTTCTCCGCAGATCCCAAATATACACTGCCACACCCAAGGTGATTTATTTTCTTGACAGAAGCAAAGTAAGCAAACAGAAAAACAGTCTTTTAACTCAGTCCTCACTTTCAGCTCCATCCCCCTCAGGACTTCTGGCAACTTCCTAGTTCTAACCAGCTCTGTCTCCTCTCTGGGACAGCAGCCTCAGGGCTATCTCCTGAGTACCTGGCCCTTTGCTTCAAGAGACCTACCCTGGGAGTTTGCTCCACTTCGCTGTGGCTTTCATTCCCGAGGCACAGCCTGTCCCAATCAATCATCCTTCTTCCTGCTCACTAGCAGCCCTTTTTAAGCGGAATATCAGGGTTGGAAGGGACCTCAGTAGGTCATCTAGTTTAGCCCCCTGCTCAAAGCAGGGCCAATCCCCAATTTTTGCCCCAGATCCCTAAATGGCCCCCTCAAGGATTGAACTCTTAACCCTGGGTATAGTATTGCTCAATGCTCAAACCACTGAGCTGTCCCTCCCCCCCAGCTCCCTTTTAATTGTCTGGATTGGACTCACCTGCTCTGATGCAGGGGAGATGGGCCTAGTCTGTCCACAGGGACCAGCTGTCCTGTGACAATCCCCATTACAGAATGACAGAGCATTCAGCTAGAGCTCAGTCCACATCTATAGCTCTATATTCCCATAATCAACATTTGTAGGACTGTAATTTGGACTTCCATTCACGCCTTTGCCAAATATTATGCCATTTTACCTGCTTCCAGGGATGACACTACCTTTGGTGATGCAGTTCTCTGGACTGTCCTGGGCTTGCATCCTTAGCACCCACCTCCTGCTTGGGGTATCTCCTATGACGGAGGACCCACAGGGTCATATAGAAGGAGAGGTTACTTACCTTACTGTAATTTGAGTTCATTGAGATGTTTTGTCCCTATGAGTGCTCCACTTCCTGCCCTCCTTCCCCTCAGCTCCGGTGGCTCTGCTTCACAGTCAAGAAGGAACTGAGTGGCAGTGGGTCCACACCTCCTTATATGCCCTCACTGGGAAATATGAGACACTGCTCTTTGCAGGCTTGGGCCTGCAGAGTCTGCATTGCAATCTTCAGTTGAGGGTGTACACATACCCACAGTAGAGCACCCATAGGGACAAAAAATACTCTTGAAGAACTCAAACTACTGAAAGGCAAGTAGCTTCTTCACCCATTCAGTGGAGACATTCTTAGAGTTTAACAGCTAAAATCTCCAAAGATTTTATCCACACTGGGCATGCTCCAGCCTTGGTGGGCATATTATGACACAGTCTTTTATTATATGATCACACTTCCCTCCCTCTCACACCTCCAGGTTCCCTGCCCTAATCAGTCCATACCATGTCCTGCTCTGGGGATGAATCAGGGCTGTGTAGCGAAGGAAACTGTCTGTAGGAGCTCTGCTTCTTTTGTTGCAGAAGTTGAAAGGTGTGTAGCAAATGAAGCAGGGGACTGTAGGAAGAGAAAGGATGATCTTGTGGTTAAGGCAGTTGACTGCCACATATGTGGGTAGATAAGTCACTTAAGCCAAATTCTTTCCACAAGTGGTCACTAATCATGTGCTCCTCATTTTCTGACTGGAGACTCTGAGGTTTTATTTGCAGAAGTGGTGATCTGCACAACTGCAATTAAAGCCAATGGAAGTTTTGCTTTGTACTATAAAGTTCTGTAAAATGCTAAGTACTCTGAAAAATCAGGTCCAAGGTGTCTCAAATTGGGCACCCAAAATTAATGGAAACTTTTGACCTTAAACTCTCCGTACCTCTGTTCCCCATCAGTAAAATGTTGATAATAATATTCTCTCATCTCACAGGGCACTAGGAAAAATAAATTAATGTTGCTACCATGATGAGCATTTAAAAAGTGTTCATGAGGAAATTAATAATTCTGTCCTCAGAGTAAGGGTTGAATATTGTGCAGTAAATGTGGCCTAGGAACATACATTAAAGAATGAGAAAAAACAAAATATTGACTTGATACTTATTAAGGGGTATCATCCATTCTTTGTATTCAATGAGGTCCTGTGGGAAAAAAACAGTATATGATCACATATTTTAAAATGATCAAAATGCATATGTACAAGGGGGCAAGGAGTGGCAAATTAAGGTTGCACAGACAACCTTAATTCTAGCATTTCCAAAAATCTGAGTGCTTGACTTTGCAACCTTAATGTTATTTTATTGTAGATTTTTTTTTAATATAAGAAAAAGTTGATGATACTTTTTAAACATAATTTCAAAGAACTTCACTGTGCAGAATGAAAATCCCTAATCAATTCTTTTGCTATTTTGGGACTTTCATCTTAAAAATCTTACATTATATCTGAGATTATTAAGCATGTGATTTACATGAAAAACATCACATCACATGCATTTCACATTTAACTTAAAATCAGTATTCACCAGCACAGATTATTCAGCATGTAATAGTGCATTGAACTGAGTCACAAAAGTGCAGCCCAAAGTCATACTCAAGAATGGTGGGGGAAAGGCAGCATTGAGCAAAATAACTTAAGAAATAAAGATAGAGTTAACTGTCTCAAAGCAAAAGCTCTGTTCAAACCAGAATTTAATTACAATAATCACATTGATACTTCATCTATGACAAAGTCCACACCAAAGATGCACCAACCATCTTTGCTACAGCCACATGTTTCTTCAAACTCTGTTCATTTTTCTTTACACATCCAAAACTGGAGATTGCTTTCTACATCCATTGTATTAGAGTTACAGTCCATTTTCTAGCTTATAAAAGAGACTTTTGCAATATCATTTTCTTCAGTCATCAAAATGACTTCATCTTGGATTACTTTCTTCCCTTTTGTAATGTCTGTGATCCCAAACGTACTTCATTCCATATTTTGATGTTCTGCTTTTGTCCTATGCTCCATTTTCTTGTGCTGTATTATTATTACTGTGTATCAAGTCTTACAGTCCACACATGTCAAAGTCTTTGTCTTTCCATAGATTTTAGAGCAATTTCCATACCATCCTATTTATCTGATCCCTATTAAATTCTGAGACTTTCTATAAGCTCCAACTAATTTGTTTTCTTAAGAATGTATGAAAGACCATGCTCTGAAACCAATGGTCCATCTGACATAGAATTCTATCTCTGATTTTGACTAATACTAGATTCGTCAGCACAATGTGTAAATTCAGCCTACCCAACTTCATTCCACATTCATTTGATTATATAATGATAAATATATAATATTTTCCATTACATGAATGGATATAGAGGCAGCAAAGTTTGGGGAATCTTAAATGGTCATGTCACAGTATCTGTAAGAACTATCTATATCTGGCAGTTCTTCCACATTCTGTTATGAAACCAGCCTAATGCATTTTGCAGTAGAGGAAATGCCACTTTCGTAAAGATTACATGGTGTTAAAGAGATTTGCTCACTTTTCTCTTCCAGTCCAAAGATAAGAAATGTCTCTTTTTATCTATCTTATTTAAAATCTTCAATAAAGTAGCTGGTCATCAAGTCTCCCACCCACTCTCATTCCAGATTCCAGTAAATTGACCAATATTCCAGGTATCCTTTTGTATTACAGCTAACACACCTATTCATCCATGTAGCAAACTTGCACAGAAGTAGAAATACAGGCAGTTATGTCAAATATTGATGAATAAGGCTCTTAATGTTCTTTCCTAGAAAAGGGTGTCTTCTTAAAGCGAAGTACATCAATATTTTTAAATTAAATAATCTCTTGGGTCAGAAGTGTTCTTCTATTTGAGATGACTTCCTGAGCAAAATATACTTTGTTACAACTCAAACTAGACAAAATCTTACAATGTCCAAAACTTTTGGCACAGTTAAGTAGGACGGTCTTTAAAAGGATTTTTGTAGCTGATTTTTTTTATATATAATTGTTCAGGTTCAGGAGGGAGTGTTTGTTTTGTTTTCACATACAGGACCATGATGATATTTTGAAAGGAAGGCACTGAATTTAGCCACATGGAGTGGAAATCTATCAATTTCATGAAAAAACTCGTACAGATACAGACAGACGTGTATGGTAACACCCATTGTTTCATGTTCTCTATGTATATAAATCTCCCCACTGTATTTTCCACTGAATGCATCCGAAGAAGTGAGCTGTAGCTCACGAAAGCTTATGCTCAAATAAATTTGTTAGTCTCTAAGGTGCCACAAGTACTCCTTTTCTTTAAACAAAAATTAAGTAGATCATTCTCTTAAACAACTCTGAAGCTGTCCTCTCACTCCTCCTCTTTCCCCTGCTTCATTGCTTTCATCTTACTCACTCACTCAAAGTGAGTATCCCTGCACAAACCACCCACTCTTTATCCCTGGGTTAGAACCCTTCTCACAGCTACTGCAAGGGAGCTAGGGTGTGGTGGGCTGGAGTGAAGGGATTGGTCAGCAAATGGCCACAAATGAACTGCCTGATTTCTTTCTGTGCTTTCTTGAAACAGAGAGACTTTTGCAGTAGTGACTTAGGATGAGGGATTGCCATCTTCTGTACTACTTATAGGACTTTCCCTTCTCTTGCAAGCCAGGCGAGAGACCAAGGTGCAGTTCCTGCAAGGCATCCCAGGTTTCCAATTGCATGGAATTTATATCCCTGTTTTTGTAGCAAATATGGTAAGAAAAGTGGTCAAAAGTAATTTACTTTATGGCCAAATTTCAGTCTATTGGGGAAAATAACCCCAAACCAATATGCATTAAAAATACTAAAGCAGAATACCATACAATCTGTTCTCTGACTGATAGTACTCCCTCCCAGAGCCCCACTGCAAGGAATATTTCTGCTCAGAGCATTAATAGTCTGCACAACTGCATCTATAATTGCCATTGCTGAGGCAGGGGCATAGTGGACAAACACACAGACTATGAGGTCTTGCCTTAACCTCATTCCAGATTGTGTCTTGGCAACTCCTCTCTTCAGGACTGCAGGAAGACTTCTGAGCTACTTTTGGGGAGATCTAAACTTAGTCTGGGAAAATAGTCATGCCATCAATTTCACTGGTGGATTTCTTGACATGCTTAAAAGGTGCATGTGACAACCAAAACTTGGCCTAGCTTTTAAGATACATGTTTTTTTAATGGATAGACATGCTAATGTGTCCTAATCATAATACCTAACCATTTCATTTAGCACCTTTTAATCTGTTGGACTGAAAGAACTTTACAAACATGTAATTAATTAAGTCTTACAACACCCCTGTGATTCATGTAATAAATCATTTTACAGGTGAGGAATCTGAAGTGCCAAGTTGTAAAATGATTTGCTCAGAGTCACACAGCAAATCAGTGATAAAGTGGGGAATAAAACCCACTATTATCAAGTCCCAGTTCTATGTTCCAAGCACCAGACTCACACTTTCATAATGATGCACACAAACTCAGATCAATAGATGTATTTGAATTGAATAAGTTTGAAAACACTTTAGAAGTATTTTTAGTTATGCATAACTTTTCTTTTGCTGTGTATATAAAGAATCATATACTATATTTCTCTTTATTAAATTGGAGTGTTTCTGTTCTAAGATATTTACCTTACACGACAGGATGGATGTAAGAAAACCCTGCTTGAGAAATGTATTGTGCCTTTAAACATGAAAACAATATTATGTTCCATATCTTTGAGGCAAATAAACTAGCTAAAGATATACCATTTATGGGTTTACCACAGAAACCATTTTAATACTACTTTCTATATTATAGTCTGGGGAAAAACATTCCCTGCTTCTCTCAATAGTAATACTACATTATTGTGAATATTCAGACAGTTATTGTTTTAAAAAAGTATTTGTTTTCTTCCTTCACACTGGAAACTTATGGTTATTGTGATCCAGTCTTATCTTTAGTGCAGCAGATTTTAATTTTACCAGTCATTATTGGTATTTGAGCCAACAGTTTCAGGATCAAACTCACTGGAGTCAGAACATTTTAAAAGACTTTGGCAAAATCCAAGTTTATTGGCAAACCTAAATAGACAGTGAGACTCATACAATCTGATCTTTTTTTCCCCTGAGTTGAGGCCTAGAAATAGTTTGAATAAGATTTTCTGAGACTTTATATTTTACTTGCTGAGCAATTATAATGTGGAATGATTGGTTCACATTGTGCATGTCTAAGTTAATAATATTCTATTCTCTATAGTATATCACCACCACGAATGGAACATCCAGGCTTAACTACAATAGAAAGTTATAAGCTGCTCTAAAAATGAACTAGATTATTGAATACTATAACAGTGGCAGTGAAGTGACTAAATCACACCTAGAACGCTGTATCTTTGCTGTTTCTAATGTGTGTACTGAATGGGTCAATATTGTGCAGTTTTTATTTGGCATGTGAATACATTAAATGCCATTTTCTTTTCTCATTAAAAATCTTATGAGTTTGCAGAGTATGACGTACTGTAAAATATGTGAATTACAGTAATGTGTTATAGAATTAGTTTTGATTATACTGCATTTTCATTTACTTTCTCATTTACTCTATTCCCACGTGGCTGAAAGGCAGTAAATGGAAAGGTAACATCTGCAAAACCAAAGATATTTTGAAACAGAGATAATGTTTTGTTAACTTCCTTTTTATTGAGATTTTCATGTAAATGCAAAATATGTTGTGTTTTGCTTATTTTAACCATAAAACAGAAGTACACATTTTATAGCTCTCTAGTATTGTTAATTATTTGCCTTCTCTTGCTATCTGCCTCTGTGTTTTCATCATCACTCCTTATTACTCATGAACTCAGAACATTGTTACTAAGTATTTTCCTCACTATAGAAAACATAGAATTCTAAACCTTGTTCCCCATGGAACTCACAATTTTTAAACTTGTTCTGATTATATTTTAATTTAATACCACGTTCTCAGTTAAACATTTTCCACTGACATGAAGTGCTTTAGCATTTTTCATCTTTGGAGTTTTCACTTGAACACAAGAAGGAAAAACTTTGAGGATGATTACATCAGATACAACAATTTAAGAGGGAAAATGAATCATTGAAAGGTTATGTTTCCTTTGTTCTCACAGCTAGTTAGTGTTAGCTTTGTGAAAAATAATATAGTTACTCGGGCAAGTAAGGGGTTGGGGACAAATGCTAAACTGGCAAGGGAAAACAAGGATGATAATAGATGCATTCCTCGCTTCATCAATATTGCTAGCCAAGGTAGAATCCCTCCAAGTGGCCCCTGGGGAATTCACAATGATATGATTAATTGCTGTTGTGAAAAGGAGCAGCATTGCTACTGACTAGCACATGGTATGATTCCAGAATACATGTTAGCTGGCTTGGAATGGAGCTGCACTATGTGGGTCAGTGTGATAGTCAGAGACGACTGTTATTGTTTTCTTGACCACCATGGAAAGATACTGCCCTGCTGTTTGCAGACACTGTAAGCCCTTATTTCTCTTCACATCATCCCCAACTGAACAGATCTAGGGGCAGGTCTAACTCTTAAAGTATTTTTATAACTTTTTTTATTTTAACACTGCAAGTTAGAAACAAAATATTATAGTAATAATGCACGTACCAGATAACCATTACCCAGACTGCACTTCTGTTATAGTTCACTGCAACAAATCTTTGTTAATGAATAGTTAAGGTTGCCTATCACTCCCTTGTTCCCTTCCCAGATGTGGAGAGTGCCTACATTTAAACCTCCGGAGCCCAAGAAATAATCTTCAGTTAATACCTCCTGCACAACCTTGCCACTTTGGAGATGGTGAGAAGTACTGGGAACATAACATTTTCTGTGTGCCCAGTACAGTTTCAGATAATTAATCCTATTCATACATTCTCACTGACCCACAGTAAGTACTAGTCCCAGTGATCTTGAGAGCTATGCTGGCAGGAGTATAACTCCTAGTAGGGCCACCAAAGCTAGACAGTTCAAAGGATAGAAGCCAGACTAAAGGCAGCCCACCTGTCCTCCTGGTAGGGGGTTGCAAGTTAGGTTACCAACCTGTCCATGTAAAAATGTTTTGTATTATAGAAACAACCCAGAGGAAAAAAAAAACCCATGGGAGAGCTAAATGCACAGGTTGGTGATAACACTGGATATGAACACATTATTTGCTGACATGGCATCTGAGAACAGGCTGAGAGTGAAGAACATTTTTTTGGACTCTGTGGCCTATACACTCTTTGAATTGCGGGAACACTATTTCTACACAAGGAAAGACATGAACTGATAGAGATCAAGTGATGGTTTAATTCAGAAACAGCTTGACCAGGTTGCCATTAGTAGGCGCTGGAGAAAATCACTGTTTGACACCAGGGTGTATAAATGTGCTTACGTCAGAAGTGACCACCATCTTCTTATTGGGACAGTCAAAATAAAACTAAGGAAGACAACACCATGTAAGGCAGAGGGTATGTATGATACTAGTAAGTTAGTAGATCCAGCAATGAAGGCACATTTCTTGTTGCAACTGAATAGTTCTGAAGAGTTAAAGACACTGACAGATGACATAAAAGAACAATGGCAGATTTTCAAAGAAGCAAGCATTGATGCAGCCAGTCTCCCTGAAGTGAGAAGATCTAAGAAACAAGTATGGCTTGAACCAAATGCACAGAGGTTTGTTGAATAGAGGGAAGAACTAAAGAAAACAATTCAACAAGAATGAGACTGCATTAAAAGAACTATTCTTCAACAAGAATATGGGGACAAAGACAAGAAATTCAAGAGATCAGCCAGAAAAGAAGAGAAACTGAGGATGCGTACAAGAGGGGATCCTAAAAAGCTTCTTCTAGTATCCAAACCACTGACATTACAGTTCTCAAACCATTGTGGCATGGTGAAGGCTCAAGATGGTACAATTTTAACCACAAAGAAAGGACAGAGAGCCTGTTGGATGGAATATTTCCAGGCTGTGCTCAAGCAGCCAGAACTAGTAACACACATTAAGAGATGTGAAGAATTAGTGGCTTTACTTATATCATTAGAAGTAATTGCCTTAGGAAGTAACTAAGGCCATAAAACAACTGAAAAGTGGTAAAGTACCAGGCTATAACAAGATAGATGCTGAAATGTTAAAAGTTGAAGAGGAAGTGATGGTGAATTACATGTACAGGCTACATAGAATGGCTTGAGAAAAAAATTGGAGACAATTGTGTTATCTACAGGATCCTTATTAATGAAAACTGAAGAGGAGTGACAGTCCTATCTCTACCCGGAAAACAGTTTTGCATTATTATTTTGAATAGGATGAAAATTGCTGTTGACTAAGTACTTAGGGAAGGACAGTCTGGATTTTAATCTATTAAAATTTTGATCTATTTCAGTTCAAAATTTCACCTTGAGGAGACTTACTGAGAAAGATCAGTACCGGATCATTTTTAACTGCAATGATTTTATGACGGCTTTCGATAGTTTCCACAGAGAAGCCCTCTGGTTAACCCTGAGACATTATGGAATTCCAGCAAAGATTGTTAATTTAATAAAAGCTTTGTATGACAAGTTCATGTGCTGTGTCAGGACACAGAGTGGAGACACGGAATAGTTTCAGATCCTTACTGGTGAAAGACAAAGTTGTGTGCTATCCCCACTTCTCCTACATTATCACAGACTTTGTAATGAGAAGAAGGACACTGGTATTGTCTGGGCAAGAGATAAAGTGTGAGAACTAGATTTTGCAGATGATATAGTCATACTGGATACCAACTTGGATGGACGGAAATGATTCTTTATGAACCTAAAAGCACAAGCTACCAAAATGGGACTTCATGTCACAATGCACAAGACCAAGATAACTGAGATTGGAGAGATTGCTCTCAACATTGGACAACATGTTATTGATGGAGAAGAGTATGAAAGATTTGATAACTTTGTTTATCTTGGAAGTACAATATATCCAAATGGCCAGCTCACTAAAGAGGTGAAGGCAATAACTGGTAAAGCCAGTGAATCATTTTCCCATCGGTCAAACATCTGGAAGAGTAAAAAGATACATCTATACAGTAAAAATGAGATTGTACAAGGTATTGCCCTTCCAACACTCCATCAGAAACAGGGCAGATGGTGGAAAAAACACAACAGAAAGCTGAATGCATTTTAACAGCATTGTTTAAGAAGAAATTTGGGAATTTATTGGCGAGATCTGTAACCAATGTGGAAACGTTGTTCCATATGGGTCAGCAGACAGAGTACTCAATAATCAAACAGATGGCTGCCGGGGTTTGACAATGTCATCAGGCTACCCAGTGGCAGAAGCACAAGGTACTTCTTAGATTAGATTCAACCTGAAGAGAAGTTG
This sequence comes from Dermochelys coriacea, assembly GCF_009764565.3. Taxonomy (NCBI): domain Eukaryota; kingdom Metazoa; phylum Chordata; order Testudines; family Dermochelyidae; genus Dermochelys; species Dermochelys coriacea. The sequence goes on from NC_050070.1 coordinate 54,542,154, forward strand.
TGTCACAGGACAATCCAAAAGGATGTTGCTACCATGGAGACAACTTATGGTAGAATAAAACATCTTGCTTTGGACAGACAGCACTGGGCAAAGTGGGTTACCTCATGTGCCACTAGGCATAGGAGACAATAAGGGTATTTATATGTAAATATATATATATATATATATATGCAGCAGTGAGGCTTAGAGCCTGGATCAACTGACTCTGGCTCACAGAACTCATGGTAGGGGCTAAAAATAGCAGTGTAGATGTTCCCACTCAGGCTTTGAAACCTTGAAAAGGGGTGGATCTCAGAGCATGGGCTCCAGCTTGAGGGAATGTCTACACTGCTATTATTATCCCTGTGATGGGGTGAACTAGGCCCAGAGACTCCCCCACTGGAGGCCTCAGGGTCCTGCCAAACCCACCTCAGGAAAGAACCAGTAGAGGAGTCCTCCAAGCAGCCTAGAATGACTGCCGGGGAAGCATCCAATCAGGGAGCCTGCAAGGGGTTAGCTGATCAGAGGATTGCAGGCTAATATAAAAGGAACTACAATGCAGACCACAGTCAGTTCCTTGGTGGAGCTGGAAGAGTGCAGATGATACTGCTGACTGGCCAAAGGGAATTGCAGCCAGTGAACAGCTCAGTGCTGGCAGGGATCAGGGGAATAAGAAAGAGCTCCTGGCTGGCTGCTGGGCCTGAACATAGAAGAGCCTTGAGATAAGGGTGAAGCATTGGTCAAGGCTGGACCTGTGGTGAAGTAGCCCAGGGTACTGAAACCCTGTTAAAGGGATGTCGTGGTGCATGGCTGCTATTCTTAGGGTCCTTGAGCTGGGACCTGGAGTAGTGGGCAGGCCCAAGTCTGTCCCCCACCCCGAGGGAAGTGGCATACAATTGGACAGCTATAAATCCCAAGAAGGGCATCTGAACTACTTAATGGCCCAGCTGAAGAGCTGGGGCCAGAACAGACCAAGATGGCAAAATCACTGCCTATATGGTGGAAGCTTTGGGGCTACAGCCTGATACCCGGACCAGGATGGTTTAAAGACTGCAAACACAAATGACCAGAAGAGGCACTCCCTGAGAGGTGGATGCCACGCCATTACAGTTGGTGCCAGAAGTGGGGATCTTTCAGACTGATGCCTGATCAACACGGAAGAGATGGTTCACATGTTGGTGGCAAGCTGCTATGCAGCAGCAAGAACAGCAGCAGCGGAGCCCAGGCCCTGATGATGCAATTTATGTAGACCCATGGAAGCAACAGGAAGCCCAGTTGGAGGCACAGAAATGGTGTCAGGAGATGCACTCCAGCCAGCAGGAATGGATCCAGGGATGGTTGGGTCACACCACATGCGAAAACCCAGTTGATGATGGAACTGGTGGTCACTTGGCTCCTGGCCTGGGGAAGATCAGGCCAGAAGATGACCCTGAGGCCTTCCTCTTGACCTTTTGAGTGGGTATCAAAGGCAACAGACTGGAAAGAGTCAACTTGGGCATCCCACACAGCACTATTCCTGATGGGTGAGGCACAGGCAACTTACCAGGCGGTAAGCAATGAGCAGGTGAATTCCTATCCTGTGGTGAAGGCAGCAATCTTGGATTGGCTAGGGATGACATCAGAGGTGTATAGGCACAAGTTCCAGATAGAATCATTCACAGACCACTGGTAGTGGTGCAGAAGCTACAGGACCTGGCGACATACTGGCTTTGACCAGAGACCATCTTGGTGGAGAAGCTTCTAGATCAGATGGTCCTAGAACAGGGTCCCGGCAACCTTCAGCACATGTCCCATCAAGGTAATCCGCTGGCAGGCCACAAGACATTTGGTTTACATTGACTGTCCGTAGACACGCCCCCCTCAGCTCCCAGTGGCTGTGGTTCGACCCTAGAATAGGGAAGGGAGTGGCACAGGTAGTCATTGTGAGCTCCCTCCTAAGAGAGGAGGACCTGGCAAAATGACTGGAGGTAGCCAAACCAGAACTGGAAGATCTCAAGTTTAGGAAGGAACAACTGACTGAAGATCTCCATTCAGAGGATAAAAGAGAGTGCTTGCTCCACCCAGTATAAGATTACGAAACACAGCTAGAGGCTCGTTAGACAGAGACCATGAAATACAGGAGAAAAAAGTGAATCAAGGGACCAGACACTCTCCAGATAAGAAAGTCCTGGGAGAGTAGACCCTGAGAGACCAGGACAAAGACAGCTTAGATGCTCTCTAGACATAGGGCTGGGAGGGCTAAAATCAGGGTAAAAATGTGTAAGAAGAGAAATTACCCCCTATAGAACTACCACTCCAATCCTGTCAGGGAGGGAGGGGTGTGACACGGTGGAGTAGGACCAGAAGGGTAGAGGCCACAGAATCCTGCCACACCTGTCCCAGGAAAGAACTAGTAGAGGAGTCTTCCAAGCAGCCTAGAGTCCTCCAATCAGGGAGGTTGCAAGGGGTTAGCCAATTAGAGGGTTGCAGGCTAGTATAAAAGGAACCACAGTGCAAACTGCAGTCAGTTCCTTGGTGAAGCCAGAGGAGTATGGATGGTGCTCCTGGCTGGCCAAAGAGAATTACAACACCATGGACAGCTTAGTTCGGCAGGGATCTGGGGAGACAGAAAGAGTTCCTGGCTGGGTGCTAGGCCTGAACATAGAAGAACTCTGAGGTAAGGGTGAAGCATTGGTCAAGGCTCAAGCTGCAGGAAAGTGGCCCAGGGAACTGAAAGCAGTTTTGTTAAATGGCTGTGGCAGTGCATGGCTGCTATTTTTTGTCATGGGGCAAATACGCCCCATCACCTTTTGGGGTGTGGGGAAGGGTGTTATAGCACCACAGCTGAGTCCAAATGACCACCCTTAGGCTCAGGGCAGTATTACCTAACAGCCAGACTGAATAAGGGGGTCCTCCTATGCAGGGCTTAGGCAGGACTGCATGGCCCAGTGGCCAGTGGGGAAAAGGACCACGACTGGACCAATGTCTAATTCCCCTTTGTTACTTCCTACCATGTCTTCCAGTGTTGCCGTGCACAAGTCTCCTGTGCCTCTGGGGTCATTGGCTTGCGAAGCTCTCTGCAACTCAGTCTCTTCTTGGGCTTCCACAGGCAGTCAGGGTAACAGCTGGGCCTCAGCACACTTAGCCTCTACAATCTGGGACTTCAACAGCTCCCGGAAGGAAACTGGCAATGTGTGTCCTCTCTCCTTGGCAGTCAGCCATGACTGAGCTGAGCTGCTTCCTTTTATACTGAAATTCCAGTTCCAGTATGCCCAGCGGTGGAAAGGTGGTGTGGCTTCCTCTGCCCACAATATGGCATTAAGCCCTTCTTCTCCAGTGAGGGGCAAGTACATCCCATCACAGGGTCCCTGGGCAGGGACTTGGAATAGTGGTCAGACCTGGGTCCCTCTCAAAGATCACTGGGGAAGTGGCCTACAATTGGACAGCAATAAATCCTCAGAAGGGGATCTGAACTACTTAGTGGCCCTGCTTGTGAGCTGAGGCCAGAACAGTCCAAGAGGGCAAAACCATTGCCTTCAGGGAAGACAGTTTAAAGACTGCAGACACGCTTGACGAGAAGGGGTGCTCACAAGGGGTACACCATTTCAAGCCCCATAGTGCAAGCCCCATGAGCCTGAGTCAGTTGACCTGAGTTCTGAGACTTGATGCTCCAGAGTTTTGTTTGAGTTTTGCCATGTAGATATACCCTAAGTCTAAGTAAAGTTAGAGGAGAATGTTTCAATCCTTAGAAATAACATGAAAGTGTGTTAACAGCTGTACAGTGTTTGGGGAAACTGTTATACACCTGCCTTCATTCCTTTCCTCACTTTCATTCACCTTTTTGTGAAGGGTATGTTTCCAGGATCAGTTACAGGGAGTCACTTGGGCATTAATGGAAGTGGCTCTGCCTCCTCCTCACTGATAAATGCAGTGGGTTTGTCTTGGTGCTTATCTCAACACTTACCTCTGAAAAGTGATACATGCTGTATAGATAAATGCTACCTAGGTCTAACTGACCTTGGCAGAATGAGGAGCAACAATGTGGTGCAAAACACAGATGCCAGGGTGTTTCAGATTTCTTATAAAAGGGATCCAAAAAAGTGAGACAAAATTGCCAAAAGGTGTAATTTTTGGGGCCTATTATTGTCTTTGTATCAATCCATTTTTCATTAAATCATACAAAATTCAAATAGCATATAAAGTTTGCATTCTGTGTTTTTGATATTTTTGCCACTTTTGTGAGATTTTTACAAAATAAAGATTTAAACCACCTGTCAAAATGTAATCTCAAAGGCCACTTTAGCTAATCATTGCTGCCATGACTATAATACTTAGAAATATTAGTGTATTTTGTGGATCTTTATAAAGGTAAAGAACTCCATCAATCCAACTATATAGAAATAGAGGATGAAATAGAATCCATATGAAGGAAGGAAAAACACAACTGTGATGACACCAATACAGTAAGGATTTTAATATTAATATTGCTGTTATTGTTCTCCATATCATTGGATTATAGGTCTTGAACCTGTGATAGCGCACACAAAAGCTGCGTTCTAGTGGTTTAAAGAATGAGATCAGCATAAGGAACAACTAATCTATTAACAACAAACTCCTGGTTATTTGTGAATGAATTTCCTTTTTTTTTTCCCTTGTGATCTGATTTACACTGAAATATAGATGATGGTTTTAAGTTGTCATGTGACTCTTTTATGTTACAGAGGTCTAATTAAATACACTTTCTATAAAGAAAAGGATCAATAAACTATATGGAGAATTAAGGCTATTTAAAATATTCCGGACATAAATCCCTAAAATGACAACTCATAGTAAGAGAAAGTCCTGTTGTTAGGAGATCATAACCAGGAGTGTCAGGTGCTGTTTTCTTTTTTTTTTTAAAAAAAAGAAAAGTTGGCTGATGAATATACATAACAGATTAGGAACACAGGTATCTATGTTATATTAATTACTGAGTGAAGCATTCAATTTATATGTTGAAAAGCCAATGTGAAGGGGAAATCTTAAAATAAACCCCATCAAAGTGTACCATAAGAAGTGAATGGCCACAAGGCTTGTTCATTGCTTGACTGGAAGTACACAGGCATGCAGCTCACAAGTATTTCCAGCATACAAGTCAAATAGAGGTAGATAGTTAGTTCATCCTGTGGTGCTGCACACATCTCAACCTGTTGGAGAATACAAGTGACTGATGGCAAAACTTCAATTGACTTCAATGGGCACAGATTTGGCCACATAATTTGTAATGGTTAACTAGTTTCAATAATGGAAAGAGAGAGATCAAAGTGGTACAAGCACTGCTTCTCAACTAAAGCATGTTTGGGGATGAAATCTTGGCTCCAATGAAATCACTAACAACATTTCCATTGACTTCAGTCGGGACATGTTTTCACCCTCAGTATTCTGATACCTCATTTTGTAGCAAAGCCACAGATCCACAAAGGGATGAGGTGTCTTAGTCCCACATTCAGGCACCACTATGAGCCACAAAATCCTTAGCTCAGTCGCTGCCTCAATTCACTGTGTGCCTAAAGCTTCACTCTAAGAATTCCTAGGCCCCTAAATTTCTGCATCTGAGCTTGCACGCTGCTGCGTTAGGATTCCTGGCTATTCAGACCAAAGCTCCAGCACCACTCTCAAACCAGGGGAAGATAAGTGTTGCACCACCTATGTTGCCTCTAGGGCGTGTTTTGGTAGGTGAGCTCTGAGCATACTGAAATCCACACAACAACCTAGTGGGTGGTGGATAGAGGGAATGGCATTCACCCAGGATATGGGAGACTCCAGTTCAATTCCCCATCTGACTGATGAGACTGGATTTGAACTGGGATCTCCCACCTCTCAGGTGAGTGTTCAAATCACTGGACTATACTGATTTGCAACTGAATCTCTCCTGCTGAAGCTGTTCCACTGTGTATAAATAATATGCATTAGACTACAAAGAGATCATGACAATGACTCTATAATCCTGTGGCTAGGGTTTCTCATCATCAGGCAGAGGTGAGAAGTGAACTTATCCTACATCCCAGGAAAGTGCCCTAACCACTCAGCTAAAAGTTATAAGGGAGACCTCCTCCTTCCCCAGGGCTGTTTTTGTGTGGAATAGGCCTGCACCGCTGCTGTCTTTGCAAGAATGGCTTAGGTGCCTGACTCCAGGAAATGATTTCCAGTTGTGGATTGGAAACAGAGAAAAGGAACCTCCCTCCAGCTCAGACTTCAGAGAGGAGTGGGGTTTAAGATACCCCCTCTTGTCAATGTCTGCTATTGGCTAGTTTAGGCAGTTCCCCTCTTAACATGCCAGCTTTTCTGGATCCCACTCTCAGGCAATGATCTCTTCCCAAGCACTGTACAGGACAGCGGTTTTCAAACTTTTTTTCTGGGGTCCCAGTTGAAGAAAATTTTTGAGGCTCATGACCCAATGGAGCTGGGGATGAGGAGTTTTGGAGGGGCTCTGGACTGGGGCAAGGGATTGGGATGCGGGAGGGGGTCAGGATTCTGGGCTGGGGGCACAGGTTCTGGGGTGGGACTGGGGATGAGGGCCTTGGGGTGCAGGAAGGGGTTGGGGGGGCTCAGGGCTGAGGCAGGGGACTGGGGTGCAGATTTACCTCCGGTGGCTCCTAGTCAGCTGTGCAGCAGGGGTGCTAAGGCAGGCTTCCCGCTGGTTCTGGAAGTGGCCAGCAGCAGGTCTGGCTCCTAGGCGGAGGCATGCAAGCAGTTTTGCACGACTCTCGCCAACCCCCTCCCCCCCAGTTCAGAGTGCAGAGACAGTGCTGGCAGGGGGCAGCCCATGTAGTTCCGTAGCCTCCCTGCCTAGAAGCCAGACTCACTGCTGGCCACTTCCAGGGCGCAGTGCAGTCTCAGAGCGGTAGGCACTAGCCTGCCTTAGCTGGGCAGCACCAGCACTTTTAATGTCCTGGTCGGCAGTGCTGACCAGAGCGACCCAGTGCCTGACATGCTGCAACCCAATACTGGGTCACGACCCAAACTTTTAAAAATGCTGGTATAGAGAGTCTAGATGCCTAAGGTTTTGTGGCTTCCATTAGGAGGCAGGGTGCCTAAAAGTTTAGTGTTGCAGCGCTCAATGTTGGAATGCACAAATCCCTCCAGGGATCTGGGCCAAAGGCTACAGTAAGAGCAAAACACTACACAAAGGTGATCAGTTTGTATGCCAAATATTCTAACATGAGTGAGGAATAGTGCAAAGGTATTTTCTTCTAATTAAAATTTTGATGCTGTCATCAGATCATCCTTTGAGGGAGCAATAACAAGCTTTCTGTGCAATTTTACAACATTTAAACGGTCTTTTTTTTTTCTGAATGTCCGATCATTTTAATTTGAGGCCTTTCTTCCAGGATCTTCCAGGATGTTTACTGTTTCTATAATTAATCATATTTAGTATAATAAAGACACCCCCTCCCCACTAAACTGTAAGAGTGAATCACATAGCTTTATACTTTTGTTTAGTTGATGTTAAAAACAAATCTGAAAGTTATTTAAAATATAAAATAATTGTAATTAAGTATAGGACTGGCTTTTTTTCTTATTAAGACCCCAATGCATGTGTATCAGTTCTCTCCTCATTTGTCTTCCATGTGCTCGCATTCAATTTCTTCTTGTGTTTTTGCTACATACAATGGCAATATCTTGCTTCTAAGAAGAACTCAAGACGTTCAGACTTTTATTGGTTTCCATCTAAATTACAGGTGAAAGTGACTCAGGGATCCCAGTTGCAGCTGAGTTAAAAGTTGACCTAGAGATGAGAAAGAAGGCACATTTACAGTGGCACACTTAAGTCTTACCCTACCTGGTACTATGTATTGTCCTGAGGGCCGTAGTATGTTAGTGCAGGTCCAAGGTTTCAATTATAGGACCAGGGTTAATCATGTTGCAATTATGTCCCCTGTAGAGCTGGTCAAAACTCAGAATTTCATTCCCCAGGCAATTCCAACATTCTAAAATTTCCTTTCATCTTAAATCAGAAGAAAAAATAAATTTCACATAAAATGAAATTTCCAAAAATTTATTTCAGAAATACCAAAATAACATAATCAAAATGCTTTCTTTTGATAAGGTTAAAGAACTGCACTTCAACTTTTATATCTTGCATTATAATATATGCCAAAATGAAAAACTTTGACACATTTTTATCTAAATTTTCAATATATATATTCCTGTGAAATGTTTCAATTTAATGAAATCATCATTTTCTAATGGTACGCTATTCCATCAAAAAAATGTTGATCACCTCTAGGCTCCTGATTGGACTATAGTCATCAAAAACTATGGGAAAATGGTCAATATCAAGGATTACATTTATCTGAGTGGGAGAATGAACTTTCTCAGCAGCTGGTCTAAGACCATATGCCCCTTATCCTCATTTGTGTTATGATTTTGCCCAAAACAGCTTTTGTCATTCAGTCTCTTCCAAGACCACTTTGGCAACCAGATCAAGTTTCAGACAAAGTGTGTTATTTGGCCTTGCTTAATTTTCTTCAGAAGGGTCTGAGGAAGTAAAAATGAGGGTCATTGTAGCGAGGCGGTGTGGCTCCCCACCGCCCCGGAGAGGGTTGAGCCCCTCCAGACACCAGAGTGGGCGGAGCCCACTGAACTATTTGCTCAGCTCCTGACCGAGGGCCTGAGCTACTGACTATTTGGTGCCCCACCCTGATTTAGGGCCGGGGCCTAGGGTGCTCGTTCCAGTTACCGCAAGGGCTGCTGAAGGAGACTCCGGTGGCCAGACAAATTCCCCGAAAGTCAACTGTGTGTAGTGAGCCGGTGTGGCTCCCTGCAGCCCCAAAGAGGGTCGAGCCCTGGCCTAGCCCCTTTACAGTCATAATGAAAACATCTGAACCTCAATTATAATGCTTTGCTGTTGTGAGCACTATAATGTGATGGATGGAAAGGTGAACACAAAGGTAAACACAACACAAAGAAGACAGAGAAGAGAAAAACTTGCACCACAGAAGATTATAGGTTTATTGCTGTTTAACCTACATATAACTGCCTAGAAAAGTGATAACCCATTCCTTTCCAAATAACTTGCATAGTCTGTCCAGAATCAATAAATAAACAAAAGGTCTGAAAGGGTTAGGGCTGTTGTCTTTATTTGTTTAAAGACACTGCAAGAACTACTGAAAGTCTAATTTACATAGAGCTCAGCCAAATTTGCTTCCACTTAGACCTTACAGTGTATTCAATCAGATGAAGGAGACACTCCCAGTGAATTAATTAACTCTTTCTAACTTCATTCTTCCACAAAGTGAGGATGAGTTTTTTGGCAAGCTTAGATGAGAAACCATAGTTTTCCATGTGTATCTAAGCTTAACAGTTGCCTTAATATAAGCAGGAGTGAAGTATTCAGAATCAAAACAAGGCTCTTGCTGCATGATTAATTCTGGATTATATTTCTTTCCTCTAAATACTTTACAACATCTGTTATAGCCAGGAAGTGTCAAAACACCAGAATGTGCCTTGGTTGCTGAGAATGTCAGTATATATTAGATGCTATAAGAGTAGATGCTTTTTATAGAACTTTTCTGGAATTCTGTATGCCCTATGTATAGTACTATAGTATCTGGCCTGGGAGCTTCAGCTTATAGAAATACTCCAGATGCTCCTGAAGTTGGTTCTCCAACATGATTCAGAAATCTTTCCTCAGACATCATCATAATAGTACCTAGCTTTTATATAGCACTTCTGATCAGTAAATCTCAATGTTCTTTAGAAACAAGGTCAGTCTCATTACCTTAATTTAAAAAATGGGGAAACTGAGGCACGTGGCAGGTGAATGACTCATCCAGCATCACCCTTACTACCCAAACAATTGGCACTCAGAGTATCCTATATGCAATTTATTTGAAACAATGTTTTGAGTTGATTAGAAATTATGTTTTCCAATACAGACATTCTGGGGGGTATCCACTACCTAGTTAAAGACTTTAATGCTTCACTCATGCTGTTGTTTAGTAGTATGCTTCTCCACACCTGGTCTGGTGGCTCAAAAATGCTCCCTGGATTTTCTTTTGACCATCTTAAAATGGACACTATACCGTGCAAACTGGACAAAGCTAGAGGCTTTCCAGACAAAATGTCAACATTGTATATTGGACATAAAGTGGAATTACTTCATCTGTAATGCAGATGTTTATGGTCATTCGGGTCTGCAGACTACTGGAGCCACTGTCTGCAGGCAGCGCCTTATGCTTTTCGGACATGTCAGAAGGATGCCACAAGATGTTCCAGTGAACCTGTTCTCCGGGTGGCTTGTAACTTCCAGGATAAAATTCCACCAACTGAGGAGTGGAGGTGCCAAGAGGCAGACCCCCTAATACATGGGTTCATCAAATCCATTCTGATGTTGGACTCTCAGGCTGTCTAGCCTTTGCGGTTGTGCAGGATCAGACCAAAATGGCAAACAAATGCTATGGCCGACTGTTTGACTAAGCATTGAAGAAGAAGAACCTTAAAAGGTGGTTCTATTCTGGAAAAACTGTCTTAATCTTTTTTCAGTTAGGAGTGTTATGTCTCACTAATTTCACATCAAATTTGCTTTGCTGTGTTGATCTAAGTACCGGGCCTGAAACTGAGCCTAGGTTTTGAGACTCAAACTGTGTTTCTTCCTTCTCATACATCATCTGAGGTGTTAAAGCATTCTCCTTTCTCTGTTAGTCTTTAGAGTTCAGAATCTGGAATAGGTAAAAGTTCTCTTCTGCTCTCCTCCAAGAACAGTTCAAAGTCCAGAAAGACTGAGCTACTTCCTTTTTCTCAGTCTACACAGCAGATTCAATATCAAATTGAAAATTGTCTATTTATTCCTCCTATTGTATTTTTCTTGCAATTGTGAGATCTCGCATGTTAATTGAGACATATAGCAGCACAGCCTAGCAATTTAATACAGTTCCTGGGTTTCTCAATACCCACTGCAACTCTTTAAAAACATGTACAAGGGAAACTATCTGTAACATACTCTCACCTTGGGATGAGGGTGCCATGTGCTGAACAAGATTTAATAACTATTGCCATTATGGGCAACTGGGCTCCACCATTCTGTGTTCCAGATCATTCTTTCCTTCTTTCGTCCATAAAGGTCATCACTGGCCCTTTCTCCTTACCGAAGAAAGTCTGAATGCCTGTCCAAATTATGCACATGGATGAAAAGTAGCTAGTGACGTGAGACACTTAAAGTAACTAGTACCATATGCAGCAGCCAGAGCACCTTCAGAGCAATTGAATGAAAAATAGCTGGCCCAAGATCTATATAGGCAAAACAGATATGGAAAATGCTTGTAGCAGAGAATTTCACAGCGATGGGCTTTCATCTTGAGCTGTGTCAAGCACAATGTTCCCACAGAGCATTACCAGTTTGAGTAATGGAGAGGAAAGTGCTCGTTAAGATAGCTAGGCCCCAACCCGTTAAGCATTTTAAAAATGAAGACTGGGACCTTGAAGCAGACACAGAATAGAGTGGGGAGCCAGTGGAACGTAGAGCTCACTAGCAAGATGTGCTTTCTTTTCTGGTCTTTCCTGCTTGGGAGGTAGGCATGTGCACATTGTACCAGCTGGGACTTCTGTATGCCTTCACTATCAGCTTCAAGCAGAGTGTATTGCAGCAATCTAACCTGGAGATGACAATATCTGGATTGCTATGGATAGGTCCTCAGCCCTGAGGAATAGGTGCAGTCCCCTGGCCATCCAAAGATGGAAGAAGAAATTCCTTATTGTTGCCTGATCTATTGATTATGTATTAATTTCCAGTTAGCATTCAATGGTTTGACAAGGTTCTGCCTCATGACCAGACCCAGAAATATTAACGGTATTACGAGGACCCCAGTGTGTATGAAGGTATAGCCTTTTATTTTATTTAAAGTGAATTTTGTAATGTGGTATTACACCACGATGAGTTCAGCTCTAGCGGCTATGGTTTCAATCTTAATAGAAGCGGCAAAGAGTCCTGCATGCATCTGATGAAGTGAGCATTCACCCATGAAAGCTTATGCTCCAATACGTCTTTTAGTCTATAAGGTGCCATAGGACTCTCTGCCGCTTTTACAGATCCAGACTAACATGGCTACCCCTCTGAAGCTTAATAGAGTGAACATCACCCCTGCTACTTGCTTCAGATTTAGAGACTCTAGTAACACATAAAGACCAAGGGTTGTGACCACACATACGTTCACAAGTACAAGGTATAGTCTGTTTTACTAGTTTTATTAAAATTACAATTAAAGTTATGATTCTACAAGCATGTAGAAATCCTATACAGATCTATGCATAAGTTTAAAATGTAGTTTACTCACATCCTTAACAACAGTGTTAGGGTCTGATTGGTCTCTCATGGCTTGATCATCAGTAGAGGGATAGCTCCTGCTGGAGTCTCCAATAGGAAGCTCAATTTTCCTGTTCTGGACATTCCCTTTTTATAATGTGATTCTGTTTATACCTACATTCTGCACATGTCCATAAGTGTCAAACCTTTGATCTGTGTCCCCTGGAAACTTAAGGGACTGCAATTTTCTATAGGCTGTGTAGATTCATAGATACTAAGGTCAGAAGGGACCATTCTGATCATCTAGTCTGACCTCCTGCACAATGCAGGCCACAGAATCTCACCCACTCACTCCTGCGAAAAACCTCACCTATATCTGAGCTATCAAATCGTGGTTTAAAGACTTCAAGGAGCAGAGAATCCTCCATCAAGTGACCCGTGCCCCATGCTACAGAGGAAGGCGTAAAACCTCCAGGGCCTCTTCCAATCTGCCCTGGAGGAAAATTCCTTCCTGACCCCAAATATAGCAATCACTAAACCCTGAGCATATGGGCAAGATTCACCAGCCACTACAGAAAATTCTTTCCTGGGTAACTCAGATCCCATCCATCTAATATCCCATCACAGGCCATTAGGCCTATTTACCCTGAATATTTAAAGATCAATTAATTACCAAAATCACATTATACCATCTCCTCCATAAACTTATTGAGTTTAATCTTAAAGCCAGATAGATCATTTGCTCCCACTGCTTCCCTTGGAAGGCTATTCCAAAACTTCACTCCTCTGATGGTTAGAAACCTTCATCTAATTTCAAGTCTAAACTTCCTGGTGGCCAGTTTACATCCATTTGTTCTTGTGTCCACATTGGTACTGAGCTTAAATAATTCCTCTCCCTCTCTGGTATTTATCCCTCTGATATATTTATAGAGAGCAATCATATCTCCCCTCAACCTTCTTTTAGTTAGGCTAAACAAGCCAAGCTCCTTGAGTCTCCTTTCATAAGACAGGTTTCCATTCCTCGGATCATCCTAGTAGCCCTTCTCTGTACCTGTTCCAGTTTGAATTCATCCTTTTTAAACCTGGGAGATCAGAACTGCACACAGTATTCCAGGTGAGGTCTCACCAGTGCCTTGTATAACAGTACTAAAACCTCCTTATCCCTACTGGAAATACCCCTCCTGATGCATCCCAAGACCTCATTAGCTTTTTTTCACAGCCATATCATTGGCAGCTCATAGTTGTCCTATGATCAACCAATACTCCAAGGTCCTTACCAATCAAGTGTATTGATAATAAAAGACGGTCAAAACATCCCACTTTGAGCATTCATATACGCACACCCACTCTTGCAGAAAAACCCAAAGGGTTAGTCATGATCCTCATTATCATCCTGACCATCATCAGTGGACATCTTCCTGGCATCTCCCAAGGCACGATTGCTGGGAAACAGCTTTTATAATGTGTTACGCTGATGCATATTAAGCCCCTTTTCCTTTTCTATGTTTCTTCACCCTCCCAATGTTGGGGTTCCTTTTTCCCATAGGTTACTAGGCCTTTTACCTCAAACTCATTAGCCTTTACATCTGTTAGCTACCATTGGCATTCTTGTAGTCGGATAATAATAATAAATATATGCATACAAACACATATTATTTAAAAGGAAGAAGAGAACTAGCCAGCTGTAGGCCTATCCTCACCTTAATAACTTTGATTATATGTTTTACCCTTTGTCTGGTTTTGGTAATCATATTTCCTTCCCTGAAGAATTTACAGTCTATGGTTTTCTGTGTGATTGAACACAATAGAAAATTAAGATTCAGATTTCAAATGTCCTCAGCATTTGGGAATTTGATGTAGACTATTAAAAAGCTATTCACAAATATTGAGTTTCGATTTTGAAAGCCTTTAACATTTGTGGGTTTTTGGATCTGGAAGTTTTGGTTTGAGCCAATCTCTGATTATAAGGCTTGCATCTGCTACACTCTGTTTCAATAGATGACTACACTTTCCTAAAAAACCCTGTTCTTATTTAGGAAAACAGCTTTCATGGCTAGAACCAATGGGGGAATCATCACTCTGTCTTATGTTTATACAATACTTTGGCACTTCTGTAATACAAATAATAACCAGCCAATAACCTTTGGAACATGGTATGGAACGTGTGGAATTGCACACTCAGTGAGGCACACAATAGAAAACTGTTCACATACTAATATTTTTGGAAATTTAGCTCAGCATTTCAGTGGCAGTCAAATTCAATTGTAGTGTGATATAATGGGCCTCCCTTTACCTAGCAACAATGTCCAGCAAAACCACTGTACATATTTTTTTTCCTGTTAAATATTAGTGATTGGCTCCGGGGTTTAATTTAAAGTGATTGAGTTCCATGATTTAAATTTGCACTCAGTTGAGCCTTTAGCCACAGAACAGTGGCAGACATTACTTAATAGCTAACAATAACTGAATTTGTATCATCTACACTAACTAGAAGTTGAATCTTAATATACTTGAACAGTATAATCACTTTCCCTTCCTCTCTAGTTGGGTTGCAAGTGGACAGGGCTAGAAAGATGCTAAGGGAATAGAAAGTGAAAACAAAGTGTATTTGTTTGTGATATTGCCTGTCGCCAGCTCTAGAGGAAGTAGGTATTGTTGTGTAAGAGCTCTGGCTCTGTTACAAGATTGTCTTCAAATCCAACAATGTGATCTCACTTCATTCATTTGGATACTCCTGTTATTTCAGTATTACCTGTTTACAGAGTGTGCTGAGTACCTATTAAGTTTCTACTGGAGTGTTTAACAGCAGCATCCAATATGCCTACAAAGACACTACTAGTGTAAGAGCTGTCTGTATGTGATGTCTGATGGACTGGAAAATCTTTATGAAATTGTAAGGCATATTTATGAGGTTTGATGCAACATACAGCATTGCCAGTGGATAAAGGATTTAAAAATAAATTATGTTTGGCAACTTCCAGTTCCTGCTTGCCAGATTGGATAGGAGCAGGATAAGGATAAAGCAAATAACCATTTTTGGCATTGCTTTTTGCTCTGATTTTCTACATATTATTGCTTGATGATAGGTTACTCTAAATATTGCTTTACATCAGCACTCCGGGGTTGTCCCCTTTATTCACTGATGATGAGGATTCTTAACCACAAGTGCTGTCATTCCTCTGCAGTCAGAGACCGGCTTCACCAACATTAACCATACCATTGCCTAGATAGGATTAGTAAAAAATATTCGCAAAAAGAAAAGGAGTACTTGTGGCACCTTAGAGACTAACAAATTTATTAGAGCATAAGCTTTCGTGAGCTACAGCTCACTTCATCGGATGCATTTGGTGGAAAAAACAGAGGAGAGATTTATATACACACACACAGAGAACATGAAACAATGGGTTTATCATACACACTGTAAGGAGAGTGATCACTTAAGATAAGCCATCACCAACAGCAGGGGGGGGAAAGGAGGAAAACCTTTCATGGTGACAAGCAGGTAGGCTAATTCCAGCAGTTAACAAGAATATCAGAGGAACAGTGGGGGGTGGGGTGGGTGGGAGAAATACCATGGGGAAATAGTTTTACTTTGTGTAATGACTCATCCATTCCCAGTCTCTATTCAAGCCTAAGTTAATTGCATCCAGTTTGCAAATTAATTCCAATTCAGCAGTCTCTCGTTGGAGTCTGTTTTTGAAGCTTTTTTGTTGAAGTATAGCCACTCTTAGGTCTGTGATCGAGTGACCAGAGAGATTGAAGTGTTCTCCAACTGGTTTTTGAATGTTATAATTCTTGACGTCTGATTTGTGTCCATTCATTCTTTTACGTAGAGACTGTCCAGTTTGGCCAATGTACATGGCAGAGGGGCATTGCTGGCACATGATGGCATATATCACATTGGTAGATGCGCAGGTGAACGAGCCTCTGATAATGTGGCTGATGTGATTAGGCCCTATGATGGTATCCCCTGAATAGATATGTGGACAGAGTTGGCAACGGGCTTTGTTGCAAGGATAGGTTCCTGGGTTAGTGGTTCTGTTGTGTGGTGTGTGGTTGCTGGTGAGTATTTGCTTCAGATTGGGGGGCTGTCTGTAAGCAAGGACTGGCCTGTCTCCCAAGATCTGAGAGAGCGATGGCTCGTCCTTCAGGATAGGTTGTCCAACGAGAGACTGCTGAATTGGAATTAATTTGCAAACTGGATACAATTAACTTAGGCTTGAATAGAGACTGGGAATGGATGAGTCATTACACAAAGTAAAACTATTTCCCCATGGTATTTCTCCCTCCCACCCCACCCCCCACTGTTCCTCTGATATTCTTGTTAACTGCTGGAATTAGCCTACCTGCTTGTCACCATGAAAGGTTTTCCTCCTTTCCCCCCCCTGCTGTTGGTGATGGCTTATCTTAAGTGATCACTCTCTTTACAGTGTGTATGATAAACCCATTGTTTCATGTTCTCTGTGTGTGTGTATATAAATCTCTCCTCTGTTTTTTCCACCAAATGCATCCGATGAAGTGAGCTGTAGCTCACGAAAGCTTATGCTCTAATAAATTTGTTCGTCTCAAAGGTGCCACAAGTACTCCTTTTCTTTTTGCGAATACAGACTAACACGGCTGCTACTCTGAAACCTGTAAAAAATATTGCAGTATATAGCCTTCAACCCAGTCATAAGATGTTTTTGACATTCTTCCTTAAATGGTGCATTGTGCTGAATTGTATGATTGAGAAGCATCACTGCCAAAGGAATCGGACACCAGAATAAAACACTTGTCTCTTTTTTGCCAAGCTGCAAATTTAGGGCCCAATTCAGTTACAGAACAGCCAGTTTTCTCACTGCAGAAGCTGGCTATCATTTTTACTGAAATAAATCCTTTGTTCCCAGTGAACAGATTAGAATTCAGGACAACCTAATTAACTGAAAACAATTTCATTAATATTTTTAGTGTTTTGTTTTTTTCTTTTCTTCCTCTTGATGTGATTTACTGTCGGGTAGCCTTGAACCTCAGAGCTCTTCTAGAAGTCTGGTTCCAAGTCTTATTCCACTCAAGCTTCTTTCTTGATTACTCCTAGTTCCTTTTGCCCTCATCTGACTTCCTGTATACTTCCACTTTGCACATGTCCATTTGGAAGAGCTTCACAACCAGTTTACAGCAAGTCCTTTTACTCGCTTCCTTCAAAACCTCTCCGTCAGTAAAACACTACCATCCATAAAGACTGCTGCCTGCTATTTGCTTCATCTGTACTGTAGCATCTTTTATTCCCCTATTTATAAGCCCATAGGGACAAGAACTTTGTTTGACACAGCTCACCCATTGCAGAATGATAGGACTATAATAATGGAGATGTGTAATTCTGGAATTTTTTTTTCTTGTTGGCTTGACAGAATTTTGGCCAAGAAGAAGCTTTTCTACTTCTTTAATTTCCCCACTGCAACCAGAAGAAAGAATATGGTCCATAAAAAAGATAATATACCCATTAAGTGTTTAATATTGACATTTGGTAGTATACTGTGCAAGAAGTAGGCCAAGAAGGCAAATATCATCTCTGCAGATCAAGGTGCACGTCAGTGTTTCAAACATAAGACTATTTCAAAAAAGTACAACATCCATTAAAATATTTTATCCAAGACTTCACCTAAATTATTAACATAAACCAGAAATCCAAATCAGCAAATGGATATTCTCTGACTTCATTGCATCCTTTGTCTTTTTTGTATTATTCTGTATATGTAATTTCTCATGCAGAACACGGAGCAGAAAACATACAACAGAAAAATGGAGCCTGAAATATAATTGAAACAAACATATAAGGCTCAATCCTTGGCTCCTGATCTGGCTGTTTTGCATCACCTCAGCGGCACAAAGCAGCCAATGATTACTCTGGACTGAAAGCAAACCTAGGGGCTGCATAGTGATGCAGAGGGAGTCAGATTGAGATTAGGATAAAATTGGGGGTAGGCAGGATGCATGGACCTCTATTTTATCTGGTACAGGGGTCCCAGTGAGACTACTCCAACTAACATAATTTAGAAGAGCCCATGGGCTCCAAGTTACACCAAGGGATAAATTACCCCCTGGTCAGCTGAGGAGAAAGATAACTAAGAGCTACAATTTCCAATAATTGAGCCCACTGTTTACAAATGTAAGGAAAAATCTCCAGGGTTGTTTTTGTTTTTGTTTTTATTTTTGTTTTTTCAAATGTTGATTTAGAGCTAACAAGTTCAGGTCATTATTGGTATATATTTTATGCTCTACACATTTAAATTACTCTTAATGATTAGGTGTATAGAATTCACTACAACTGGGTGCTAGCAATTGTTTGTGCTATTCAATTCAGAAGATTCATTTCACTAGCTCTAACGCAAACAAAGTACACTTTCAAAACTTTTGACTCAGATTACAATATAAGATCTAAAAGTTGAAATGAATATTTCTGACCTTATCAGAACAAAGCACTTTGATAATGTTTTGATATTTCTGAAACAATTTTGGAGGAAAATTTCATTTTATGGGTAATTTACTTTGCCTTCAACAGAAATATTAGAATTTCAATTTTTTATGAGATATTATACTGAAATATAGCATATACATTAAAATTTGATGTATTTATTTTTTATCTATTAGTGTAAACAGTGCAGTTTTGTGATTTCATTGAGTGGAAAACTGATTAAATTGAACTATTGTGTTATGTCATTTTGCCTGCATAATGTAATTGGCTTATGGAAAATGTCAGGAATCTCATTACTTGACCTAGATTTATGATGGAATTTGTAAATATATTTGCTTTTAATAAAGCAGACAGAGATTGACTACCATCCTTGTTAACATTTGTTAGCTATTCTCTTTCAATTGCTACTAATGGCAAAACAACCAGTGCAAAGACACTATTGAAATCAAACTTTGGGACAGAAATAGCAATAACTGTCAAAATTAACTGGTGATCAGAAATAGCACTCAACTTTTCTGACATTTAGATTAGGAAAGCTGCTCAAAAAGATCAGAAAAATTATCTGAAAAGAGGAAAACTGTCTTGGCTACCTGTCTAAAGGAGTTCTAAGGAATGTACTTCATTGGTACCGAAGGGTTAAAGACTCCCGGGCCTGTTTCTTTAGTCTTCTTATTGGGGTGATCCAGAATACTGCAGTCCACAAGTGAACAGTTCTTGAAATTGGCAAAAAAGCACAAGTAATATATCACCTATAATATTAGACATCGGAGTCAATCTTTTTATATTCTAAAGACAAATGCAGTTTTATTTTATCGTCTCAATTATTTTCCCCCATATGTTTTACTATCTTCTAGTAGGTCTGTAGCATGCCCCGATCTGCATGACAGCTCCCATTGGTGGTGTTAAATTCTCATTTGTATGTAACCTTTATATTAGCAAATATACAATTTCATATATACAAAAT
This sequence comes from Dermochelys coriacea, assembly GCF_009764565.3. NCBI lineage: Eukaryota > Metazoa > Chordata > Testudines > Dermochelyidae > Dermochelys > Dermochelys coriacea. Next base: position 54,561,810 of record NC_050070.1, read on the forward strand.
TCCAATTAATAAATCATTTGTGAGCATATTATATTGTTCCTGGTTTTTATGTCAGAAAGTGCTACATTCTATTAAGAGGTATCAAGAGAATTCAGGATGAGATATGCATTGGACAATTAAACACAGCTGAGATATGTGGAAACCAAGATAAAGTCATTTATGTAACAACCTTTGGGATTCCTTCATAAATCATACATTTTATAATTCCATGTTTCATTATTCCATTGGGCAAAGGATCAGTATAAATAATTGCCGTTTGTTTGTTTGTTTGTTTAAAGTGAAACAGCATTTACATTTAGTTTTAATTTTTTGATGCATTTTGTTCTATTTATAAGTCTCTTTCTTGTCTGACTCTTTTAGGTATGATAAAGTGCTCTTATGAGCCATTTGGATGATGCTAGATATCCTAAACCACAGATGAGCAGTTATTAGAAATCCCATAATGGTACATAAGAACTCTTTAGAATACTCAAAAGCAAGAGCACACATGAATTTTAAAAACCTATTGGTGCTTTATAATAAACATATCTGCAGCTTTTCCTAAGCTACGTACCAGAACCCAAAGCGGAAACAAGGCAAAAAGACAGTCCTAGTGACCAGCATCAAGTAGAAGGCTGCCTTCAATTCAGTCAGTGGCATGATCTGATTACTATTTTTATTATTTAGCACTGAACATTTAAGGTTATTACTATAAAAATGCTCTATGTTCCTCTTCCTCTACTCTAGCCATGTCTGTCACTTATCTCCCTCTTTTTAAGAAAGAATTGTTTTCTGTTTCTGTTGTTTTTCATTAGCATATTTTTAAACTGTGGGCTATATTTTCCAAAATATCCAAACTCCAATGCACACTTAAACACTGGTTGACATGTGCCTACAAATTAGGGTTGCCAGGTGTCCGGTTTTTGCCTGGAACGCCCGGTTGAAAAGGGTCAGCACTGCTGACCGGGCCATTAAAAGTCTGATTGGTGGCGCAGCAGGGCTAAGGTAGGCTCCCTGCCTGCCATGAGTCTGCACAGCTCCTAGAAACAGTGGCATGTCCCCCGTCTGGCTCTTACACATAGGAACAACCAGGGTGCTCTCTGCACTGCCTCTGCCCCAAGCGCCAGCTCTGCGGCTCCCATTGGCTGTGAACTTCTGCCTGCACCTTCATGTAGAAGCCAGAGGGGGGACATGCCAGCTGCTTCTGGGAGCTGCCTGAGGCAAACGCTGTCCGGAGCCTGCACCCCTGACCCTCTCCCGTGCACCAACCCCCTATCCCAGCCCTGATCCCCCTCTCGCACTCTGAACCCCTCACCAGAGACTGGAGAAGTGGTGGGGCATGGGTGGGACCTTAGATAAGAGGTAAGCAGGAGGTGGGGCAAGGGTGTTCTGTTCTGTGTGAGTAGAGAGTTGGCCCCTCTACTACAAATCTGAGGTTTTGTGAGCAGTTTTGAAAATCTACCTGTATTGTTAACATCAGAATATCAACTTATGCTCTTTTAAATTAGAGTTGGATGAAATTTTTCAAGTTTTAAATTTAAAAAAAAAATCAAGGGCAATTTAAAAAAAATTCTGACTAGCTTTGTTTTTAAATCTCTTAGGAAAACCCATCTCTGCCACAATGCCAACTGTCTGGCACTGGTTTTATGCTAAACTCTGTTAGACCTTGTTTATACAACAGAAGCTGCATTGGTTTAACTTAAATTTATTTTAAAAATTATTTAGTTAAACCAGTGCAATTTTGTGTTTAGACACTTTTATGGAGGTTTGAACATGGCTTAAATCAATTTAGCTTGCACCTGTTAACTAAATGGGTATAACATTACAATACTCCTTTAGTTATATCAGTACAACTTTATATGTAGACAAGGCCTTAGTTTTATTGTTATTTTGTCTTCCAGAACTCCGCTAGCCTTTGCATTTTGTCTGACACCTAGATTGTAAGGTCTCTGGGACAGAGATTGTAAGGTCTCTGGACAGAGACTGTCTTCTTTGTCTGTGCAGTGCTTATCATAATAGGCCCTAGTATGTTGTTTTTTCTAGAATAATTTTAATGGAAATTCTTCTTTGAGTGATAGCTTCTATGAGTGCTCCATTTCAGGTGCCCACGCAGCACCCACATCTTCGATCCAAAATTTCTTGCCAGCAATGCCTGGTTATCAACATGACCTGTACCAAGAGTTTATAGGGTAGTGCCAGACCAACCACCAGTTCAGCTCCTTCTCAATTGCCTCTGGTTTGAGACAAAGTGCTGTAGTGTCCACATAGCTAGTTTTAAATAGTTTATTGTTAAGTTGTTAGTGATAGTGTTAGGCTTATTCTATAACTATTGTAGGGTGTAGAGAAGTCCATGTTTTTATGATTGATTTCCCTCATCCTCTTTCCTTTTCCCCTATACTCCTTTGGAGAAAATACCCTTGGTTACTTACTATGCCAGTTTGGGGGATAATTAGCTTTATTTGCTGTTTGGGGGTGAAATTTTTTTTGAAATTTTAGGGAGGGAATGCCTAAATCTCCCAGCTTAAAGGTGTGGGACATGTGTAGGAAAGCTATCCCCCCTTGAGCAATAGTCATACAACCTGACTTATTCTTTAGACTCTAAAGTTTAGAGGAATCTCATATCTCTTCTAAGTGCAGCATCCATAGCCCCTTCAAGAGGAGGACTTGGAAAATTAGGGAGACAAAGCTGCATATGTTTCTCATGGAGGAATCCCTGATAGGTTTTGTTGGATCCTGGTCTGTCTAACCCCACTGTACAAGGGAACAAGAGGGCTCAGAGTACCCCATTAGGATCTGGCACAACAGGACCACTCATAGCGATAAGATTGAGGGTGGAAACTCACTGAGGGAAGCAAAGTAGTCAGATTCCATAAGAAGGTCAGTCACCTCAGGAATCCATTCAGAGGGAAATCTTACAGCTGAGGCTCCAAACTCTATTGGCACTGAGCGGTCAGTACCTAGAAAAAACATGAACTCCACACAGAGTGCTGATATGCAGGCATTTACAGTAACATTTTCTAAACACGTGGTGTCATCAGTAGCTACTGTGTGGTGCTCCGCTCTTGTTCGATGTCAGCTGTGTGCGTGTTCCCTCTGTGTGCTGCCCCAGCTCTGTGCAGATAGTTAACACAGCAGACCCCGAGAGAACCCCCCAAAACTACAGACTCTATGAAGGAACCCAAGCCAGGTTTACTGTCAAATGAAGCACAGTAATAGACACACACTAGACTCTACAGGGCATACTACAAATTTGTGCTCCCTGGCAATGGACATAGCTCAGTCAGTGGCGGGACACTCCACTGCCCCCTTGGCTGGTCAAAGATATGTGCTCTGGGACCTACTTTTATACCGTTGCAGGACAGATTACTCATCAGAGTTCAAACAAATCTATCTATGTTGTCCTTTTGACCCTGTCTTTAAGATGCACCTGCCTGTTTCTTGTTATGTCTATGGAGTGTCTTGCTGCTGCCATTTTGGCACAAGTTCCTCTCATTAGCCCGTGTGTGTGTGTGTGTGTGTGTGTGTGTGTGTGTGTGTGCACGCACGTGCCTCTTACAACCTTTTCTTGCCAACTTCTGTGAGTGGGACCTGCCTCTGGCTCACAGCCCAGCTTTGCTTATCACTGCCTGGAAGTACTTTGGTTCAGGCTTTACGTTGGTTCAGGCTTCAGGCCTTAGACTGGGCCTCTGATACAAGAATTTATGTTTCAGAGCCTCCTCTTACTACACATGGTACCACATAAGACTCTTCATAAGCCTAAATTGGTTGTTTATTCAAGACTTTGATACTCATGAAATATTGGATACTGAAAAAGACTCAAGCATTCAGCACAGTCTGTGGCTAGACATAACGTTACAGTACCATTTCAAACAGTGGCTCTCCTAGAGCCAAGTATGGTACAAGGAGTTAGGGGAAAAATGAATACCCACTCCATTCCTTTTACTAGTAACAGTTAGGTGTCTATTACTAAGGGAGTTGATGGTACTGGAAGAGTGTCACTCTGTTTTTTAGATACACATATGGGGTCACTGTAAAGGGGAAGTACATCTCCAGTACTACCAGACTTTCTGGTACCAATGGGGGTGGGGATGCCTAGAGATTTTGAAGAAATTTAATCAGGTTGATTACAGAGCATACCATGCTCACCATCAGATTCACAGGAAACTGCCCCCTTCAAAATAATATTCAGAGCCTGAATACTCTAAGCAGTCACAAGGGAAAAATTCTAGGTACTAGTCATGTAAACCCTGGTATAGAGCCCCAAGGAGACCCTCTCCCTTTGCATGTGGGATTCTCCAGTGGAACTTTTGGAACTCCTAAGAACCTTGTGGGGATAGGGATGGTCATCCTAGTAGAGAGATTCAGGATAAACTTCCTTCACCACCAACAGCAATCTCCTCAGCAAGAGGAGGATGCAGGAGGATTATCAGCAGATAACAGAAGGGGGCTGATTCTTCCCAAAATGAGGCTGATTCTTCAAGCAATTCCAAGAGATTGTTTGCAATTCTCTTCATAATCTACAAATTCGATTGGACCCATTCAAGGGTCTCAATATAAACTATTAGATATTCTTCAGTCATCAACACTAGGATAAGTAGCTCTTCTAATAAACTGGAATTGACAAAAGCCATATGGAGCTATAGTACCTTCTAAGTGCAAAGGGGCTGATAAGAGATATTATATATCTCCTAAAGGGTCAAAATTTTTAGTTTATCATCCACCTCCAAATTTTCTAGTCATAGATGCTGCCAGCGAAAGAATAAAACAGTATAATTCTAGATGAACACCACAGGATAAGGAACACAAGCAACTAGATCTGTTTGGTAGAAAAAGTTTCAGAGTAGCAGCCGTGTTAATCTGTATCCACAAAAAGAGCAGGAGTACTTGTGGCACCTTATTTTTATTTATTTATTTACAGCCCACTTCATCAGATGCATAGAATGGAACATATAGTAAGAAGGGGTGTGTGTGTGTGTGTGTGTGTGCGCACGCACACACACACACATTGGAAGTTACCATACAAACTGTGAGAGGCTAATTAGTTAAGATCTTAGGTGCCTCAAGTACTTAACTAATTAGCCTCTCACCGTCTGTATGGTAACTTCCAATGTATGTAAGTAATCTTACTATATGTTCCATTCTCTGCATCTGATGAAGTTGGCTGTAGCCCATGAAAGCTTATGCTCTAATAAATGTTAGTCTCCAAGGTGCCACAAGTACTCCTGTTCTTCTTTTGGTAGAAAAAGTTACTTGTCAGCTAGTCTTCTCTTTAAAGTAGCTAACTGCTAGGCTTTGATGGCATGGTACAACTATGTAAACTACAACCTTTTTTTTTTTTACTTCTTCAGGGGCTTCCCTCATTAGAGACTACTAAAGCAAGAAATAGTCTCTCTATTAAGGCTAGGAGTGATAGGACTAGTTCCTCTCCCTTACAGCAGAAGGGGGTTCTATTTAAGGCATTTTCTGATGCTAAAAAAGAAAGATGGTTGGAGACCCATTCTAGAACTAAGGAACTTAAACACCTTCATTCAAAGGTAAGATTCAGGATGGTCATACTTAGCTTTTATCATTAGATCCAGGGGGACTGGTTTGCTAACTTTGACCTCTGGGATGGGTATTTTCATTTACATCTGATACACAAGAGATTCCTTCAATATACTTTGGGCAAGCATCATTACTAATACAGAGTACTGTCATTTGGCCTGTAATCAGCATACAGAGTAGTTACACAAGTGGTTGCAGCATAACTAAGGAGGAAAGGGATTTTCCCATACTTTGATGATTGGCTGATAAAGGGTCATACCTAACTAAAAGTACAGAGTTAAATAGGAATTGCCCTGAACCTGTTTGTCACTCTAAGGTGGAGAATAAACACGAAGTTCACACACACACACACACACACACACACACACACACACACACACACACACACACACACACACACACACACACACACACACACACACACACACACACACACACTGGTTCAACAAACAGAATTAATAGGGGTGGTCTTAGATTCCAGAGCAGCTAAAGCATTCTTACTAAGAGACAGATTTGAGGCCATGACATACCTCCTCTCACTTCTTCAGACAGTTCCAAGTATAACAATGAGTTCTTGCCCCCAACTTCTAGTCTGTATAGCATCTTGTACATTACACCAAGCCACATCAGCAATGCTTCAAGGCTTGGCTCAAGTCAGTTTATGTCACCCTGAAGCATCATTTGGATATGCTAGTGTCAAGTCCCCAGGAGATCATTCAATCTTTTGGGTGGTGAAAGGATGATAAGGTGTGTGTGGGTATGTCATTTACCCCTGATCCACCAACAAAGACCATAGTTATCAATGCATCACTGACAAATTGTTGTCCAGATGTTCACCACAACTCAATTCAGGGTAGATAGTCCCTCCAAGAAATATCAGTGTATTGGAGCTGAGACTGATGAGGGATGCATGTTTTCACTTTCTACCATTAATCAAAGGTCAGACAATCAAAATTATGACAGACAACAAGGTAGCAGTTTAATACACAAATGCCACGGTCTACAGAATGTACTGATAGATAAGCTAAATAGAGTGTTCTCAATCAGCCATAAATAGCAGATTCAAAATACAGTGCTCCAGGGGATATTCAAGAAACGGGGTTATCCACAAATAGATTTCTCAGGTCTGTCAATCCAAGGGAGGCCTGGGTCAGGCTTCTTTGGGATATGCATTTCTTATTTCATGGACAAAGACACTACACCTCCCTCCTGTACCTTTGTTTCTCAGAATTCTGAAAAAGATAAAAAAGAGAAATGCTAATAGTGGGTAGTGCTAATAGCCTTATTCTGGTTCAGTCAAATATGGTTTCCAGATCTAGTTCATCTTTTGGTCTGCCCATCAATTCACCTGCCACTTATTCCCAACTTGTTGATTCTAAATAAAGGGAACACTCTTCATCCAAAATGGACATTCCTGAAATTAACAGCTTGGCTACTGGATGCTCCCAAGATTAGAGGAACAGCGTAAGTAAAATGTGCAAATGTTTTGCTGAATAACAGAAAATTTACTACAAAGATTTATATTCACAAATGGACTGGATTCCAGATTTGATGTCAATAAAGGAAATTGCTACCCAGGTTTCTCCATTACCACACATTAGACTACTACTGGGGCTAAAAAAGTCAAGCTTATCAGTAAATTCACTGAGTCCACAGAACAGCAATTAGTGCTTTCCATCTTCTAGTAGAGGGCTGTCCTGTATTTGCAAATCCACTTACATCCAGATCCCTAAAAGGCATAGTGGATCTTTATTCTCCTATAAAAAAATCCTCCACAGACATGGGAACTGAATGTCTCACCAGCCCTAATAAAGCCCGCATTTGAGGCTTTGGCCAACTGTTCTTTAAAGCATCTGTCCATGAAAGTCTCCTTTTTGGTGACAACAATGGCAGCTAGGAAGTTGGAAGACCTGTGGGGGCACTTATTGATGCCCCCTTGTGTGATATGCCATCAAGATAACATGTTGAATGATCTACATCCCAAATTTATTTCCAAAGTAGCCATGCTGTTTCATATTAATCATGAAATCCATCTCAGTATTTGCCCCCAAACCTCAAGCTAATGCAAGAGAGGCTGCAATACATACATCAGATGCTAGCAGAGGACCAAATCCTTTAGGAAGTCCCGAAGACTTTGAATTGCAAGAGCAAAAAATATGAAGGGCTCTCCAATCTCTTCACAGAGATTATCCAATTGGATTGTAGGAAGCATCAAGGCATTTTATGAGCTTTTAAAAATAGAACCATCTGTTAATATTAGAGCACATTTGACAAGAATGCAGCTTGCCCTCTCAAGCTTGGTTGGCTTACTATTCCCATTGTGGATATTTGTAAGGCAGCTACATGGGCATCAATTCATACATTTACTAAATCTTATTTTCTAGTGCAAGTTTCTAGACAGGATCCCTTGGTGGGACTGGCTGTGTTGCAGTCTAGTCTGAAAAAAACTCCTGATCCCCTCCCTGCAATAGCGTTACTGGTTGGGAATCACCTGACTGGAGACCATTGCTTGAAGAAGAAGGAGATGTAACTTACCTTGTATAGTAACTTGAGGTCTTCAAGATGTGTATCCCATGAAGAGGGAGCGTCCCAGAGCCTGAGCTCCATATCAAATCCAAACATCTACAATGAAATGTTATAGTCCCACAGCCCACATCCCACAAGCCAGAGTCAGTTGACACAGGTCAGCCACAGATGTACCTCAGGTAGCACAGATGTACCTCAGGCATTCACTCTCCCTCAACCTCTCTCACTGGAGGACACAGAGCAGCTGTAATGAGGGTAAACCATTCCATTCTAACCCCTACTCCATTTTGGGATTCCTCATGCTCAATCCCAGCCCAAAAGTGATTTATTTTTCTGGAATTCTTGAAAGTTCCAGCAAAATCAGGTGGGCTGTGAAAAATGTTCATGTTTCTGTATTTTTAACAGTATCCCTTTCTGATTTTTTATTTTTTTTATATTTGCACTGCCATCAATCAACAGTGATTTGCTTTTAAAGTGGCTTACTTTTCATGCAGCTAATCCTTCATAAAAAAATGAATCATGACAATTTTGAAAACATCTTATTTGGAAGTATGTTAACATTTGAATTTCCTGGTCTATTTAGCTGTATCGCCTTTGATTATTCATAGTGACAGATCTCCTAATGTGCACCAAGCGCTCATGCATCTCATGTTTGTTGGCGTGCACATCTTGTAATGTTCAGAGCTGCACTGATTTGAGCATTCATATTGCTGCTACTGATTCGGAAAGATGTTACAGTGTGGGGGAAAAAGAAGAAGGTGAAGACGTTGCGGTGATTTCATCCAGGCAGGTTTTCAACAAGCTCATAAATGCAGACCAAGTTTCTACATCCTCTAAAGAATCTGGCCACAAGATGATCAGTCTCCATTACCTGCTTCCGACCCTTTTTAAGATATTTTTTCTGTTACAGAATCAGCACAAAATGCAGATAAGAGAAAAAACAGCCCATTTGACATAAAGCAGGAAAAGAAGCTCCAGAGAGACTATATATTGATTGAAGGCATTAAATCATAAGGATATACATAAAAAAACCTCAAAGTAAATATTCACTAAGTAAAAACATTAGTGTTGGAAACCCTGCTGCTCAAAACATAATGATAGTTAACGTATACAATAAAAAAAAACAATGTCTAGAGTACTCAGCCACACAATACTTAGTTCATACATCCTACTGTATATTCATTAAGTGTTTATAATTAAAATAAAAGTCCTAAGCTAGATAGAATCTAAAGATTCCTTCTAGTTTTAGTGGCTTTTTCTAGAGGAAGAATCAAGATGAATTCCCATCTTGTTCATCATGGATGCAGTATGTCTTCAATACCCTGTTGTAGATGCACAAGTATTACTATTCTGTAATTGAGAGAGTGCACACAGAGTACTACACCTGCAGAGAGCCACTGAAGTCACTAGGGTGCAATGAAGGTTCAGCACTGCCTGTCCACATGCTATTGATTGCAGGATCAGGTCCTAAATTATATTTCAAGGGGAAGCAGTTAGTTACTTCACAAATAGATATAGCATGACAACCTAGTGTTTTGGGCTTGTTGATTCTCCGTGATAACTGAAATTGACTCCTAAGATCTGTGATCTTGTCAGAACTCATAATCAAATCATAATTTGACTGGTGGGTCCTTGGAAAGTTCATGGAAGACTTCTGTGACAGTCCCCATGGGAACCAAGGGTTGTGAGAGACACCACCAGTACCTGTTCTTAGTGTGTAGCAGTCTTGTTTGTGCTCACTATTGCTCAGCTCCCTGAAACTAACAGCCTCTGACCACACAAACAGTACCATCCAGACGTCTGCAGACCTTGCTTCCTCAGTCCAGGTTACTAAAAGGCACACACCAACTCCTGATACCTCAGAGCATTCCCTCTGTAGTATCCAGACCCTGTCGCTGGATGCTCACAAAAATTACCAGGTAAGCCATCCCTGAAGGAATGTGGGGTGTAATGAGCTGGTCAAGTCTGAAAGGAGTTGGCATTGAGGAGTTCCTAGGATCACAAACCTCCAAAAAGAAAAAAAAAATCCATAGATTATATATTTTGATGTATCACACTACAAACACTAATCCTGTAGTTCTCACTGGACTCCTTCCCACTTCTTACTGCATTTATTTATGATAAAATTCATATCTGGGAAAGAATGCAGAAAAGGATGGGACTGGGACTTTATGTGCAACTATACAGCAGTTTTCACTTGTAATTGTTTGTCTAAAATAACACAATGAAGGGAATCCCATCCCCATCAGCAGGCTTCATAATTACAAATATATTAAGGCTCAGACCTTAAAAACAAGAAAGTGAGGACATTTTCATTTAAGATCCTGATATCATTCATTCTTTTTCTTGCATGTATACATTATGGTAGGCTTTCTTTTTACATATCACACAACAAATATAAAATCCATGAAAATGCTATATGGACCTAATTTTGGAGCTGTGGTACAAAGGACTTGCCTTGGCTGGAGGCACACATGGGACTCAACAAGAAATGTTAATGTATTATTGTGCTGGGGATTCTCTATTGGGTAAGATAGCAATGAGGTGCTTCTTCCTGGCCTACTTAGTTTCCTCTCCTTACCACTGCACATCTGGGCATCTGCATGGTCCAGGTGTGTTATGGCACAATAGAGTTGTCTAAGCCACTCTTCCATTTATGAAAGTGACTCTCTTTCATTAGCAAAGAGTGAAGCTGAATGCAGGTTAAGATGAACAAGTGGAACATCATTAAACCCTGTGGACTGCTGTGTTCATGTGGCTGAGTTGCTTCCATCCTATCTCTGTTTCCTTTTCCATAGGTGTGCCATCAATAACAGTCCCTCCAGGGAATATGGGCCCTCTGACTCCAGTTCCATTGATCATGATACGGTCCCCTCACAACAGTCTAGTGAGAAACAATCCTGCCTCATTTAATAAGTAGGCTTCCTTAAAATCACCAATAATCCCACCAGCCTAATTTCCCACTATTCAACAGCAGGAAATCCAATCAGCCACCATCGTATAGCAAAAGCCTGTACATTCTCACTGTATCAATTACACTTCTAGGTAAACATAAACATTTCTAAAATATATCAATAAAATACCAACTTCTCATTAAGGAATACCTGTAGTATGTACAGCTGTGTAAGCGCATGTAACAAATTGGCAATTGTCAACCCCTTTGTTACCAATAGAACACACCATTGTCTGTAAAAGCTTTATAAAATATCATAAAGTAATAAAAATGAAACGGGAAATATCATCTGTTAAAGAAAAATATGTATTTAGAACATAGGCAGATAAGTCTAAGAACCCTTACATTATTATATACATTATTTTAACTTTATTTAATTTGTAAAATTTTGAAGAAATTGAACTGCTACCAATCTGAGGAATGTGTTTGAAAGTCTAATAGGAAAAATATATTTATAGTGGTCGTTATGCCACCACTGACGCAACCGTTACTAGCAACTGGTCCTTTTTGCTCCTGTACCCATTTTGAAAACCTACTGTAGCACTTCCACGACTGTATTCTCAACCATGCCCAAGCAGCTCTTATGGGCGGGTAGACCACCAGGGAGCTGTTTATGGCTCCCTGATCCCAAGCCACCCTGTCACAAGCCATTGAAGACTGGAGAATCTGGCCTTTAGGATTAAATTATGAGAGGTTCTTGCAAGGCCATACAGAGGTACAGAGAAACACTAGATCCCTTGCATGGCTGCACAGGGCATTTCATGACAGTGGTCCCTATGCTTCCTGTGCACAGGGGAATTCACTATTGTTCTCCCCAGGGAGGAAGCTAACAATAAATCGTCAACAAGAGGGCAGAAAATTGCCCCGGTCTCCCTATGCACTGGCCCATCTATATTGTGCAAGGAGTGCAATCCCTTTGATGTTCCGCCTGGGGCGAGGCAGGATGGGGTGGATTTGCTTGACTTACTCAGGACAGTGGTATAAACACCACCATTATTTCTTACTATTTTCAGAACAGCATGCTTCTCCTTTTGTTTATTCTGTTATTATTTACTTAAACACTCCCCTACTCTAACAAACACACTCCATTTTTACAGGCTCTTTTATATTTATGGAGCTATATCAGTAATAATTTTGGGTGATCCAAATGTCTGTTTCTGCAGAAAACAGTGGCAGCATTAGGGAACATTTATACCTTTCAGTGGCTGATACTGAGAAATGCAAATGTTGTTTTCCCAGTAAGTCCAGGTGGCTTCTGACGTCTGCTGGTTTAAAACTTTGACTTAAAAAATATTGAAAATTACCACCTTTTCTTAGGAATTCTTTCTAATGTTATCTCAGGCGGTAAAAGTTACAATGGCTAATAAATCTGCATGTGCATAGTGATACTGGGCATCATTACAATCAGAATCTTCACTGCCTATTCCTATCCTTCCCATCATGTTATTTACTGTATCTATAACTGAGTGTTATAACTTTACATAAATACTGTTATGTCTGGAGCTATGAAACCAGGATACCTTTTATTCCGTGTACTGCACCTTTAAATAACTTAGACTTTTCTCTACCTATTTTATTGTTTTCTACAGTACTGTCTAAGCACTCTATGAAGAGTTCAGTTGCCATTTTATTTTCAGAATTGCTGCAGCCATAAAAGAAAAGACACAAATCCTGTGCTCACTCTCAGGCTGCAACTACAGTAGCCAAGTTAGTCCTTGTTTTTCAGTACTGGTACAATTGCTAGAAACAGCATAAGACCCCTTGTAGATAGCGCTCAGGCATTTTGACCACCATGTTATGAAAATTCTGTTCTATCACAGAATACACTTATAGTGTTGCTAGCACCAGTGCTGAAAAAATGGCATCACATTCGTAAGTGCAGATGCAGCCCTTGAGACTTTTCTTTTATGTTTTATTATTATTTTCCTTAATCTACATGAGTGTATGTTTGGTTCTTTGTGTATGGAAACAAAAGAGATGACATTCCAGGAACAGTACATGTAGAATTGGCAGTAACAATTACTGAATAAGTTTACTCTGCATGCCTACCTTTTAAGAGATATGAATGCATCCGATGAAGTGAGCTGTAGCTCACGAAAGCTTATGCTCTAATAAATTTGTTAGTCTCTAAGGTGCCAAAAGTACTCCTTTTCTTTTTGTAACCACAGTTTACTAGAAGGCAGTAAAACCTTGTCTTCCACTGTGAAGATCATGTGTCCAAAACTTCATTTGCATCCCTGTAGGGGCTATAATATTGCACACTTGGATCTGGGAACTCTTTCTTCTTGCCTTTCTCTACTACCAACTATTAAGATTTATCTCAGCGATAACCTTAGATCTATATGACATTAGAAGGACTCTTGTTGCTTTGTGTCAACTCCTGTGCTCCTAAACATCTGGATTAATATATGTATAGAACTAAAACCCTGCAGTAGCATTTTTTTCTGACTAACCTAGCTTACTTTCTATTATGTACTGAAACACCATTTCATCAAATTGATTTTATTTATGAAATAAAAAACGTCAGTGAATAGTTTTTTTTTTAATGTTTCACATGGCCAGAAAGGGGTTTATCCTCATAAACTAACATGATTCAAAGATGCAAAAGGAATATGGATTTTATAAAGCCAGCTTAGCTCTGTTTGTCCTTTTGGTCCTAAAATATTGCATGACTTTATTAGTCAAATTCAAATACAACAGCCCTAATACAGAAAACTTTCTTAAGAAACTTCTGCTAATTGGTTGTCCTACACTGACAGAACATGTTTAGATATCCATGACACTTTTCTCCACAGTAAAGCTAAGTCTCTAATTATACATTGCATAATGCTGTTTCATCCTAAACATACAGCAAGTCACTAAAAGAAAAAAGTCAATAATGTAACATTATTAGTAAGAAAGGTCCCTTTAAAGAGCATTTGGTTGCTCAGCAACTACTGCAGCAGGTAACAAATAGTAAAACTTTCTACTACCACTCCTTTAAAAAAAAGTGTAATGCTTATACAACAGTACATTAGATCAGCATGCTTTGTGAAAAGCATTTTAACAGTCAGGAGATGCGACTGTGTTTAAGATTCCTTTTTCCAGTCACTAGTTCATTGTCAGCAGCAGCTAAAGAGCAGCTTTATGTGCATTCAGATACAGCCACGAAATTAGTTCTGCATGATTGACTCAGTACTGTAGCACTGAGACCAACTATCACCCATTTCCTTAAACTATTGTTTATTTCTTGGGGTGAGAACAATGTTAAATATCACAATTCTGACAAGAACAAAATCCAGCAACTTCATTTAGCTTTTATGTAAATAATAAAAGCACCAGCGAGGTAATGTCCTGGTTTGCTGTTACCATTTTGTGGTATAGGCAAACTTTTTTTTTTAATCTAAAGTTCTTGATAACGCCTAATAGCTTATTTGGTGTTTTCTTTGGAACTAAATGAAATCAGAAAGCCAAATGTCAGCTAAATGAATCCTAGTGAAATTATTTAAACATTTAAAAAAATGATAAAGCTAAAAAGAAAACATTTTTCTTGATTTAAGGATTATTGCATCTTTTGTGATATGAAAACAAATTAGGTCTTTTAGGTGAGCAATGACTATAGAGAGGCAGATGTTGTCTTTTTGTTAAGGCAATGAGTTAGGCATGAGAATATTTGGGGGTCAGTTCCCATCTCTGCCACTGACTTTCTGGGTGACTTTTGTCAAATCACTTAATCAATTTCTGCTTTCATTGCCCACTTACTTATGAAATGGGAATGGTAATAATAATCCCTTTTCCCTATACTTTGTCTTTCTTGTTAGAGTAAATTCTAAGCTCTTCAAGGCAGAATATGTCTCTCATTACGTGCTTATGTGCCCGATATCAGTTGGGGCCTCTAGGCACTACACCAGGGATCGGCAACCTTTGACACATGACCCATCAGGGAAATGCACTGGTAGGACAGGATGGTTTGTTTACTTGCAGTGTCCGCAGGTTTGGCCATTCACAGCTCCCACTGGCCACGTTTCGCCGTTCCAGGCCTATAGGGGCTGTGGGAAGCAGCAGCCAGCACATCCCTCGGCCCACACTGCAGCCCCCATTGGCCTGGAATGGCAAACCGCAGACAGTGGGAGCTGCAATTGGCCAATCCTGCAGATGCTGCAGGTAAACAAACTGTCCCGGCCCACAAGTGGATTTCCCTGATGGGCCGTGTGCCAAAGGTTGCTGATCCCTGCACTACACCAATATAAATTATAGCAAAGATCACTATGAATAAGTAAGTGTATCTTGAGCCCTCTACAGAACATTTTCAACTACTTGTTTCCTGGCAAAAACAAATATTCTCTTTTTTATTTAATCAATTTATTCATTTATTTATCTATTGAATTCGGTAAATTTGCTCTTGTAGCAATGTGCATTGTTTATTGCTGTGAAATGAAAGAATACAACTTGCTACTGACATAACTGTATCTTCTTTGATAAGAGCATTTTTTTCTCATCTCGGTCTGGCTTGTACAGTGAGATAACTTTCTATCAAAATCATGCTGCTTATAAAATGTTGATAAGGTATGGCTTATGATTTTTTTCTCTGTTGGAAAAAAAATATCTCTGATCCATAAATATAGATTGTGTGAAAAATAGAGAATATTAGAGCATCTGATCTATGTGAAAAAAATGGTAGTGGTGTTTTGGTTTGTTTTTTAATGCACTTTACCAGTATGAATAGCTGAGTAACTTCTGTTTTCAATCTTGATTGGGTCAGTGAGAACCAATGTGTGATGCCGTAAGAGTGATATGTGAGTTATGAAAAATGTTCCACTGTAAGAAAAATGCATTATGTGGCAGAGTGATGCTATCAATTTGAAAATTGTATGCACTCTGGCCAATCCATTGCCTCTTGTCTGCAGTGTGCCTATAATCTTCCCCAGAGAAGACATGCCATTACAAGCAATGTGACTGCTAACACAGGTGGTGCAGTTAGAGGTAGCTATCTGGCAGTGTGTTAATAAAAAAAATCTGATGGAGAACAACTTTTCCAGCTCCAGCTAAGTATTATCTCAGACTCAAGGTTAGTAGGTACCGTCATTATGATTTAGTCTGATCTCCTGCACATTGCAGGCCACAGACCCTCACACACCAACTCCTGAAATAGATCTCTAACCTCTCTCTGAGGTCCTTAAATCATAGTTTAAAGACTTCGAGTTAAAGAGAATTCACCATTTACACCAGTTTAAACCTGCAAGTGACCTTTGCCCCAGGCTGCAGAGGAAGTCGAACCCCCACCAGGGTCTCTGACAATCTGACCTAGGGGGATATTTCTTCCCAACCCCAAAAATGGCAATCAGTTAGATGCTGAGCATACGGACAAGACCCACCAGGCAGATATCTGGGAAACAAATCTCGGTAGTAACTCAGAGCCCTCCCCATCTAGTGTTCTGCCTCCAGCCATTGGGAATTTTTGCCAATGGGCCACATACCATCATAGGCTGTCCTATCATACCTTATCTTCTGAAAACTAAATCTTGAACACTGTTCCTTCTCCTGTGTAACAATATGTACTAATGTATCCAGGGTGAATTTCACAGTGGTGGAGTGGAAGGCCAGAACAAGAATTTCCACAACATTTAAGCTCCATATTGCCTGTCCACCCCTTAAAATATCATAAAAAGGAATGAGCACCAGTCTCACCTCAGCCAATAGAGAGCGAAATGAGGGGACAAGAGGGGGCAGAGTGATGGGATCCGCATTTACACAGATCTGTTGACCCCAAACCTCACAGAAGTTGCATGGAGTGGCACAATCCATTCCCAACCTTCCTGGTATTTGGTACCTCCTGGGTGGGGCTGTACTGAGCAGATTGCACCCTCTTACTCTGTGGGCCAAAACTCCATCTCCTCTCATGGGGGTGCTGGAACAATTTTATAGTGGGCATGCTGAGAGCCATTGAACCAAACTGTAAACCCTATATATGATGGAAACCACTTGAAACCAGGGGGTGATGCAGCACCACCAGCACCCCTAGTTCCAGCACCTATGTCCTCTCATTCCCTTCTGCTTCTTTTTAAGCAATGTACACTCCCAGGCTGCATGGAGGGAGCATGCTCTGCACTGTCCACATGCAGGACGGAGATTGTGATAAGCTCTTGTACATGGTACAAGGTAGTGATGAGGTATATTTGTACAAGGACCAGCCACAATTTGGGTCTTACGTGCTTTACTGGCCTGGGTTTTGGACAGCCTGGATTTAACAAGACAGAAAAGAAGGAATTACAGTTATTGTCAAAACATTGCCTGAATAATAAGAATATAGCAGTAGGGATATTCTACTGACCACCTGACCAGGATGGTGATAGTGATTGTGAAATGCTCAGGGAGATTAGAGAGGCTATATTTAAAAAAAAAACCCTCAATAATGGGGAATTTCAGCTATCCCCATATTGACTGGGTACATGTCACCTCAGGACAAGATGCAGAGAAAAAGTTTATTGACAAAAGTTAAATGACTTAGCTTTGGCCTGCTAAACCCAGGGTTGTGAGTTCAATCCTTGAGGGGGCCATTTAGGGATCTGGGGCAAAAACTGGGGATTGGTCCTGATTTGTGCAGGGGGTTGGACTAGATGATCTCCTGAAGTTTCTTCCAACCCTGATATTCTACTGCTTCTTGGAGTAGCTAATTCTGGAACCCATAAGAGGAGAGGAAATTCTTGATTTAGTCCTAAATGGAGCTTAGGATCTAGTCCAAGAGGTGAATATAGCGGAACCACTCGATAATAGTGACCATAATATAATAAAATTTAATATTCCGGGGCTGGGGGGGGAAGAGAACACACTAAAGCAGCCCACCATGGTAGCATTTAATTTTGGAAAAGGAACTACACAAAAATGAGGACGTTTCTTTAACGGAAATTAAAGATAGCGCGCCAAAAGTGAAATCTCTGCAAGCTGCATGGAAACTTTTTAAAGACACCATAATAGAGGCTCAACTTAAAGGTATACACTAAATTACAAAACATGGTAAGAGGCCAAAAAAGTGCCATCGTCACTGTCAGGGTTCTCTCCCCACTCTGAACTCTAGGGTACAGACATGGGGACCTGCATGAAAGACCCCCTAAACTTATTTCTACCAGCTTAGATTAAAAACTCCCCAAGGCACAAATTCTCCCTTGTATCTTGGATTAGGTGATGCTGCCACCACCAAGTGATTTACACAAACTCAGGGAAAGGACCACTTGGAGTTCCTACTCCCCCCTAATATCCCCCCACGCCCCCACACCCCCTTTCCTTGGGAGGCTTGAGAATTAACAAGATGAGCACAGACCAACCTTGGGGTTTTTTAGGACACCAAAAAAACTCCAGCCAGATTCTAAGAAACAGAACTTTATTATAAAGAAAAAAGGTAAAAGAAGCACCTCTGTAAAATTAGAATGGAAGATAATCTTACAGGGCAATGAGATTCAAAAACACAGAGGATTTTCCTCTGGGCCAAACTTTAAAGTTACAAAAAGAAAACCAGGAATACACCTTCCTCTCAGCACAGAGAAAATCACAAGCCAAAACAAAAATAAGCTAACACATTCCCTTGCTAGTACTTACTAATTCTAATGGAGTTGGATTGCGTGCTTCCTTGATCTGTGTCCAGCAAGCATGCAGAACAGGCAGACCAAAACCTCCTCCCCCACCCCAAGATTTGAAAGTATCTTGTCCCCTTATTAGTCCCTTTGGTCAGGTGCCAGCCACGTTACCTGTGCTTCTTAACCCTTTAAAAGTAAAAGGATTTTGTGCCTCTGGCCAGGAGGGATTTTATAGTACTGAATACAGGAAGATTGTTACCCTTCCCTTTATATTTATGACAGTCACTAAACAACAAAGTAAAAGAAACAGTTAGAGGCAAACAGACATCCTTTAAAAAGTGGATGTTAAATCCTATTTAAGTAAATAGAAAGGAGCATAAACTCTGACAAGTGAAGTTGTGGTGTGCTTGCTTCTGGACTGAAATATACCGTGTGCTCTGTTTATTTGGGGGACTGTATGCTGACCATGTGGGCGCTGAGCCTAGCGGCCTGCTAGGCATGTCTAAGAGCTTCTTAATGAGGCTTTGATCCCTAAACCCTTTAGCACCTATCAACGCTTAACCAAGGGGTGGGGCTACTCAGGAAGACTAGGGCTTTAAAAAGCCCACTCCTAAACGACCAGAGGAGCTAGTGAACAGGAGTGGCGAACATGGGAGTTTTGCGAGGGAGTTTACAGGGGGAATGTGAGGGGGTGCTACATACACTTAGCATTCCTTAAACTTCTTTAAACTTAAAGCCAAAAACACACCCTGATAAAAACAACAAAGGAACAAGCTTCAGAAGTAAAAAGAGAATGCAAGAAGAAGTCCAGCAACAGAGTGGGGACTACCCAGTTTATTGAACCCAATGCAGCATGTATGATTACCTGCTCTATGGGCACGTGGGATGTGTGCATTCAGTGCAAAGAGCTCTTGGCCCTCATAGACCGTGTACGGGCTTTGGAGACTAGGGTGGCTGAGCTGCAGGAGCTAAGAGAGACAGGGAGGTACATAGATGAGACTTTCCAGGACACAGTAGAATGGTCCCACCCCAGGTTTGACAGCCTCTGTGCTGTTGAGGAGGATGAAAGCCTCAGGGAAGGAGAACATCCAACTAGAGCAGAGGGAAATGATACCATAGTTGGGACCCTCTTTCCAGATGACATCGTGGTATCCTCTTGCACCAAGGATACCTCTCCGGGGGAGGGAACTACAGTTATTGGAAAGAGGCAGGTATTAGTAATGGGTTATTCAAACATTAGAAACATAGATAGCTGGGCTTGCAATGACCAGGAGAACTGCATGGTGACTTGCCTGCCTGGTGCAAAGGTTGCGGATCTCTCAAGACGTCTAGATAGACTCATGTGTAGTGCTGGGGAGGAGCCAGTGGTCATGATATATGTAGGTACCAATGACGTAGGATTGGATAGGAGAGAGGTCAAGAATAGGATGGGAGGCCAAATTTAGGCTACTAGGTAAGAGTTGAAGTCCAGGACTTCCATAGTAGCATTCTCTGCAATGCTTCCAGTTCCACGCACAGGGCCAGTTAGATAGGCAGAACTGCAGGGTCTCAATGTGTGGATGAGACAATGGTGTAGGGAGGAGGGGTTCAGATTTATTAGTAACTAGGGCAACTTTTAGGAAAGAGAAGGATGGGCTCCACCTAAACTAAAATGGAACCAGATTGCTGGCACTTCAAATAAAAATTAAAATGGTTGTAGGGCTGGGGAAAAGCCAACAGATGCGGAGGAACATATGGTTCAGACATCCCTTAGGAGAGAATCTATAAATGGAGATTCCCTACATTCTAATAAGGAGAAGAGAATGGAAGATGATAAAATACAGGTAGAATCTGACGAGAAACAGTCAAATGAAAAAAAGCCCCATTTAATTACATCATGTAATGGCAGGCAGCTAAAAAGTGACAAATGTTTAAAGTGCTTATAAACCAGTACTGGAATTCTAATTAAGATGGGTGAACTAGAGTGCCTCATATTAAATTAGGATATTGATAGAATAGGCAGCACAGAAACTTGGTATAATGAGGATAATCAATGGAACACAGTAATACCACAGTACAAAATATATTGGAAGGACAGAACAGGTCATGCTGGTGGGGGAGTGGCACTATATGTGACAGAAAGCTTAGAATCAAATGAAGTAAAAATCATAAGTGAACCAAACTGTACCATAGAATCTCTATGGATAGTAATTACATACTCTAATAATAAGAATATAGCAGTAGGGATATATTACCAACCACCTGACCAGGATGGTGATAGTGACTGTGAAATACTCAAGGAGATTAGAGAGGCTATTACAATTTTAAAAACCTCAGTAATAATAGTGGATTTCAACTATCTCCTGTGACAGTTCTTCCTTTGCCTTGGTGGGTCCTGCGTTTTTGGGCAAATTTGCTCACCTTGGAGGTTCACGGCAGCCCTCAGTTTGGCCGCTTCTGCTAGAGGCTCAAACCTGCCATTCACTCAGCTAATCTTATCATTGGCTAGCATGGGGGAAATGGAGAACAATCCCCGCAGTCTCTGTGTCCCACCTAGTGGGTCGGAGACAGGCCAAATCCCTTTCCAAATTAGACTTTCCCTTCTGGTATTTCTCACAGACCAGGTCAACTCCTTCTGTGTCTGATCAGGAGTTGGGGGGATGGGAGAAACCCAGGCCCACTCTCTACACCGGATTCCAGCCCAGGGCCCTGTGGATAGAAGCTGTCTACAATGTCCCCTGTATCAGCTGCGTGACAGCTGCAACTCCCTGAGCTACTTCCCCCTGGCCTTCCCCCAGCACCTTTTTTATCCTCACTGCAGGGTCTTCCTCCTGAAGCCTGATCATGCTTGTACTCTTCAGTCCTCCA